>NC_073312.1:50896388-51532193 GCF_027595985.1 Sorex araneus
AAGTGAGAGAAACAATCTTATTATTCCAAAGGAAGGTCTGAAAGATCCCCTTACATGTAAATCCAGCACAATTCATTTTTAAATTTGAACATTTCTTTACTCTGTCTTTTCCTCACATGTTTATTATCACTGATATAACTCCTACATTTATATAATACCCATATAACAGAAATATATAACCTTATCGTACTGATTAGATTATAGGTTCCATATTCAATAAACTTCAGGATACATAATCATTTTTTCTCTGTTCATCTCAATTATGCCAATGCATAGGCCTAATAAAGCTGTCCAAAATAATCGCAAATGATTTGGAGTTAAACATTTTTTTTCTTCAACAGATTCTAGGCAGATGAATATGTAAAATTTAAGTCCTTAAAAATGCAATGGTAAGGCTGGAGCTATAGTATAGCAGGTGGGGCACTTGCCTTGCATGTAACTGACTCAGGTTCTCTCCCAGGCACCCCATAAGTTCTACAAGGAGTAATTCCTGAGTGCAAAACCAGGAGTGACTCCTAAGCATTACCCGACCAAAAACAAAAACAAAAAACAAAACTAAAATGCAATGGTTGGGTTAAAATCTAAAAAATTAAAGATATTAATTTTTACTTAGAAATACTTACAGTCTTCTTGGGATCAGCTAGAATTATGTTTCTATGAATCCTTTATATTCTGTTCAATGTTACATTTACTTCTTATATAGAGAAAACCCAACAATGGCCAGAATTACTCACCCACTGATTAAACAGTCATGAAGTCTTAATATCTAGGCCATCTAATCATAAAAAACAAGCATAACAATCAAACATTGTATGTTCACATAGTATTAAGTTCTTATACTTAGTTTTTAACAGTCACAAATATTGGCCAAAGGAATTATGATGATTAAAAGTGTTTTAAGAACATTAGAATTAATTCTTGATAGCTTAAACACATAAAAACTGTTGAACAAAAGGCATAGTGAAGTAATTATGTAGTATGGTTTAGATAAAGGGACCCAAAATGGCAAAAGGTCTCATCTTAATTTTTTAAAATGCAGAGCATAGACAATTCAAAGTGGATGGTTAGATAACCTTTTGAAGTGAATGTAATCAGCAAAGATTAGTGTTTTTGTTATTTTTTAATGGTCTTTGATCAGGGTATATAGATTTGCTGATAATTCAGCTAATAATAATCAGAAACCAGACCAGGCCCTTTAGAATACGGCAGGTATGGGTTGTATCATGTTTTTTATTTGCAATTATTGAATTTAATTAGAAACAATGTAATTTTGTTGCCAAATGAGTTCAGTGAAAAGATATAGTGGAACTCAAATAACAACCATGAGCTTTTATAGTACATAAGGAAAAATAATAACCCGGAAAATCAAGTTTTCATCTCTGACAATTATTTACAATTTAGTTTATTTACTATGTTTTGTTTTGTTTTGTATTTTTGGTGGTGGGGGTACAGCCAGCCCTGAACTCAGTAATTACTACTCACAGTGCTTGGGGATACCATATGGAATGCTGAGGACTGAACTCAAATCAGCCATGTGCACAAGGCACGTGCCCTAGCTCCTGAACTATCATTCTGGCCCCTTACAATATATTTTTAAAGAAATAATTTTGTTAGTATTTAAATCGCTGGCATAAATATTGGAGAACTAATATCGGGTTTATACTTCAAAATCTGAAGTTGTTCACATTGTCTCAAGAATATAGTTCAGGGCAAGATTGAGGCCCAAGTTCAATCCCCTGCAACACATGGTCCCCTGAGCATTGCTAGGGGCAACCCCTGACACTGATAGTACCAAATAATAAATCTTAGCTCTGGAATATGGAATTGAGAATATCAAATAAAGAGGTGTGAAGAAAGGGACTTGAAATGGCAGGCATTGGTGAATGCCTCATATACACTTTACAGGGTGCTGAGGTGTGGTAACTGTACATCAAAACAGTGTTACAAACATATGACCTAAATAATAATAATTAAATTGGGGCTGGAGCAATAGCACAGCGGGTACGGCATTTGCCTTGCACACAGCCAACCCGGGTTCGATTCCCAGCATCCCACATGGTTTCCTGAGCACCACCAGGAGTAATTCCTGAGTGCATGAGCCAGGAGTAACCCCTGTGCATTGCTGAGTGTGACCCAAAAAGAAGAAAAAAAATATAATAATAATGATAATATTAAAAAAATCAAAACCAAAATCATTTTAACAAAGATATCATTATATTATATTTATTATACATTTGTATTATTTTGTATTATTCTTTAATAACTCCAAATGTCCTATTAACTCAATAATTGTGTTTAATTGTAATGCAAATTTTTATTACTGCATAACATGGTATAAGATTTTTCACTTAATAAGTGCTTAGTGTTATAGGTATTAAATGAGTTACTTTATTTCCTCCATACAAAATAAAGTTATTTGAACATATACTGAGACAGAGGGGAAATGATGTGGAGATTAGGGAGGAAGATAACCATCTGCAAGCTAAGGGTAGGGAGCTCTCAGAAGAAACCATGCCTGCTAATAATTCAACCTCAAACTCTTGGCCTCTAGAAGTACCAGAAAATAAATTTCTATTTACAGCACAGTGGGTAGGGTGTTTGCCTTGCATGTGGCCAACCCGGGTTTGATTCTTCCACCCCTCTCGGAGAGCCTGGCAAGCTACCAAGAGTATCTTGCCCTCATGGCAGAACCTGGCAAGCTAGCCGTGGCATATTCAATATGCCAAAAACAGTAACAACAAGTCTCACAATGGAGATGTTACTGGTGCCTGCTAGAGCAAATCGATGAACAATGGGAGGACAGTGACAGTGACAGTGATCCTTGGAATATTGCAAAAGAAAACAGCTTTTTTACAGGTGCTCCAGAAAATCATCTTTAATCTGAAATCTATTTCTAGTGCCTCTGTTCTGCAACTGTTCATCCTTAGTCAAATGAACCTACCTGAGCTGGTCTACTCACAAATTAAAAATGATACCTACTGACTAAGTCATGAATTGACTACAGTGATTACACATAATGATGCATGTTAAAAGAAATATAACCTACAAAGTGTTGTCTAAAGCTAGCAGGATATTAATGAATCTGTGCATCCTTATCTGGGTATCACATGGCAATCCAAAGACAATAGTTTTCTAAATCTCCCTTCATAAACTTAGTTAGGACATCTCTTTCAAAAGAGTTTTCCATAATGCTATCTTAATATCTTTGTGTCTTGACCCAAATTTTCTCAATTTCATTCCTCACTGCTTCTATGGCCTCATTGTACTAGGTTCTCTTGTAAATCTGTCTTCTTTAAGTAGTGGTATATGGGGAGATAGAAAAGTAGGCTGAGGGTGAGATTTGTTGAATCTAAAGGTGAGATCAATGTTCTTGACTCTAGACTTAAAAGTGTCTATTCAAGACTAATTAAACTAACTAGAAGAATTGCCAGTAACCCACAGACCTTTATCTACAAATTCTAAAACATAGCTATCTTTGTTTTCTTTTCAAGTTAACAAATCAGATCCTGTTTGATTTTCAGTAATCTATTTTATGGTTGCCTTAAAGATTAGAAATAAAAATATTGATTCTTCCCTGATCTCAGTCTATGTGGAATTTGACACTTAAAATTATATATATAACTAGTTTTTCTTTTAGAAGCTATGAATTTTAAGGCCTTACTTACTTACTGTCACTAATAATAAATAGGATAAAACATAATTTTATGAAGATCTTACGTTGCTTTACACTGTGACTATAGTGAAAACTCACAAAAAAATTTCTTAGAGGGGTCACACCTAGCAATGCTCAGGGCTTACTTCTGGCTCTGCATTCAGAGATCACTAACAGTGGGCTTGGGAGACCATATGATGTGCTGGGGATTGAACTCTGGCCAGCCATGTGTAAAGCAAGTGTCCTGTCCACTGTCTTTTCTCTTTGGCCCCTTGCTTTGTATTCACTTAACCTGTTGTTCCACAAAATACCAACCAACTAACAGGAAAACCCCAACTGTACTATAGATGAGCCCTGCTCTTACTTTTCTGATGAGGAGGGACTCTTTTTAGCTGGGGACTTGCATCTTGTGTAATGCAGACTGGGGTGTTTGGGGGGCACATGTAAAAGTGAACCTGCCTTCCTTCAGTTTTTGTGGTTATGATCAGGGTTTTGTTCTCATTTAGTTACTGAAGTTTCTTCAGTGGACTCCAGGGCTCTCCCATAGCTGTTTTTGTTCCTGAAAGCAGTGAGAACATTGATTCTTGAATGTGGGAACGGAGAGTGAAGCCTCCTACACTTCTATCTTAGTTATTTCATCATTCTGTCATTTTATTCTTGAACTTCTATATTATTTCCTATAAGTGACCTATTTCTAGTAAATGACATTCCTAGTCGTCATTTCATAATTTGTGAAAAGCATCTACTTTCACATATAAAACACTTTCTGCTTGAACTATTGAGAGTCACTCTCCGCCCGAAATAAATAATTGATCTGTAGCACAACTCCATCCTGGAGGAAAATCAATCAGCATATAATTGATAGTTTTTATTTCTTTCATGTGGAAGGGATAGAATTAAGATAACATATCACATTGGACAAGAGATAAGATGCAATGGGCTGAATGTATGCTTTGTATGCAGGGGGCCCAAGTTTTATAACCAGAGCCAGTTGGTTCCCCAAGCATTGCCAGAAGTGATTCTCAAATACAGAGCTGGGAAAAGTCCTCAAGCTCCACAGAATATGACTCCCAAGATGAACAAAATATGTTATATTTAACTTTTCATTACAACTGTAGGACTGCACCACACTGTCGTCCCGCTGCTATCGATTTGCTCAAGCGGACACCAATAATGTCTCCATTGTGAGACTTGTTGTTACTGCTTTTGGCATATAGAATATGCCACAGGTAACTTGCCAGGCTCTGCCAAGCGGGCGAGATACTCTCGGTAGCTTGCCAGGCTCTCTGAGAGGGGCAGAGGAATCGAACCCAGGTTGTCTGCGTGCAAGGCAATGCCCTACCCACTGTGCTATCGGTGCCCACTTGAGCAAATCAATGAGCAACGGGATGACAGTGATACAGTGACAGTGATGTAAATATACATTAAATTATATTCTAAAGAAAGAATAATTTGAAGCCACATAATAGTACAGCGAGTTGACGACTTGCCTTCCATGCTGACAACCAGGTTTGGTCCCCACTTTCCATATGGCTCTTGGGTATCACTGAAATGATCCCTAAGTGCAGAACTAGGAGTAAGGCCTGAGCTCAGCTGGAGAAAGAAAGAAAGAAAGAAAGAAAGAAAGAAAGAAAGAAAGAAAGAAAGAAAGAAAGAAAGAAAGAAAGAAAGAAAGAAAGGAAGGAAGGAAGGAAGGAAGGAAGGAAGGAAGGAAGGAAGGAAGGAAGGAAGGAAGGAAGGAAGGAAGGAAGGAAGGAAGGAAGGAAGGAAGGAAGGAAGGAAGGAAGGAAGGAAGGAAGGAAGGAAGAAAGATCCTTAAACTAGTTAGAAATAAAGATTCAGAGTCGCTCAGTCACTAGAGAGGGAGAGAGTTCTGCGTGTGAGACAGAAGTTTCCTCAAAGTTGCTCACAAATGCTAATAGAAGAGTTGGGACTTCATTCTTTACCTGGTCAGTTTGGAATTTGTTTTCTTGCTTTCTTTGTCATGGCTTTTATGTCATTTTCATGTAAGATATTTCTAGTCTATCTTCACAACTTCAGAAATTTTACACGAAATATTTGCCTCCTCCAAACATTTCCTCCTTTATGCCATGTTTGACTTTTGGTAAATTCTATTCACACCGTTGAAATGTTTGGTTTTATATCTTTTCTTTTTCCTTCAGAAATACTGTAGAATTGGGGAGAGGAAGTAATTTTTTAGTTTTTTTTTCTTTTTAATTTTGGGATCATACCTAGTGGTGCTGTAGAATTATTCCTGGAGGAATCAACCCATATCAGCCACATGCAAGGCAAGTATCTTACCTGATTTACTATCTCTCCAGTCCCTGAGAAAACATATTTTGTGAAATTTTATAATGTGGAATACTGTAGTTTGGTCTACTCACAAAGCTATGTACATAGAAAAATTGCACAAATGTTTACAAAAACAAAGGAAAGAGATTATTGAAAGTGACTATGAGTGATTTCTGTGGCCTTAGAATTATTTCTGTTTGCTGAGCACTAATGCACAAATAACTATAGGATTCATTTATAACTTATAACTAATAATTAAATTAATCAATTTAATTAACTGTACCACATCGCAGAGCCTGGCAAGCTATCCGTGGCATACTCAATATACCAAAGCAGTAACAATGACAGTCCTCATTCCCTGATCCTGAAAGAGCCCCCAATACTCCATGGGACTACACTAGCAAGCGACAGGAACTAATGGGGATGTTACTGGCGCCCACTCAAGAAAATCGATGAACAACAGGATGACAGTGATATAATGATACAGTGAATTAATTGTAGGTGATTCTACATGAGGCTAATCATGAAGGGTTTTTAAATAGGAGATTAAGTACTTATATGTAGTCTCAGACATTTCTTGCAAGTAAATAAGCAGAGGAAAATAAGCTGAATTTCTAGCTTGCTACATCTTGCAATATGCTGCCATAGGGGTTGATTTAGTGAGTATCATGCTGAGCAAAGTTAGTAAAAGGAGACCATAGACACAGAGTGATGTTGTCTCCTATTTGAAATAAAAAGTAACATAGTAAGGAAATAACAAGTGCAAATGGCAACAGAAACTGAAAACTGATCTTTAGTAGGAAGAGCATTACTTTAAGGGGGCTGCGGATTGGGGGTGGAGGGGAGAGATGGAGTGAGCAGTGGGACACAGTGGAAGGTCACACTAGTGGAGGGTGTGTTGCTGGAATGTTTTATACATGAAATCTTGCCATTATCAGTATTGAGAATCATGGAGTCTAAATAATGTTTTTTGAACTAAAAAACAAATAAATGTACATAAAAAAATCAGACTCCCTGGTGAGCACTAAAATTTTAAAAGCATTTTGGTGTTACAGCAAAAGCCATAATGTTGGTTAAGATACACTCTTAGATCTTTAAAATATTGCTTTGCTAGTCATATTTTTTGTTATGTCTTTACTTTTTTAAAAATCTATTCAATTTTTTCCCAATAAGAAGTTTAAGTTCGGGGCTGGAGCGATAGTACAGAGAGTTAGGGTGTTTGCCTCGCACTCGGCCGACCCCAGTTCGATCCCTGGCATCCCATATAGTTCCCCAAGCACCTCCAAGAATAATTCCTGAGTACAGAGACAGCAGTAACCCCATAGCATTGCTGGGTGTAACCCAAAAAGCCAAAAAAGAAGTTTAAATTGATCATTCTTTAAAGTTTTTCATGGTCCAGTAACCAGTTTAGAAATCTTCAACTTAATTGAAAAGATCCAAAACTCAGTCACCACATAGTCAGGACAGAATGAAAGAACCAACATAAATGAATAATTTTTGCTAAGATTTGGATATTTCGAACTTAGAACAATTTTCAGAACTCCTAATAATTTTGCAATGTTTGCCTCTTCGTCTTGTTAACAAAATAGAAAAAGCCTGGATCCCATAATACATAAAGCTAAGAAGCAAGAGATAAAAACTGAAACCTCTCCATGAATTCATGGACAAACCTGAAAATTGCAGCACATAACGCATATCCAGACCAAACCGTGCACATAAATATGGCTCACAGCGAGCTGGCCTCTCAGAAAGTCACTGAGGTCATAGGGTTGGTAGGAGAACTCACATATTTCTCTGGTTTCCAGCAATGATTCAGCCTATCTTATTTCGAGTTTCCAGGAAACTCTAGTCTGTCCTATTTTTTAACTAGTTAAGCCAAGTATAAACAGGTTGATTACTACTTCAGACTCTAACTTAGCTTTCAAAGTTCTCACCAAGTGATGAAATACCTTTTATATAGGTGGGGTAGAGGAATCCCAAGTGATGCTCAGGTGGTCTGGGACCTACAATGGCAATTTTTGACCATCTGAGTCATCAGTTCAGTGCAAGAACCCAAGAATGCAATACTGTTTAGGTCTACAGTTCAGGGGATACCCAGGCCACCCAATTGCTGCTGGGAGCCTCCAGGACCATACCTGGACCATACATGGAGGGTTTTGAAGGTCTCCAGGGAAGCATCTGGAAATATTTGGGGGAACAGGTGGTGCCAAGAATCAGTAGCCTGCCAGGTATACACCCGAACCACTATGCTGTCTCCTGGCTCTTGAAGTATCTTTTAGATCAGAATTCCCTTTTCTTTTCTTTTCTTTTTTTTTTGTCTTTTTTGGGTCACACCTGGCGATGCACAGGGATTATTCCTGGCTTTGCACTCAGGAATCACTCCTGGCGGCGCTCAGGGGACCATATGGGATGCTGGGAATCGAACCCGGGTCGGCCACGTGCAAGGCAAACGCCCTACCTGCTGTGCTATCACTCCAGCCCCGAGAATTCCCTTTTCTTAAAGTACCCTTTCATCTTGTAAAGAATAGACACAGAAGTGAACACACATAGACAGATGAATCAATTCACACATCCTCTTCCTGCTCTTAGAGTTTTGTGAATTTTCTTATCTACAGGAACATGAAGCCCAGACATAGAGGAATGGAATTTTGACAGCATGTACCCAAAGCAGTGTTTATCCCATTTATACAAGCAGAAATAGTTCCACACATGGAAGATTGACTTACCTACCACTATTTCTTAGACTCATAGAGTGGCATGAAAGGTAGCTAGTGTTGGACTGGGAAAGAGAAGGAACAAGACAATTCCGAGGACAAAAAGAGTTCTGCTTACCGAAGGGCTTACCCCAAAGTTTTCTGATCCAAGACAGCTTGCCGCAGTAGACTCCACTCCTGAAACACTTATGAAATTTGTAACTATGAAGGACTCACTGTGACTCAAGGACCAATCAAATGAGAGACAAAGATGGGCTGAGAAAGAGCTTTATGTCAACAAGTCACCAGGTTGGAATGACGTGTGAACTCATGTCTACAAAAGGAAATCACATCTTGTCTTCACAGTCAGTCATAAGAACCCGTTATTTTAGAGAAAGTGAATGGAGAGACACATTTTTAGGAAGGGTGAGTTCTAGACCAGTGGGTACCAGAATCAACAGTTGAATCTCCTCAAGGGCTGGTTCCCTGAGACTCACTCCATTCCTAAAAACTGAAACAAAATAATTAGGGGAAGAATAAACAGAGGACAATCTATTCTTATCTTTACCCTTGGGGCAAGGACAGTTATCTTTACCTAATACTGATTTTTGGTTTTCAGGTTTCACTGATTTTCAGGTTCTTTCACAATTGAATAACATTTGCTATTTTAATTTATGCTGGTGACTGTTGGTGACAAAATTTTTAGAACACATTTCCTGGAGTGATCTGATTTTTCAACATTACTGAGACACAGGGTAGCATATAATTGCTAATTACAAAATTAGTGACTAGTTCAGCATTTTGTCTGCCTAATGGCAGACATAACACAGGACAGAGTAATTATCTAAGGAGAAAATAACATCTTTGAGGTAATTTTCTCAATCTCTTTGGACTAAATGACTCCTGTGAAGTTTTCCACTAAGATAAATTGTTCTTCATACCCACATTTCAGCCAAGTTGGTAACCCCAGAAAAAGGTCTGAAAGAAAAAGAAGTTAACTATGATTATTCAAGTTTACAGTTTGCTGTTAGGGTGCACCTAGATTGTCTTTATCTTTACAATGTAATAATATATAGAAAATAGAAAACACATGCACATATGCAATGTTTTGAAAAGTGAATTAGGGTATAAACATTTGCCCTGCAAATCAAAAATTGAAAAACATTTATTTTATCTTCATTTTTTCTTCTCCCTCTCTTTCAAGCCACAACATATAATTTAAAATGGCTTAATATTCTGGGCCGTGACAAAATTATTGAGTTATATTTTATCTCTCTTCTATTTTCCTTTTCTTATATCCAATTAGTATCTACACGTACCCTTTGAAGTTGGTGGGACCCAGAGGTGGCTTATTTGAGACGGGAAAGAGAGAGACAGTTACTTTCATCAAATCTGCCTCTGCCACAGTGAATCCCAGCTGGGAAGGCAAGAACTGATAAAGTCTTTAATGGGCACCCAACTTGCCATAGACCAGAGCCCTGACAGCCCTACCAGGTGGCTGTCAAGCCACACCTGATATCCTCTTGGTGTAGGCATGGGAATTGATCCCTGACACCAGATATCTCAGGGAACTATGGACTCAGTTAGTCCTAGGCCTCACCCAGGGTTGCCAGGTTCTTGTCTTGCCTCGCAAAAAAGAATTTCAGGAATAGTCAAGCAGTGAAGTTAAACAGATTTTACTTGAAGTTTTAGAAGGGGAGGAGAGAGAAAGCGAGAGTAATGTGCTCCAGAGAGAATGCAGGCCCCTCCGAGGGCAGAGAGAGCTTTAGATACACCCAGCATTAGATATGGAAACACAAAAGTACACATCTCAAGAGGGAAGATGTGGTGACACATTTGCTCAGGTGCCACACAACCTTGTTCACCTGGGCACAAGAGCACATGCGCTTGGGCAGCATATGCGAGCCCTGCCTTTGCTCAAAGTGGCTTTTATAGGGTTTTTCCAAGCCGCACCAACGTGGGGTTTTCTAAGTAAGAGTCTATTGCTAGGGTTGTTGCTAAGTGGGTAGAGTCAGGAGTGATCTTTGAAACTCCTTTTCTTGACCTCTGTTCCTGCTGGATCTTCTCTGGAAGAGTGGGTCCAGCCTTCTCTGGTCTTGGCTGGCTGAGGGTTAATCAGATTAAAGGAAAGAATTGAGGGTTCTCCAGTAATTCACTTCAGGCCCTTTCTGTACGGAGTGGTCCAGTCTCCACAGGGCCTGCTGCTGGAGAAGGTCTTATCAAGTCTTGCTTTCTGTATCCACAAGGTAGGTCAGACTTAGGATTGGTGGCTTTATTACTTCCCAGAAATTTTATTGCCATGATGTGGGGATAGCTCTTCCATAATCTTCCTACCTACATTGTTAAGGCCTGGTGCCAATAATTTCCCCCTCTCCAAACCCGCACAAAGAGTTCAGCCATTAAAGTAACACACAAGCAGAGTTTATTAAGCCAGCTAGCTGGGATCAAGCTTCTAGGCATGCAAGCCCAAGCAAGATCCTGAGCCAGGGTAAAGCTGCTAGTTTTATAGTTATTGCTTACATTATAGCCCGCGCTTACAAATTCAAACAAAAACATAAGTAAAATTGCAAGTTACATAATTCAGAAGAAAACATACTTTCTTTTTTTTTTCATTTTCTTTTTTAAAAAATAATTTATTTATTTTTTAATTAGTTAGTCACAGTGAGGGTACAGTTACAGATTCACACATTTTCGTGTTGTTTTTCCCTCATGCAATGTTGGAGAGCCCATCTCTCCACCAGTGTCCATTCTCCACCACTTATGAACCCAGTATCTCTCCCACCCCCCCTATCCAATCCCCCCCACCCCATTCTGCCTCTGTGGCAGAGCATTCCAATTTGTTCTCTCTCTCTCCTTTTGGATGTTGTGCTTTGCAGTAGGGGTATTGAGTGGCCATCATGTTTAGTCTCTAGTCTACTTTCAGCGTGCATCTCCCTCCCCACTCAGGATTTCCAACCACATTTTACTTGGTGTTCCCTTCTCTATCTGGGATGACTTTCCTCCAGCATGTGAGGCTAGCTTCCAAGCCATGGAGCCAACCTCCTCATATTATATACTACTATTCTTGGGTATTAGTTTCCTACTCTGCCATTTTATATTCCACAGATGAGTGCAGTCTTTCTAAGTCTGTCCCTCTCTCTCCGGTTCATTTCACTTAGCATGATACTTTCCATGTTGATCCACTTATATGCAAAGTTCATGACTTCATTTTTTCTAACAGCTGCATAGTATTCCATTGTATAGATGTACCAGAGTTCCTTTAACCAGTCATTTGTTCTAGGGCACTCGGGTTTTTTCCAGATTCTGGCTATGTAAACAGTGCCGCGATGAACATATAAGTGCAGATGTCATTCCGACTGTACTTTTTTGCTTCTCCAGAAGTGGTATTGCTGGATCAAATGGAAGCTCAATTTCTAATTTTTTGAGATGTGTCCATATTGTTTTCCAAAGGGGCTGGACCAGTCGGCATTCTCACCAGCAGTGTAAAAGGGTCCCTTTCTCTCCACATCCTCTCCAGCAGCGGTTGCTTTTGTTCTTTTGGATGTGTGCTAGTCTCTGTGGTGTGAGGTGGTATCTCATAGCTGTTTTGATTTGCATCTCCCTGATGATTAGCAATGCAGAGCATTTTTTCATGTACCTTTTAGCCATTCGTGTCTCTTTCTTGGAAAAGTTTCTGTTCATTTCTTCGGCCCATTTTCTGATGGGGTTGGATGTTTTCTTCTTGTAGCATTCAACTAGTGCTTTGTATATCCTTGATATCAATCCTTTATCAAATGGTATTGGGTGAATATCCTTTCCCACTCTGTAGATTGCTTTTGTATTCTGGTCCCTATGTCTTTTGCGGTGCAGAAACTTCTTAGTTTAATGTAGTTCCATTTGTTTATCTCCGTTTTTACTTGATTGCTTAGTTCTGTGTCATCTTTGAAGATACCTTTAGCTTCAATATCGTGAAGGGTTTTGCCGACTTTGTCTTCGATGTACCTTATGGGTTGTGGTCTGATGATGAGGTCTTTAATCCATTTTGATCTGATTTTTGTGCATGGTGTCAAGTTGAGGTCTAAGCCCATTCTTTTGCATGTGGTTTTCCAGTTATGCCAGCACCATTTGTTGAAGAGGCTTTCCTTGCTCCACTTCACTTTTCTTGCCCCCTATCAAAGATTAGATGATCATACATTTGGGGTTGTGTGTTAGGATATTGCACTCTATTCCATTGGTTTGAGGCTCTCCAGCACCCATTTATGATAAAAACTCTTGCCAAAATGGGTATAGAAGGGACTTTCCTAAAGATAGTCAAAGCCATCTACCACGAACCTACGGCAAGCATTATCATCAATGGGGAAAAACTAAGGGCCTTTCCTCTAAGATTGGGGACAAGACAAGGATGCCCACTCTCACCACTTCCCTTCAATAGTACTGGAATAGTACTGGAAGTACTAGCAATAGCCATTAGGCAAGAAAAAGATATTAAGGGCATTCAGACAGGAAAGGAAGAAATCAAACTCTCATTATTTGCAGACGATATGATACTATATCTAGAGAAGCCTAAAAGCTCTACTAAGAAACTCTTAGAAACAATTGACCTGTAAAGTAAGGTCTCAGGCTACAAAATCAATACCCAAAAAACCATGGCCTTCCTATATGCAAACAATGAAACAGAGGAAAGGGATATGAAAAATGCAATCCTGTTCACAATCGTGCCCCAGAAAATCAAATACCTTGGAATCAGCTTAACTAAAGAAGTAAAGACCCTCTACAAAGAAAACTATAAAACACTACTCCATGAAATAAAAGAGAACATGAGGAAATGGAAACATATCCCCTGCTCATGGATAGGGAGAATCAACATTGTCAAAATGGCAATACTCCCCAAAGCATTATACAGATTCAACGCGATCCCTATAAGGATACCCATGACATACTTTAAAGAAATGGATCAAGCAATCTTGAAATTCATATGGAACAATAAACGCCCACGGATAGCTAAAACAATTCTGGGGGAAAAGATGATGGGAGGTATCACCCTCCCCAACCTTAAACTTTACTACAAAGCGGTAACAATTAAAACAGCATGGTACTGGAAAACATACTTTCAAATAGTACAAACAAGCAGTTACAGATAGGTGATCTAGGCATGTTTTCAGAACATTCTGGCAGCTAACACCCCTGCTTGTGTCTGGGTGGCTTCTATAGACAGTGAATAGTGGTTATAAAACTATTTGCCAAGGCTGAGTTTTCAGCCCAGTTGTCCTTCCCTTGCAGGTGGCCAGTGGGAAGAAGCGGGGTTTTAAGAAAAACAAAAAGGTTTAAGTAAAAGAAAACGTGAAGCAGGAACCAGGCATGATGGAGTTGCTCCTGCCCCGCTCCGTGTCTAACAACATCAGACTGAATCATTAATTTTACTATTCATAATTCAAGAATTATGTTTTAAGCAGTCTTTCCTTCAAAAACTCAACCAATCAATCAAATCATGCTAATTCTACTTTCTAAATAATTCTTAATGTGCTCTAAATAATTCTTAATGTGCTCAAAATTATTCTTAATTCTATCAGTATACCAATTTTGTCCAAATTAGTTCATATCTAACTCAAATTAAACTAAACATCTTCAAATTTCTTTTCTCTTATCTATTTTAAAAGAAATCAATTTAATATTCTATGGACATTAGAGTAAGCTTATTCATCAATTTAATAATGTCATTGCATCATTTGAAATCATTACAGGCCTGCCATTAAAATTTAGGAATGGAAGCAAATACTCTATATATTATTGGAGCATTATGGTTACCAACTTGCCTTCATATGCATTTACACAAACACACACATACATACATGCACACTCACACTACATATACACACACTATAATCATAGCCATTTCCCATCTTCCCAAAGAGTAAGGATATGCGTATCAATCTCAGCAATATTTTAAGGATCAATCACCATCAGAAATTAGTGACAGATGAGGGAGTGAGAGGAATCAAGGAAAAATATTTTTGATCTAGGGGCTGGAGCAATAGCCCAGCAGGTAGGGCATTTGCCTTGCATGAGGCCGACCCGGGTTTGATTCCCAGCATTCTATGGGGTCCCTTGAGCACCACCAGGAGTGATTCCTGAGTGCAAACCCAGGGGTAACACCTCTGCATCACCAGGTGTGACCCAAAAGCAAAAAAAAAAAAAAAACTTTTTTGATCCAGATCAGGGATCAACAAATTTTTTCTGTACAGTCAGATATTTCGTAGGACACATGATCACTACTATAAGTCTTACTGTAGTTCAAAAACTGCTAAAGCTAAAGAAATAAAGATAGTAATGGGCTACTAAAACTTTTTAGACTCAAATTTAAATTTTACATTTTTCTGTCATAAATGATTCTACCTTTGATTTATTTTAATCATTAAAAATGAAAACAATTTTCTTAGCTCACAGGGTGTCTAAAAAGTACACAATAAGTCAGATTTGATAATTATAATTTGTCAATAATTTTTTAGATTATTGATTATCTAGATATGACTGCAAGTTTTGAGAGGAAGGAGGAAGAAGAAAATAGAGGGAAAAAATAAAGACTAGACTAAGAAAGAAAGGTAAAAACAATTTAAGGATTACTGAGAAGAGAATCTGTGTGTACAGATTTTACACATCCTGCAAAACTGAATTTATATCTTGCTCTTTGTTCTTTTAAGAAAGGTCCAGAATAATATAGATTGCTCCTTCAGGTTATCAGGAAATTTAGATGACATTAAAATTAAAATATCATTTAGTATTTAGTATACACAGAAAAATACTTATTAAAATCTCTACCTACTGAAGTTGAAGTGTGGAAACAATTCCTTCCCCCACTCCTGTTCTTACCTTAAAACTCAGTGAATTTCAAAGATAAAATTCCCCACCCTAGATTATCTTATCTTCATTTTTCCAGTTGATAAACCTCAAAAGCACATGCTGACTTTTTTCCTTTATCTTAAGCTTGAGAAAAGACTTAAAGCCTTGTTAGCTTGCCAGTTGGACACTTGGATCGTTGTATACTTGGCAATGATTTAACTAAATGTATCCAAACCATTGTTTGTAATTCTCCCTTTAGAAACTTCTGCACATCCGGCAAGAGTTTAATAATGCTTTATGTTTTATTTATTAATTTAATTTTTTTATAAAGTATTTCACAATATTTGACCATATTTAATATTCAAACACCAATCCCACCACCATTACACCTTCCCACCACTATATTTTGGGTTTTTCCATCCCGAACCCCAATCCCTGCCCCAAAGCAGAACCAAAATAATATATTTCCCTCTAAGATTGGTTGCCTCCTACTTTAAATCCCATCAAATGTAGTGTGGTACCCATGAACTATGGGTAGGGTGTGTCCTATGAAGTGTTGTGAGGCCATGAATGAGGCTTCGTTGGTGAGGCTTGTCCCGAGCAATGTGGAGAGCGGCTGTGAGCATGGTGGCAGTTGAGTTCTTTTTTTTTTGGGGGGGGTCACACCCGGCGATGCACAGGGGTTAGTCCTGGCTCTTCACTCAGGAATTACCCCTGGCAGTGCTCAGGGGACCATATGGGATGCTGGGATTAGAACCCGGGTCGGCCGTGTGCAAGGCAAACGCCCTACCCGCTGTGCTATTGCTCCAGCCCCAGTGGCAGTTGAGTTCTGAAGGCATTCAGCTGCCGGGGCTGGGTCCCTTGGGGAGGGAAGGAGCCTTACTTACCCCTCTGGGGCACCTTGAGTGAAACAGCCATGCGCAGGGTCTGATGGCATGGTTATGGCTAGCATCATATTATGCTCCCTTCTGGGAGAGAAGGACATGTAATCTCAATGCTTTATGTTTTAATACTGCAATAACCATCCTGGAATATATGGTAGTAGAAAGCACATTGGTTTGTGCTTTCTAATTTAATTTAATCTCATTATTAACCTGCTATTTGATCCCAAATGTGAATTGACATAGACAGATAGACAGAGAAAGGCCCTCAGCAATGAAACTTAGGTCAACAAAACTTCTGGGAAGAAAATTCTAAAGCTGATCTACCTTGTCTATATGGAAAACAGAGACCTGATAAGACCTTCTGCAGTGGACTCTTAGGAAATTGGACCCTTTCCCATGAAATTTTTCAAACCCTTGGAGCTCTCCTTTAATCCCAGTAACTTTAGTGATTCAGCCCCAAGAAGATTCCAGAACATTCTGAGTCAAGACAACCTCTGGACCAAGACTTGAGAAGAGACTATAAAAGCCTATAAAAGCCATCTTGAGCAAAGGAAGGGTGCTCATATGCTGCCTGAGCCCATGTGCTGCTTGCGCCCACGTGACCGAGTACATCGAGTACATGTGGCCCCCAAGCACATGTGTTGATGTGTTGCCCGAATCTGCCCTCTTGAGATGGGTACATTCACCCTTTAATGTATAATTCTGGGATGTGTATAGGGGCTCTCTCTGCCCTTGAGAAGCCCAATTCTCCCCCCGCTCTCTCTCTCCCTCTTCCTTTCTCCACCTCTCCCTCTCCCTCTCCCTCTCTCTATCTCTCTCTCTCCCTCTTTCATTCTCATGTTCTCCACACCTTCAAAAACCCTCCAAATAAAATCTGTTTTACTTCACTGCTTGTCTACTCCTGAAATTCTTTTCTGTGAGTGAGACAAGAACCCAGTAATCCTGGGTCCCAGATGGCAGAGACGGAGCAGGAGAAAGTGACCATTTTTCTCCTTCCCACTTCACATGAGTGACTTGGGGGCCCACCAACATCAGAATGATCTCATCTTTCTTAAGTCTTCTGCTAAAGGAGACTTGGATCTGAGTATTTCCAAAGGCAATATATTTTTTGTTGTAAAATTTTATTGATAGGTCAATAATATTAAAATTAAATTTAGTGAAGTACTACTTAGCTATAAAAAATAAGTGAAATCACGCAGTTTGCTGCTACATGGATGGAACTGAGGGAAATCATGCTCAATGAAGTCAACCAGAAGAGGACAGATACATAATAATCTCTCTCATGTGTGGGATATAAAGAAACAGTGTGGGAATAAAGAGTGGTCAAAGACAATAGAACCTGAGAACTGGTTTATGGAACAGAGTTTACCAAGGATGTGTTTGTTTTCTAAGAGGATCTGTTGAGGGCCCTCCTGAGCTAATAGTGGAGGAAAGCAAACAGAACACTGGTGGAGGGTGTGGGCATGGACCACTGTATATATAAAAGCCTATTATTAACAGTATTGGATCAAGACTGGGCCTCTTCCGCCCAGATTCCCCATTTTCCAGTAGCCAGGCAGTCACAACCAGAAACTAACCCCCAAGCTTGTGTAATCTTATCAATGGCCAACATCCAGAGACTATAAAACCAAGCTCCTAGAAGACATCTTATAGCCTAGTTCTCCCTCTTGGACAACGTGGCAAGCTACCAAGAGTTTCCTTTCTGCATAAGAGAGCCTGGCAAACTCCCTGTGGCGTTTTCATATGCCAAAACCAGTAACAACAATGGGTCTCATTCCCCTGACCCTGAAAGAGCCTCCAATGCAGTACCCTTGGGAAGGACGAATAAAGAGAGGCTTCTAAAATCTCAGAGCTAGGACAAATGGAGATGTTACTGAAATCACTGAAGAAAATCTACGATCAATGGGATGATGATGATGATGATGATTATAAACCATAGTGCTTAAAAAAATACCACCTAAATGTAGTTTTGGAAGCTAAATTTTTTTAATCCCCCCAAAAGGTGTATGGCAACCCTAATTTTCTAGCTGCTGGAAAGTCTTATGTGAAGGTGATATAGCAGGTAGATTAAGGAAGTCCCTTCTCATCCTTCCCTACACACACTTCATGGCAATGAAATTTCTGGGAAGTAATAAAGCCACCAGTTTGACCCACCTTGTGGATACAGAAAGCAAGACTTGGTAAGACCTTCTCCAGCAGCACACCCTGAGGAGAATGAACCCCTTCCTACAGAAATGGCCTGAAGGAAATTACTGGAGAGCCCTCAGTTCCTTCTTTTAATCTTATTAACCTTCAGCTAGCCCAGACCAAAGAAGACTAGATCCACCCTCAAGAGAAGATTCAGCAGGAACAAAGGTCAAGAAAAGGAGTTTTTGAAGAAGACCACTCCCAACTCTTCCCACTTAGCAACAATTCTAGCAACAGGCTCTTTTTCTTTTTATAATTATTATTATTATTGAATCACCATGAGAAAAGTTACAAAGCTTTCAGGCTTAAGTCTCAGTCAAACAATGATCAAACACCCATCCCTTCACCAGTGCACATGTTCCACACCAAGAACCCCAGTAAACCCCTATCCCACCCCGCCCCCCGCCTGTGTGGCTGATTGTAGGATATCGGTTTGTCTTTTTCCCTTGCCACAGAGTTTGGCCTTATCTGGTAATAATCTCTAAACAATTCTAGACTACATTGGTATGTCCTGCTCCCCTTGCCACTAGAAGCTTAGGTATATCGGTCACACCCATCAAAGTGCTCCCGGGTCACTTCCATTCCTTTGTTTATCTGTAACCACTTCTACCAGTTTATCAGCTTTTCTCCTAATCAGACTCTGTTAATTTGTAAGGTCAGACCCTGCTAGGACAGTGAACTTGTATTGTAAGTTAATATTGCCTTGCTCCTCTCCTCATGTCTTTTGAATAGTTTACTTTAAAACAATGTCCTTTTTGTATGGACAAAGAAAGACAGTTGTTAATATTCTTTGGTAACATGGGATTTAATTTGCTTCGAATATTATTCACTCCTGGGCATCTGCTTTCTCCACTTAAGCCTCACTTGCCCTCGGTTCCTAGCACCCCAAAAGCAGGGTCCTGACGAGGGATGGGATGGACCCAGGGCAAGCGGTGAGTTATGTGCTACCCTGGCATTGAGATGGGCCTGGCCAAAGTGCCTAATGCTTAACTATATGTTAAGAGCTTGGTCATGGACATGTCATGTCATGATCCAAAAGCAACGACGAGACTAGGACCCTACTAGGGATAGGAAAGACAAATCTGGCCTGAGCACTGTAGCCTGAGATCGAGATGACCCTAAGAGAGCAATTCTATAAGCTTAATGCATCTCTTGCTATGTCCATACAAAATGATTAATATTATGAATACTTACATGTTCATTGGACAAGGAGAGGAGAAACACACCCATGGGATTCTGCTCTTGGGTGGGTGTCCTGCTGAAAGAGAATCTGTCCTAGAAGAAGCATCCCCTGAGGGAAAGAACTTTAACCCTATTGATTGTGACCACACCTATGTGTAAGCCCCAACCCCTCATTCTTAGGGATTTAACTAGGCTGAAAGAGTGGGCTGGGGGCCAGTCCCAGAGCCAGATCTGGAGAAGCTAGATCGAGATCCAGATACAGAGGAGAAGGAGAATGAAGTAGCATGGGGGAGGAAGAAGCAGGAGGAGAATCAGAGGAGAACGGAGATGGGAATGGAATAAACTGCAACTGAGACCAACCAGCCTGGCTCCGTTCCTTCCTTCGCCTGTCTCATCATCGCCATCAACCTCCCCAAGGTGGGGGAAGTGACTGGAGACTACCAAACTCGGGTGGCGGTAGAGACAGAGCACCGCTGCCCCATGTGCGTGGTGTAGTGCTCCACGTGGCCCCCTTTCTTTTCTTTTTTGTGTGTTTACACAGCTGATGATTTTCATTTTACTCTCTCTTTACTTTGATTACATTCAATATTTCAACAGAAAGCTCACTATTATTATTTCAAATTTTCCCCCAACAATCAGACCTGCTGAAAAGGCATTATTTGATAATTTGTTTTCCATTGCTGAGAATGAAAGTATATGAGGTTACACGGTTTTGGGTTTCTGGTATTTTAGTAATTAAGTCCAGAGAAATTTCTGCTAGAAGTCGCGTCACTGCAACCTCGTACCTCTGTTTAGTGGGCCTTATAAGATGGCGGTCACCACACTGCTGAAAGGAAAGGCCGAGAGAGAAAAACCTTTCCCCTCCTGGGGCAGCATGGGGCCGTAGCTTAGTTCACAGTCTAGAGGCATTTCTGCAAGAAGCTGCTGGGTTCTTGTAGTTAATGGGCCTCCAGGATCAGGAATGGAAGAGCTGTTCCTGTGCAGCTGCTCGGGGTCTCGTCTGGGCAGAGAGCCCCAGCAATAGACTCTTATTTAGCTAGAAAACCCACATGGGGGTGGCTTGGAAAAACCCTATAATAGCCACCTTGAGCAAAGGCAGGGCATCCATATGCTGTCCGAGGGCATCTGCTGCTTGTGCCCATGGGGCCACGCACATGTGGAGGCAGAGCACATATGTCACCCGCATCTCCCCTCTTGAGGTGTATATACTTTCATGATTCCATACCTAATGCTGGGTTGTAGCTAAAGCTCTCTCTTCCCTTGGAGATGCTTGTGTTCTCTCTGAAGCATGTTACTCTTTGTCTCTCTGTCTCTGTCTCTCTCTCTATGTCTGTCTCTCTCTCTGTCTCTCTCACTTTCCCTTCCTCCTCACCTTCAAAAATCTCCAAGTAAAATGTTTTACTTCACTGCTTGTCTACTCCTGAAATTCTTTTTTGCGAGGTAAGACAAGAACTCAGTAACCCTGTGTAAGGTTTAGGACTGATTTTCCTTTCTTGCAAAGATGAATTCATCTTCATCATCCCAGTCTGAGTCTGTGGCTCCCTGAGAAATCAAAGGGGTGAGAGGGGTGGGAATTAACTCCCATGCTGAGAAGACCAAGTGGGCATCAAGTTTGGTTTGATGGCCACTTGGTGGGTCTGGCAGAACTCTGGCCAACATCGCACTTAATATGCAGCACTGTAGCACTATTGTCCAGTTGTTCACTGATTTGCTTGAGTGAGCACCAGTAACATCTCCATTGTGAGACTTGTTGTTACTGTTTTTGACATATTGAATATGCCATGGGGAACTTGCCAGGTTCTGCCATGCATGCGAGATACTCTCAGCTTGCCGGCTCTTTGAGAGGGACAGATGAATCAAACCCGGGTCGGCCACACGCAAGGCAAACGCCCTACCCACTGTGCTATCACTCCAGTCCGCACATTTAATATATTCCAAAAAATGGAATTGTCTAGGTTTTAATGTGAAAAATTTGTCTTCTGTTCTCACCTAACTATACTTAGGTGACCTCCAGTGGCATTTTGGAATCAAACCTAAAGTTCACACACATACATCCCTGGCCCATTATTGTTATTTATAAAATATATTGGCATGATAGCCTCTTGAGGTGAATTAGAGTTGGCAATTTTGAGAGTAGAATTTTAACATCTTGGGGTCAGAGAAGTTGTCACATTGCAGCCTTCATTTTCTACCAGGGAAGTAATGACTTAAATGAAAATAACAAAGAAATAGGATATTACATTTTCATTTATTTTGAGTCTGAGAGACAGCAGGTAAGACCTTGTCTTGCATGCAGCTGACCTGGGTTTGATCCCTGGTACCCCAAATGTGATTACTGACTGTAGAGACAGGAATATGCCCTAAATAGAGAAGGGTGTGGTATGACCCCCAAAATAACAAAAGTTGCTTTAAAAGTAGCATTAGATAATATGATAAATTAATGTTTTTAGATAGAATTGATCATATGAGAAAAAATTGAATTTACTTAGTTACTTATGGATAGGTAGCAGGGGCCAGGAGTACAGACAGTAAATTCCAGGAAATCATAAGACCAACAAATGTTTGGAAAGACCCTCTGAACAGCAGTATCCCCAGTTTTATGCAAAATTAAGATTAGATTTTTCTTCTGGAGACAATTAATAAATGGTCTGATAAGACAGAATGAAGAAACTATTAGAACTTAAAATCCCTTTTCTTGACTGTTCTATGCATGGAGAGCCCAAGCAGAGACACCTCAGAGCAGAGAGTAAATCATTAGCTTCTTTTGTTTTGGAATGAGCCCTATAAAGTAAAAACATTGCTGGGTCTGGTCTGAAAACAGACACTAAATATTTATCTTTTCTTTTTTTGTTCTTTGCTTTTTCTTGGGGGTATCACACCCAGCGATGCTCAGGGGCTACTCCTGACTCTATACTCAGGAATTACTCCTGGTGGTGCTTGGGGACCATATGGAATGCCAGAGATGGAACCTGGGTCGTCCGCATGTAGTGCAAATGCCCTACCAGCTGTATTATCGCTCCGGCCCCAATATTTATCAATATCAATAAAATATGCTACAATTTTTATAAAGATTACATTAAATTTCTAGATCAATGTGGACATAACTTGGTATATTTTATAAGTTTTAATATATATGTATTTTAATGTATCACCACGAGATAGTTACAGACTTACAAACTTCTGTGCTTAAGTTTCAGTCATACAATGATCGAGAACTCATCCCTCCACCAGTGCCCATTCTCCACCACCAATAATCCCAGTATCCCTCCTACACGCTCCCCATCTCCACCCACCCTTGACTCTGTGGCAGGCACATTCCCTTCTTTCTCTCTTTTTGGGTGTTGTGGTTTGCAGTACAGGTATTAAGTGGCCATCACGTTCAGTCTATGGTCTACTTTCAGCACACATATCCCATCCCGAGTGGGCTCTCCAAGGATCCTTTACATGGTGGTCCCTTCTCCATCTGAGCTGCCTTTTCCTCCAGTATGTGAGGCCAGCTTCCAAGCCGTGGGGCAATCCTCCTGGTTCTTATCTCTACTATCCTTGGGTGTTAGTCTACCATTGTTACTTTATATTCCACAAATGAGTGCAATCCTTTATGTCTGTCCCTCTCTTTCTGACTCATTTCACTTAACATGATACTCTTGATGTTGATCCACTACCTGCGGTGTATTCAATTTGCCAAAAACAGTAATGATAGGTTTCATTCCCCTGACCCTAAAAGAGCCTACAACCTTTGGGAAAGACGAGTAAAGAGAGGCTGCTAAAATCTCAGGCTGAGTGTAATAGAGACATTACTGGTGTCCACTCGAGTAAATCGACAAACAAAGGGATGAAAGTGATACAGTGACAGAAATCCCAAACTAGTTATGATAAGCACCTGAAACAAATTCCATATGAATTGCATAAATTATATAATTATTTGCTTTATTTGAAACAGTACCCAAGGATGTATATGTTAATTATCTCCCCCACCCTAGTTTAAGTTATTGGCAAATAATTAAATATAGGTTAATTTCAATAAAGTAACTTTACAATACTTTTTATCTTTAAAAATGAGATCATTTATTGTATTTCCCTGGGAGTTCAGCATAGAATAAATATATATTAATGTATATATTTATTATATTTAAGCATATTGTTAAAATTAATTTCATTTAATTTTCTTAAACTTTAACATGTTTGTATTCTATTAACATTCAAGAACTCTTGAAAAAGATACATATATTTATGTATCTATTCTTAGTATGTTTTTTATTTCAGTAACAAAAGATCTCATTCTACTAGTTTACTAACAAGGTTTAACATATTTGGTAGTGAGCAAAGAGCTGTGTGTTAAAAAAATTGCTGCTCAGCAAGAAATCCACTTCTGTTTCAAAATTCTTTGTTTTAAAACACTCGATTTTGCTTTAAAAATACTGTGAAGAGGCAGTGCAAGGGATCAGATGATTTTTTTGCATGCAGCTAATCTTGTTGGATCCCCGTCACCACATGACCACCCCCAAGAATTGTCAGGTGCAATCCTGAGGCACCTGTTGGGAGTGACCTTGGAGGTCCTCTGAACATCCTAGGGGTGGACTGAATAATTTCTGGCACTGCAGGGTTTTGACAATAATGCATTCTTCGGCCTTGGCATTGAATCACTGGTCAGGTTTGTTCTCCAAGAATCACCTGGAGGAGACCCTGGGCCACTGAGGCACTGCTTAGGAGAATCGCTAAATAAATAATTATTTTGGAAAAATAAGACTTTATTTAAATAACTGGAAACATACATAGTTAGAAAATTAATTGGATTTTAATAGAAATTATAAAGATCCTTCATCACAGAGTACCATAATACTTTAAATATTATTTTCAATAATATTAATAATTTCATGGTAAACTTGATTAAATACATCTAATCCAAACAAAAAGTCTAGATGGTTGTAGGAAGAAATCGTTCTATGGTAAATATGGTATTGAATTTGAGAAAGCAAAATTTGAACATCTTCAGAATCAGCCAACAAGTCATTTCCACCACTCCAAGTTGCAGTCTGAACACTCATTTTTGTTACATTGTAGAATGGAGCAGTTTTCTAAATAAAAGTGATTAAAAATAAGTTTTCACAGGGGATGACACATAGATTCTATTAATTTTTATGTGATAAATATGATAATTTTTAAATAATATGAATCTAGGATAATTATCACTGTGAAAGCAGAGACTATGGAAGAATAGATAATAAATAGAAATGAAATAAAAATCAAAGTTAGAGTTTTACCTAAATCTGAATATTCAAACCTTTCAAAGAGATTATTTAAGTTTTATTCATAAAGCATTGAAGTGTCTTAAACAAACATTTCTGTAATTGTGTAACTTTTTCTTTCCCTTTTTTTTTTTTTTTTGCTTTTTGGGTTACACCCAGTGGTGCTCAGAGGTTACTCCTGGTTCTGCACTTAGGAATTACTCCTGATGGTGCTCGGGGACTATATTATATGGGATGCCAGGTAGGCTGCATGCAAGGCAAATGCCCTACCCGCTGTATTATTGCTCCAGCCCCTGATAAAACTTTAATATTTTTTTTGATCTTTTAAAGGGTGAGTTTTGAATCTTCCAGTGCTCAGGGATTACTCTTGCTTCTGTACTCAGGGATCACTCCTAGAACTGCCTGGGGGAATCATAGCTTTGCTGGAGACTGAGCCAGGGTCATCTGCTGCTTGCAAGACAAATGCCTTATCCCTAAACTATCTCTCTGGCTCAGTTGCTAATGTTTACTAATGATTAATGTTGACAATCAAGGTCAAATCTAATTTTATTGAATTTTACCTTTATATTTTACTTCAGACCTTTTCATGAGCAAACTACATCAGCCATGGAGTTTTGCTGTGGCAGAAAAGTGTGATGAGGAAGTAAAAACTATGAAGTAGGCAGACGAGTTTTAATACATTTTTATTATAATTCCATACATTTTTCAATCTTTAACTTTATAGTTAACTATTTTCCTAGTTATTGCGTGCATTTCTTTTATCTTCCCAGGCATAATTAGGATCAAGAGCTATATTGTACCTTTTATTTCTTATTTAAACAAGTCCAGGATTATTATAAGCATACTGTTATCTTCTAAACACAATATTTATCCTCTTGAAAAATGATTATTCTACTATTTTATAATTTTTCTAGGACTATCCAAGACAATTGCTGTTCAATTACATAAGAAACATGGAAAAGTTAGTTTGGTTGACCATGACTGAAGGGATAAGAGTCAACAGGGTCTTCATCTGCTGGTCCTTCTCATGGTGTTACAATATTCTTGGGTTATAAAGAGGAGCCTTTATCTACACCAAAATCACTTAAGATAACCAAGAGAATAATTTAAACATCTGTGTGTACCTGATTATAATGAATCATATTCTGATCAGGACTTCCCCAGTCATAAGCTTTCAACTGAGTAGAATTTAAAAGCTGAAAGATAAATTAAAACAACTAAATTATTTGTTTATTGTTGTGGTCACAAGTTAGGACACATTGCACATATAATATCTTTGCTGTCGGTCTGCAGATATGTGAAGGTAGATTTCATTGCTCTTCCATACTTTTGGATATAAGAAGACATAAAAGAAGAGAGAGGAATCTACGGAATAGGATTCTATCATCTTTATATAAACTAGGTATCTCTTTTTGGGTTTTTTTTTGGTTTTTTTTTTTTTTTTGCTGGGCTACACCTGGTGATACTCTGGGGTTACTCCTGGCTATGTTCTTAGGAATTAGTCCTGGCCACGCTTGGAGTACTTTACCCACATACAGCCTCTGAGTATCCAAAGGGGGACCTGTGTGCTTGGAGGTAATATCAGAGTACCCAGAAGTCCTTGGCTGCATCAACAGGTCAAGAATTTATGTCCTGGACTAAGACCAAGATGATATTTCACTGTCTGCTTTTGCTTTAAACAACTGTCACTGTCACTGTCATCCCATTGTTCATCGATTTGCTGGAGCGGGCACCAGTAACGTCTCCATTGTGAGACTTGTTACTGTTTTTGGCATATTGAATACACAACGGGTAGCTTGCCAGACTCTGCCATGCCGGTGAGATAGTCTCAGTAGCTTGCCGGGCTCTCTCAGAGTGGCAGAGGAATGGAACCCGGGTTGCCCACGTGCAAGGTGAACGCCCTACCCGCTGCGCTATCACTCCAGCCCATGAATCATGTTGGATTCATTAATGTATCCCAGAAGCCATCCTTTGCTTCATTCCTTAACATTCACAACCTCATAACCATTATTTGTTTTGAGTTTAACTCACTTCAACAACAATGGCCTTTTGGGTGCATATCTTGGAAATACTCCTAACTAAGGAAATATTCTTACAAAGGAAACCTCAACTCCTTTAAATCTCTCAGATGTCACCATTTCATTGACGCATGATCTTGAGTTTAATACTATAACTCACCATGGGGCATACTTAATCTCTTTTCCTTGATTTTTTTCACCTGTAATCACCACTTTTATACTCTCTAAATAATTTAATTATTTGCTGTGCTCATTTGTAAAAAACATCTGCCAGGGTGGGGCGGCTCTCCCTGTCAGCCAACCCCCGGGTTTCGGGGGTCGGTTCTGGGCCACTCGCCCAGCTGGAGCAGCCCAGGACATGGGACAGACGGAGGAGGAAAATGAGGGCCAAGCCAGTTGATTGATCAGTTGCCGTTTATTCCAATCTCCTGTCTCTCTCTCTCAGCTTCTCTCCCGTCTCTGGATCTCCCCCTGGATCTCGCCCCCAACCCACTATTACAGCCTAGTTAAATACCCCCAGCATGAGGGGGTTGGGGCTTACACATAGGTGTGGTCACCATCAATAGGGGTAAAGTTCTTCCCCTCTGGGGATGTTGCTTCTAGGACAGATTCTCTTTCAGCAGAAGGATCAACCCAAGGGCAGAGTCTCATGAGTGTATTTCTCCTCTTCTTGTCCAGCAAACATATAAGCATTCATAATATTAATCATTTTGTATGGACACAATAAGAAATGCATTAAGCTTATAGAATTGCTCTCCTGGGGTCATCTCAATCTCAGACTACAGCACTCAGGCTAGATTTGTCTTTCCTATCCCTAACAGGGTCCTAGTCTCGTCATTACTTTTGTATCATGACAGCATTTGTCCATGATCAAGCTCTTAATTTATAGTTAAGAATTAGGCACTTTGGCCAGACCATCTCGATGCCAGGGATCCATCCCGTCCCTCGTCAGGACCCTGCTTTTGGGGTGCTAGGAGCTGAGGGCAAGTGAGGCTTAAGTGGAGAAAGCAGATGCCCAGGAATAATAATATTTGAAGCCAATTAAATCCCAAGTTACAAAAGCATAATATTGTCTTCTTGGGTCTATACAAAAAGGACATTGCTTTAAAGTAAATTATTCAAAAGACATAAGGAAAGGAGAAAGGCAATATTAACTTATAAATTCAGTGTTCTAGAAAGGTCTGACCTTACAAATTAACAGAGTCTGAT
This sequence comes from Sorex araneus, assembly GCF_027595985.1. Lineage (NCBI taxonomy): Eukaryota > Metazoa > Chordata > Mammalia > Eulipotyphla > Soricidae > Sorex > Sorex araneus. Next base: position 50,924,568 of record NC_073312.1, read on the forward strand.
TAGGGGAAAAAGCTGATTAACTGTTTTAGGGAAGAGAGCATAGAGAAGTGATTACAGCTAAACAAAGGAATGGGAGTGACCTTGATGGGTGTGACTGGGATAAGCCTAAACTCCTTTTGGCAAGGGGGGAAAGACACAGCAATGTTATCCTACACTCATTGTTAAGTATCTATATATCTGCTCCTATAATCTTAGTTTAAAGGAAACAGGAATATTTATTTTGTTCATAGATATAAGCATAAAACAGGAGAGGGCACATGGATAGTATTTGATAAATATCATTAAAATAAATAACATAAATGCAAAAATTTTGTAGTTTTTCTGGTCTGGCTATCATCAGAAATAAACTAAATATTCTTAAGTACTAGCTATATTCATAAACTTTGACTTTAGAAATAGAGTGTAAACAGTTTAATGAAATTTACTACTGGGTCTCAAAGAGTTCACAATTCAATATAAGACAAAGTGAGAATTGGACATCAAGAAAATTTGTGTTAGTTACATTTATTTTTTTCAGGTGAGCTTTACTTTCTTTAAACTTTGGATATTTACTGTTGTTTTTCTTTAATCTTTACATATGTACATTGAGGTAACATTGATTCACAACACTGTACATGCTTGAGAAATATATTTTCACTCCTCACTTTGAATCTTTGTGCAAGTTAAGTGATAAACTTGGCTTAACTGATACTCCGGTTAGGAGCTGAAGAGCTAGTACAGTTGGTAGGGCACTGCACTTGCACGCAGTCAACCCAGGTTTGATCTTTGACATCTCAGATGCCTCGTCAAGCATGTCCAGGGGAAATTCCTGAGTGTATAGCTAGGAGTAACCCCAGAGTACCCCTGGGTGTGACCCAAAACAAAACCAAACCAAAAGAGATACCTATTTATTGTTCCAAATTACATGTTCTCATTTGAAACTAGCACTGTAGCACTGTTGTCCCATTGTTCATTGATTTGCTCGAGCAGCCACCAGTAACGTCTCCATTGTGAGACTTATTGTTATTGTTTTTGGCATATCAAATACACCATGGGGAGCTTGCCAGGCTCTGCCATGCAGGCGTGATACTCTTGGTAGCTTGCTGGGCTCTCCAAGAGGGACGGAGGAATCAAACCCCAGTCGGCCATGTGCAAGGCAAATAAATGCCCTACCTGCCGTGCTATCACTCCACACATAATAATTATCAAACACATTAATAATTAAACACTTATAATAATATAACAAATAATTTTATTTCTCTGATAATTTCTTAGGGTATTTAATTATGATTATAATGTTCACACATTTTAAAATTAAAAATGTTACATATACAACAAATATGCTACAATTTCATATTTACCATTCTGGGGCATGATCCCTAGAATGATGAGATAAATTATGAAATTTTAGGTACAACTATGTTGAAAGGCACTTTAAAAGTTATACCTGACTCCAGTGGAGAATATTTTGAACAGACGTTCCTCCTGGGTTTTGGGTCATATATACGTCCATTCGACTCTGGGTTTAAAAATAATTTGTACAATTTCTATTACCTTTGATATCTATTTGTCCTGATATATATTTAATATTTATATATAACTTTTTAATTCGTTCAGGGTTCAGAATTAATGAATTAATGAACAATTTGAGGCTCTTCCTCTTCCTGGAGTGAGCAGATATCAGTGGGCTGCACTAGCTCGCGACAGGGACAAATGGAGACGTTACTGGCGCCCGCTCGAGCAAATCGAAGATCAACAGGACTACAAGTGATACAAGTGAACTTTTAAATAAATTAAGGTTTAATAATTTTTAATTAGAAATAAAATATTTAAATACCCAAATGATATATCAATGTACTTATTAAACACACATTTTTGCATTAACGTAGAAATTATTGTTTAATTTCTAAATAGTGTGTTCTATCACCTCATACTGAAGAAAAAGTGAGAGTACATATATACACAACTACGTCTTTGAAAGCATGAAAAATCTGATGAGAGAAACTGCCATGATAAAACATACTTGATTAACACAGAAGTAAAAAATGAGTAATGAACAGAAGCAGGAGACAACTAAAAAAACACAGCAGCATGATAGTCATTAATCTAATAAAAATGATCAGTAATATATAAAATCACTATATCACTGTCATCCCTTTGTTCATTGATTTGCTCAAGTGGGCGCCAGTAACGTCTCCATTCATCCCAGCCCTGAGGTTTTAGCAGCCTCTCCTTACTCGTCCTTCCAAATGGTGCCATATTGGAGGCTCTTCAGGGTCAGGAGAAAGGGACCCATTATTGTTACTGTATTTGGCATATCGAATACACCATGGGGATGAAAAGATGAAATGTTGCCTTATGCAAAGACAGAAGAAATTCTAGGAAGTAATGCTTAGCAAAATTACTTAGAAAGGAGGAAGACAAATAATGGATAATTTATATGTGGGATATAAAGAACCAAAGCAAGTGAATAGAATAAGAAAATAAAGAGAAATCCTTGATCTTTGAGTGCAGACCTGAGTTTATCAGAGTGGGAGGGGATGAAAGAAGGGAGAGAGTTTAATTTTACATAGTCAGGTGATTCGGGTTCTTTGGTGGTAGTTGTGGATGGTCACATATGTTTTGAAAGTTGTTTTTGTATCCCTAAAATATAAGAACCTTATAAACCAAAGTTATTCAAAAACAAGCTTATTTTAAAATCCAGAAAATTAAGTTTTGAAAAAAGATCGAAATATAAGTAGTTTTAATATACTTCAGCTTCCAAAAGTAGCAAAATTAAATTCAATTTGTTTCTAAACTGGCAAAATAAATTTCAAATAAAACTTATTCTCACCATATTTAAGTTGTTTGTATGATTTCCAGTCATCATAAACAAAATATTACGGCACATTCCGCCAAAAATCTTTAGTGGACATAAGGTCGAACCAAGAAATCTTTTAAATGGACTGTTAGGCAAAAACTCTTTCTTGTGAGAAATACCCTGTAAAATAAATTTATATCATATCTATATTTAGAAGATCAAAAATCATTATTGAGCTCACTATGTTCAAAACCAAATGCAATATCATAATAGTTTAAAACATTTAAATTGCACACAAAACTTGAAGTAAGATATAGGATGACTTGTTTATTGGGTTTGCTCTCCACACTGAGATATTTGAGGCTATCATGAGCATATGTTATTTCTTTTAGAAACAAATAGAGAATCTATTGTAAAAATTTTAAATTTAATTTATGCATGATGCTGTCTGAATACAGTCAAAACACTGTTTTTAACTTAAAATAATTTATTAAAGTAACATTGCATTTTAGTACTATATAGGTTCAGATATTAATAGTTATACATCCCATACATATATATAATATTGTTTTGCCATTAAAAGTCCAAATCCAAAGACAAAAGTTCAATTCCATTTTTTTACCGTATAATTTAGTTTGCTAACTAGATTTACTCTTCTCTTTCCTCTGATAGTTACTAGTTTGAGTGTATTCTATTTTTAAACCACAGTATAATTCTACTTGGAGTTATCTATCATATAAAATAAAATAACATACCATGATGAGTGTCTTCAACTTGTATGCAGTTTTAACTATTGGGAGTTTTATGTGTTTAATGGAAAAAACTGGTGCCAAGGCAAAAAAAACTTTGATTTTTTCAGCAATCTTTGGCATTGTTGAAAATGTTATAAAAGCTGAAAGAAAACGAAGGTGAAAATTAACTATTTTAACGCAATTACTAGCATGTGAAAAATAACACCATGGTTAATAAAAGTTCAACGGGCTCTGAAAAATTATTCATTTGTTTTTACTCATTCACTTATCAAACATAACCCAATTTTATTGATAATCTGGTCTGTATGAGACATGCATATTTGTTTTGGGTTTGTTTTGTTCTAGGATGATCAGTGGTACTCAAGGCTTATTCCTGGCTTTATGCTCAGAAGTGACCCCAAGTGGTTCTCTGAAGAGGGATCTAAGTGGGGACAGTAACAAGCAAGGCAAGCACCATACAGTATCTCACTGGCCCCTGATACATACATATCAATTACAATATAAAGATGATTGCTTGTATTTAAAACAAATGTATATAGCTAGAGAAAAAATACAGCTGATACGGCACTTGCTTTGCACATGCTGACCAAGTTTGATCCCTGGCACTATATATGGTCACTTGAGCACTCCCAGTAGTTATCCCTGGTAACAGAGCCAGGAGTAAGCCCTGAGTGTCACCTGATATGGCCTCCCAAACAAACAAACAAACAACAAACAATGTATAGACTATGAATGATAATAATTGAGCAACAAATCAGTTTGATAATACAGTAGATTAAAAAACTAAAAGCAATGTTCAACATTCATATTACTGGCAACATAAAAATGAGGCGAGTGAACATTTTTTAGAGGTGAATTTTAATCTTTAGGTAAAAATTCAAGAAATTGAAGCTGCTTTTTATAAATTCTAGCATATTTTAAAGCTACTCTTAGCCTCAAATAGAAAATATTAAATATTAGGTTATATCTTATGGATAGTTGGTAGTCATTTATATAACAAATGGTAAAATTCACCTTTTTGACATCTTAATAAATTTCTTTTACACACACATCTCCTTCATTTTGGTTCCTATTATAAAATGGCCTGTTCTGCCTTTCACAGTAGAAACAAGTTTGAGAACTTATGAAACACTTTGGAACTTTATTCCTTCAGAGAATTTTTTACATTAGAGGCATTTTTGTTATGTGAATTAGAAAAGAAAAAGAAATGTTCTTTTTAAGTCTTCAAATATAGTTGGCTTTCCTCATTTTGTGTGGCTTTAAATTTAATCCACCCAAAAGGCAAAAACATATGTAACATTTCCAAGCCTCTTGCTTATAAGCCCTGTTGTATTTTTAAAAAGAAAAATAATTATGAACATCATATTTGTATAATGAATGACAGCAATAATTTTGCTTTGCTTTTAAGATGGATATCCATGTCTGTCTCTTTCTTTCTGACTCATTTCACTCAGCATGATACTTTCCATGTTGATCCACTTATATGCAAATTTCATGACTTCATGTTTTCTGACAGCTACATAGTATTCCATAGAAAGATCGCACTCATATGTGGAATATAAAGTAGCTGAGAGGTACAAGCTTACAATGTTGTGATTCCTGGCAGACATTTCACTAGACTTAGTTACTAAAATACAGAAATCCAAAACTATGCTGCTGCTAGTGCGGCCTCCTGACCGCATATCTCTTCATTCTCAGCAATGGAAAACAAATTACGAAATGCTTTCTTTTCAGCAGATCGACTTTAGGGGGGAGAAACTCCAAATCAATAATAGTGAATTTTCTTGTTTAAATATTGAATGTAATCAAAGTAAAGTGAAAGTAAAGTGAAATTTACCAGTTACACATGCGGGGTGGGGGGCTGGGGAGGTGGAGGGAAGGGGGGAGGTATATCGTGATTCTTGGTGGTGGAATATGTGCACTGGTGAAGGGATGGGTGTTTGAGCATTGTATAACTGAGACTTTAACCTGAAAGCTTTGTAACTTTCCACATGGTGAATTAATAAAAGAATTAAAAAAAAAGATGGATATCCAACTATTTTGCATTGGGGGAAAATGAAACAACAACCTGTTTTACAATCAACACTTAGTAACTAGAAATGAGTGTCTAATAAAAAATGTAAGCCTCCAAGACTGCTATACTGTGTCTCAATTTTGCTATGTGGAATCAAAAGGCTCTTACCTGTTGGTATTGTCCAGAAATGTACCCACAACTCAATAAATATGTCTACAAATTTTAAAAAAACTTTAAAAATAATTGAGGGATATTAGCAATTTTTTTAAACATACCAATAGTTGTGCCCTGCGAATGGCCTATATAAAATATTTCTTCTTGCTTTGTGTGGTTCACAATGAAATTAATGGAGGCTGGAAGGTCATATTTAGCCATCTCATCAAAACTACGAAAGGAAAATAAAAAATTATTTTCTACTAATGTAATATTTATATTTGAAGATGATGAGTAGAAAAGTAAAGTAATTTTTAACCTTCATTGAGTATTATCAAGTTCTGTAGTATAATGTCCCAATGGAATAAAGATTTATGTATCACTGTGTCACTGTCATCCCATTGTTCATCGAGTTACTCAAGCGGGTGCCAGTAACTCTTCATTTGTCCCAGCCCTGAGATTTTAGCAGCCTCTCCTTACTCATTTTTCCCAACAATTGGAAGCTCTCTTCAGGGTCAGGGGAATGAGACCTGTTTTTGTTACTGTATTTGGCATATCGAATACGCCACAAGGAGCTTGCCAAGCTGTTCTCTGCGGGCAAGTTACTCCCGGTAGCTTGCCAGCTCTCCTCATAAAATATATATATTTTTATGAGGGAACAAAATTATAAGGAAATAAATTAGCCACTTTAGTTTTATAAAGAGGGCATTTATATATTCTAAAAAATGAAAGGAAAACTGGATTACAGGGTGAAAGAAGAGTTCAGGCAAGGGTGGGGATTAGTCAGTAAGCATACTACTAAGAAATAAATGAGCTTTAAACTAAGCAAGCTCTCATAAATACCAGACCAATATTTATATAAATTTGATAGTGTATTGAAAACAACGAGGAGAGAAAAGATCATTTTGTTTTATTTAATTCACAATGATAAAATAAATACTTTCAAAATACTTGATGTTATTTGTACCTGAAAGCCCAGAAGTCTTCAGAATTTGTTTTTAGGTACAAGTGTTTCCTAGACCAGGTAGTTCCTCTGCTATTACCCATCCATACATCATAACCAGCATCTGCCAGAATAAAGCCCAGGCTGTTGTTGGGTAAATTAGAAATCCAGCTGCTGGCAGATGTAAACAACCCATGTTGCAAGTACACAACAAGTCTCTCAGCTGGGGAGAAATAAACAAAGTAGGTAAAAATCTTATCTAAAGTACAAACTTTTAATACATGACAATTCAGAGACTTTGAAGAATTGCATAAATGGGATAAATTATTAATGCTTGATCCCACTACATATCAGAGTTGGTTAATGTATAGACTCATGGGTGGATTTTTTCCAAATGACCAAGTACGTAATAGGTCACAGTCACTTCTACTTCACATGTAAATGTGTAAAGTTGTAGATTACTTAAATGTCTAATAGTATTTTAGGCACAGACAACTTTTAAGTAACATACAGGATAAAACATCCTTTAGATGATTTTCCCATTTTTAAAATTGTATAAAATAATTGTGTAACCATATTTTCCTCAGCCATATTCATGTCAATCACTTTAGTCATCTCATGGAATTTCCAGTCTTAGTCTTTACTCCAATAATTTTGAGAATGATTATATAAGGTGTGCCCAGAACTGTTTTAAGCTCCAAGTTGCCATTCACATGTAATTCATATATTGTCATCTACTGTAATGATCCTGATGAAACTCTGCACAGAACCCATTAACTAGGCTGATAATCCTATTCTTTTGTTGTTGTGTTAGTTGCCAACTATATACAATTTTCTTTTGTCAGAGGAAGTTATTAGCTTTCTTGGCTAAATGATGGCTCTCACTCTGGCGGAGGAGGAAGAGAGCCTTTTCTTTGACCATCTTACACAAAACACAAAAGACTGACTTCCAGGATTCAAACTTGGATCAACCCTGATGTACTTTATGTCCTTTGTCTCTGTAAAGGACCAGGCTAAAATTCAATCTCTAGACAACATAGCTTAACTCCTTTCCACTGCCTTTTCCATGAGATTCTCAGTAAATCATGTGCACTCAAATACCTGTCAAAGTCTCTACTTCTAGGTAACTTAGCCTAAGAAATACTACTAAAAATGATGAAAGCAGCAGACAATTTGGAAGTTGGATTTCTGCTGGTTTGCTGACAATGGCCCTATCATTGGTGATAGTGTTATAGTGGGCACAGGCACTCGGGTCCTTATCCTCAGGAAGTCAAGATTGAAAACGAGGGCTTGGATGTCAAATGGTAGAATTCAGAAAAAAAATCTTTATTGAAGAGAAGGAAAAGAATGGGAAATAATGCAGGAAGCTCCAAGATTTGAGGAGGGGTCTCTTGAAGAAGGATTTCAGAGAAAGGCAGAAACCTTTCCCCTGTTCTATATTTTAAACAAAGAGTGCATGTGAGTAGATAAGCATTTCTGAGTCATTGAAACAGTGGAGAGGATGATTGAGTGATTATTTTCTGATGTCTAGTCAACTAGATTATCTGGCAGGTTCTAGGTATTCAGGTCATCAGGACATTCTTGTGACGTTCCATACTTACAAGTCCCTATCTTTAGGTCTTGTTCCTAATGCCTTTCCTGTTCCCAGGCTGGCTGGCTTGTACAGTATCTCTGATGGCAAAAGTTTCAGAGAAAATATAAGTGTGTCTAGGGAATGCCTATGGTGTTTTAAATAGAAAACAAGATACCCAGAGAAATCAATCATCAATTCAAATTACAGAATTTAAACACTTCAGTTCCTATTGCTCAGGGATAAATATAGGTGAACATCACGAACTCTAAGAAGAGTAAAACTTCAGGGAGGTTGAATTCCCTGCACTGAAGCATTACATATTCAGAGTCTGAGAAGGCTGTAGGACTCTGGTTAAATTCTAACATTTGATTGAAGAAACATGATCTTTACCTCTGGCTAAATTCTAGGATGACTTGACTGAAGAAGAGTTATGAACTCTAAAAAGAGTTTTGTTTTGTTTTTTTTTTAACTCTAGGAACCACAGAAGTGGCCTAATTTATGAGTATGTAACAGAAGGAACTTGAGAGAGTATTTCTAGGAAAGGTCTTGAGAGTAGGAAAACATTGATGGGTGAGTTAGGCAGAAATTTAAGAGTATCAGTTATGACACTAGGATCAATTCCAATAGCTTTGCTTCACTAACAACCATCTTTCTAGAATCCTGGAAAAGCTTTGCCTTGATTGATAAGATCTACTGAAGTGGAAAACAAGTGGATCAAGATTTCTTTTACTAAGTCTGTGGGCCTTTTTCTTAGTGATGGTGAGTTGCTTTCTTCACCATTTCCTTTTTTTCAGTATAACTGCCTCCAGATAAATGGGATTTCTTTGGGATGTCAGAATTCTTTTCTAAGGTAAGGATAGTCTTCAGACAATGACTGTATGAAGCAAAAATCTCTCTAAATTCAAGGTTAGAGCACCTCTATGTTTCAATTCTCGGATTCAAAAGTCCTCTAGATTATATTTCTAATAAATTCTGGCCTTCTTTAATTCCTTCCCACCCTGTCTTGACTTCCACTTAACTTTCTCTTGCAAGTGGTCCACAATAAATCTGTCTCTGACTCTGCTTCTAAGGAACTCTTAAGGCACTTGTCTTTAAAAATTATCAGAAAGCCCTTTAGTATAGTATTTGCAAAATTAGATTACACCCTCAAGAATGATTTGTAATTGTGTTAAATCTATGTTAACGTTTCTCTTCTAACAGATATGACCTTTACAAGGATCCAACATTACATTGATTAAAATTATTTCAACTTAATGTTTTTGCTGAAGTTTTGCCCTAGTGTTTAAAATAAGAATGTGAGAGAATGTAAAATAATGTAAGAAAAACTCTTACTTAAAAAAAATTGTCAGGGAGAAAATATAGGAGAAAAATAACGTCACTGTTTTCCCTATAGACCATTAGAAGATAAGCAGAAATTACCTGTTACATATTCGACTAGTAAGTGGCACGTTTAGGATTTTAACCAAAAGGACAAATTCTATGCATTTTACACTATACTCTGTTGATTCTAAAGTGTCTGTTGTGGGATGGAATAAAGAAAGAGTAGTGAGACTGCTACAATCTGATCTCTTTTGCTCTTACTATAGGAAAGAACCATGAAGACAGAACATTTGCAGGTCATTCTTTAAATCTACAGAATAAAGTCACTGCGCTTTGGAGCATTTTAAACTCATCACCCTATTTATCAAAGCAATTCTAGAGAACTGACACAGATGAGTAAATTGAGTCACAAAAATAACAATAAAGGGAATAACTTATCTTCCACCATACATTTTTTTTTGTAGGGGGGGTCAGCTCACACCTGGTAGTGCTAAGGGGCTTCCATTGGCTCTGTGCTTTGGGGGTCATTTCTAGAAGCATTCAGAGGACAGTATGTGGTATGGTACTTGGGCTTGACTGCGTGCAAGTGTTTTAACCATTAACCCTTTTATTATCTCTCCAGACCTTCTATCACATTTTAAAAAATTTGTTTAGGCCACACCCAGCAGTGCTCAGGGAACCCCCTGAGCATTAAGGGATCACTCCTGAGTGAACTTTAGAACCATAGCAGGTTCCTGGAATCAACCCCTGCTTGGCTGCATGCTAGGCAAATGCCCTACCTACTGTACTATCTCTCCAGTTCTACTTTAAAACCATTAGTGGAACTGAAGAAATAGCTCAATATAAACTGAGCACATGAAAAATGTGCTTTGAATTTGGGAAGCCTGGATTATATTCTTGACATCACATGGTTCCTCAATAACCATTATGAGCATAGATCAGGAAGAGGCCCTGAAGCACTACTGGGTATGACCATCCAAAAAATAAAGATACAAATACAAATCAAATATATTTTTATAAAAAACTGTGAACAGGAAGCTAGTGTAAAATTAGGCTCTTTTAAAAATATTTTTAAGTTGTGATATTATGATTAACAAATATATTGATATTGTTTTGGTGATATATATTACAGCACCACATTTACCATCAGAATTTTCAATATCTGTACACAACTGTCCCTTTTTGTCAACATTTCACCTTCACCTGTCAGACTCAGTTCTGTAGAGTGAATCTAAGAGTTTTTTCATTAGTCATTGGCAATTTTCTTGAATTTTCTTTTATAATCCACATAAGATTGAGATTAACTTCTCTTCTTCTGACTAACTTTACTAAATATGACCCCCTCTGGTTTCACCCAAGTTGTAGCAAAAAGCAAATTTTTAATCCTTTGTTATAGCTGAGTAGCATTCATCATTTGTATATCACACTGTCATCCCGTTGCTCATCGATTTGTTCGAGTGGGCACCAGTAACGTCTCTCATTGAGAGACTTATTGTTACTGTTTTTGGCATATCCAATATGCACGGGTAGTTTGCCAGGCTCTGCCGCACGGGCTCGATACTCTCAGTAGCTTGCCGGGCTCTCCGAGAGGGGCGGAGGAATTGAACTCGGGTCGGCCTTGTGAAAGGCGAACGCCCTACCGCTGTGCTATCACTCCAGCCCATCATTTGTATATATGTAACATAAATATATTTATAGCACCGTATCATTGTGGTCCCATTTCTTATCTACTTGTTCGAGCGGGCACCAGTAACGTCTCCATTGTGAGACTTGTTTTTACTGTTTTTGGCATATCAAATATGCCACAGGTAGCTTGCCAGGCTGTGCAGTGTGGGCGGGATACTCTTGGTAGCTCACCGGGTTCTCCAAGAAGGACAGAGGAATCAAACCCAGGTTGGTCGCGTGCAAGGCAAACGCCTTACCCACTGTGCTATTGCTTCGGTCCCTGATTTTAGAAATCAAAACAAAAACCCTGAACTATTTGTGAACATTTATTTATTTTCTTTTCGGATCACACCTGGCGATGCACAGGGGTCACTCCTGGCTCTAAACTCAGGAGTTACCCCTGGCAGTGCTCAGGGGACCATACGGGGTGCTGGGAATCGAACCCGGCTCAGTTGCATGCAAGGCAAACGCCCTACTTGCTGTGCTATCACTCCAGCAAGTTGTGAACATTTAAACATTAAAAAAATTCCCAAACTGACATGTCTCCCTATGTGAAACAACCAGCAGATGCTATGCTGGCGTTTGCTCTCTTCAGGTGAAGGATCTGATCTCCAGGGACCTCCAATCTTTTCATCACTTTAGACAAGGTTGGTTTTACAACTTATTCCAATTTGGCCCCATAAATATTTACACCAGCAATCCTAGCTTCACTCATTTTCAGGAGAGCCAATGAGGCAAGTATTTTCAGAAGTCTAACCTTAAAAACTGTGATATAATGTCAACACCAAAATCAAAAGCTGAGACTGACCCAAATAAAAAGCTGACACTATGTTTCTTAAATGTAATAGTTAAAAAAGTTAATACTTAAATTCAAAGAATAATATATGTGTATGTGTATATAAACCCACTATGTATCCATACATATTAATATACATCTGCATTACACATATTCATATTTCATTGTGTACATTGTTTCATTATCCTCTTATCTGTTGTTGGCCACTTAGGTTGCTTATGGAACTTGGCTGTTAGAAATAGTGATAAAATGAACTTGGCTGTTAGAAATAGTGATACAATGGATAATGAATGACTGTTTTTAAAAATATGTCAAGGTATAGAATCATTGGGTCATGTGGTAATTCAATTTCTAATTTTTTATAAGTACTCATATTATTTTTCATAGAGACTGAACCGGACTCATACAGACTTTGCCTTGCACTCCACAGACCCGAGTTTGATTTCTCCACCCCTCTCAGAGAGCCCAGCAAGCTACCGAGAGTATTTTGCCCACACAGCAGAGCCTGGGAAGCTACCCGTGGCGTATTCAATATGCCAAAAACAGTAACAAGTCTCACAATGGTGAGACTTCTTGTTACTGGTGCCCGCTTGAGCAAATTGATGAACAATGAGGTGACAGTGATACAGATACAGATACTGAGCCAGTTTACATTCTCATCAATGGTTAATGAGGCTTTTGTTTTGTTTTGTTTTTTAACACTCATCAGCACTGGATTCTGGACTTTTAAAAATAGGTCATTTTCCAGCTACAGCAAAAAAATGGGCTTAGACTTCCACCTATCACCATGTACAAAAGTCAGATCAAAATGGATTAAAGACCTCAACATCAGACCAGAATCCCTAAGGTACATTGAAGACAAGGTCGGCAAAACCCTCCACGACATTGAAGCCAAAGGTATCTTCAAAGCTGACACGCCACTGGCCAAGCAAGTGAAAACAGAGATAAATAAATGGGACTATCTCAAACTAAGAAGCTTCTGCACCTCAAGAGAAACAGTGACCAAAGTACAAAGACAATCTACAGAATGGGAAAGGATATTTATGCAGTACCCATCCGATAAAGGGTTGATAACAAGGATATACAATGCACTAGTTGAACTCCACAAGAAGAAAACTGCCAACCTGATCAAAAAATGGGGTGATGAAATGAACAGAAACTTTCCCAAAGAAGAAATCCAAATGGCTCAGAGGCACATGAGAAAATGTTCAACATCACTAACCATCAGGGAGATGCAGATCAAAACAACCATGAGATATCATCTCACACCACAGAGACTGGCCCACATCCCAAAAAACAAAAACAACCGGTGTTGGCTTGGATGCGGGGAGAAAGGGACTCTTCTTCACTGCTGGTGGGAATGCCCACTGGTTCAGCCCTTTTGGAAAACAATATGGACGATTCTCAAAAAATTAGAAATTGAGCTTCCATTTGACCCAGCAATACCACTCCTGGGAATATATCCCGGAGAGGCAAAAAGGTATAGTAGAGATGGCATCTGTATTTCTATGTTCATTGCAGCACTGTTTATAATAGCCAGAATCTGGAAAAAAACAGAGTGCCCCAAAACAGATGACTGGTTAAAGAAACTCTGGTACATCTACTCAATGGAATACTATGTAGCTGTCAGAAAACATGAAGTCATGAAATTTGCATATAAATGGATCAACATGGAAAGTATCATGTTGAGTGAAATGAGTCAGAAAGAAAGAGACAGACATAGAAAGATTGCACTCATATGTGGAATATAATGTAACTGAGAAGTACAAGTTGGCAATGATGCAACTTCTGGCAGATATCTCTCTGGACTCAGTTACTAAAATACTAAAATACAGAAACCCCAAACCAAGAGGCCACTAAGTGTGGTCACTCGACCTCATACCTCTTCATTCTCAGCAATGGAAAACAAATTATCTAATGCTTCCTTTTCAGCAGGTCCGACTTTAGGGGAGAGACTCTCCAAACAATAATAGTGAGTTTTGTTGAAATATTGAATGCAATCAAAGTGAAAGTAAAGTGAAATTTATTAGTTACACAGGCGGGGGGGGGGCTAAGGGTAGGGGGGGCTAGGGGCGTGGGGGGGGCTAGGGGTATGGGGTGCGGGGTGGAGCTATACTGGGATTCTTGGTGGTGGAATATGTGCACTGGTGAAGGGATGGGTGTTCAAGCATTGTATAACTGAGACTTAAACCTGGAAATTTTGTAACTTTCCACATGGTGACTCAATAAAAAAAAAAAATCGGTCATTTTCACCAGAGTAAGGTGATATAAGATTGTTATTTTGATTTGCATTTCCCTGATAATCACTTACAAAATAAATAGTTTCTTATCTGCTTTCCATCTGTCTTTGAGGAAGTATCTATACTCAGCTCCTCTCCTACTACTCTCTTTCGTTGTTGTTGTAGAGTTTTATTTTAGGGATTTATATATCTTAGATGGGCTGGAGCGATAGCACAGAGAATAGGGAGTTTGCCTTGCATGTGGCTGACTTAGGTTCGATTCCTCTGTCCCTCTTGGAGAGTTTGGCAAACTACCGAAAGTACCCCGCCCACATGGCAGAGCCTGGCAAGCTACCCATGGTGTATTCTATATGCCAAAAACAGTAACAAGTATCACAATGAGATGTTACTGGTGCCCGCTCAAGCAAATCTACGAACAACTGGACAACAGTGCTCCATATATCTTAGATATTAGTACTTTGTCAGATGTATGGTGTGCCTTTTAATTTTAGTTGTGATGTTTTGCAATGAAGAAACTTTTTATTTTGATAGAGTTCTATCAGTGTTGTTTTGCTCATATTTTCATTGTCAATAAAGTGTCTTTTTCAATGTAGTATAATTGAAGACATCTATGAATTAAGGCAATTAAACATCTCTGCAATGTGAGAAGTTAATTTTTCTTTTTTTTATCTTCCAATATTTATTTTGCTAAAAACATTGCATCATTGTATTGTATTCATGTCATATAATATACGAATATGTTGTATATTCGTATATTATATGACATACTTTTAAAAAATTTTTTTTATTTTTAATTAGTGAATCACCGTGAGGGTACGGTTACAGATTTATACATTTTTGTGCTCATGTTTCCCCCATACAAAGTTCGAGATCCTTTCCCTTCACCAGTGCCCATTCTCCACCACCAGTAAACCCAGCATCCCTCCCACACTCCCCAGTCCCGTCTCCCCCCACCCCAAACTGCCACTATGGCAGGGTATTCCCTTTCGTTCTCTCTCTCTGATTAGGTGTTGTAGTTTGCAATAAAGGTATTGAGCAGCCATTATGTTTAGTCTCTAGTCTACAGAGAAGTTAATTTTTCAATTAATTTAAAACCCCTTATCTTAAATTTGATAAAAATAAATACAAAAATTAAGAATTTCTATTCCTCTCACATCACCAATTTATATTGGATTAAATATTACCTGAATTGTTACTATTGTTTTTCCCATAAGGAATTCTATAAAGGCCAAGGACATAGCCATCTTCAGTTACAACATCATACTTTTCATCTGGGTAGCCCCAGTAAGAAATAATTTGACTCTAAGGAAAAAAATAAATAGTTAAATTTGTTTGCTAGGCAATTAAATTTCTTGTCATTTGTAATCTATTTTGTATTCTCAAGCTTAGTTTCACTAATCTATTAGTTTCACTAATTCATTCATAATAAATACTTATATGTAATAATAGAATATCTATTGAATATCAATCTAATATGCTAGGTATTGACAGATTGAAAAAAAAACCAACCAAACAAAATCACTTTCTTCAAGAAAATATTTCATTAATTCACCATCAAATTTTTCTGGCTATTGATCACTCATACATTCACATCTTAATTAAATGTGGGTATATTCATGTGCTTGCATATATTTGCATATATAGTGAATCTTATATCTGAAATATATACAAACGTGTATAAAGAGTGAGAACTTATAGGCTCTCTATTGAGACATGAATATCATGACATGAATGCTACAGAGAGTAAGACTAACTGAAGGAGATACATTGTACTGTAGAATAGTAGCTGGGGAATATTAGTTTGACCCATATAAAAATATATGAATGTATAAATATAATGACACTGTTTCTATTTTTAAAATTGTTTTTCTTTTTTTCCCATCCCATGTATCCAATTTTATAGTTCAAAAATTTAAGAGAATCGTTCATTGTTATTGTAAGCAGTTTAACCTTTATTTCTGGGTAACTTACAATGTTCATTTTTGCTTCAGGATTCATTGGTCTATGCTTTTGTGAGACACCATGTGTAGTTCTAAAAGTTAGGATGAAAGCCATCATTTTGAGAAGGCACCACATTTGATATCTACATATAAAAGAGAGTTGTTAGTATTAAGATTTCAAGGGCCTGATAGATAGTAAAGGCCAAACCTGATTTTATTCCCAGTATCATGCATGGTTCCCCTGAGCACTGCCAAAAGTGATCCCTGAGCACAGAGCCAGGAGTAATTTTGAACATTGCTGGATATGACTCCAAAATAGCATTTGACTGCTTAATTCTGAAATTCATTGTCCATTTTTAGATGATAAAACTGAGTATTTGAAAATAACAATTTGTCTAACTGTATGCAGTATATGATTGGTGGTCAAGATTTATATATTTAGGGCTGTTTTATTCTAAAATCAATGTTTTTGTTACAGTTGTACTTTGTAGCACAAATTCCTTGTAATAAAATATTCATAACATAAAATTTACTATGTGACCATTATAACTGCTGTACTATACAATGCAATGTATGCATCATCTCCATCTCTTTCCAGATCTTTGAATTTTTTATGCATTAAATTATTCTCTCTGAAGTCCTTGGTAAGCACCATTCTACTTTGTCTATATGAATTTCACTATTCTAAGAAATTTGTTAAGTGCAAGTGGAGATTTGTCCTTTCTGATTTGCTTATTTCACTTAATCTGATGTTTTCAACATTCATCTATGTTGTAACGTGTGTGAATATTTCCTTTTATATCATAGATGTATATGCCCACATTTTTTCGTTATTCATCTTTTGGTGTATAGTTGGGTTACTTTCATTTTTGTGAATAATATTGATGTGGAAGGAACCTAAGGGTAAAATAAACTATGGGTCAATTAAAAGTGACCTAAAAAGCTAACTTTAACAATACCCAAGTCTCACTTTTCAAAAAAGAGTTGGGATGGGAAAAAATCTTCAGTATTCATCTAAGACCAAGCAACAATATTTAAATACAAATACATCAAAAAACAAATAGAAAAGAAAAAATTACCTTCTCAGAGTGAGAAGTTAGTGTCAAAATATTAAATTTTATAGTCAGAAATTGACCCCTACAGTATGGTAGGTGATTTATCTAAAAGAAATTAATAGGAAGGGCTGGAGCGATCGTACACGGGGAAGGTGTTTGCCTTGCAGCGGCGGATCTGGGTTTGATCCTAAGCATCCCATATGCTCCCTTGAGCGATACCAGGAGTGATTCCTGAACCCAGAGCCAGGAGTAACCCGTGAGCATAGCTGGGTATGATCCAAAAATCCAAAACAAAACAAAAAAACAAAAGCAAAAAATTTAGTAGAAGATTGAGCAGCAGATTAATAGCAGCTGATAAAGGAGAGAGAGAAAAACAGACGCTTGAAAATAGTATGAAAATAAATGTATGCATACCACAGAATTATGGAGTGAGTTCAAGAGGATCGGTATAAAAATTTTCAGAGTTCCTGAAGAACGGGAAGGCTATTTTTGTTGTTGTTGTTGTATAATGTTTTATTGGTTATATCACTGTATCACTGTCAGCCGTTGCTCATCGATTTGCTCGAGTGGGCACCAGTAACGTCTTCATTGTGAGACTTGTTATTACTGCTTTTAGCATATTGAATACGCCATAGGGAGCCTGCCAGGCTCTGCCATGTGGGCAAGATACTCTTGGTAGCTTGCCGGGCTCTCTGAGAGAGGTGGAGGAATTGAACCCAGGTTGGCCGCATGCAAGGCAAACACCCTACCCGCTGTGCTATCGCGCTGGCCCATTGGTTATATAATTTTACTTTTTTATTTAAAATTTTTTATACTATAAAGTAGCTCACAGTATTTGATCAGGAAGGCTAATTTAACAAAGAAGAATAGTTTTAAAAAATCATAGATAAGAACTTCCTAGAGTTGAGAAATAGAGACACCCAGATCCAAGAGGCCCTAAAGGTCCCAGTGAAAAGAGACTCAACTAGGAAAACAAGATGTATTGTATTCAAAATGACTAAGTCCAAAAGCAGAGAAAGAAAGCTGAAAGCATCAGATCACAAAAAGAAATTTCATAAAAAAAGAAAACCCATAAAATTATGTACAGCAGATCTATCAAATGAAACTGTGACTCAGAAGAGTCTGGTGGTGGGAGGAACCTGGGGACACTGGTGGAGAGAGGAGGGACACTGGTAATGGGATTAGTTTTGGAATGTTGTATATCTGAAACAATTCTATTATGAACAGCTTTGTTAATCATGATGTCTTAATAAAAACCAAAGAAAAACAAAGTTATTGTATTACGAGGCCCCCAAGCAGTGCTCAGAGGACCACCCCCAGCAATTCTCAGACCATCTGATTAGGTATGGTGCTCAGTACTGTTGCTCATCATGCTGCGTAGCTCACGCCCAGTAATGCTTGGGAGATACCAGGTACACCAGTGTGCTCTGATGCTATAAGGGATAAAACTTGGGGCCTAGTATATAGAAGGCACGTGTGCCAGCCCTTGAGCTATCTTCCCAGCTCCAATTTAAAATTATTTCAATGATTTTTATTAAATATCCTAACCGAGGGTTTTTTCTTTTTACGATGGCAAAGAATTGGAAACCCAACGTAATAATAGAATGATCTGATTGTTAGTTTTATTGATACCAGTTCCAATACTTGAAATTGAACTGCTCTATAGACTGTAAAGTTTTATACTATGTGAAGTTTAATACCCCATAGTAAGAATACAGATAAATAATATCCATCTTTCACTTGTAAAGTTAGTAATAAACAGTTATAAAAATGTAGGTGAGAAAAGAAAATCTGTATTTATAGATATATTATTAAAAAGTACCTTCTGAGGATGTGAAACTTGATTTCCTTGAAATTATAGTTATCCAGTAATTTTACTCCCTAAGATCTTTCCTATATTTGAAGTTAGATTTCATGAATACCCTAAGTTTTCTCTAGGTATAGATTTCTATCCTCGTAAACTTGTCAAAGGAGATAATTTTAGGTCTGCTTACCATTCTGGGCACTTTTCTTTGGAATGAAATTGAAAAGTAAATGAAAAGAAAAGTAGTCTGGCCAGTCTAAACAGAGTAAGAATAATATATCATTGTGCATAGTATAACTTGACAACTGAAATTCATATTTACTCTTAAATTTGGTACTCTATTATACCATTAGCTTATAATAAGCTTTGGGTAAATTAAAATTCTAAGCTCTTTCCCTAATTTGGTGAGACTTTTCTAGACACAGGGTAGTACTTTGAATACGTCTGTTCAATTTTCTTTAGATTAGATTTGTTTCAGTGATTTCCTGGTGAAATATTTTTTAAAACTAATTTTGAAATAGCCTCTCTTAGGCTATTTGTATCAGCGACTATCCAAGTTAACAATAATATAGTTAAATGAGAACAGAACTATACATAAAATAATCTTTGCTGACACAAGATTTTATACTATCACAGCTATATTCTACCCCAAAGGCATTTTATGGGAAAGTTATTATGAAAAAGATATTTAACATTTAATGCTATTAGATAATATTGAATAATTCACCCAATGAATTACCACTGAACCTATCTTTAAATACTATCTTCAAAATCTTTTCATGTCTTCTAGGCAGTCAGAGAACTCTCATTTTTTTTGAGAATTCCTTGATTCTAGTTGCCAGGGATACTGTACTGAATGTAATTATGTTTCTGGTCTTTTGGTAGGAGAAAGACAATACATAAACAAGTAAACAGGATGATCCCTAAGCACAGAGCCAGGAATATGCCCCAAGCACAGCTAGGCGTTGCTCAAAAACCAAAAGAGAAAAAAAAAGTCGCTCTTTGTTATGAAGAAAAAAAATAAATCAGATCAGGTTAATGGAATAATGAATCATTGCGTGCTTGGTTTAGGTCAAATGATTAGAAAATATCATTTAAAACCAATGACATTTTGGGGCTGGAGCGATAGCACAGTGGGTAGGGTGTTTGCCTTGCACGCAGCTGACCTGGGTTTGATTTCCAGATTCCCATATGTCCCCTGAGCACTGCCAGGAGTAATTCCTGAGTGCAGAGCCAGGAATAGCCTCTGAGCCTCTGAGCATGGCTGTGACCTAAAAAAAGCAAAAATAAATAAAACCAATGATTTTAAAGGTGGCTTTTAAACTGGACTTAAATATAAGTTATGTGAAACTTTATCTTAAAAATATTTATTTTTATATTGAATCACAGTGAGTTACACAGTGACAAAGTTGTTCATGATTGGGTTTGGTCATATAATGCTCCAACACCCATCTTTTCACCAGTATGCATTTCCTGTCACCAGTGTCTCCAATCTCCCTCTCGTCCCCCACCCCCGACCTGTCTCCATGGCAAGCATTTTTCTTCTCTCTCTCTTTCTCTCTCTTCCTCCCCTCTCCTCCCCTCCTCTCCCCTCCCCTCCCCTCCCCTCCCCTCTCTCCTCTCCTCTCCTCTCCTCTTCTCTCCCTCACTTGCTCTGTCTCTCGCCCTACCCGACTTCCTTCCTTCCTCCCTCCTTCCTTTTGGTCCTTATGGTTTGTAGAGTGATCATTTCTATGTGACCCTTTTGAACCTTAATTTAACCATCTTTAAAATGAGCACAGCAATTGGATACAATACAAATTCTAAAGTGATTTTTAAACTAGACTTGAATAAGTCCATTACTCCGGCGATGAACAGGGGTCACTTCTGGCTCTACACTCAGGAATTACCCTTGGCGGGGCTCAGCAGACCATATGGGATGCTGGGAATTGAACCCGGGTCGGCCGTGTGCAAGGCAAACACCCTACCCGCTGTGCTACAACTCCAGCCCCTGAAATAGCTTTTTAAAGGGCATAGTTTTAAAGTTTTGTATATCATCAAGCTGTGCTCAGATAAACCTTTTCATTACACTTTCACCACTAAAGTGGTGTTTTGCTGAAATCTTAACATATATAGATCTTTCAGACATTTTGAGGGAAAGAGAGTGGTTTGAGTCACACCCAGAGGTGCTCAAGGGCTACTCTTGTTTGCTGCTGAAGGAATATACATTGCGGATTTGAACTGTCACCCTGCAAAAAGGCTAAACATTTTTAAATATTTATTGAAATTTTGGATTGGACTGGAGCAATAGCACATTGGGTAGAGCGTTTGCCTTGCATGTGGCCGATCAGGGTTTGATTCCTCTGTCCCTCTCGGAGAGCCCGGCATGCTACATACATACATGCTATATACATACATACATGCTATATACATACATACATGCTATATACATACATACATGCTATATACATATGGAGTATACCGCCTGCCCGCACAGCAGAGCCTAGCAAGCTACCTGAGGTGTACTCGATATGCCAAAAACAGTAACAATAAGTCTGACAATGGAGACATTACTGGTGCCTGCTCGAGCAAATTGATGAATAACGGGACGACAGTGCTACAGTGCTATTGAAATTTTGCACTTCTTTGTATTCAAGAATTGTAGTCTATTTAGGAACTTCCTATTGGACTCAAAACTATATTTAATTATGCCTGAGGTTTTATATAAGGAAATTCAACTTTAATCTTCACACTTGAACCAAAATTTTATTTCCACTCTATCTTTAACAAAAACTATAAATGATCATCCAGTGTTTTTCCTCTTTAGCTTCATCATCTATTTTCATTCCTTAAAGTGATTTTATAGGCTATATAAGTTCACTTGTATTTCTATTTCTTTTATCTTTCAATAGATACAGGTAATGTTAATCAATCACCAATCTAATGCATGATCTACTTAAAAAAACTGAGTTTTAAATGATTTTATTGCACTTGGGGCTGCCATTAAAAAAACTTAGATAAGCTATTCGGTTTTTTCTGGAGTTTTTGAAGTAATTTTTCTGCAGTTCACATAACTTAGTTTTTAAATGGTCAGTCTTATCATTGGAAAATTTGCAGGATGATGTCAGATGTGTTTACACTTATACACATATGTGTATATGTGTGTATATATGTACACACACTTGTATATTATTGAATCACTGTGAGATACAATACAATCACTGAGGTACAAAGTTGTACAAAATTGGGGTTCCCCCTACCCCCACCTCTATGGCAGGCACTTCTCTCTCTCTCTCTCTCTCTCTCTCTCTCTCTCTCTCTCTCTCTCTCTCCCTCTCTCTGCAGCCCCCCCACCCCATTTTTGGGTATTTGGTTTGCAACACCATAATACTGAAAGGTTATCATGTTTGATGCTTTACCTACTGTCTGTGCTCAGTTCTTGTTCACAGTGATCATTTCTGTGTATCTTTGGATGTCAGGGACTTTGAAAGAACAGTGGTAATGGCACAAATCTTTGTCTTCTCTATACTTATATCCCTTAAAGCAGTGTTTCTCACCCTCTCTGGAGGCCCTCTGGGCCCCAGCCGAGACACGCTGCCTTTGGAATGGTTTTGACATAGAGCTTCATATTTACTGAAGACATGAGTCCATCTTTTCCTGGGAAACCAAAGGTCTTTAATCCACACATATTTGGAAGACAAACATTGCTCCATTCAAAGAAAGATAAACTGGGGTTCCAGAAGGTTACATAACATACACAAACGATCGAGACACGTTCAGAAAATTCTCTTTGGGGCTGGCTTGCATGCGGCAGACCCAGGTTCAATTCCGGGTGTCCCATAATCACCACCAGGCGTGATTCCTGAGTGCAGAGCCAGGAATAACCCTTGAACATCGCTGGGTGTGACCAAAAAGAAAAAAAAATCTCTCTTTGACTTCAAAAGCTTTTAAAAAAAAGTCTTATTTTGAGTGCAGGGGCTTTGGGGAAACTGCTTTGGGGTCTCAGGTCAATTCTCTCCCCTCCCCACGTCCGCATTTAAACTCTCGTGATAACCCTGGAACGAGCAAGCTCCGGTGGACGCTGAATGTCAACCTAGCCCTTCCGCGAGGTGGGGTCTCATGCGGTTTTACAACACTTGCAGCCAGGGGCAGGCGCGGGCCGGGGATCGGGTCCCCGCAACCTAGGGGGAAGGAACGCGCAGGTTCTCGGCAGCGTCCTCCGCGCCGGGCGCCTCTGCTCTGCCCCCTGCCGGCCGGACACTGGGACTGCACAGGGGGCCGGTGGACGCGCTGAGCCAGGAGTCCCAGCCGGGCTGCGGCGGCCACTGCCCACACCGCGGAGCCCACGGGCCATGGCGCGGGTGCTGATCGTGGGCGCCGGGCTGACGGGAAGCTTGTGCGCAGCGCTGCTGAGGAGGGAGTCGGCCTGTCCTTTGCACCTCGCGGTGTGGGACAAGGCCGGGGACTCAGGTGGGTCGGCCGAGCGCCGCAGGCACCACCGGAAGCCGACGCGGCCCCCGCGGGAGAAACGTCTGTGCCCAACTGCCCGTCCCCGGGCCCGCGCGGCGGCGCCGGGTCACGTGCTCGCCGCCTCTCGCCGCCCGGAAGGGGCCCGAGAGGCCCGGGAGGGTGTTGCGTGCCCCCGCGGGCCTGGGAGGGTCCCTGGGCGGCCTTAGAAGCTGCTGGAATCTTCGCGGGAAGGTGGGGGGAAAGCCGGCGCAGCGGGAAGTCGAGTTCGGGACCCGAGGGCGCGGCGTTGTCACGCATAAGTGGATTTTGATCACGTTCTGTGGCTGCTTCTGCTGCTTCCGCTCCCGGCTCTGGAGATCTGACCACTGAATCCTGTCAGTCTCACGACTGAGGAGCGTGAGGAGAGAATCGTGTCACTCATAAAAGGATTTTTCTCCTGACCCGCCCCTGCTTTCGCTGCTTTCTCCCGCTCCCGAGGACCCCCGGAGGGCTGACAGGATCACGTCACTCATATATGGATTCCCAGCTCGTCCTGTCCCTGCTTCCGCTGCTTTCTCCCGCTCCCGAGGACCCCTGGGGGCGGGGGGCTCTAGACTCTGGAGATCTGACAGAATCGTGTCAGTCTCACGACTGAGAAACATGCTAGGGACAATCATGTCCCTCATACATGGATTTTTATCTTGAACTGTGTCACTCATAAATGGATTTTTGTCATGGCCTATCGCTGCTTCCGCTGCTTTCTCCAGCTCCTGCCCCTCCCCCCCGGGGTCCGACTTTAGAGATCTGACAGAATCGTGGCAGTCTCACGACTGAGAATCACGCTAGAGCAGTGGTGGCTGATTTCTTTCAGACGTTTCATTCATCGTTTGATAACTGTTCATTCCTTTTATTCAAATTGGTCATGACATGCACCAAACACAGTCCCTGCGTCATTCACGAGCCCCTTAAAAAAAAAGTCACAAAAAGTGAACAAAATGTCTTTATTGGAAAGATAAGATGACAAAGTTATCAAGTTAACCCCCCTCACCAAACAAGAAGTTTCCTAGTCTGTATAGTTGGGTAATTTGAGGTGAATAGTACTGATTGCAAAATACCCGTTCTAAAGCGCTGATACGTTTTTTTCCCATGGGCTGATTCAAGGAGGAAGAATGGCCACAGCCGGTAATCCCCATAATCCACAGAGTACGGTTGACTTGGGTGCTCAGTACATCACCTGCACCTCACATTATGCCAAAAAACACCAAAGGTAAGTTAGTAGGAAGGGGCGAAGTCAGTCTTAGTAGATGTAGGATGTGAAAATATAAATCATTTTTAACCAGGTTAAATTTTGCTTCTGTAACTGAAGTTACTATGATAATTATGATATTGTTGGAAAGTATTGACAATAAAAGACTTTTTTTTGAGTTAACCAATTATAATTCTCTATAGTGCTGTAAAGATAAAAAATTATATTGAACATGGAAAATATTAAGTATTAATATTATTGATATTATCAGTAAATACCAATCCCTATCAATAAATTATAGTAGTTATAATCACATTATTATATATTATATAATTACAATACACATACACATTATATAATTTTATTATTATAATAAATAATGTTATTTATCTGTAAATACTAATTTCTTTGTTGATACCTTACATTTTTGTTACGCTGTACTGACTTTAATTTTGAAATGTATGAGAAAATAAACCCTTGACAAAAGAAAGGTTCATGGAAGGAGCTCGAACAATAACACAGCAGGTAGGGCCTTTGCCTTGCACTGGACGACCTGGGACCGTATGGCACCGTGTCTCATCCCTTGAGTACAGCCAGGAGTAAGTTTTGAGGACAGCTGGGTTTGGCCCAAAAAACAAAACAAAAGGTCCTTGAGGAATCAAGGCATTTTTAAAAAATTTGCTTTATTAAAATATTTTATACAAACAATGGGGCTGGAGTGATAGCACAGAGGGTAGGGCGTTTGCCTTACACCCGACTGACCCAGGTTCAAATCCCAGCATCCCATATGGTTCCCCGAGCACCGCCAGGAGTAATTCCTGAGTGCAGAGCCAGGAGTAACCCCTGTGCATCGCCAGGTGTGACCCAAAAAGCAAAAAAAAAAAAAATTATACAAACAATCATATTATTGATTTCTAGTTGTTATTTAAGATTATTATCTCTTAAGAGTTCTTGGAAGAGAATTGTGTTTAGAATTAATTGTAATTATGTTGTCTACATTGATTTATTACAGTTTTTATGATGAACTATTATCACATGGTATTCTAAAACCTCTGACCTCGCCTATTGAGGGAATGGTGATTAAAGATGGAGACTGTAACTTTGTGGCCCCTCAAGGAGTTTCTTCGATTGTTAAACATTACTTGAAGGAATCAGGTAGGAATAGAATTTTTCCCTGCTCTCTTTCAGAATTGACCTTTTCAAAATAAAAGTGATGTACAGGTAAAGGGGATCTATTGCATAGCAGTAGAAGGAAGTAGACTTTTGGTAGCAAACATAATATAGCATATAGAGATGTTAAACTATAATGTTATGTAACCAGTATTTATTTATAGTAATAATACTTCCAGGGAATATCTGTTTGGGATATGTCTAATCTTTTGGGGTTTTTTTTTCTGATTTTTTTTGGGGTCACACCCGGCGGTGCACATGGGTTACTCCTGGCTCTTGCACTCAGGAATTATTCCTGGTGGTGCTCTGAGGAACACCATATGGGATGCTAGAACTTGAACCCTGGTCAACCGCGTGCAAGGCTAACCTTTTGAGTAGGTCCAGTCAATATTTAACTAGACCTGTTTCCCAGAACAAGTAGTAAAGGACAGGGGAAAATAGACATGTCTCTTTTGTCTTGATTAATGTGCTTATGTTTACCTTATTACAGAAAGCTGTATTTCTGTAATTAATATTAGAGAAAACTGTATTTGTTTACTCTAAAACCTATCTGCCTGCCCTTATTAATACATTAATACCACCATTTCCTGGAGTGAATGAAGTATTGTTTTTTAGAAATGGGCAGACTTGGTTGTCATTGCTGAGGTAAGAGAAAAGCACTGTAACAAAAGTGAATGTTTCCAGTGAAGTGTTAACCCTCTGACACTTCATTCTCACAATGAACATTCAGTAGTTATCGTTGTCTTTGTTTAATAAGAAGCAAAATGGGATTCAAGAGGTTAAGTACTTTGCCTGTGGTAACTTGGCAAGTAAGTAATAGAAAGGGAACTCCCTTCAAGCTTTGGGGGGCCTTAAGGACATGTTTTCTTTCCCTATTAACTGTCCTGTGGTGGGTATTTGAGAGGTATTCACATCCTCTGGTATGATATTTACTTTGTAGAATCTTCTTTTCCCTCCCCAGCTTTACCCTTGCAGGACAAGAGATTGCCCCTATCACTCTGGTGCCATATGTCAGAGAATAATAACCTTTTTGTCTCTTGGTTTTCCTTTGTCATTGATTAGTCCCTGCCCCTGAGGGAAGGAGTTATTAAGCATTAAAATCATTTTATTTTCTTATGCAACCTGGCAGACTTGTCACCTGACAGGTTCCTATGACGGTTGGAAAGTGATTAGCCAAGTCCCTGTGCTTTTAAATAAGGCCCATATTGTTAAATCATTTGTCACTGTCACTCTCATCCCGTTACTCATCGATTTGTTCGAGCGGGCATCAGCAATGTCTCTCACTGAGAGACTTATTGTTACTGTTTTTGGCATATCCAATACGCACGGGTAGCTTTCCAGGCTCTGCCTCTCGGGCTAGATACTCTCGGTAGCTTGCCGGGTCGGCTGCGTGAAAGGCGAACGTCCAACCGCTGTGCTATTGCTCCAGCCCAAATCATTTGTAAGAAGATGAATTTAACTTCTAGAATTGAGTGAAAATCTTTTCTTTGGTTTCACCATTGATAGGGAGGTTTGTTGTGGGATTTGTTTTTACCATTTACTTTAAAATTTTAATTCATATTCTATGGTTTACAATGCTCTTAGTAAGTAATGGTATCTCATGTACATAATGCTATTGTAGCTGTATTGAAAAGGAATCCTCATCCATGGTTGATGGGAATATCGTCTAGTTCAGTCTTCATGGAAAGTAATATGGAGATCTATCAAAAAAAAAAGGAGTAGAACTACCATATGACTCAGTGACATTCCTTCTTATTGTCTACCCCCAAAATACAAAAATATTAATTAGAAAGGATATATATATCCACACACCTATGTTCATAACTACACAGCAAAATAGTCAAAATATGAAAATAACTCAAATGCTCAATTACCACTTACTTTAAAAGGGACATTTGTTAACAATATGAAAAGTCAACGCATACAATGCAAATTGTCAAAATTGAATACATTGATTTATTAGAAAAGATGTTTGAATTTGCAGATGTTATCAGCCATGGTGACTTCTTTCTAATAATATGCACATTTGTTGTTCCCTCCCTTTTATTTTATTTTATTTATTTTTTTGCTTTTTGGGTCAGTCACACCCAGCAATGCTCAGGGGTTACTCCTGGCTTTGCACTCAAGAATTACTCCTGGCGGAGCTTGGGGATCATATGGGATGTCGGGGATCGAACCCAGGTCAGCCGAGTGCAAGGCAAATGCCCTACCTGCTGTGCTATCGCTCCGCCCCTGTTCCCTCCCTTTTAAAGTTTGTACTTATTTTCTTCCTAAAATTGATGTGCAGGAAGTAAACCTGGGTAGTTCCGTATCAAACTATCTCTAGGTAAGTGATCATGGTACTAATCCATAGAAAGGGACTTGGTCAGATTGACCAGGCTTGGAAGTAATTTTTGAGACAGTAATATGTTGTTCATTTTTTAAAATGAGAGTTTCCAGAGCCTAAAGCTTTTAACATGAATTATGAAAGCCACTATTTTTAACAAGGAAATGCCACTTTGCTAGAAACTACTCCTAGCAGCTAAAAAGAAAATTTACTGGTTAGTAAGAGTTGCTTTTCCCTGCCCCTATTTTTTTGGTGATTTTTATAGTTGTGGTGTTAGAGATAGTATTTGATTAATATTTGTTGCTCAGGAAGCACTCCTGGTTGGTGCTGGAATTCTGGAAACTGTGCTGTGCTGGAATTGAACCTGGCTTCTCTCATGATGCAAAGCTTGCCTATAAACCCATTGAGCCATAATTCTAGCCCTGCCTCTGATGATTTACTTTCTCCTTCATATACAAAATCCTGATTATATGATCATAAATTTGCTTTTGGAACAGGTGCTGAAATCTACTTCAGCTACTGTGTGACCCAGATCAACCTCAGAAATGGCAAGTGGGAAGTCTCCAAAGAAACAGGCCCTTCTGAGCAGTTTGATGCCGTTGTCCTCACAATCCCAGTTCCTCAGATTTTACAGCTACAAGGTGACATCGCAAACTGTGAGTCTCAGCCTTGGCTGTGCCTTGGGGATTGGCATTTCTCTGATGCATGAATGCAGTTTACCTCTCTTTGCAAGAGATATTATGGATTTTACTGATTTTCATGCTTTGGAAACTGATATTATGATCTAGTTCTGCATTTCTTAACTAGGGTACATGGCCCCTAGGATATTCCATGATGCCACAGGTGAAAATAGGGCCAGAGAGATTGTACAGCAGGTTGAGGTGTTGAACATTTTCTGATTGTCCTTGTCTTTAAGAGGTCAATATTTCTGATTTATATGCATTAGTTTGGCCTGAAGGAAGAGCAATTTCTCAGTGGCCATCTGGAGAAAAGAGGGTTTTTATGAAAGAAGGACTTGTCTGGATTGTTTCATTTTCTGAGGTTTTGATCACTGTATTGTATTCTAGGTTTTTACTGCTTTTCTTTGGCAGGGGTTATGGGGGTGAGGGGACTCCCATATGGTGCTCATTAGGTCAAAGGGCTTTACCAGTGATTCTTACCCGACCAGGTCATAGTTCAGTGCAGTATCAAGAATACTCTATCTCTACCTGGGCCATCTGGGCCATGCTGGGAACCTCCACTCTACAACCCGGGTGCAGGGGACTTGATAGTCACTTCTGTTTGGGGTATTTGCTGAGACTTATCATGAAAGAGTTGGGGTGAGGAAGGGGGAGTAAATTATACTGAATGAACTAAAATTATGCTAATGGGTCCAGAATTATGATAAAGGAACTAGAATTCAAAAGGTTTTTTTAAATTATCTAAAGTAATAGAGATAAAATGTATTTTCTTGCTAAAGAAAATTAAGGTGTATTCTAAGGAAGACTATGATGGACTATTGATATGTAGAATTACATCTTATTTTATTGAAGAGTTTTCAGCAAGAGGTAGACACAAAGAAAAACACTTGGAGGAACAAGAGTTTAAAAAAAATGGAAAAAAATACAGTTTATGTAGCACAGATCCAGTAGAATTGCCTCTAAAGGCTGTGTGGTCCAAGATTCATGCCATGTTTATACAGTTTTATCTCCAGGGGAATGGGGAATGGGTTTCACTTGTAACTATGGAGAGAAGAGACAGAATTACACATGACAAAATGATTTAGCACACAAACACGCCAGGGTAATATAGCACATAGTTTTGGTAAAACTGGGAATCTGGCTTCCTCTGATACTGGTAATGAGCCAAAAGCAGGGAAAGGATTTCCTTTACAGGAATCAGACCTCCCCTCATTAAAATAGGTATTGGTCTCATAAATCAGGGACAGGAGTCAGTCTTGCCTTCACAATTTAGTGACGCAAGTGTCATTATTTTATAATACCTGATTAATTTTTCTGTGGAGAGAAAGCTTTAAACTTTTGTAGAGAATGTATTTTTGGGACAGCAGACTTTAAAATTTACATGCAATTGTTTCCTTGGAATTGTTGACTTTGTTTGGTGACTCCTGTTCCCAAACCGCCCATCCTAAATCAACCTCAATTCTATTTCAACACAGAAAAAGTCTCGTATGATTCTTTTATTTTTAAAAATAAAGTTGAATTTAATTAATCCCTAAATTTTGGCTATCTGTTTGTTTGAAGCTTGTAGAATTATCATGTATTTTGATAGTTAAGTTGATGTTTGATCAAATTGTCTAGGGCTGGGCAGTAGGCTTTTAGAATTCATGATACATTTCTTAATCATGATCTGAGCAAATACTATTGAGTTTGGAGAATTTTTATGTCGTTATTAGAATTTACAAGTTAGGGCAGGACATTTAAAAAAGTTTCTCTACAAGTGTGAAATGTGTCTATATACTTTGCATGCTTTATGTATATATCTGATATGTAGTTTGAGAAATACTTTTAAATTTAGTATGTAATTAGTGATGATTTCTAAGCTGATCTGTGTCATCCTGTTGCTCATCAATTTGCTCGGACAGGCATCAGTAATGTCTCCATTGTGAGACTTGTTGTTACTTTTTCTGGCATATCCAGTACACCTCGGGTAGCTTGCCAGGCTCTGCTGTGCAGGCGGGATACTCTCGGTAGCTTGCTGGGCTCTCCGAGAGGGGCAGAAAAATCGAACCCGGGTCGGCCGCATGCAAGACAAACACCCTACCCTTTGCGCTAGGTGAAAAATGCTCAAATATTATCTACTTCATGTAGTTTGACCTAAATACAAAATACCACATATAAAGATATAGAAATAAATTAATGATAAAGTTGTTAACAGATGAAGTGGGTCTGAACACTTTTTAGGATCATAAAGACTCCTTTGGCGTCTAATAAGTATTACTCAAAGTTCTCTGAGGTATTAGTAACTCTTATTATCAAATTTTCTCATTTTTGGTATTGGTATTGTTTTTATTCTTTTTCAGTTTTTAGATCTTGCATTTGGGTTAGCATTATATACTTTGTGTTTAAATACTAAACTTTGTTTATTTTTCTAATATGAAACATATGATGGCAATGGTTTTATACTTTTACCTCAGATCAACCTTAATCTACAAATGTCCAGTTTCATCAATATATATAAATACCAGAATCCTACACAAGGTAACATAAGCAAAAGAACTTGGAGATATTCAAAGGATTTTTTGTTTGTTTTCTTTTGGGCCACACCTGGCAATCCTCAGAGGTGACTCCTGGCTCAGAATTCTGGAATTATTCCTGTGAATGCTCAGGAATTGAACTGGGTCGGCTGCTTACAGGGCAAATGCCCTACCCACTGTATTATCACTCCAACCCTACACATTTCCTTATAATGTACTCCAGCACATTTGTTTGACTAATCTTGTTTGAATGGTGCTCTGCTGAGGACTTTGGAATAAGAATGCTGGGAAAAATTCTAAATAGGAGCAGTCTGTGAGAATTACCTTAGAGTGGATGAACCTTGTCAGTCTCACTGTTTCAGTGACCAAAATTTAAATTCTTGGAAAGCAGCATCCTGAGGACTTGACTGGATCACTTTCCCGAGAAGGAATGCAAGGCCATTGTTAAAATTCTTTCAGATGCTTATAATCAGTGGAGATGAAGTAATAACTCATATAGTATCAAACAGAAAATTTGTGTATATTCAGTAATCAAAATCAATATATTTATTACTTGAGTATTCTTTGACATTTGAAAAATGAGAGACTGATTGAATGAGATTCATTTATTTTCATTTGTCTGTCACATCCTTTTTTTTCTTTGAACATTTCAGAGAGTGTATTTCTGAGATACCTCTTTTGTAATTTTTCATTTTTGAGTTTACTAATCTCAAGGATAAATCTTATTGTTTAAAGTTTTGTTTGGAGTCAGTTTTATATAGGAGCCATATTGTCCACCTTGAAACATTCAGTTTTTGCCTTGTTTCTAAGTCAGCTTCCTTCTAATTTTACTATGGGAAAAATCATTTTTGTTTTGTTATGGTCTCATGATATATATATTTTTTTGCTTTTTGGGTCACACCTGTCTCTGCACAGGGGTTACTCCTGGCTCTGCACTCAGGAATTATCCCTGGTGGTGCTCAGGGGACCATATGGGATGCTGGGAATCAAACCCGGGTCGGTCGCGTGCAAGGCAAAAGCCCTACCCGCTGTGCTATCGCTCCAGCCCCTCATGATATTTTTAAAAAGACCAGCAACTCTCTCCCATATTTACCATTTATATTAAACTCACTTCCAACTTTGACCATTGTAGCAATTCTTAACCTTTTCTTTTTGGTTTGTGTTTTATGTCTTCCATGTCTCCCAAGCAGTTTTTGGAAGTTCCCTTATTTGACATTTTGCACTGAAGAAGTCATACATTCCTTCACTGTTTTTAGTACCTAGCTTGAATGTTTATTGAATTACTTCATTTTTTGAAAATTTTTTTCTGATATGTGTTTTATATTTATTAGTACATTTGTTAGGTCCTGGTATGTTCCATTGTCATCCCCTTCTTTTTTCCCCCTCTGTGTAAGTCCCTCTTTAATTATTACATATCTTTACATGGGATCATTTATATCCATTTTGTGGATAATAGAGTCTGGAAGGAATAGACATTTGT
This sequence comes from Sorex araneus, assembly GCF_027595985.1. Lineage (NCBI taxonomy): Eukaryota > Metazoa > Chordata > Mammalia > Eulipotyphla > Soricidae > Sorex > Sorex araneus. The sequence continues at coordinate 50,957,445 of NC_073312.1, forward strand.
GTATATCTTATGAACATTTATCTAAATTAGAGAATGTTAGTGATGATCACTATAATGCTATATTAATATGCATCTACATGGAAAGATTACAAAATACTTTTAACTTAAATATTTATTTTTAAAAAATAATTTATGTTTGGACTATCTAGTGACTCCTAGATTCCCTGAGCACTGCTTGGAAACCTCCTCCTACCCAGAAAAAAAAAAGGAATATGTGTTTATGTATTTCTTTTCCCACCAAAATAGTTTACTGAAATGAAGTAGCATTGTCAGTACTGGAGTTGATTTCCATGTTCTTCATAATTTTTTGAATAATTATAACATTAAAAATAAGGACATATTTTCCCTGCTATTCCAAATAATAATGTTGACATTATTAACAAAATGTATCAAGCTGCAAAGGAAACATCTTTTTCATTTTCTTTTTTGCAGAGGATCCAAAAAGATATGTAGGCTCTTTATGTAAAGAGTTTAAAAATGATTGACATGGTATTTTTAGTGAGAATATGAAAAGTGTCAGATTGACCCACTTTAGAATTTGGCCTTGTGCAATTTACCTCACTGCTAAATGATAAAAGGGCTGCTAAAACATTAAAAATCTAGTATGTCCTGACAATAACCCCAAAATACCAGTGATTCTGAAACAGAGGAATGAAGCATTTCTAATTTTTCTTCATGTAACACATCTCAATAATGTCTTGAGTTTAAAACTTTAGTTCATGTCTTTGTTTTCTGGAGGATCTTGGAATTTTGTTTGGTTTAGAAATCTTAGATGCTTATGACAGGCGTCCATTTATAAGGCCATATGTTGCCATCTAGTGGACTTGATGTGTATTTCCGTTCTTTATAATTTTTCAACCAGAGGACAGGGAAGATGATTGAAATATGGAATACTTATACGATTCTAACTAATAATTTAGAAACTACATGACATAACAGGAAAATAAATAAAGGCCTGTGATAATTATCCTCAAAGTACATAGCCAGCTGGTGGCAGGACGGGAGATTACTGCTGATCTCACACTGCTACAAATATGAACAAACTCCGTGATTTTGCCTCTTTGTGCTTTTCAATTCATCTCTTTTTAAATCACATTTAGCCTAGAGAATAACAAACATAAGTATCATCTCTTAAATTAGAGATTATCTTTTTGTTACAGCATGATCTGGATTATTTCTTTTTTCCCCCTCTCTCTTTTGTTTTTCTTCTTGTTTATTGGGGCTGCACCACCGAGCTGTGCTCAGGGATCACTCTTGGCCATGCTCAGAGAGTGCCAGGGATCTAACCCAAGTGACTGTACACAGCACTATCCTCTGTACCATCTTTACAGTTCCCTCCTTTCTCTATTTTGCTTTTCACAGAAAAAATAAAATATTCTTGTTTCATTTTGCAATTGATTATTAAATTTGTTGCATTCTCCAAATTGGGAGAATAGGTAAGCCTTTATGTGATGTACAGTGAAACTCTTTTGACTCATGATTCAACTTCTAATTATCTTACATTACATAGATGATTTCACTTAACCATCTTCAAAGCAGTCCTATTTGTTTGTTTGTTTTGGGTCCACACCCAGCTGTGCTCTGGGCTTACCCCTCTCTTGCACTTAGGCATCACTTTTATCAGGCATCTGAGCTTCTGGGAATGGAAACCAGGTCAGCCTCATGCAAGGCAAGCACCTTGCCCCCTGTACTCTCCTCTCCTGCCCCAGCCTTCAAAGCAATCCTAAAGCATCATTATTATTTCCAATCTTAGTGATGCTGCTGATATTTAACCCTTATTACTGTGACTCCAGAATTCTACTCTTCATTTTCCTTTCCATAGATTTCCAGTGTGTACTTTATCATAGACTCTCCTATTATAGTTCATATCATGTAGGTGTGCATTCCTATAGTGCCATCTTTATTATTGATCACCATGTTTTCTAAACTTACCTAATGAAAACTTTTTTTGAGAAAAAAAGCATTTTTGAGAAGGTGTTGATTCCTAGGGTTTAGGTAGATCTTGAAGTATATATCTTTAACAAGTATCAAAAGGGACTTGTTTTTTTCTTCCAGTTTGGCATGTTTAGCACATTCACCCTGATTGTAGCACTTGTTAGATTTTATTATTATCTATATTTTTCATATTTCTTCTCAGTAAGCACAAAATCTACAAGGAACCAAGTCCAGTATACCACTCTATTACCCATCCCATTCTCAGCCCACCACAATGTACTATGTTTTATGTCACCCTTCATCATCAATATCTCCAGAATAAGTATTTGTTTTATTCCTCCATTTGAAAATTTCTCGAGGTCAAAGAATCTTTGTCTTAGTTCCTGTTAGGATTAGAAAGTAAACTTTGGGTAGCTCATAGTAGAACTAGAGAAAACCATTGTATCTCATTGCTTTTTCTATCCCGATTTTAGAAATGAGGACTTTCTTCCCTGTACAAGATCAAATGATTTTGGGCTAGATAGAAGAGAGCATGATAAAAAAAAAAAAGCCACTATCAAATGTCACCGTTTTATTAGTTTGTTTTTTTTTTTTTTTGCTTTTTGGGTCACACCCGGCAATGCACAGGGGTCACTCCTGGCTCATGCACTCAGGAATTACTCCTGCGGTGCTCGGGGGACCATATGGGATGCTGGGATTCGAACCCGGGTTGGCCGTGTAAGGCAAACGCCCTACCCGCTGTGCTATCACTCCAGCCCCTGTTTTATTAGTTTTGTTTCCCTTAAATGTTGTAAAATATAGGGGCTTTTAATTTTTAAGTTCTGTTTATATTTTAGATGTTAACATCTTATTGGATGTATGATTTGCCAGTGTATTTTCCCATGAAATAGGTTGCCTTTTCCATTTTAATGATGGCTTCTTTCACTGTACGGAAATTTTTTAGTTTGGTGTAATCCCATTTCTTTACTTTTGATATTTTTCCCTGTGCCACTGAAGTGGAATCTCTTCAAGATCTTTATCAAGGAGCTGTTTTTTTTTTCTTTTTAGGCTTATTACTTGTGTTCTCTCCTACATGTGTCATGATTTTCAGATCTTATGTTCATTTTACCTGTTTTGAATTAATTTTGGTATAAAGCATTAGAGAATGGTTTAATTTTATTTTTCTTTTTTCTTTTTTTGGTATGTGGCCATTGGGTTTTCCCAGAACCATTTGCCATTTACTAAAGAGATTTTTATAAAGTGTTTTAACTATTAAATAAAGTCAAACAATAGATAGCTTAGAAAGAAGACACTGAACTCATTGCTTTAAGTATTACACCGTAGTACTAGATCTTTATTGATGAAAAAATTTAAAGTAAAAACAAAATAAAATACACTTATAATTTCAGCTTCACATATTCCTAGATTTTTTAAAAAGAAGTTTTCGGGCCACACTCTACTGTGTTCAGGGCTTACGCCTAGCTTTGTGCTCAGGAATTACTCCTGCTTTGCTCAGGATGCCATCTATGATACTGGGGGTTGAACTCAGGTTTGCTGCTTGCATGGTAAGTGCCTTACCCCTTGTACTATTTGGCCCCACTTATGGATTTTTAAAAGTAAAGTTACTATATAAGAACACGTATATTTATAATATTTACATCTTTCTAGTGCCAGTTAATGCTCATGTTGTCATGATCCTTTCTACATTGTGTTTCAGGTTTTTGTATTTATCATGATGCAAAAAATAAAAACAGTATAATGAAGCAAAAAGTCAATTTGTTAAAAGACTAGGAGGATTCTAGTTTTTCTGAGTCCCCACTAAACTTATTTTCTCATGGAAACAGTCTTCCTGATAATTTTTACTTAAATTTTTCTTGACTAATCTGTTTTGTTTCTGTATGTGCTTTAGAAACAAATTTCATTAAAGAATCCTTTAGGAATATTGGTTCTAATTACATTGAGTTTAGTGATTGATTTAAAGATTATTTGTATCTTTTTTTTTTTTTTTGCTTTTTGGGTCACACCTGGCCCAAAATGTTTGATGCACCGGGGTTACTCCTGGCTTTGCACTCAGGAATTATTCCTGACTGGGAATCGAACCTGGGTTGGCTATGTGCAAGGCAAATGCCCTACCCACTGAACTATCACTCCAGCCCCTCATTTATATCTTTATAATTATAATTCTTATGCAAGACAATGAAACATTTTTATTTATTTAGTATTTTTATTTTATTTTAAAGATATGAAAGATTACATAATTATTCTGTATTATTGGCATTCATATATGTTATATATATTTTATTCTATACTTATAACATTAATAGAATATAATTATATTTCTCATAAATATTTGTAGTATGAGATAATGAGGTATGAGGGGATTGAATGAAGTTTAACTATTTTTATTAAAGTAATAAGAAACAAGAGCTCTTCATGCATCAAATAACATGCATATTGCTTTTTCTAGTAGACCAACTCCCTAGGAGGGAAAATAATTCAGTTTGTAAACTTCTTCAGATATTAACTGCTTTGTTGGGTTGCTTACAAGCTTATACACAGAGATATCAATTTTAGAAAAATGAATTATTACTATTTTCTTTTATTTATTTTGTCTTGATCTTTACCTTTTATATCCACTTGCCTATTAAAAAATACTATTATTTCTGAAGTCATAGATTTGGAATTGGTTATACTTCAACTTCCATCCTCTCTTTAAGTGCCTGAGAGGGAGCCCGAATTCATCTTTGTTTCCAGAACTCAGTAGTCAGTAGAAACAGATAACAGACATGGTCTTCGTCTGGGAGCTTTGAGTGACTGACGCTGCTGTTGCTTGGGCCTACTACCTATTCCTGATTCTGGAAAGACAGAGAGCATTTTCTTACTTCATTGTTCCTGTGGAGTGTGAATAACTTATGTTGGAAGGGATGAATAAGTGGAAAATCATGATAATCAATATCAAACAATATTTTGTGAATTATTCTATTAAGTATTTTGCCTGTGTTCTATCACTTGATCTTTATAATCACCTTCTGAGAAATATTATAATCTCCACTTTATAGGAAAGGAAAGTGAGAGTCAAGTGAAATTTGAAGTCTGAGACACAGAGCAGTTGAGTGGCAGAGCCGATTGTGGAATCCAGAGCTTTTTCAGTCTTGAGTAATCAGGGTAGTATTTAGGGGGTTCCTAGGTCTCACTCTGGCATGAATATATTTGGAGACTTCGCACCAGCAAACAAATCAGCAATTTTTTTTAAATTAAACTAAATTCTGACACTTTGAACAGGAGCTGAGTGTTGAAAATAGGCAAAGGAATATATCTGATGAGATAGAGAGAGAGAAGAAAAGAAGAAAAGTGCCTGCCATAGGGCTGGGATCGGAAGGGAACAGGAGGGAAATGGAAGGAATATATCTGATGAGAGAGAGAAAGAGAGAGAGACACACACACAGAGATAGATAGATAGATAGATAGATAGATAGATAGATAGATAGATAGATAGATAGATAGATAGATAGAGAGAGAGAGAGAGAGAAGAAAAGAGAAAAGTGCCTGCTGTAGGGCTGGGGTCAGAAGAGAGCAGGAGGGAAACGGAGGACATTGCTGGTGAGAAATGTATATTGGTGAAGGGATGGGTGTTGGAACATTATATGACTGAAACCTGATCATGAACAACTTTGTAAGTGTGTATCTCACTGTGATTCAATTTAAAATAAATTCATTAATTAAAGGTAAGAAAGATAATGTTTGTCTGGATAAGACTTTCAACTTTTGAAACCAGTAGCAAGCCTAGGTGGTTACTTGTTTCTAAATAACTGATTATAAATCAGTGGCTCCCAGAAACCCCTTCTTAGATTTGATCACATTTTTCTAGAGTGGCACATAGAACACATAAAACCTATTGATTTTTAGGATCAGGGATTTGTTTCACATGGCATTCAGTTTCTACCAGTTGGAAGACAACCATAGGGCAAGGCATGGAAAAGTATGCAGAACTTTTAATGCTTTCTTATATCTATTGTTTTCCCAATCTATACTTTTCAACTTAGAACTCTCTGAAACTTTTCCTTTACTTTCTTTATGGAGATTTTATTACATAGGTACTATTGACTGTTTCTTTGTCCATTGGCAGTTAATCTCAACCTCCACTCCATCTCTCTGCTCTGGAGGTTGGGCGGCGTGGGTAGGAAGCACCATTTCTCTAATCTGTTGACTGGCTTTAGTGGTAATCATTCTCATTTCTTTGGCACTTCCCTAATTTCATCACTTTCAATACTTAAGAAATTCCAAGTGTCTCGGGAACAGTGAGTTAGGAACTGTAGATGAAATCCAAATATAAAATGAGATTTGTGGGGCTGGAGCAATAGCACAGCAGGTAGGGCATTTGCCTTGCATGCGGCCGACCCGGCATCCCATATGGTCCCCTGAGCACTGCCAGGGGTGATTCCTAAGTGTAGAGCCAGGAGGAACCCCTGTGCATCATCAGGTGTGGCCCTAAAAAGCAATAAATAAATAAATAAATAAATAAATAAATAAATAAATAAATAAATAAATAAATAAAATGAGATTTGTTCTTCTAACCAAATATGTATCTCTTTTAAATCACACGATCACAAGTGGTATATCCTTTTGCTCTTTTCACATTAATGCTTGCAATGCTTGGTAGAAATGTGACACAGATGTACTTATTTTGATCTTTGTGCTCTTATACACATGTTGCCAGTAGATGTGTGCCTTTTGAAACTAGGCCACCAGGTTGCTACTCCAACAGAAGATCTCTTTTTTAAGACTGCCTTACCAACTGTGTTCTTCCTTCAGAACTCAGAACTCTTATTTTTCATTCAGAGCTCTTTAATAACAGAAAGGCATTAAGAAGTGTCAAAATAAGAGATGCAGTGAGATGAAAGAGCTGAGAGCTGTAATTTATTGAGATGCGTCATTATCACCAACTGAGTCACAAACCAAGTTGAATTAAATTCTTTGCTATCTGAACCGGCAAAAACATTTTTTAATGAAAAGAAATTCAAGAAGCAAGATTTTTAGCTTTCTGAAAGATGTCTCTGAAGATTCAAATAAAATGTGCAAAACTCGAATTAGAAACTCTTTCCACAGTTAATGACTAATAATAAAATAGGGAATTTAATTCAATTTATTTTTATTTTTTTCTTTTTAAATTTACAAAGTTATCCATAGTTGACTTTTAGACAATATTGCAGCAGCGATCCCACCACCAGCCTCAACTTCCCTCCACCAATGTCCCCAGGTTTCCTCACATATTCCCCACCCTGACCCCACCCCCAGCCTGCCATCTTGATAGGTACCTTTGTAAGTTTGGATAATTCAATTTTGGGTCTCTTAATTTCAGTGTTTGTTGATTCTGTGGTTTGGATATTTGGCTCTATCATTCCTTAACATCACCTTTGTACCTGACTCCCCTGACCTGGCCCACATTGTTTATCATCTCTCTCTTCTCTCCTTTCCTTCCTCCCACTCTCTCTCTCTCTCTCTCTCTCACACACACACACACACCACACCACACACACACACACACACACACACACACAACACATGCACATGCTTTCTTTCCTTCTCTTCCCTATACTCTGGGGCCAAGGTTGATTCAGGCATCTCCTCTTTAAAACATTGCATTCCTTCATCCAGTTATCCAAAATACCACATATCCATGATATCATCCTATGTTTATCTTTTCTCTTATTTCTTTATTTAACATGATGTCTTCCATTAACATTAAAATAAGGAATTTAAGGATTAAGATTAGTAATGAGGAGGGGAGTTATAAATGCATTACCAGCATTTATCACTGGATAAGTTTTTTCCCTCACATTCACTTTGTTTTTGTTTCTCACAAATCTAAGAAGTTTTATATTATTTGGAATTTTTTCTATGAGACTTGACTAAATTGCAATGGGAAATTCTGATTATATTTTCTGAAACCTTGGGTTGAGTGATATATTTTCATTCTAACTTGAGTGTTTTCTCCTATAAAAGAATGAAAGAGAGTCTACATTTTATGTTTACCAGTGCAGAAGTCTATGATGGTTTTAGGAAGCTTTTGAAATGCTGACATTTCCTAAAATTTCTTCTATGAAAGAGTCAAAGAAAATTACTGTATCCCAGACTTAGCTTTCTGTGGGTTGTTTGAATTTTTTGTTGCATTTGTAATTTTACTTGAAAAAGACATTGCCTAGAACAAAAATTAAATTTTGGTTTTAAAAATGGTAATTATATTTTTTATTCCGTGTTTTATTAATTTTTTTCATTATACTGATATTTACTGAATATCTACTATGTGCTGTAAAGTGGCATACAAACACTGAGTATAACTGTGACCCAAACAATGAAAGTTTCAAGGAACTTCTGTACAAGGGGTAGAGGTTTAATATTATATAATATTCATTTTTAGTCGGGGAGAAGAAATGTTAATGTTACTGTGCAATGACAGTAAATGTTGGGAAAGGAACTGAAGCAAGATAAAGAGTATAAAAAAAGTAAACGACAAGGAGTACTTTTGTATAAAATATGAGCAGTCTTTGAACAACAGAGAATCAAAATAGTGAAAATGTGAGTCCTGAAAATTACTAGAGGAATATCTAAGCAGAATAGATATTCTGCAGCAGAAGTAGCTGCAAGTAGAAAAGCCCCAAGGAATTAAACAGTTTTATAAGGAGATGGATTTTTAATTTTTTTCTGAAATATAGTGCATAAGAGGGGAACTAAACAGTTTCATAAGGAGATCAGTTTTTATTTCATTTTTTTTCCTGGAATACAATGCATAAGAGGGGAAATGACAGGAAAGGAGAGCAGAGGGAGGAAATAGACCCAGTTATGGAGGGCCTCATTCATGGGCTATTATAAAGAAATTGAGCTTTAATTCACATGAGATGGAAACCACTGAAGAAATCAGATCTGACTTAGATCTGAGAAGGATTTTATGTTATTATGTTGAGTTAGACTGTAAGATGGAGACGAGATGACCAGATGGACTGATATTATAAAAATCCTTGCCAGAAATGAAAGTAACTTGAATTTTAGCAGTATTGGTGATACAGTGAAGAATGGTTGCAATATAGTTATGCAAGAATCCCTATCTTTTTTCTTTTCCATTTTTATCGAGCTAGTGTGATCTATAATACAGTTAGTGATAGTTTCATGCATACATCATTTCAATGACACACCCAACAACAGTGTCTGCTTCTCTCCACCAGTGTCCCAAGGCCCTTCCTATCCCCACACTCCCCACTAGCCCCCAGATAAACTCAGTTCTGTAGATCAACTCTCCAGTTCTGTTGCCTTTGGTTATTTGTTGCCTCTTAAGATGCTTCTTCCTGTCTCATGAGCTGGGGGAGAAGGCAGCTGCTATAGAGAGGGGATCACTAAGTCAATGATGGTAGGAGGAATTGTTCGGGATGGCATATGTGTGCTGAAAGTACATAAAGGACCAAGCATGATAGCCTCTCAGTATCTGTATTGCAAACCATAATGCCCCAAAGTAGAGAGAGAGTATGGGGGAAATTGTCTGCCATGAGGCAGGGGGAGGGCTGGAAAGGAGGGGTTAGTACTGGGGACATTGGTGGTGAATGTGCACTGGTGGAGGGATGGGTGTTCGATCATTGTATGACTGAAACTCAAACATGCAAACTTTGTAACTGTATATCATGGTGATTCAATAATATACATATATAAAATAAATACTTAGAAACTTTGTAATTAAAAAATGCTTAAATGCTTAAAATGCTTAATTAAAAATGCTTCTTTATAATATCCCAATGTATGAGAGTGCTCATTCTGTATCTGTCCTTCTCCTGACTGACTTCTCTCATCATGTTATCCTCTAGTTCCATCTAGGTAATGATAAATTACATGATTTTACCTTTTAGCTGATTTTTGTGTTTTCTTTTTCTTTTGATTTCATTGTGTTTTGTTTTTGGACCACATCCAGTGGTGCTCAGGGCTTATTCTTGGCTCTATGCTCAGCATCACTCCTGGTGGGTCCCTGGACCACATGCATATGCAGTGCTAAAGATGGAACTTAGGTCAGCTGCATGCAAGGCAAGCACCTAATAACCAATGTACTGTCACTCTGGCTCCTACCACAATTCTTTGTCTAGTCATCTGAACAAATCCTAGCTTTTGCACCAATTCTGTTCCCATTCTCAGTTCAGTGAGTGAGGTAGAAAAACCAAGCATTAGTGATGATGACAGGAAGTATGTGAAGAAAGAGGAATTCATCAGTTATGCCAGCTTTTGTCTTTGGTTTCATGGAATAGCTGTTGAATTTAACAATTTGAAGGTAGCAGGTGACATTAATAGTAGTAGTTTCTATGGGGTTCTGGGGATGAAAAATAGATTGGAAAATGCTCCAGAAAAAAAAATGTTAGTATGAAAATGCATTGAAATAGTGAATTTAGACAATATTTCTCAATATGGTTTCTCAATTTATTCATCACCTTTTAAAGGAGCTTTTAAAAAAAGCTTTTAAAAAATTGTTTTTATTTATTTTTAGAGGCCTCTTCCAGTGATGCTCAGTCCAGAGGTGTAGGCCTGGCATAGTTTAGTGTTCCAGCCTGATGGTGTGGGGTGCTTGGAGTACATTAGTTCCACGACTTGGGATCGAGGCATGTGGTACAGGGGATCATACTCAGGACCTTGCATATACTAGACCTGTGCTCCACTACTAAAACTGCCTTTCCTGCCCTAGATATGTGTTTCTTAATCATCCTTTCTTTATCTCAATGACATTTTGTTTTTTTATTTTTTATTTTTTTGGCATTTTCATTAAGCAAGACTTGTTTATTTACCTTTCCCACGAGAATGCAGTTTTTTTTTTCCTTGAACAAAACTGGATACTGTGGAAACCGTCTTTGAAGGAAGTATTTAACAAGCTTATTATTTAAATAAACTTGAGTAGAAAGGGAAATCTGGGTAGGGCATTTGCCTTGCACACAGCTGACCCGGGTTCGATTCCTTCACCCATCTTGGAGAGCCCGGCAAGGTACCGAGAGTATCCCACCCACAGGGCAGAGCCTGGCAAGCTACCCATGGCGTATTCGATATGCCAAAAACAATAACAACAAGTCTCACAATGGAGACGTTACTGGTGCCCACTCGAGCAAATCGATGAACAACAGGATGACAGTGCTACAGGAAGGGAAGAACAGGCTTTAATTAAAAAAACAAAACAAAACAAAACAAAACCAAAAACCTATAATTGTTGTCAAATAATTGCAGCTCTGCAACATTTCCTTACTGAAAACATCAATATTCCAACATTATAGTCCCCAAACTTGGACTTTGAAGCCTCAAAATTCTGTGTCGTCTTTGGCTTGCTTCTCTCTTGAGCAAGCTATACTAATGGCTCACTTCATGTGAGCATCTCTGTTTTCATAATTTTTCTTCAGATCATTCCGCAGTTCCTCACTAGGATCTGTGTCAGTGTCAACAGAAGGCTTCTCTTTCTCTTTGCAGTCTTTCTCAACCTGAGTTAGGTGGTCCCACCATGTGTTTTGGGCTTTCTTTCTACATAAGATGAGAACTGTATCTGTCTTGACATTTTTGGATCTACCTTCTACAGAGATGGGTTTTAAGAGATTGATCACAGTCATTGAGTGATTCTCCTTATATATGTTCTTTACCAAAAGATCAGATGACTTCTCTGTGAAGTGTATCTGTACGCTGTCGGGGGGCATCTGGTGCACTCCAGTTAAGGTGATGTAGATGTTCACAAGCTTATCAGACTGATCCCATCCATACTTACTCATCTTACCATGTAGGCCATTGTCCTGGGAGCCACCAGAACCACGGACAAGTTCTGTTGACAAGTTCTGTTTTATTCTGTGACTGCTGCTGTATCTTGTTCTTAATTTCTTTTTCAATCTTAGATTTCTCACTGTAAGGGCATCAGTACTTTTTTTCTAGTGGTCTTTCCCATCTGTACCTTCACCTCTTTTAGAGTTTTCTGTAGCTTCTACAGTTCTGAGGGGGCATGTGGGAAAGGCAGCCCCACAGCTGGTGTGGGAGTGAGGCCGCCATCCTCAATGGAATTTTAATATCATAGATGTACTTTATTTTTGCGAAATATTGTATTTACATATAAAAAGATGATCTCCTGCAAGAGTCAATTTTTGTCCTTTTAAAATTTGAATCATTATCTCACTCCTCCAGAAGTCAACCTATCATCAACAAAAATCTCTTGTTCTTTCTGAAAACAATTGACTTATTAGTGTCAAAAGAATTTCTTTCATGTTCAGGTCTGGGACTTGCTTTTTATGATCTAGCTTTTAAAATAATCACTTATGGAGTATCATAAAATATGAATATCTTTAAATCTTGAATAAAAATGGATAACTTAATATGATCAGATGTTTCTTTACAAAATATGTTTAAAAACTATTTATTTACTTATTTATTTTTTATTAGTGAATCACCATGAGTTACAGTCACAAACTTGTGAACTTTCATGTTTGCATTTTGTTTATATCCCTCCACCAGTGCCCAGTCCCCTCCACCAATGTTCCCAGTATCCCTCCCACCCTCCCACTCCATCTCTCCCGCCCCACCCCACCTCTGTGGCAGGGCATTCCCCCTTGCTTTCTCTCTCTCCTTTTGGGTGTTGTGGTTTGCAACAGAGGCATTACGTGGCCATCATGTTGGTCTATATTCTATTTTCAGAGTGCATCTCCCATCCCGTGCAGGTCCTGAAACCACACTTTACCTGGTGTTCCCTTCTCTATGCGAGCTGCCCTTCCTCCAGGATGTGGGGCCAGCTTCCAAGACTTGGAGCCAACCTCCTGGTACTTATCTCTACTATTATTGAGTGTTACTCTCCTATTCTGTTATTTAATTTTATATCCCACAGATGAGTGCAATCTTTCTATGTCTGTCTCTTTCTTTCTGACTCATTTCACTTAGCATGATACTTTCCATGTTGATCCACTTAAATGCAAATTTCATGACTTCATCTTTTCTAACAGCAACATAGTATTCCATTGTGTAGATATACCAAAGTTTCTTTAACCAGTCATCCATTCTCGGGCACTCAGGTTTTTTCCAGATTCTGGCTATTGTAAACAGTGCTGCAATGAACATTCGAGTGCAGATGTCATTTTAACTGTACTTTTTTGCTTCTCCAGGATATATTCCCAGAAGTGGTATTGCTGGGTCAAATTGGAGCTCAATTTCTAATTTTTTGAGGAACGACCATACTGTTTTCCAAAAGGGCTGAACCAGTTGGCATTCCCACCAGCACTGTAGGAGGGTCCCTTTTCCCCCACATCCACGCCAACAGCGGTTGCTTTTGTTCTTTTGGATGTGTGCCATTCCCTGTGGTGTGAGGTGGTATCTCATAGTTGTTTTGATCTGCATCTCTCTGATGATTAGTGATGACGCGCATTTTTATGTGCCTTTTTGCCATTCATATTTCTTCCTTGAGAAAGTTTCTGTTCATTTCCATCCCCCATTTATTGATGGGGTTGGGAGTTTTCTTCTTGTAGATTCCAACCAGTGCCTTGTATATCCTTGATATCAGACCCTTATCTGATGGGTATTGGGTGAATATCCTTTCCCATTCTGTAGATTGCCTTTGTATTTTGGTCACGGTATCTTTTGCAGTGCAGAAGCTTCTTAGTTTAATATAGTGCCATTTGTTTATTTCTGTTTCTACTTGATTGCTTAGTTCCATGTCATCTTTGAAGATACCTTTGGCTTCAATATCATGGAGGGTATTTCCGACCTTGTCTTCAATGTACCTTACGGATTGTGGTCTGATGTTGAGGTCTTTAATCCATTTTGATCTGACTTTTGTGCATGGTGTTAGGTCGAGGTCTAAGCCCATTTTTTTGCATGTGGTTGTCCAGTTATGCCAGCACCATTTTTTGAAGAGGCTTCCCTTGCTCCATTTCACATTTCTTGCTCCTTTATCAAAGATCAGATGATCATTTGGGGTTGCATGTAGGGATATTCCACCCTGTTCCATTGATCGGCGGCTCTGCCTTTGTTCCAGTACCATGCTGTTTTAATTGTTACCACTTTGTAGTAAAGTTTAAAGTTGGGGAGGATGATTCCTCCCATCGTCTTTTTCCCAAGAATTGCTTTAGCTATTCGTGGGGGCTTATTGTTCCATATGAATTTCAGGAGTGTTTTTGTCAATTTCTTTGAAGAATTTCATGGGTATCCTTATAGGGATCGCATTGAATCTGTATAGTGCTTTGGGGAGTATTGCCATTTTGACAATGTTCATTCTTCCTATCCATGAGCAAGGAATATGTTTCCATTTCCTCATGTCCTCTTTTATTTCATTGATTAGCGTTTGGTAGTGTTCTTTGTAGAGATCCTTTACTTCCTTGGTTAAGCTGATTTAGAGGTACTTGATTTTTCTGGGGTACGATTGTGAATGGGATTGCTTTTTTTTATGTCACTTTCCTCTGTTTCATTATTTGTGTATAGGAAGGCCATGGATTTTTGGGTATTGATTTTATAACCTGCGACTTTACTATATGTATAAAAATAAAAAGAAAAGGCGCAGGCGAGCAAAGGGATGCCTCACCGCACCGAGCCAGGCACAGGGCCTAGGGCAGCAGCTGTCTCTCCCGCCACCCGAGTTCGGTAGCCTCCAGCCACTTCCCCCACCTCAGGGAGGTTGATGGCGAAGATGTGGCAGGCGAAGGAAGAAACGGAGCCAAGATGGTTGGTCTCACTTGCAGTTTATTCCAGTCTTCCCTCTATACACTCTCCGTCTTCTCTACACCTTTCCGCCCCCATACACTTCCCCCCCTCACCTTCTCTCCGAACCCCTTTTATTGATCATGGCCCTTCCAAAGGGCGCAATACATTGACGTCACCAAAGGCACCAAAAGATCTTACAGGAAGAACATTGAGGCAACATAATTCTCTTGTATCTGCAGGCCATTAATCTAGGCCCCCCGGAAAGAAGATACAAAACCAAAAGGAAGCCTCCATTGGGCTGAAAGCACTCGGATTTACACCCCAAAGACCAGGCTGGGCTGCAGCAAGAAATCTACACGTCAGTCAATTACAAACTAGACAGCACCTGAAATTTACATCCCAAAGACTAGGCTGGGCCAGAGCCTGGAATCTACAATGTCAAATGAAGCCTGGCTAGCACCTTAGATCTGCGGGTCAAAGATAAGCTAGGTTTCTGTGACAAAAGGTTTCTGTGACAAAACTCCAGAAGGCAGCTAGAAAAGGGGAAATATTCCAACAACTATACAAGTCTATTGTTTCTAAGAGTTTCTTGGTAGAGGTTTTAAGTTTCTCTAGGTATAGTATCAAATCATCTGCAAATAGTGAGAATGATTTCTTCCTTCCCTATCTGTATGCCCTTAATGTCTTTTTCTTGCCTAATTGCTATTGCAAGAACCTCCAATACTATGTTAAACAGAAGTGCTAAGAGTGTACATCCTTGTTTTGTCCCCGATCTTAGAGGGAAGGCCCTTAGTTTTTCTCCATTGAGGATGATGCTTGCTGTAGATTTGTGGTAGATGGCTTTGACTATTTTGATGAAAGTTCCTTCTAAACCCATTTTGGTGAGAGTTTTAATCATAAATGGATGCTGGATCTTGTCAAATGCTTTTTCTGCATCTATTGAAATGATCATATGGTTTTTATCTTTGCTTTTGTTGGATTATGTTGATTGGTTTCTGAATGTTAAACCATCCTTGCATCCCCGGGATGAATCTCACTTGGTCATGGTGTATGATCTTTTAGATGAGTTGTTGTTTTCTATTTGCTAATATTTTGTTGAGGATCTTCACATCAGTGTTCATTAGGGATATTGGCCTATAATTTTCTTTCTTAGTGGTGTCTTTGTTTGCTTTTGGTATTAAGGAGATATGTGCCTCATAGAAACTGTTTGGGAGAGTTCCTGTTTCTTCAAATTCCTGGAAAAGCTTTAGGAGAACTGGTAATAGGTCCTCCTTAAATGTTTGGAAGAATTCGCTAGTGAATCCATCTGGGCCTGGGCTCTTGTTTTTGGGGAGACTTTTGATTACTGTTTCAATTTCCTTGCTATTAATGGGTCTATTCAGGTATTCCATGTCTTCTTGGTTCAGTCTTGGGAGGTGATAGGAATACAGGAAATTGTTCATTTCTTCTAGGTTCTCTTGTTTCGTGGCATACAGACTCTTAAAGTAGTCTCTGATGATCTTTTGAATTGCAGCAGTTTCTGTTGTGATAACCCCTTTTTCATTTCTTATTCTGTTTATTAGGGTTCTCTCTTTCTCTTTCTTTGTGAGTCTTGCTAGTGGTTTATCAATCTTGTTTACTTTCTCAAAGAACCAACTCTTGGTTTCATTGATCTTTTGGATTGTTTTGAGTTTCCATGTTGTTGATTTCTGCTCTAAGTTTTATTATTTCTTTCCTTCAGCTGGGTTGGGGTTCCCTTTGTTGATCTTTTTCTAAGGTCTTGAGCTGTGAAGTCAGGTTATCTATGTAGGCCCTTTCTTCCTTCCTGAGGAATGCTTGTAAAGCTATAAATTTTCCTCATTTTTTTTTGCTTTTTCAGTCACACCCGGCGATGCACAGGGGTTACTCCTGGCTCTGCACTCAGGAATCACCTCTGGCAGTGCTTAGGGGACCATATGGGATGCTGGGATTCGAACCTGGGTCGGCCGCATGCAAGGCAAATGCCCTACCCGCTGTGCTATTCCTCCAGCCCAAATTTTTCTCTTAACATAGCTTTAGCTGCATCCCATAGGTTTTGGTAGCCCATGTCTTCAATATGTTTAAAGACTATTATGGACATTAGCTATCTCAGCTGATTCTTAGACTGTTTTTATCCCACTTTTTTTTTTTTTTTTTTGCTTTTTGGGTCACACCTGGCGATGCACAGGGGTTACTCCTGGCTCTGCACTCAGGAATTACCCCTGGCCGTGCTCAGGGGACCATATGGGATGCTGGGATTTGAACCCGGGTCGGCCGCGTGCAAGGCAAACGCCCTACCTGCTGTGCTATCTCTCCAGCCCCTTATCCCACTTTTTAAGATCTTAAAAATTCAGACAGATTAGCATTTATTTTTTTTGATTGTTTTTGTTTCAGATTTGTTGAATCTTTTAACTTGTGTTTTAAAAATAGGTATACATATATATTCAATTTATAGAGGTAACATTGGTTTACAAGAGTGTAAATAACTATATTTTTGGGATATAATGCTTCTATACCACACCTACCACGAAAGTGCCAGTAGTCTTCTTTACTACCCATAGGACACTTCTCTTCTCCATCCCTCATTTCCTCACTTCTTACATCAGAATCTAAGGGTTTGCTTTTGTTGGACATTGCTCATTATCTTAATTTGGGACTTTCTATACAACAGATTAATGAGATGATCTATTATTATATCAGAATCTCGCATGGCAGAGCCTGACAAGCTACCCGTGGCATATCCGATATGCTAAAAACAGTAACAATAATGGGCCTCATTCCCTGACCCTGATCGTGATAGGGACGAATGGAGATGTTACTGGTGCCCACTCGAGCAAATTGATGAACAAGGGTACGAGAGTGATACAGTGATAAGTAGATGAGTACAGGTAGAGTGATAGAATGATAACTTTGAGGTGAGAGTCCCCTTTGGTGGATTTATTTTCTCAGTGAAACAAGAATCAAGATCATCAATTAAGATTGAAGAGCGTTGGGGCTGGAGCAATAGCACAGTGGGTAGGGTGTTTGCCTTGCACGAGGCCGACCCGGGTGTGATTCCCAGCATCCCATATGGTCCCCTGAGCACCGCCAGAGGTGATTCCTGAGTGCAGAGCCAGGAGTAACCCCTGTGCATCGCTGGGTGTGACCCAAAAAGCAAAAAAAAAAAAAAAAGATTGAAGAGGATTTCAAGAGAGAGTTAGAGGTATAGTATAGTCATCTGGGAGAGTAAATTGAGTTGACTGTAGTATGATAGTAAGCCTGTACCCCTGATGGTAGTAATAATTAGTTTCAAATGAACCATGCCAATATTTTCTCCCTTTAGCATTTGATCTCCAAGATCTTAAGTGTTTGAGTTAATGAATAAATGAATAAAGTGAGATGATACTGAGTTTATGTTACATACTAATCTAATTTTATTTTCAAGTTACTACTTATATGTTTTAACTGGAATATTTTTATACAAGATTTTGTTTAAGTCAATAACTTTAGGTCTCAAGCAATGCCAGAGTGGCCTGGGTGCAATCAAGTACTGTATTGCCAGGCTGAGCATGAGCTTTCAGACCTGCAGAGCTGATCTGCATGTTTCAGGAGATGCTCTGCTGTCCCACTCCACCCTTTACTGCCCTCCAACCTCAGCACCTCTTGAGAAGGCCCCTGTTTTATTTTCCTATGTACATTATTTTTAAAATTAAAAGTAAGGAAACCTGAGGCTGAGGAGGTAGTACAGCAGGTAAGGTGCTTGCCTTTCATGCTTCAAACCTGGGTTTAATCCCTGGTACCACATATGATCCCTTGATCCCACCAGAAGTTAACCCTGAGCTCAGAGCCAAGAATAAGCCCAGAGCACAGCCAGGTGTGGCCCCTAAACAAACAGCAAAATTAATGAATAAATAAAAATAAGAAAATTAGAAGTAGTACTTTCTTTGTGACTATGTTGTCAATTCTCCCAAAAAGTTCTGAAATCCTGAATATTGCTTAATCATTCATTCATCCATATATTTATTGCCCCCAAATTTTCTCAGCATCTATTGTTAGTCACAGGAAGGAGAAAACTGTATCAACATGATTTCTTTCTTTTGGTAAGTGGCAAAAACCTGGATATAAACTGCTTTTTGGAGAGGTGTGTCTACTTTTCTTTGGAGTTCATTTAAAATGTACTTTGATATATTTAGGGAACATGGTTCCCATGTGGCACCACACATAGGACTAATACTGATAAGAATATTGTGAAATTTGTAAAATAACTCAACCTCATTACATTCAATACATCATAAATAAACTCTTTCCCATCGTATCTATTCTTTCAATAGGAGCCAGCATGCTCAGAAAGACTGCCTCATCATGACTAAAATTGTATGGTTTCATAGAATCAGAATTAGACATTTTTGATTTGTAATAATTACTGATTTCAAGACTGATATTACCTTTTTTTTTAAGAGCAGTTGGTGCATTTGAAGAGTTAACAGCATCATAACTCTGGCTTATGAAACATACTTGTATTGCATCCAGACTGCAAGCCCCACAGACGAACAGCATGTGGCAGTGTTGAAGTGCTGTTCTGAGAGCCGCAGGCCTGAAACAATTTGGAATGCTTCTCTGCTACTACTGCAAACGCATCCTGGAATTGTAGTTTTCTTTCCTATTGCTGTGTGTCATGCTTTGCTTGTCAAATAGAATATAGAAAATGAATAGGCAGTTTTCTGGCACCATTTTTAGTAGATAAATTGTCAGCATGAATTTTGTTGCTTAAGAAAGACATAAAAACATTTTAGTCACTGGATGTGACTAAATTAGGAATGTTGTTGCTGTGAGGAATTTGGGATTGGTCAAAATGTTATTTTCTGTGCAATTTCTGATAGACCAGGGAACGGAGTTTTTATAATACTTCCACCATACCCTCCCAAAGAGAAAGTTATCCAAAAAAAAAAAAGAAAGAAGGAAAAAGAAGATCAAACTATCCAATTACTGAGGTTCTACTTGTATAAATTATAGTTGACATATCTAACTTAATTGTGAATTAATTTTTCTATGACTTTTAATTATAGGCATTATTTGAACAGAAGATGTTCAAGTTTTTAATTTCCTTTTTAATTCTCCTGTAGAATTTTCTTTCACATAGTTTTTAAATGTAGAATATGCAACAAAAAAATTAGGGATCGACTGTGTACAGATATATATAGTGTGTGTATGTGTATGTGTGTCTGTGCATGCTGTGCTCACATCTTCATCATTGTCCTTCACATTTTAAGTTAATGTTATTTTCAGTGATCAAAATTTATACAATAACAGAGTTGGAAAAAAACATCTGCACAGTAGTTGTTATCTGGCATCAAAATACAAATGCATATTTTTTAATTTTTGTTTTTTTCAGGAAGGTGCCAGAATTCAAACTTGGGCTAGTAGCATGCAAGGCAAGACCCCTACCTGCTGTACTATCTATCTGACGCTAATAAGGATATTTTTAATCTGTGACTGTTGTCCTTAGGGAGAATTGTCTCACTGTTCATCTGTCTTTTTTATTTGTTGTCATTACACCTTGCTCTGAGATAATGTGCTTCCTTGTTTTCTGCATTGCCAATTACTTTGCAGTTAGTATAATATACATGTATCTGTTGATCATTCACTGTATTCCAGGAATTGTCCCAAATATGACCCACTTCTAATAGTGTAAATAGTGAGAAGATTGTATGGTGCATTTATCCTCAAGCTCTAAATCACTGTTGTCTGTTATAACTAAACTTTAGTTCTGGACATTTCTTTTTCTTTTTTCTTATTTTTATTTTTTAATTTTTTATTGAGTCACCATGTGGAAAGTTACAAAGTTTTCAGGTTTAAATCTCAGTTATACAATGCTCGAATACCCATCCCTTCACCAGTGCTCATATTCCACCACCAAGAATCCCAGTATAGCTCCACCCCGCCCCCTCACACCCCTAACACCCCCACGCCCCTAGCCCCTCCACCCTAAGCCCCCTCCCCCCCGTCTGTGTAACTAATAAATTTCACTTTACTTTCACTTTGATTGCATACAATATTTCAACAAAACTCACTATTATTGTTTGGAGAGTCTCTCCCCTAAAGTCAGACCTGCTGAAAAGGAAGCATTAGATAATTTGTTTTCCATTGCTGAGGATGAAGAGGTATGAGGTCGAGTGACCACACTTAGCGGCCTCTCAGTTTTGGGTTTCTGTAATTTAGTATTTTAGTAACTAAGTCCAGAGAGATATCTGCCAGAAGTTGCATCGTTGCCAACTTGTACTTCTCAGTTACATTATATTCCACATATAAGTGCAATCTTTCTATGTCTGTCTCTTTCTTTCAGACTCATTTCACTCAACATGATACTTTCTATGTTGATCCATTTATATGCAAATTTCATGACTTCATGTTTTCTGACAGCTACATAGTATTCCATTGTGTAGATGTACCAGAGTTTCTTTAACCAGTTATCTGTTTTGGGGCACTCTGTTTTTTTCCAGATTCTGGCTATTGTAAACAGTGCTGCAATGAACATAGAAATACAGATGCCATCTCTACTATACTGTTTTGCCTCTCCGGGATATATTCCCAGGAGTGGTATTGCTGGGTCAAATGGAAGCTCAATTTCTAATTTTTTGAGAATCGTCCATATTGTTTTCCAAAAGGGCTGAACCAGTGGGCATTCCCACCAGCAGTGAAGAAGAGTCCCTTTCTCCCCGCATCCAAGCCAACACCGGTTGCTTTTGTTTTTTGGGATGTGGGCCAGTCTCTGTGGTGTGAGATGCTTCTGTCTGCCTTACTAGCTTTGGCTTTACTGCTTGTTTGTTAGGTGATCATGAACATATTACTTTACCTCTTGACTCTCTGATTTCTCTTCTTTAGAATTGAGGTAATAATTTCTATCTTATTAGGGTATTGTGGGAGAAGATTAGATATGATAATTTATTGAAGCACCCTAGTAAATTGCTGAATGTTAGGAGTGGTCAATGAAAAAGCTGTTGTGCTGTTATATTTGTTACATGTCTGACTCAGATTAGTAAGGTTTAGTTGTTTCAGCCCCATTTTTGACAGTTGCATGACATGATTGGATTTAGAACAAGAATAACTAGTAATGGGTTCAAATTATCAGCACTTATTAGATTTATAATGTTTTACATGTTATTAGTGATACTTAAAACAATTCAGTATTCTTTATCCCCACATATAAAGACCAAGTAGATCAAAATTTCTTTGTAAAAGTATGAAATTTTATACTAGAAAAACAAAAGTATTGACTGCTTTTTTCTTTCCCTCCACACTTCGTTTCCAAAATTCTTTTTAATTATAAAAGGTTTAAATATTTGTAGGAAAATGTGTGTATTATGATCTTAAGAAGCAGAAGCTTTTAATTGGCTAAAATTTAAGAACATTCAAAGCGTAAGAGTCTTATGCTTTATAATACTATTAACAAATTAAGAAAATAAGAATTTAAATTTTGTAAAGAAATGTGGCTACTGATCCACAGAGATAACAAAATTCTCCTTATAATTCTTCTGTCTTGCTATCTGAATAGGTTTATTTTTGTATCAACTGAAAATTAGGTTTCTCTCAGCATGGTACTGGAACAAAGGCAGAGCCGTAGACCAATGGAACAGGGTGGAATATCCCTACACACAACCCCAAATGTACGACCATCTAATCTTTGATAAGGGAGCAAGAGATGTGAAGTGGAGCAAGGAAAGCCTCTTTAACAAATGGTGCTGGCAAAACTGGACAACTACATGCAAAAAAATGGGTTTAGACCTTGACCTGACACCATGCACAAAAGTCAGATCAAAATGGATTAAAGACCTCAACATTAGACCACAAACCATAAGGTACATTGAAGACAAGGTCGGCGAAACCCTCCACGATATTGAAGATAAAGGTATCTTCAAACGTGACACGGAACTAAGCAATCTAGTAAAAACAGAGATCAACAAATGGGACTACATTAAACTAAAAAGCTTCTGCACCGCAAGAGATACAGTGACCAGAATTCGAAGACTATCCACAGAATGGGAAAGGATATTTACACAATACCCATCAGATAAGGGGTTGATATCAATGGTATATAAAGCACTGGTTGAACTCTACAAAAAGAAAACATCCAACCCCATCAAAAAATGGGGCGAAGAAATGAACAGAAACTTTACCAAGGAAGAAATACGAATGGCCAAAAGGCACATGAAAAAGTGCTCTGCATCACTAATCATCAGAGAGATGCAGATCAAAACAACTTTGAGATACCACCTCACACCACAGAGACTAGCACACATCCAAAAGAACAAAAGCAACCGCTGTTGGAGAGGATGTGGGGAGAAAGGGACCCTTCTTCACTGCTGGTGGGAATGCCGACTGGTTCAGCCCTTCTGGAAAACAATATGGACGACTCTCAAAAAATTAGATATTGAATTCCCATTTGACCCAGCAATACCACTGCTGGGAATATATCCCAGAGAGGCAAAAAAGTACAATCGAAACAACATCTGCACATGTATGTTCATCGCAGCACTGTTTACAATAGCCAGAATCTGGAAAAAACCCGAATGCCCCAGAACGGATGACTGGTTGAGGAAACTTTGGTACATCTATACAATGGAATACTATGCAGCTGTTAGAAAAAAGGAGGTCAAGAATTTTGTAGTCAAGTGGATGGGCATGAAAAGTTTCATGCTGAGTGAAATGAGTCAGAAAGAGAGAGACAGACATAGAAAGATTGCACTCATCTATGGTATATAGAATAACAGAGTGGGAGACTAACACCCAAGAACTGTAGAAATAAGTACCAGGAGGTTGACTCCATGGCTTCGAGGCTGGCCTCACGTTCCGGGGAAAGGTCAACTCAGAGAAGCGATCACCAACTACACTGTAGTCGAAGGCCATGTGGGGGAAGGGAGTTGCGGGCTGAATGAGGGCTAGAGACTGAGCACAGCGGCCACTCAACACCTTTATTGCAAACCACAACAGCTAATTAGAGAGAGAAAACAGAAGGGAATGCCTTGCCACAGTGGCAGGGTGGGGTGGGGGGGAGATGGGATTGGGGAGGGTGGGAGGGACACTGGGTTTACGGGTGGTGGAGAATGGGCACTGGTGAAGGGATGGGTTCCAAACTTTGTATGAGGGAAGTATAAGCACAAAAGTGTATAAATCTGTAACTGTACCCTCACGGTGATTCTCTAATTAAAAATAAATAAATTAAAAAAAAAAAAGAAAATTAGGTTTCTCTCTTCTTTCTCTCTTTTCTTTCTCTCCTTCCTTCCTTCCTTCCTTCCTTCCTTCCTTCCTTCCTTCCTTCCTTCCTTCCTTCCTTCCTTCCTTCCTTCCTTCTTCTTTCTTTCTTTCTTTCTTTCTTTCTTTCTTTCTTTCTTTCTTTCTTTCTTTCTTTCTTTCTTTCTTTCGGGGTGCTTTCCTTTTTCAGATTTTTGGAAATACTTTTAAATTTCTGACAGAAGTTTACCATTTTAAATATTTTACTCTTTACTTTTTGGTCACACGGAGTAATGCTTAGATCATATTTCTTTCTGGGTCTGAGCTCAGGGATCTCTTCTTGGTGCTTAGTGGACCATATGTGATGCTGGGTTTTGAACATTGATCGGCCATTAGCATAGCAAACACCTTAACTCCTATATGACCTCTCCAGCTCCTCACTTTGAATTTTAATAAATATAATGTTTAGATATTTTGACTTATTTAATTCTGAATGGTCAACTTTGATAATGTATATTTACTTTTACGGTGTAGTTCTCTGTCTTTACTTTATATTCTTGTTCTCTAGCCTCAGGACATCAAGTATAATAAGATGATACAATCAAGGAGACAGACAGCAAATGTGTGTGACTCAGTTGTTGCTACTGTGTTCTAGGATTCATATGGCAAGAGTTCCAGACTACAGAAAGAGAAATTAGAAATTTGGGGTTTAATATTTTTCTGTAGAGAAACTAAAAAAACTACCATGTCAGAGTAATTGCAATTCTATATAGGACTCTTAATATCAGCATCTAAATGGTTGTGTTGTACAAATGTTAATCTATCTGAACTCCATTTTCTTCTTTATGAAATGAGACTTTTGAAGTTTAGATCTTCTTAATCTAAAATCCAATTTAAAATGATTCTGTTTGTAAAACGCAGGTGTGTGTAATTGCTGTTTGAAATATGAATTATTTGAACATGAAACAACAAAGCACAATAGCAATCTGGAAGAAGTTTAGGGATTATATAAGTAGATGAAAGGTGAATAAGGATGGGTCTAAATATGGATAGCGTATGGAAGGAGGACTAGAATTTAAAGGTATAGTTATCTGTACATGTTCTGAAGCAACTATGAGTTTAGTACGTTGAGTGCTAATTCTAGCAATATATTTCTATACTAATTTAAAATATAAAAGATATAATAGTTCATATATATTATGGAGTATTTAAAAATCAAACCATTTTCTTTTTATAAAAAAATTTTTTTTAAAGAAATATTTTATTGAACCACCATGAAAACAAGAAAAAAATACAAAGCTTTCAGGTTTAAGTCACAGTCAAGTACTGATTAAACCACCATCCCTTCACCAGTGCACCCGTTCCACCACCAAGAACCCCAATACACCCCCCCTCCCACCCCCCCCATCTAAGTAGCTAATGATATTCCCATTATTCTCTATATATATTGAGTACATTTCATATTTCCATACAGAACTCACTATTATTGATTGGAAATTTTCCCCAACAATCAGGCCTGCCGAATAGGCATCATCTAATAATTTCTCTTCATTGGTAAGAGTGAAGACTTTGAGTCCGCGCGGATCGCGGCCGCGCGATTTTGGGTTTCTAATATTTTAGCTCAGTTCACAGTCAAAATGGATGGCTGCAAGAATCTGCTCTGGTGCCAAAATGGGTTAGGAGACCTCAGGATCACAGTCAATAGGCGCGGAGGCTCTGCTTCTCGTGCCGCGGCTCTCGGTTCATCTCTGGGCGGAAGGCGCGCCGGGAACACCCCCCCTCCCAGGACCACCTACAGGCTACGTCACTAAAGAAAGTCCTACCTCCTGGTGGAGGGGTCTTAGAGGGTGGCTCTCACTGCATGGCTGCTGCCGCTGTCGCCATTTTCGCTCAGAAAAATGGGGTGGAGAGGGAAAAAAAATCCCTCCCCGGGCTGCACAAGGTTGTAGCTCAGTTCACAGTCACAGTCAATAGGCGCGGAGGCTCTGCTTCTCGTGCCGCAGCTCTCGGTTCATCTCTGGGCGGAAGGCGCGTAAAAAATTATTTTTTAATGAATCACCATGAGGTACAGTTACAGACTTCCAAACTTTTGTGCTTACATTTTAGTCATACAATGATCGAGTACCCATCGTTCCACCAATGCCCTTTCTCCACCACCAATGTCCCTAGTATCTTTCCTATTCCCCCATCCCCCCCGCCCTCCCCCTTCCACCTCTGTGACAGGCACATTCCCTTTGACTCTCTCTCCTTTAGGGTGTGTGGTCTGCAATGCAAGTAATGAATGGCCATCTTGTTTGGTCTATAGTCTACTTTTGGCACACATCGCTCATCCTGAGCGGGCCCTCTAAACACCCTCTACTTGGTGATCCCTTCTCTCTCTGAGCTGCCTTTTCCCCCAGCATGTGAGGCCAGCTTCCAAGCTGTTGAGCAAACCTCCTGGTACTTATTTCTACTATCGTTGGATGTTAGTTTCTCATTCTGTTACTTTATATTCCACAAATGAGTGCAATCTTTCTATGTCTGTCTCTTTCTTTCTTTTTTTTTTTGTTTAAATTTTATTGAATCACTATGATATAGTTACAAGCTTTCATGTTTGGGTTATAATCACACAATGATCAAACACCCATCCCTCCACCAGTGCACATTCCCCACCACCAATGGTATACCCCCCTTTCCCACCCTTCCCCTGCCTCCGGGGCAGACAATATTCCCCATATTCTCTCTCTACTTTTGGGCATTATGGCTTGCAACACAGACATTGAGAGGTCATCATGTTTGGTCCATTATCTATTTTTGGCACGCATCTGCCATCCCGACTGATTCCTCCAGCCATCATTTTCTTAGTGATCCCTTCTCTATTTCATCTGCCTTCTCCCCTCTGCTCATGAAGCAGTCTTCCAGTGTCCCTTTCTTTCTGACTCATTTCACTTAACATGATACTTACCATGTTGATCCACTTATATGCAAATTTCATGAATTCATCTTTTCTAACAGCTGCATAGTATTCCATTGTGTAGATTACCAAAGTTTCTTTAACCAGTCACCTGTTCTCAGCACTCAGGTTTTTTCCAGATTCTGGCTATTGTAAACAGTGCTGCAATGAACATACAAGTGCAGATGTTATTTTTACTATACCTTTTTGCATCTCAGGGATATATTGCCAGAAGTGATATTGCTGGGTCAAATGGGAAACCATTTTCTTTTATGCTCCTGAATTTCATTAACTTCATCATGATAAGACTTCACTAATATCCTAGCAATAAACATTTGCTGAGTCTATATGTCACTCTATCAGTTAGATATAATATCGGCTTTCCATTTTGATTCTAGAGTGGTATTTCTTACCTCTCCAGATTCACTTCTCTCTTTTTTTTAAAAAAAATTATTTTATTGAATCACCGTGAAAAAATTTACAAAACTTTCAGGTTTAAGTCTCAGTCATATAATGATTAAACCCCCATCCCTTCACTAGTGCACATGTTCCACCACCAAGAACCCCAATATACCCCCCTCCCAAACCTGCCCCCCCACCTAAGTGGCTAATGATCTTCACTTTATTCTCCCTATACTTTGATTACTTTCAATATTTCAACAGAGAACTCACTATTATTATTTGGAATTTTCCCCTAACAATTAAGACTGCTGAAAAGGCATCATTTGATAATTTGTTTTCCATTGCTGAGAATGAAGATTACATGAGATTACATGAGGTTTTGAATTTTTGATATTTTAGCTCAATTCACAGTCTAGATGCATTTCTATAAGAAGCCACTGGGTGCCAAAATGGGTTAATAGACCTCCTGGATCATAGTCTTTAAGGAGCAGAGGGGCTGTTTTCATGCGTGGCTGCTCCGGATCTCACCTGGGCGGAGAGCATGCCGGTAACATCCCCATTCCATGAGCTCCTTAGTGCCACGTCACTGCAAACTCATACCTCTGGGTTGTGAGTTCTAGAAGATGGCAGATGCCACATGGGTGCCGCTGCTGCCGCTGCCGCCACTGCCATCTCCCACGTAGAGAGAGGGTTGAGGGAGAAAATCCTTTCCCCTCTCCGGGTGGCATGGGGTTGTAGCTCAGTTCACAGTCTAGATGCATTTCTATAAGAAGCTGCTGGGTGCCAAAATGGGTTAGTAGACCTCCCGGATCATAGTCTTTAAGGAGCAGAGGGGCCGTTTTCATGCGCGGCTACTCCGGATCTCATCTGGGCGGAGAGCGTGACAGATTCATTTCTCTTAAACTGCCTTTTAAGCTCCCTAAAAAATTCCTTTAAATGATATTTTTTTAAAAAATCATTTTTTGACTTTGTATTATGTAAAAATTAAAAATAATAAGTAAAATGAGGATTTTTCATAATATTTTTATATATGTTTACAAATTTTAAATCTTGAAATTTATGGAACAATTTTAGGAGGTGAGAGATATTTTAGTGCTATAATGATTGACAAATATATCTCGCTTGCCTTGTCACCCAATAGGCATTCACCATGACTTTTTACCTTGAATATAATCTATTAATATTTAACTGTTCAGTACTTACAGCTTTATTTTCCTGAATTTGAAAGACCTATCCTGACTTTTTTGCTATGAATTCACACATATCAAGTCTAGTCTTCTTCTTAATGGTTCTGACTGATGAAGTGTACCTTAATGTATGTTGATATTGCTGCCATATGACACTCTTTGATTACAAAAACTTAATTTTTGTATTCAAAGGTTAGCAGAAGATTGGAAACTATACATGTAAATGAATACTTCTATAAATTTTGGCCTTTAAATGTGTGGATTTAAAAATATTTATTTTCCCCAAATTTTTAGTAAAATAAAAGAGTAATAAAAATTATTACATGGTATATAAGGAAGTAATTTTAAAAATCATACTTTATCTTTGAAGTTAGTTAATGTAAGGTTTGTTCAAGTGATGTTGCTACCTCAGACATCAAATTTGTAATTTTCTTCCATGATTCTAGTTTTATCTATTCTGACAATATGACTGTCTGATAAGATAGTAGGTCACTATTCTTTGATATTTTGAGGCAACCATTCAGATTTAACTAATGATTAAATTAAGTGGATGAACAAACTGAAGGAAAGTGTTCTTTGATCAGAAATAAAATATGATTAGAAAGTAATAGAAACAGTTTACTTAGATGTCACAAAAATGGAAATAGAGGTGCTGCCAAGAATTTCCAGAAATTAGAATGCTGGGATAGAGAGTGTATTAATAAAATATGCTTTGGCTCTTGGTTGATTAATAAATGTGTTTGGCTTTCACTATTTTTTCTAGGAGCTACATTTTTCACTTTAACAGTGGTATCCATTGTATCTTGTTTGTGGAATTTAAAACTTTAAATGAAGTGTGCTTCATAAGTTAGTTGTGGAATATGGAGACTGACATAATAGTAAATGTATAGTATGTTGAACAACTCATTTTTGTTATATGTTTAAATGTGGTCTCTGTCCCTAAAAGCACAGTAAAGAAGAGTAGATGAAACAGAAGAGCATATATAATCAAAATTTGTACGCCCATGTAATTTTTCAGGCCTCAGAACTCCCTATCTCACTAGTTATTCTTCAGCATTTAAGAATAAGGAAACTTTGAGCTAGGATAATGAACTTGAAAAGATTTTGGGCTACGTTAAAATAAAGGTCTTATTTCATTGTAATTAAGAAAGCAGACCTTGCTCTTCTGATCATATTAAATATGGCGGTCTCCAGATTCTCAGGTTGCTTAATAAAGAGTATGGTGGTGGTTTGGAAATCAGACTGAACTCTCAAATAATTTCTAATTAAACTGTGACATTTTGTCTAGATAACTCTGAAAGGATTTCAGAGCTTCATTGTCAGCAAATATTGGAGACCATTAACCCCCTCCCCCTTTTGTTTTCTGATCAGCAGCCCTGAAAAAAGCATATCTAGGTTATAGCACAGCGGGTAGGGGGTTTGCCTTGCAAGCAGCCAACCCGGGTTCGATTCCTCCATCTCAAAGAGCCTGGCAAGCTACCGAAAGTATCCTGTCTACATGGCAGAGCCTGGCAAGCTCCCCATGGCGTATTCAATATGCCAAAAACAATAACAACAAGTCTGACAATGGAGACGTTATGGTGCCCGTTTAAGCAAATCAATGAACAAAGGGATGACAGTGTACAGTGATACATAGGTATGCCCAGTAATAGAAGATACATACACAGTTATTTTGA
This sequence comes from Sorex araneus, assembly GCF_027595985.1. Taxonomy (NCBI): domain Eukaryota; kingdom Metazoa; phylum Chordata; class Mammalia; order Eulipotyphla; family Soricidae; genus Sorex; species Sorex araneus. Next base: position 50,987,435 of record NC_073312.1, read on the forward strand.
TAGTGTATGTGTTTCATGTGTTTAATGTTTCATTATATATGGTAAGTAATTTAGTTCTTACAATATTAAGAGATAGGTTCAATTATTATTCTCAATTTAAGGATGGGGAAATTGAGGCATAAGTAACTTACCAAGTTGACAAAATTAATGAGTCAGTTTTCCACTACTTTCAAGGTAGTGAAAACCTTGCAGGCTGAATCTAGAGGTCAGGATCTAGCCACCCACATCCTCCTCCTCCTCCTCCTCCTCCTCCTCCTCCTCCTCCTCCTCCTCCTATTACTACTACTTTTCACTATTTATATTGCTTCTCATAAGAAACCATGAGTTTTCATGGTAGAGTAAGACCATGTCTACTATGTAGAACTAAAAAAGTAAGATGAAACGTGTTCTAGTACCACGGAAATGTAAGATGAATGGTTTTTCAAGTTTATTTGATATATAATATGGTAGGTTGAATAGTATCCCCTCAAAGATATTTATGCCTAATTATGGAAACTTAGAGTGTGTTACTTAGCATGGCAAAAGGGGTTTTACAGATATTGTTAGCATCTTGAGAAATGAAAATTATTCTGGATTACCCAATAGACCCAATGTAATGTCAAAGTAAATGAAAAAAGCAAGAAAAAATAAATCAGAGCCAAAAAAGTTGCTAAATAGTGCCAAGGGAAAACTTCACAAAAATATGGTATCTGCCTTTGAAAATGTGAAAGGACTACAAACCAAGGAATGTAGGCAGCCTTCAGAAGCTGAGAGATCAAAAGTGGATTCTCCTTTAGAGTCTCTGAAAAGGACACAGCCCTGTGGATACCATGATTTGATTTTAATCCCAGGAGACGTATTTTGGACTCCTGATATACATAACCATAAATTAATAACAAATTTTGTGTTATTTTAAGATACTTTGTGGAAATTTGTTAGAGCATCAGTGGGAAACTAATAAACCCAGCAATTATCTTTATTGGCTATAATGATTTTAATGAAACTAGTTTATTCTTATCAGAGAATGATAATCATAGGGAAAATTATAACCATTTCTGACTGCCCTATTTTGAACTGTGTGGGATTTACTTTTTTCTGCTTTCTCTGAGAATTTGAAAATGTAGAAAACAACATTTTTACAATTTTGCTAAGTCAAGTACTGGGACTGATAATGTCATTAGTTATAAGGAACTTTTCTATTGAAAATGAGTAGCAACTTCTCTGGAGATAGTTTTGTTTTGGGTTTAGGATCACAGCTGGGGTTCCAGAGGGACCATGGAGTGCAGGGTATTTAACCCAGGCCTCCTGCATGCAAATCATAGACTCCAGTCATTGAGCTATCTCTCTGACCCAACACATAGATTTTTTTTTTTAATGAGCTAATTCACTTTATTCTAGAATGAAAAGGATTTACCCCTTCAAGAAGATTATTTATATTTTGCCCATAATCGGGAAATACCAGTATTACTTTGAAGTTTTAAAATGATATTTTTACTTTTATTTTAATCAAGCTAAAAATTGAAAATTAGTCTCAGGTAGTATTTTAATGAGAAAGAATGACCATATTAGTAAGTTTTGTAAAACCATACTATTTGAAGAAAAATTTATTTTCCAAAGTCAAAAACTTTGTAAGACAGTGTCCTGTTGCTAACATGCGAATGCCAAGATAGGCAAGTGAATTCCTTTTTATATTTGCTTCCACTTTGAGCTCCACTTCCACCTGGACTTGTAGTGTGTTCTTTGGTTTTGTCCTGTGATAAGTCATTGGGAAAAGAGGAAAATCCTTTAAAAGGAAATGAGAAAAGGAAGTCTTGAACTAAGAACATGATAGCTCTGAAAATGATCCCAGGGGATTTATAATTCTCTTTATGACCATTACTATATAAAAATAAAATGAAGGGGGCTGGAGCAATAGCATAGCGGGTAGGGCGTTTGCTTTGCACGAGGCCAACCTGGGTTCGATTCCCAGCATCCCATATGGTCCCCCAAGCACCTCCAGGAGTAATTCCTGAGTGCAAAGCCAGGAGTAACTCCTGTGCATCGCCAGGTGTGATCCAAAAAGTAAAAGCAAAACAAAACAAAACAAGAATGAAATGAAGAAGCTCACAATAATTTCTTCTGAACTTTTTATTTCTAGTACTAGTGTAGGTAAGCACATACTATAATTTCTATTCAGTAGATATTTACTGAGCATCTCTTCTTGATGTCTTATAGTCTTCTCATATTATGGAAGCAAAAAACCCCATGTCTGTAATAAGCGCAAATGGCTATCCTACTCAGTTGTTCTTAGCACAAACCTTTCACTTAAACTTATCATTTTTAAAAGTCAGTATTGTTTATTTTAGAATTTTAAAAAATAATTTAGAATACTTTTTATTTCTGGTTTAAATGTAAAAATAACAATATGACAATTTAAAATTTTGAAGAAGCAAATGTGAAATGCTAAAATTCCCATTTGTATTTACAAATGACTTCATAATAAGGTAGATATAAATAGTGACTCTGAAGCTTTATTATTGAAATCTGCCATAGAGTTAAAAACAATTATGATTCAAATATTTTTATTTTAATTGCTAATTTGATATAAAATAAATGCAGTATTTTCCTACTAAAATATCTTAAGCTTTGAATCTATTATATATCATTTTTAATTGCTTGTTAATTATGATTACTTCTCAAAATATTTACGTGCCTTTTTTTCCTCCATACCACCTCTAAGTTTTGGACACTTCATTTCATAATAATATGCACCAAATTTTTTACTTAATTATTTATTGGATTCATGAATAGGTTATTCCAGTTCTTGAAATCCTCATCTTAGCTAATTGTTATTTATTTCTGCTATTGATAAAGAAAACATGTTTTTGCTTAAAATTTGTAATTAAAGTGCATACATATGGATGAATTTTTCTGAAACAGCAAGTATCACATTATATTTTTAATTAGAAAATATATTGATAGAGCATGTAGAATCCAAAGCAAAATGATCTCTTTTGACAAAATAAAATTACTGAGAACTAAATTGCCAGGTCTTTCCTGAATCACCTTTCCTTCTTTTTCATTGCTGTGATGTCAAGACAAGTGAGTGTAGGGAGTGTGGGGAATTTGGAAGATGTCTTGAGTTGGAAAGCTGCTTGCACACTTGAAAGTGTTGCCAGGGTTCTCACTCAACAATGTGATGCTGGCCTGAAGAGATAGTAAAGGAGAAAAGCACTTGTTTTGTCCAGGGCTAATCCTACTTTGATCCCTGGCACCGCATATGGTCCTCTGACCACTGCCAGGAGTGATTCTTAACCACAAAGCTAAGAAGAAATAAGTCCTGACTGTGGCTATTGTGGCTCAAAAATAAAACAAAAAAATTAATGTGGTTCAGTGCTGGGAATGGAACTCACAGCCTTATACCTACCAGGCTTTTCCAATAGCTACATCCCCAGCTCCTGTAAACTATCTTTTTTTTTTAACATAAGTGCAGAAAAATGCTGAATTATACTAGTAAATTTATTTTGACTGTCTTGTTAATTTGTCTTTATTATTAAAGTCTTTCTCCATTCAATTAAGATTTTGGTCAGTGTTATAGGAAAATAAAGGTAACCATTTTGGGATAAGATCCAGGAGATATCTTAGTGGTCTAGAATGTTAAAATATTGTGTTGTGCTGTGTTCAAAAATCACTAAGTTCAGGAGCACATATCTAAGAAGAAGGATTCTTTGGTAGTACAGTACTATAGCAAAAGTACCTTATCCATCTGCTGCTGATGTGGGGGGGTCCCCAAGAAACAGAGTTCCAGGATAGCATTCCCTAGAGTATTATTGTCATTATTGAATGGTTGTCAGATGGATTTTTACTAGGCTGCATGTTTCCTCAGTTGGAATTTAATTTTTCACTTATGCTGTTCAACATAATTAGTATACCCAAATGGGCTTTCCGATGTTTACTTAAAAAATCAAATTCAAGAGGTGGAAAGATAGTTTAGTGAGTCAGTTGCTTGTCTTGCTCTCCGCTGACCCTGGGTTCAGTCTTCATCACCCCAGATGGTTTCCTGAGCCCCACTAGAAGTGAACCCTAAGTACCGATCCAGGAATAAGCCCTGAATACTGCTGGATGTAACCCCCAAACAAAAATATAAATCAAAACAACACATCTTTTCTACTGCGGGATCTCCTGCATAAATCATGATTGAAAATTTAAAGTTGATGTTTATCTAAATATGGTGAAAGAATCAAAGATGTTTCTAGGGTGTATGAATGTCATTCAGGCATCTGTTGCCAGAGCATACATGCTTTATATAATTGCTTATTTGTACACCACATGTGACTTTTTAAGTCCAAGTCATATGGTTGAGAAGCAGTGCTCTGGGGGAAAAGTATTGGAAGTCAAAAGTTTTAGTTTGATAGTCATGAAGGCAAACATTTCAAGGTTTTCTTCCTAGGAAAGATGAACAAACTAGTATTTCACTGTTAAAAACTGAAAGTAAGAAGTACTGAGGGAAGGACATCAGAGTGGATTTGTCCCTGTCATAGACAAGTGAAATGGACATATGTATATATTAATGTATATATCTATGAATATAAACATATTCATCTATATATATGAAGTCTGAATAAACATGCCCTTTTCTTGGGCATGTTTAAGTGAAGCAGAAGGACAGATATAGAGACATCCTGTCTCTCTGAATCAAAGGGAGGAAGGAGAAGCAGGAACAGCTAATAAAGTTTGGTACCTAATACCGACCAGGTATTCTTCATGATATTCTATGCTTTTTGACTGAATTCTACCATATTTTCTAATATTGTTCCCATTTACACCATGATGCTGGAGTACAGCTAAGTTAAATAGCTTGTCCATGGTCACAGAACTGGTAAATGTCTGAAACTGAGCCAGGAATCCCACCCAGGCTGTTTAAATATAGACCACACAACACTGTGGTTTTGTGGTCACATTGTGCCTTGAATTTTTCAGACTTTTTAGGTAACTTGAATGTAAGAGTTTCTCCTTAATCACATTTTTAATATGTCCCATAAATTTATTCAATTGGAAGCAAAACTCTAATGGTATCTCAATCAAAGCACACAATAATATCTTTTTATTAGGAGTTTCAGATATTTTTTGTTCATTCAGACTTTATATAATTGGTTAGCCACAAAGACACATTTTAGGACCTGGTTCTCTTGCTATTTTATTTTTAATCTTGATTAGCTTTTAATAGGGCCCATACCAAATGTGTTCAGAGACTGTAGATATGGGGGTCAAGCTCAGGACATTGCACATCCTAGGCATCTGTTATGTCATTCTATTATTATTATTATTATTATTATTATTATTATTATTATTATTATTTTGCTTTTTGGATCATGGCGATGCACAGGGGTTACTCCTGGCTCATGCACTCAGAAATTACTACTGGCGGTGCTAGGGGGACCATATGGGATGCTGGGAATTGAACCCGGGTTGGCCGTGTGCAAGACAAACGCCCTACCCACTGTGCTATTGCTCCAGCCCCTGTTATGTCATTTTAACTCCTAGGTCTCTGTTGTTACTTTAATGCTTTCATGATATTTGCTTTTGACATGCCTTGCATTTTATTGTAATTAATTTATAAATATTTTATATGGTGCATCAAGTATCTTATAGGAATTTAATTCCCTTAAGTTAATTGTTTCTATTAAATACATGTCTTTTTTATATTTGGGTTTGCTTTTCCCAAGACATTTTCTTTCCAAACATCTTTATTTCCTATATATCTCCTTTGACTAGTTACACTTCCTTTAAAAAAATAGTAATTTGTGTTTTACTAGCCAGTCACTTTCATCCCAGCTTCTAAAAGTATGGGTCCTGACCTCAGGGCTCTTGGGAACAAATATGGAAGTTGTGAAAAACTTGGCCACAGTTAAAGGTCTCTGAACAAGCAACAACCAAAAATTAATTCATAATCAACTGCCGAATAAGTCCAAGGTGTTTCTGACAGTGGTTACCTTCATAGTGTTTCTCAAGTGAGAAGGGTCTCAAGTGGAAAAAATTTAAGAAGCCCGGACTTAAAGAACTCATTTGGTCCATAAAACTTTTTATTTTGTTTTTATTTTCTGTGTAGTGTTAGGGATGAAATCCAGGACCTTATACATGCCAAGCTTGGCCTTGACCATGAAACTATAACCTGCTCATCTAAAATGTAAAAGTGTATAAGAAAGGGTGGATTGGTATTAAAGGTATTTAAAAAGAAACTAGGAAACTACTTGGTAACATTTACCTTTTGAATGTTTTTAAAATATTGAATACATTTCTTCACATAAAAAGTTTAGTTTTTTCCCCTGAGAGTTGTCAGTGTCTGAAGTTTCCACCTCACAGGTGAGAAGAGACTTTGATCATGAATTGGCATGGGAAGACTAGGTTGCTGGGGCTGTGAATGGGGAGCTGCGTAGTGTATAAAAGGATGGTGAGGGAGGAGAGAAAGATAGCAGCCAATCAAGTTATTGAATGGGATGAGGAGTCAGGGTGAACTTTTTCAGCTAAAGGATTGTGCAGCTGAGACCTGAGAATAAAGGAAAAGATAAAGAGTCTGGAAGTCAGGGTCTGGGTCAATTAAACACACCCTCCTCTTTAAAAAGTACGATTATGAAAGACTTATTAAGTAGTTGTTTGTGTTACCAACTAGTGCAGTGTCTGACTTTATCCTTGTGTTTAGGAAAGGAATGGTCTTATATCACTCAAGAGAAATATATTTGCAAATCCTGTGAGAGCCCAGAACATTTTTATTATGTTTTGTGATTACAGCTGGAGATGCTGCTTATCTTATTTCTTGTAAAACTCAGAGGGAAAGCTTCCAAGGACTTTATTGCCCTTGGTCTCTCCATAATCAAATATGCTTCTTCAGCAGTAATTTTAGCATCTATTATTATGCTTTAGTCTCTGGCTGCCCAGCAGCCTTGCAGCTTTGACATCACTTGTGGTTTGCAGACAATCATGCAGGGCTGTCTAGTGCTCCTGATAATAGTTTCTAAATGCATAGCTGATTTATACTGCCTGGAATTGTCCCATCTCTTCCTAGAAATTGAATTTGGCAAATTAATCATTTAACCTTTTCTGCCCCATGTCCAGGCTTTGCTGTGAGATCATTGGTGTCACACTAAGGCAGGTTTCCAGTGACAAAAAACTTCGTGCTGGAATTGTGAATGTTACCATTTCCCAAAGATGTACACATTGTCTTTTCAGATAAAAAAACTGAAGCAAAGTAGAACCTTTTCTTAGTTTCTTTCCCAATCCTCTGGGTCTACTGAATGGGTCTACTGAAATGCCGCAGTCAAGCTTCTTTATTCCAATCATATGCTTAATTTCTTGGATTCTTTCTCTGTTCGCCAAGTCTCCTTACCTATGGTTTCGAATTACCAGGTTGGAATCCAGTTCACACTTAAGCTCTCTGCTGGTTTTATGATTCTAGGTTTAAGGACCTAAGGAAGGAGACATTTCAAGGAGGCCTGTAATAATCAGATATGGTAACTATCCAAGCACTGAAGCCTCTACTTGTTAAAATATCATATGGGAGAGTAAAAGAGACTTGGGGATAATGACTTGGGAGAAAAGTTCCTCATTCATTAAAAAAATAATTGGGAACACTAAAAGAAGATGGGTAGGGAGTTTGGAGTGAATGGTTAAGGGAAAGGAAAAGTTCAAGGATATTCATTTTATATATAAATATATATGTGTGTATATATACATATGTATATGTATATACATATATGTATATATTTTAATAGGAGCCTTCCCAGCAGTGCTTAGGGGCCCTGGGTTTTCTCAACCTAGTGGTACAGGCCTCATGTTCCTGCCCTGAGGCATTGCTTGGTCCTTCTGATAAGTCATATGACTGATTTCCTAAGCAAAATGCCAAGTTTTCTCTGCTCTTTAATTCTTCTACCTACAATTAAAAATGCTTCATTATATTCTTGGAGTGAGTTGTGGAGGACACCATTTAATACCCTCATAGGCCAATCCTCACCAGAAAGATACCTCAGCCTCTGAGGCTTCCTTCTCCATAAAGAATTCTGAAATTAACATTAGGGGTTGGAATTCTTGTCAGTATCTTACATGATTCAGAGTGGCAATGAGTGCAAATTTACAGAGGAATTCTCTCAAGAACACATCTTTTAAAATAAAATAGGCATTATTTTATTTACAAAGATCTTTCTGCTTCAAGGGCCAATTTAATCTCGATGTTGATTTAATCAGAACATAGAAAATTATATGTGAAGATAAAGAAGATCTTGTTAGGATCAGTTGTCTTCTCAGCTATAGAAGGTTAGCATTATTTTATAAACATAATCTTCCTGCTCGAATTTCCTGATTTCTGGTGCACTACAGTACAGTGTGTTCTCAAGACCAATTCTTGGAAAAGTCTAGAAAGGTTCTTATGCTTCTTATTTTGTTGCTACTTGTTGAAGGCCAAGACATGTCAGACACAGTGGGTCATTTGCATGACATATTACATATTAATAAAAAGGATGTGTGGGAATGAGAGGATATGTTTTTCCCTGTTTCGGCATTTAATTTTTACATCACAGCCAAGGATCTATTTTCATTGAGAAAAACCAGAATCTGCCAAAGTCAACATGAAGCAAATAAATTGCATTGTGTTGATGAAGCTAAGATATATACAGGCGCATTGTTCTTTTTTATTATTATTGAAGCAGTCTTGCCTTTAGAGTAGTATTGAACTTTTCTTTGCAATTTAGAAAACTTTTAGGGAATTTAGCTTATGTATTGATATATGTTCTACTCTGAAATTGCTCACATAACATTTTTCTATATGATAAAAATGCTTAACGTACAATTTTTACAATCAGTAGCCTTACTTATCATAAAAGATAGCTGGTATAAACTGGCACTTTTAATTGAGATGATATTCTAGAACTTTACTTCCTGCAAGCTAGTGAAGACCTGCATATTGGCACTTTAAATGCCAAAGGCATTATAAAGGTCATATGGGAATATGATTCCCAATCGTAAAGAGAAAGAAACCTACAGTTTTCAAAGCTCAGCATCTCATTGAGGATAGTAGATGACCCCATTTCCTAGCAAATAATCATACACCTTCCTTAATCTAGCTTTGGCTTGTGAAAAAATTGTATGTGGCATGCTTATTAAATAGTGAGGCTTGATTCATCCTATTTTATTTAAAAAGACGTGTTCTTGAGAGAATTACTCTATAACCTTACACTCATTTCATAGTTCTCAAAGTTTTTTCAGTAACTATTCAAAGCTCTAGTCACTGTCCTACTTGCATTGTTTTTAAATACATTTTTTGAAATGACATTAGAATAGGCTTGGGAATTTAGAGCCACCCTGGAAAAATTCTTCAAATTTCTGTTGCAGTCGCACATTCTTGTAAGCATGTACCTACATCAGTAGCCATGGCCCAAATATTTTTGACTCTTCTGAAACTTTTTTATTTTTAAAAGAAGCAGATTTGCTGTTCCTGTATGTATTAAAAAGAATGCACTATAATTTCTGAAAGTAATTTCAAAAGGAAACTTTTCAAATTGTTTATATTAATAATGACTTTGTTATAATATTACTATTGAAATAGTACAGTCATTTGCACGTGTTATTTCCTACATGTTGGTTAGAAAAACAGTGTTTTATAGTGATATGTCCTAGAGTGATGGGAGCTAGCTGCTTTCCTTAGAATATCTTCACTTCATTAAACTCAAGTGCAATTTCTATGTTAGTAACCTTCATAATCGCTCATGAAACCTTGTATATTTGACTTTTAAAGGAACATATGATCTTGAGCTATTTCAGGATTCATGATAGCATATCCTTGTGCAGTTGTTCCACAGACAATTATTTGCCCCTAAATATACATTTAACAATAAAAATGTGTTGCTTGGAAATATTTCACAAAATAGAAAAATGCATGTGTATTTTTAAACCAAATAATTACATTAATTTTAGTTTTCAAGTTATACAGTTGTTCTGGATGAGCTAAACTATAACTTACTTCATTGCTAATTTAAATTTATGACATTATTAAAGTAAGGAAACAATTTTTATCTATCAGTGATGGGCACAAATCTTGATGAAATAAATGAATATGCCTAATAAAATTAGAACATGTTGACATGATGTTTTATGGATATCCAAAAGTAAATGCAGATTTTAAAACTTAAGAGTATGTAACATTAACTTCAAAAATAAGATTCAAGAACATATTAGATGTGCCCGTGTTTAAAAAAAGTAGTTGAATACTTACAGATATTACTTACTTAACACACATGTACAAAGAAACTACTACGGTTTCAGAGGATGCACTAGATTCTGGAAATAATGTGAAAATACAGGTAGCACCTTTCCTGTATGAAGCTTACACTCCAGTCTAGTGAGCTCCTTCATTAGAAGTTTTTGTAGGGGTTCAGTTTTCTATATGAATGCTCATTCCATATTTCCTGGTTCCACTCAGTATGGGAAAATGGGATGAATTTGTACTCTTGGTTTCTAAAGTCATTTCAGATTACAACTTATTTTATGATTTTTTTCAATTCTCCTTTGTTATTTTAACTGATACAGCCTGATCCTCTCATTCCATAATTTCAAAATTACATGTTCAATTTCACTATTACATGTGAGTACTACGTGTATGAGTTTTTGGTAAATTTAGAGTTTATTGATTCTGACAAGGTGTTTTAGACAACAAGAAGACTTTTGAACTATTTTGTCATAAAGTTATTGCAGATTCACAGTTATGTAGTTGTTTATAAGAAAACAGCTATTATGAAGGTCTTTGCTTTTTCTTCTCAAAAATTAGAGGAATTTTTGCCTGAATTAGTTGATTTTTCAACTGTGTCTTTCAGTCTTTGTAGAAACAATTCCTAAATCCCTCAAAACTATAGTTTATATTCCTGATGGTTTAGAGCTTTCATTTTCTGGCGGGCACAGAATGTGTCACCCCATTAAAGAGAGACTCTCAATATTGTTTATGGAAGCAGAGAACAAAATGAAGTCATAAATCTGGAAGACACTCTATTTGGCCACTGACTTTGGGAAGAACTAATTCCAAATAATTAAAAAGGCCCAGTTAACATTTTTTTTTCTCAGGCAGTTTCCAAAAAGGAATGTTTTAACTTTTCTCAGTAACTTAAGTCAATAGTCACCTACATTTTCTTAAGTAGATTCTTTCATGTGGAAAACTGCAATTCAGGAAATGACAGGATAATGTCTAAAACTATCCCCTAAATTTTCCACAATTTTTCTGTCATATTACCTTATAAAAAATGTCTTAGCTCAAAGTTAGTATGCAACTGAACATGTACAAAACTTAAGGAAAGAAGTAAAGTTTCATTAGCATTGTTTTTCATTAAGATTGAAGAAGTGTTTGATTATTTCCTGCAAATTCTTCATCCTTTACACTTTCTTGGAAGCTTCTTTGAGGACAGTCATTGCAAGAGATTTTGAAGAGATATAAATGGTGATAGAATACAATCATGGTAGAAATGTCGTTTCAAGAGTTAATGAGGTCACATTGTTTGTTATATTTTTTTAAGTCTTAGAATAGCTGTGGATTTTTATTCTGATGACAAAGTACAGCTGTTTCTAGTCAACTCTTTTAAATAAAGTTCTTAGCACATCCATTGCAAAATCAGCAAACTTCTGGGCCCATACTCAGTCTTTCCCCATGCACATTCCAGACACCATTATTTGTGGGAGTCACAGGTTAATCTCCAAAGATAGATTATTTTTATTTTTTTTCAGTTGGAATCACATTTGAGTAATCAAGTCTCATCTGGTTCTCTGCATCTGAGACTTGTTTTAAATTCATATATAAATTCTTTGCTTCCTTACAATTATACTACATTAATGATCTCAGTATATCCAATTATATTTTGCCACTGATGAAAATCTTTGGACTTAAGTTTATCATTCTTAATTTCCTTGAGGACACTGAATTTGAAAGAATTTGGTTATAAGATGGTAATCACTAATAGCAACAAACTTTTCCTTGTTTAAAATTTTTAAATGAAATGTAATATACATATGTAAAATACATCCTTATAACTAGAACCTTGATCAATAACAAAACATACCAGAATATAGAAAGGCCCCACTTGTGATCCTTCAAGTCACTAATTCTCCAATTCTTCCAAAAACTATTACCAGACTCTCAGCTGCATAGACTATTATTGTTGTTGTTGTTGTTATTTTAGTTAGAATCAAATTTGATTCTATAATGGTTATTATTGTTAGTATTTTGGTTTTTTTTTTGTGATTCTTTGAAAATTAACCCAAAGAGTAATTGTTCTCATAGGTCTTGCGTCTTTTTTTACTTACCACTACTTCTGAGAATTTCTGATATAAGTAATTCATTCTTTGATGTAATATTACATTGAATTGATGGGCATTTGGGTAGTTTTCTAGTTGTTACAATTATAGATAGTGCTCCTATGACGTTTTTGTACATCCTTGATTAGCCATTTGTATACACTTTTAAAAAATTGGGGGGAAGGTCACACCCAATGTTGCAGATATTGAACCTGGGTCCACCACATGCAAGGCAAGCACCTTACCACTCTACTATAGCTTTGGCCCAAAGTTTTCCTTCCAGATTATTTTTTTGTTGTTGTTTGTTTGTTTTTGTCAGGGTTTACTCCTGACTCTGCAACCAGGTGTTACTCTTGGCAGTGCTTGGGGGACCAAAAAGGAAGCCGAGAATTGAACCTGGGTTGGCTGCGTGCAAGGCAAATACTCTGCCTGCTGTACTACTACATTGGCTTCTATTTTCTCTGTATATGTAATATTAACATTTCCAAGTGAATATATTATTTTTATTTTTTATTGGAGTAATATATTACATCGTATTTGTTGATTTGTGCTTAATGAACTACCCTTGTATTCCAGGGGTAAATCTCATTCATCGTGGTGTTTAATCCATTCAATGTGCTATTGAATCAATTTGTTGCAATTCTGTTGAGAAGTTTTATATCTGTATTTTTCAGAGAAATCTATATTTCATGTCATTTTACAGTAACGTTACTTAACTTTGATATATAGGTAATCTTGGTCTTGCAAAATGAGTTTGGAATATTTTTACCTCTTAGGACTTTTGAAAGACACTGAGGCAAATTGACATCATTTCTTCTTTAAATATTTGCTCGAATTTAACAATGAAGCAGTTTGGCCCTAGGTTTTTCTTTGTTGGGAGATTTCACTGTATCATTATCATCCTGTTGATCGTTGATTTGCTCCAGCGGGCCTGGTAATGTCTTCATTTGTCCTAGCCCTGAGATTTTAGTGGCCTTGATCTGAGCATCTGAGCAGGCTTAGAGATCTCAGTCCTGGGTCCTGCACACCTGGGTTCCTCTGCTGGTTCCTTCATGCATGAGGCTCATCCAAGCATGTGGAGAGTCGCCTTGAGCATGGCTCTGACTGGGTTCTGGAGATCTTCAGCTGCTGGCACTCTGCTCGGAGTGGGGAGGAAGACTCTGCCGTTGGGAGATTTATGCTACTAATTTAATTTCCTCATTTAGTTTTAGAATGTTCACATTTTTCTTTTCAAATTGTTGGAATAAATTTGTCATAGTAATGTCTTATGATCCTTTGTATTTTTGTGGTATCAGTTCTAGTGACTTTTCACTTATAATTGAGTCTTTCCTTCTTGGTAAATCTAGCTAAAGGTTTGTTTTGTTTTTCAAAAATAAATTTTTAGTTTCATTAGTAGACCAAAAGAGCAATCACTCTTTCCTATTTTTGATCTTCTCACTTCCATGTCTGCTTTGTTTTTTGTTATCTCCTTCTAAATTTAGGCATGGATTGGGCTTTTCCTTGTTCTTTGAGATGTAACATATGTCTATTCAACATTTCTCTCTTTTTCTCTTTAAATGGAGTATTTTTTTTCATTATGAGCATCTCAGCAGTTTTTGTATTGCATTCCATAAATATAGGAGTGCTATGTCTTTATTTTTATTTGTTTTAACATATATTCTTATGTATTTTTTGGTTTCAGTTTAACTCCTTGATCAGGAATTTTTAAATTTTTGTCTAATCTACATTTTAAAAAATTTTTACAGTTTCTGCTGGATTTACTACTTTCTAACTTCTCATGTCATGCTATTGTGGATACTTGGTATGATTTTATTTTATTATTACTATTATTTTTTTAGTTTGGGGGCAACATCTAGCAATATTCAAGGGATACTCTTGGCTCTATTGAGGAATCACTCCTGATGGTGCTTGGGGAACCTTATGGGATGCTGGGGATTGAACCTGTGTTGAACACATGTAAGACAAGTGCCCTACTCACTGTATTAGTGCTCTGGCCTCTATTTGGAATGATTTTAATCTTTTAAAAATTTCTAAGATTTGTCATGATTAACAGTTATTTATCCTGGGTAATATTCCACTTGAGTCACTTGAGATGAATGTGTATATTGGATGGAATGATCTGTATATATGTTGTGTCCATTTATTCCAAAATGTATTTTGAATTTAGTCTTCTTTATTTTCTCTCTGCATTATTTAATCCATTGTTGAAAGTAAGGTATTGAAGTCTCCTATTAATATTATACTGTTATATGCTATCTCATCAAATATGTAAGTATTTGCTTAAGACATTTAAGTACTTTGATGGTGTATGCATATATATTTTTGCAAAAGTTATAGCATTTTGAGGAAATTGACCCCTTTATTATTTTCACTTATGCCGTTTTTTAAATCTTAAACTCTATTTTGTTCAAATATGTACTTTGGCTTTCATTTGTATAGAATACCATTTTTTGGCTTTGTTTTGAAATTATGTGTGTCCTTAAAACTAAAGTGAAATTTCTTATAAGCAGCATATATAAAGGGTTTTTGAAAATATCACTTGCACTATCTGTCCATTTGGAAATTTTAATCCATTTACCTTTAAGCTAATTAATAGATAAGGACTTACTACTGCAATGTTAATTGCTTTAAGTTTTCTTTCCCTTTTTCTTTATGTTTTCTTTTTATTGCCCTTTTTTTTTTTTTTTTACTTTTTGGGTCGCACCCAGTGATGCTCAGGGGTTACTCCTGGCTCTGCACTCAGGAATTACTCCTGGCAGTGCTTGGGGAACCATATGGGATGACTGGGATTAGAACTCAGGTCGGCCACGTGCAAGGAAAATGCCCTCCCCGCTATACTATCGCTCTGGCCCCTTTATGTTTTCTTTGAGAGTTGATTCCTTTGAGAATTTACTATACATGTCTATATAATGTTATATTTTATTTCCTTTCTTTTTTTTTTTTTGCTTTTTGGGTCACACCTGGCAATGCACAGGGATTACTCCTGGCTCTGCACTCAGGAATCATTCCTGGCGGTGCTCAGGGGACCATATGGGATGCTGGGAATCGAACCCGGGTCGGCACGTGCAAGGCAAACGCCCTACCCGCTGTGCTATTGCTCCAGCCCCTTATTTCCTTTCTTGATCTGTGAATCTACTGTTTGATTTTTGCCTATTGTTACCTTGTCTTTCTTGTAGGTAGCAAAAGTTTAACAAGCATTTTCTTAATTCTGTAATCTACTGGTTCCTCTATGAAACCAAAACTTAATTTTGCTTTTAATCATTATAAAAATATAAAGTCATACTACAGAAGAAGAAGCCGTTTTCCCCCACTACTAATATCAATGCAAAGTCCTATTCCTAGTTAGACTCTATTTGAAATATAATCAATAGTATTTTATAAAGATAGTAATTAAAATTTCTTGTATAACTTTGATAAGGTGTGTTCTAAGTCTTGTCAAATGCTTTCCAGTATAGGGGCCGGAGAGATAACACAGTGAGTAGGGCGTTCGCCTTGCACGCGGCCGACCTGGGTTCAATCCCTGGCATCCCATATGGTCCCCCGAGTAATTTCTGAGTGCAAAGCCAGGAGTAACCCCTGAGCATCGCTGGGTGTGACCCAAAAAGCAAGAAAAAAAAAAACCAAATGCTTTCCAGTATATCACATATATTCATTTTATATAAGTGAAAAGAATGTACATTAAATATAAATATAAAACTTATATTATGCACTTAATAGAAATGTACTCTTATAAATGTCAACTCAAATTCTAGTAGACAGCAAATTCTCTTCTATAATTTAGAATTGGCTTTGGAGAATTATTTTAATAACCTAATTCTCTTAAAGAGACTACTCGTGTCACTTAAACCAATACATCCTGCACTCCTAAGTAGAGATGGAAGATGGAAAAATCAACAATTTTACTTGATATTTAGTCAGGAGATTATTTCACTTTTTTTTGCATATCACACATATTGCACACATCGAAGTTCATAAAAAAATTACCAGGTCATTGAAATGGGTATTTAAAAGGGAATTCCTAGCAGATGATAATGGCCTGATTTGACTTCACGTGTGAGATTATATGAAAGTCACTGCATGAACAAAGTTGGCAGATCCATGATTGATAGGAAATATGCAGCTAATATCGTGTGGCATTGAGATTTATGAAGTAACAGGCTGGTGACCATTGCACTGCAGCCATAACCTAGGGAATAGGATGCCTCTATCACTTGAACATCTTCATTCTCTTGTAAAACCTTGACTATACTAAATGAAATAATATACTTAAGCTAACATGAGCTCTTTAGATATTCAGATAAATCAAATTTGTAGCTGAAATAAAATAAAATAGACTTACCAAAAAATGAATTTAGAGCCTTTCTTTTTATATTTCCTTTCATATTTCCTTTTTTTATGACTTAAACATGTCTGTGGTCTTTGGTACCCTACCAAAGACTATTCATGCTCAGGATTATTAAGAAAGAATTGTCTTTCTATTCCTCCATATAATCATGACAACTAAAGTCAGATGTTTTTTTCTCTTTCTCTCCAGTTGTATTATTTACTATGAAAATAACATATTATGAAAATATTATTTTTTCATAATATTTCTTAAAATCTGGATCAGGTATTGGCACCAGTGACTTAGGAACATTCATTAAGAAACATTTGATTAGTGCAACAACTATTAAATTATATTTAATTTAAATTTTTTAATCCATAAATTTAAGTAACTTTCCTTTTTAAACATTTATTTTAGGGTGAACCAATTTGCACCTCTGAAGACCCTATGTTTTCTCACAGTCTTCTTTGAGACTCTTGCCTATTGCTCTTTCTCTGTTTTCTATGGAATAATCTACTCATTTATTTGGTCATTTAACAATGGAAAGCTTTTTCTGAGTATGGCACTATATTCACCCCCAAAAAAGATGCATTTTATAAGAAAAAGAATATAGTTTTAGTGCATATTAAATATTTCAGTATATATAAATACATTTTCAGCATAAAGACTGAAAGATGATTACTATTTGCATGCAGTCACTAAAAATTAAATGAAATACTTAAACAGGAAATAAAGCAAAACAAGATAAGAAAAAAATCAGAGGCAATCATGAGCATAAAGATTTGTACATATAATTACCTGTCCACTGTTATCAAATGGCTGTATTTTGTAAGTTAAAAAATTTTAAGGTAAAATACCAGTCAGCAAGAGGATATGTGTATCTGTGCTCAATGAGTGGTTAATTTTTTTAGGCCAAAAGTTATATAAATAAAATTATAGTTTCTGAATGAACATAGAGAAAATAAAATGTATGAAATATTAGCGCAATAAAAATTAATTAAAAGTGAATGAATAAAAATAGAAAGTTGAGAGTAAGGTGATAGAAATTAGCTATGTTAGTAATTAACATCATGTAAAGAAATCAGTCACTTTTAAGAATCAAGACTTTATGTGCCATAGACTGTTCTACTTTTTTTATTCAGAATGTTAATTTTATCTTATTATTTTATTATTACTATTTTTAATCACCGTGAGATACAGTTAGAAGCTTTCCTGTTTGAGTTTCAGTCATACAATGATTGATCACCCAACCCTCCACCAGTGCACATCTTCCACCACCAAGGTCCCCAGTATCTCCCCCCACCCCCCTCCCCCTGCCTCCATGGCAGACAATCTCCCCTATACTCTCTTTTGTATTGCTTGTTATGAATAGCATCAGATGTCACACAGCCAGGATAGTGTCTGTGTGCTCCTGAATTCTAAAATTTTAGATAATTAGGGTCTGGAGAAATCTCTGCAGCATGCTGCTGCTCAGTTCATTTTTTGTGTCTCTACATCATGGCTGTTAAGAGCTCAAGTAGCAGCTGGAGGAAGTAGGTGGGCATGACCTCCAGGGTCCCATGACAGGGGGATGAGAAAGACTGGCCCATTCCCTATGCTTTGAGGCCTGGAGTTTGTTGTCACTGAACCCACGTACCTGCACTTCTCATTGGGTTCTGGAGGTTGGCAGCTACCGTGGTTTTAAGGGGGCAGGTGGAGGACGCCTACCCTCATCTGAGGCACCCTGGTGAAGTTGGGCTTCAAGTTCGGAGGCATCTCTGTAGCAAGCTGCTCAGTTCAGAGATTCTTTTGTGTGTTCTAAGTTTTGTACCTATGTAACTTATTTATTCTTTTACGATTATCATTTATTTCATGGGGTTTTTGAGAAATATCTGTCAGTGCTTCTTGGCTCTGTGCTCAGGAGTGAACCCTGACAGTGTTTGGGGGAACCAAATATGTTACCAAGAACTCAACCAGTGATAGCTTCATGCCAGACAAGCATCTAACATCCAGTACTACCTCTGCGGCATCAGCTTACTTATTTTTAATAATAACTCGATGAAGAAGGAACATTTTTAAATCTCTATTTTATAACTGAGGATACTGAAGTGCAGAAATATTATCATTTATTAGTAGTATATATATATAGCCTGAAGAACTTGAAACTAGGATTTTTCTCTAGTTTTGGTATTCTTGAGCTTATTAGTTACTGGTCACTAGCATTGTGTTTTTATTTTTAGTATTTCTGGGGAAACAAATTCAGAATTTTATGTGTAATCATATCTTACTGAAAGCTAAAAATAATGTTACATGGTATAGACAGAAGTATAGGTTAATGTTGAAAAATATATTAATCAGAATGACAGAATGAAATTTTTCAGTTTCAAGATGGTGGTTACCTTTGGAGAGAAGAACAGTAACAAATTAGTGATCTCAGAGGACTTCATCTATATATATCATGTGTTGGTATGAAGCAAATATGCCACAAGTGTTAAGATTCATTAAAAGCTAAATGATGAGGATTTTTGTACACTTTCCTGTTATTTTTTAAATTTTTGGATAAAACACAATTAAAATATTTTCTCTTAAAGTAAATGAAAGTTAGAATAAGTAAACATTATTCTGTATCTTGGGAAATTAGTTATTTAGTCTTGAATTTTAAATGTAAATAATTTTAGTTTTTGCAGTTTTTCTTCAGTAAAATATGCTGCTACCATCATGATATATACAAAAAATCATTATTATTGATATTTGAAATAGCAATGAATAGAAGCTCTTTTTAATATTCAAAATTTAGAACTTACTGAGAGATAAGTTGTTTGGCTTTGAACCAAATTTAGAACTACCTAGATAAAGATAAAGCAATCAGGAAAATGCAAGTCAAACAATCACGCTTGTTACTATAATGCATCTTAGAGAATTCAGATGTATGTCAGAAGTGAGCTTTTAATACTGAACAGATCCACCCACTGAAGCAGCACTAGAGAATCACATTGCTTTGTGGGGGAGGCCATCTTCACTGAAATTTATGGCAGTCAGGAACAAATCAGGCATTAGGTTTCTTGCAGAAGGGAGGAAAAAGCTAAGCAAAATGTACCTAGTTCCCTCTATCTTTAATTCCTAACAACAGAGGACTGGGAAATTGAAAAGGAGACCAAGAGTTTTTAGAGAAAATTGTCAGAGGAAGTCTGAAGGTGTATTTTTATCTTTTTCTATGTAATAGCGGGTAGGGTGTTTGCCTTGCACGCAGCTGACCTGGGTTTGATTCCTCCGTCCCTCTTGGAGAACCCGGCAAGCTACCGAGAGTATCCAGCCCGCACGGCAGAGCCTGGCAAGCTACCCGTGGCGCATTCGATATGCCAAAAATGGTAGCAAGTCTCACAATGGAGATGTTACTGGTGCCTGCTCAAGCAAATTGATGAACAAATGGGATGACAGTGCTACAGTGGTACATATATAAGGACACATATGTGTGTGTGTGTATATATATATATATATATATTAGTACACATATACGTATCACTGTCACTGTCATCACTGTCATCCCATTGAACATCAATTTGTTCGAATGGGCACCAGTAACGTCTCCATTGTGAGACTTGTTACTGTTTTTGGCATATCAAATACGCCACGGGTAGCTTTCCAGGCTCTGCCATGCAGGCGCAATACTCTCGGTAGCTTGCTGGGCTCTCCGAGAGGGGCGCAAGAATCAGCCCTACTCGCTGCGATATCGCTCCAGCCCACATATACATATATAAGGACACACACACACACATA
Organism: Sorex araneus; assembly: GCF_027595985.1. Taxonomy (NCBI): domain Eukaryota; kingdom Metazoa; phylum Chordata; class Mammalia; order Eulipotyphla; family Soricidae; genus Sorex; species Sorex araneus. The sequence goes on from NC_073312.1 coordinate 51,007,797, forward strand.
TGACTACATATGACTTTTTCTAGCCCTCTCATATAATAGACAATTTTAGCTTGGAATTTTAGTTATTTTTATCATTAATTGTTTAACAAAGTTGAAAACCCGTTCAGATAATGTCAACTCTTCTCCTCTCCTCTTTTCTCCACTTCTCTCCTCTCCCCTCATCCTTCCCCACCCTATTCCCTCTTCCCCTCGTCCCCTTCCCCCTCCCCTTACTCCTCCTTCCCTCCTGTCCCTTTCTTTTTTATCCTTTTAAAAAAAAGTTTCATCCTTTTCAGGCAGTTTTGGCATATGTGCTACCAAAGAGAGTACTAGTTATTATTCATTTTCTTAGAGAAATTTCTCCTTAGTGCTCTGCTTTCTCATGCCCACACTTCTTTCTAAATCTTCCTCTTTGCTAAAACTCTTCATCACCATTAAGAAATTCCCACCATCTTTTCCTTGTGTTTTTATACCTTTTTCCTTTCTGGCTTTGCCCCCTTCTTTCAGTGACATTTATCCTTTGGTAGCCTCCTAAGTATGAGGAGTATATGATGATATATTAAAAGAAAAAATTCTGCCTAAGTGTATCTTTCTCCTCTTGAGTTGTAATTTGAAAAGGGGAAGAATTCTAGGTCTGATTCTTTTTTTAGATTTCTGAAAGTATTGCTGTTTTATGTTGTAGCTTCTAGTTTTGCTTCTGAAAACCTAAAGTAATTTTATTTGTTGTTCTTTGTTCTAATTTAATTTTTTGCCTTCTTGGAGGCAGTTTTAGAGTAATCATTTTATCCATTGTTTTTAGCAATTTTAGAGCAAGCCCCTCTCCTTTCTGTCTATATTCATATACATGCTTCATTCCCTTTTTCTTATGAATGTTAATCTTCTTCTGCTCATTCTACATCTTATTAGCTTTTCCCTACTGTTATTTGCCACTTTTAATTTTAAGTGATTTCCTCGGTGTTATTTTTTAAAATTTTGTTTTACTTCCCCCCTCCTTTTTATTAATTATAAACTGCGATTTACAGAGTTATTGATAGTTGAGTTTTAGGCATATAATATTTCAATACCAATCTCAGCACCAGTGTCAACTTCTCTCCATTGTCAATCTATGTTTTTAACTCTTTACTTTCAAGTTTTTACTGTTTTATTTTTATTATAGTATCATTTCTTATTTTATGCACACATCTTCTCATTCCTTTTATAGTAATCAACTCCCCCAACCACAAGACTAATTTATCCTTTTCTTTTCTCATCCCTTCTTTTTTTGGGTGTTCTTGATAACTGGTGATCCATTATTGTCCATTCTTTAAAAAAATTTGTTGGTTTTTTGTTTATGGTTTCACCTTACTCCTAGCTCTGTATTCAGGGATCATTCCTGCTAGGGCTTAGGGGACCACATATGGTACCAGGAACCAAATCCAGGATGACATCTTGCAAAGCACATGCCATGCCTGTTGTTTTGTCTCTGTCTCTCTTTTGTCTATTCTTAATGTAATTTCTGGGATTAGTCTCAGTGGCTTGGGGGACTACATGTTGCTGGGGATTAAATCTGAGCTTCCTGCATGAAAAGCATTTATGTGAGCTATCTCACCAACCCCAACCATTCATATTTTAAAGCTATACCACTGGTATGTCCATTGAATCTTTGGGGCTGGAGAAAGGAATATGTGGACCAACAAATTTCGTTGAAGGACAATCAAACAAAACTCGTATCATTTTTGCAGGTACTTCTAAATAGAACTGAAGTTAACCCCTGTCTTATCTTCATGTAAATTAGAAAAATGATTTTCTCTTGCAGCATGTGAGTTATTGACCAGTTGATGGCTTCATATTAATTAAAAAATGACAGTCCACCCTAGCATACATCACCTGATAATAACATACGGGTTGGCTTTTACTCCTCAGTCACCACTTTTACCAATGTTTCTTGTACTGGTAATAACCTGAAACATTGTGAGGGCACTGTTCCTTTTGGTCTTTCTGTTTGGAAGATAAATTTTTCAGAGATGGACTTTCAGAGCTATCCCTAGGGAAAAAAAAACATGATTGAATGGTATGTAGGGGACAGTCTAAAAGTGTCATCTCCCTTTTGAGTTCTGGAATCCTAGCAGAGGCATGAAGCTGGGGATGCATGAAATGTCTCATCATTCAACATGTTGTTTTGTTATTTTTTTGGAGTGGTGTCTTCACACCTGGCAGTTCTGAGGGATTGCTTCTGGTTCTGTGCTCAGGAGTCACTCCTTGGTGGTGCTTGGGGACCATATACGGTTCTCAGGATCAAACCAGGGTCATTTTTGAAGCAGTTTCATGCAAGGCAAGTGTCTTAGTCCTATACCATCTCTCTGTCCCCTGAGATTACTCTTAATCCTTTATTTCTCTTAGGGGAGTTATGTATATGCAGATTCCTCAGCACATTTCATTGTGCATTTTCAGAGAATAAGCTTCCAGCCTTTGCTATGAAAGGACTGACTGAGGCATCTTCTAGTTGTCAAGACTGGATGAAAAATCACTGGAATCCCTGGAATCCAGCTACTCATCCCTTGTAGTTTCTTTTTATCCCTAATCTTGATTCCTGAACCTTTAGGAATATCTGCATCTTTGTGGGTATCCCATTTCTTACCTTCTGTGCAAACTTAGAATTTTGCTGAGTCTGATCAATTACCCTTAGTCCATCTATTAAACACTTTTCAAATTTTGTTTCTGTGTCTTAACTGATGTTATATCTTGTCATTGTCCCTGTCTTTTGTATCTATATACTTTCTTGTATGTATATTTGCTATAATATTAGTGAAAAATAACAATGAAGCAAAAAACCCTTCATAATGGTGAAATCGGTGTTTATTTGGAAGTTGTAGATTATTAAATGGATTATATATTTTGATATTATTAAGTTTTTCCTTTTACTCTTTATAATATGGGTTCTGAATTTGGTAGTTAATAACTTGATATATTTTGCTCAAGATTGAATTGCTTCTTTGTTCTTATTTTTTTAAAGGTAATCATTAAGCCTACTCAAGAGAATCTGGTTTGGATTCCCATTGCAAGACTGTGAAAATGAGGTAGATTTAAACAAGAGCTAACGTTCAGTTTTGCTATATTGATTGCAAGGGAGTAAAAAATTTTACCTCGATGTCACATTATCCAACAAATCTTGACTCTCTTATGTGGTTGTTGGGCCAATTTTTCTCTTTTTCAGTGAAAGTCATATTATGATTTCCTAAGAGACTGAAGAGACCCAGGCAGTTAATGCATATTTATATTAATGCTAGGAGGGTGTTATAGTATCTTATGTCTGTTTAAACTATGATTTAATGTTACAAATGCATACAGAAAGGCAACAGACCAAATAATATTTTTACTATTCTCACTGTACCTCACAGCAGAACTCTAGTCACATGAAACAAAAGTATTATTATTTACCACCCACTTGACTTCAAATTCTTTATTTTGAAAATAAGTAAGATTTGTAAGATCTTGGAGGGGGGATATACTGGGTTTCTTGGTGGTGGAACATGTGCACTGGTGAAGTGATGGGTGTTTGATCATTGTATGACTGAGATTTAAACCTAAAAGCTTTGCAACTCTACCCACCGTGATTCAATAAGGAGATAAAATTTAAAAAATTTAAAAATAACAATCTTGGGTATCTAACTTAGTAAAATAAAGGGACCTAGAATTTCTGAGCATCCCTTCCTTAACAATAGAATCAGTTGGAATACCAAGAAGTGTTTTTAAATATATAAACATCTAAACTTATGGAACATTATTTTGTGAAAACAGTTCCATGTTAATATAAAATGAATAAAATGCTCTTTTATACTTTATAAATGTAGCTATTTTATGATTGAACTAGTTATTATTTAGATCCTGTTCATGTAATTATTTGAGGGCTTTCCAAGAGTTTTTAATATGAAAAAATCGTGTAATTGTGAAAAAGGGGAAGATTTACAGATTTTATTTTTTCTGTAGATTATATTTGATGTCAAGTATGTCAAACAGAAATATAACAGGATTTGGTACAGAATAAAAGTTTTGATATCAAGTCTTTGGTTCAAATATCTCTTACACATATATACACTTACATGTATATGCATAGATATTCATGCACATTAGAAAGCAACATCTTTATTCACCAAATGACATAGACAAGCTAGGTTTTTCCAAACTGCATTTCTTATATGGAATTTAGATTATCCTATGTTTCATTTGTCAGAGTGAGAAAAACTTTATAGCAATCTGCTTTTAGACCAATACAGTATTTTTAGCACTTAAAATATATTGAAAGGATAGATACTATATTTATACTATATTTATACATTTGAAAATAATCTAATCTTGGTAATTTTCTATATCTCTATGCCTGATATAGTTGACACTAGCCTTAGGTGGCTATTGAGCATTTGAAATTTTGTTAGTTTGACTGATAACCCTCACGCTTGAAGGAACCTCAGAGGAACCCAGGTGTGCGGGACCCGGGGCCGAGATCTCCAAAGCTACTTTGATCGGGACTGGGCCTCTTCCACCCAGATCCCCCATTTTCCAGTAGATAGGCAGTCACACCCAGAAACTGCCCCCAATGCCATGTAATCCCTTCAACGGCCAATATACAGTATAAAACCAAGCTCCCGGAACATCTAATAGCTTAGTTCTCCCTCTTGGAGAACCTGACAAGCTACCGAGAGTCTGTTGCCCCCTTGGGAAGCCTAACAAGCTTTCTGTGGCATATTCATATCCCAAATACAGTAACAGATATATGTATACCTCTCAGAGAGCCCGGCAAACTCCCGAGAGTATCCCACCTGCACGGCAGAGCCTGGCAAACTACCCATGGTGTATTCAATATGCCAAAAACAGGAACGATAGGTCTCATTTCCCTGACCCTGAAAGAGCCTCCAATCATTGGGAAAGATGAGTAAAGAGAGGCTGCTAAAATCTCAGGGCTGAGTGTAATAGAGACTTTACTGGTGCCTGCTTGAATAAATCGACAAACAATAATTTGTTTATCACTGTAAATGATAGTGATATAGTGACTGATAACTCTAGTTTTAATTTTTCTTATGAGTGATAGCACAGCAGGTAGGGCGTTTGCCTTGCACGTGGTCAACCCAGGTTTGATTCCTCTGTCCCTCTTGGAGAGCCTGGCAAGCTACCAAGAGTATCCCACCTGCACGGCAGAGCCTGGCAAACTATCCATGGCATATTCGATATGCCAAAAGTAGTAACAACAAGTCTCACAATAGAGACGTTACTGGTGCCTGCTCGAGCAAATTGATGTGCAATGGGACGACAGTGCTACAGTGCTACATTAATATTTATATTATATATATTTATTTTTATTCATATGTGTGTACATTTTCATATAGGATTACACCTAAAAATATTGTATGCTGCACCATGTCCATCACCAAAGACTCAGTTCAAGTCCACCATCATCATACATACCCAACTACTTGTTCTTCTCTTGTCCCCATCCCCTTACTTTCTGGTAACTACCTTTATGTTGTCATAACATAAAGATTTGTGTTTGTTTTATTTTGTTTGTTCATTTTATTTTTAAAAAAATATTATATGTTGTTGCTTTTTCTCATTTGACTCGTTTCACTTAGACTAATAATAACCTCAAGACCCATTTGTGTTCTTTCAAATGACAATTTTTCATTCTTTTTAGAGCTAAGTAGTATTTGTGTGTGTGTGTGTGAGTGCGCATGCACATGTAGTGTGTTTTATCCATGTATCTGATAATCGGAACAATAGCACATTTACAGCTATTGTGATTAGTGCTGTAATGAACATGGGTGCACATAAAATTAATGAGTAACTTTCAGAATTAATGTTTTTCTATTCTTTGGATAAGTACTCAGAAGTAAAATTTCTTGATCATACAATAGTTACATTTTAATTTTTTGAGTGATTTCTATTTGAGTTATATAGTGATTGTGCCATTTTACATTTCCACCTAGATTGAGGGTTATTCTAATTTTTTAATTTTTTTTTTATAAAGTGAGATACACTGTTACAAAGTTATTTATGATTGGGTTTCAGTCATATGATGTCCAACACCTGTCCCTTCACCAGTATGTATTTTCCAACAGTATCATCCCCAGTTCTCCTCCCGCCACCCCCAACCTCATTATGGTTGTGGGATATATTACTTCATTTATTTAGCCATTTTCTTTACAGACTTATACCTACATTGGAAAAGTTGTAACTTACTTTCAAAAAGGTTAGAGATACACTATTTTCATGGGGCAACAGAAAGAAAATAGTGTCTTTTTACATTCATCTGGGGATATAGATAACTGAGTGAAGTTATTTTCAAATGACACTGGGTCATGTAAAGTGTGTGGGTGGCCAAAGGCAGTTAGGATTGAGAAAAGACCAGTATGATAATAATAGTTGGAAATGATCCCTTTGGGCAGGAACTGAGTGGTGAAAGTAGGTAAAGGGATATATCTGATAACCTTTTGGTATCTGTTTTGTACCTATAATGTCCTCAATTTCATTAATACTAGTTTTATCATCATCATCATCATCATCATCATCATCATCATCATCATCATCATTCCGTTGATCATTGATTTTCTTGAGCAGTCTCAGTAACATCTCCATTCGTCCTAGCCCTGAGATTTTAGAAGCCTCTTTTAACTTGTCCTTCCCAATGGTGCCTCACTGGAGGCTCTTTCAGGGTCAGGGGAATGAGACCCATCATTGTTACTGGTTTTGGCATATGAATGCGCCATGGGAAGCTTGCCAGGCTCTCCCGTGTGGGCAGGACACTCACAGTAGTTTGCTGGGTTCTCCGGAGGGGAGAATTAGGCTAAAAGATGGCGCCTGGCTGCAAAGTGGCCACTTTGCTTCCAGGAGCTTGGTTTTAGAGTTCTAGGATGTTGGCCATTTGTTGGGATTACACAGCGCTAGGGGAAGTTTCTGGGTGTGATCGCCTGGCTACTGGAAAATGGGGGATCTGGGCCGAAGAGGCCCAGTCCTGATCCGAGGAGGCTTGGAGAGCTCAGCCCTGGGTCCCATACACCTGGGTTCCTCTCCTGGTTCCTTCATGCTTGAGGCTCGTCCAAACGTGTGGAGAGGGGCCTTGAGCATGGCTGTGGCTAGGTTCTAGAGGTCTTCGGCTGCCTGTGCTCTGCTCAGGGTGGAGGGGGATACTCAACCCACCCCACTGAGGGGCCCCGGTGAAGACAGCCAGACTCGGGGGCAAGAGACACTGTGTCACTCATTATCCAGGAATACTAATTTAAATTTTAAAAAATGACATAAGGTCGTGTGTTCTCTTACAATTGTCTCAGACTAGAAGTAGCAAAATAAAATTATTTTGGACAGCAATTCTAGTGCATAGAATAGAAAATTACCATTAGTTTGACTAAAATATAAATCAGTATTTTATTCAAACATCAAAAAAATGCTTAGAATATATTTAGAGATTAAAAAGAAGAAGTAGACAGTATTAAACAATGATAATCCTTCATCCTTGGATTACAAAACTTGTTAACAGGAAACAGGGAGAAGTGGTGGGTGTGGAGGCATGAAGATATAACCAGAGGTGACATAGGACCTGATGGGTCATGGGGACTTTTGGGGTGGTCTGGTGCAGTCACTTTGTACATCAATACCTTAAACTTTAGTAGTTTTATAACCATATTACCTAAACTATAAAAAATTTAAATATCTAGTGTTCACTACACACTAGACTATAGTGACAATTTTATGCTAGATATTATGTTGAATGATTTTTTTTTTTTTTGCTTTTTGGGTCACATCCGGCGATGCACAGGGGTTACTCCTGGCTGTACGCTCAGGAATTACTCATGGCGGTGCTCAGGGGACCGCATGGAATGCTGGGAATTGAACCTGGGTTGGCCGCGTGCAAGGAGAACGCCCTACCTGCTGTGCTATTGCTCCAGCCCCTGAATGATGTTTTTGTTGTTGATATGTGTGCCAAATTAATCAAAACCTTCTTAACATCATAATATATGTGTGCAGTTAATTGATTGAGGTGGGCTAAGCAGATGGTTGTTCTGTAAATGTTATAGAACAAGAGAGAGAAAAGTACTGGGCCCAGGAAGTCTACGGACACGTTGCCTGTAGAATTTATATGTATATATTATCTAATGAAGAGAATAAAAGACATGAGACTATTTGTGTAGTTTGGAGAAAGGATATACTGTCAAAAATTTCCAGAAGTTAGAGTTCAAAAATTAGAACAGGAATAAGGAAAAAAGCAAAGGAAAAATTATTGCAAATTCAGTACAATGAATAGCACATCCCAGGAGCTGCTCTTTAACGAGATAATATTATTATTTCAAAGTACATTGAGTGACCATACCTGCAAGTGAAATCTACCTAGCAAGCAGATGTAGATTGATTGAGATAAGGCCTAACGCCCTGCCCTCTTTTTTTCCTCTGTGTATTGTCCTGCTCAATGGCAAGGAAGGAAAGGATGAGTTTGTAATTTGAACAGTGATTCTGCTCTTTTGCAGGTAATTCTGAAGCTATTTTGACCTTGAAAATCCCAGATAGATTCTGTGTTTTATAAAAGACTACAAAGGACTTTCATTTGCTTCGTTTTAAACTGAACCAATTGCCCAAATAACTGCAACGAATCATGAGTCCACGGTTTCACAATCCAAGAAACAAATGGGAGAGAATCATTTTTCATTTTGTTCTTTGTAATTTTCTAAATTCAAAGGGAAAGATGAATTATCACCGAATGTTCCTGTGCTTAGAACTTTATGGAAAGTGACCTCTTGCTCCTTAAGGAGAAAGGAATTGAAACAGGGCAATAATAAAAATACCACCATCCAGTCATTTTGCTTTATAGACATATCTACCTACATTGGAAAAATTGTAACTTAAAAAGTTTGGAGATGCACTGTTTTCATGGAGCAATAGAAAGAAAACAGAGTGTCTTTTTTACATTCGTCTGAGAATATAGATAACTGAATGAAGTTATTTTTAAATGACATAGTGAGTCATGTAGAGACCTGTGACTAATAAACAGCATCAAATTATTTTAAAATATTTTTATGATTTTAATTTAGGAATTCATCTGTCTTAAGAATTTTAAAAATTATTATTTTTAAACTTCTTGCTTTTTTTTTTTTGCTTAGGTATTTCTGATGATTTGGAGAACTATACAGATGGGAATTTTGAGTATTTTTTTGGTCTGAAGAATTTGCCCCTCTTCTCTATGAAGCTGTTAAGATGTTTAGCTGCATATGTATAGTAAGAAATATCCAAAGAAATAAAGTGCAATCTCATGTTTTTATCAAACTGTATACCAGTGGTATAGCCTACCTTCACTGTGGGGGCTCATTTTCTTTTGTCCTTTCTGCAGGAAACTGCTGCATGCCATATTGGCAGAATATTTCAAGGCTGTTATTTGCTTATCAGACTTTTCTTTTGTAGTGTAAATAAACCAATTCTTTGTCTTGCATTTTTTTTGCCAATTTTCTTATACTTTTTAGTCATTTACTCTCTTTGGTCAGTCTCCTTGGGATTCTTTTCAAATTCTCTAGTGATGTTTCAGAGCCTAAAACTGCAGCTAATAAGAGCCCTTAAAAATACTTGCCCAGTGCTGAGCCTAAGGAGTTGATTTACCTATACTTCATATTAGCAACATGGATAATGATCTTGTACAAAATTTGTTTTTATGTTATTAACATAGCACAACTGATAAGCATTTTACCTGCAGTTCTCACTGGGAATACCATTTTTTTTCTATATGTCATAAACACTCTGCAACAGACTTGCTAAGTCTTTATTGGTTTAGAATGATTTTATTCAGAAAAATTTCATTATTGAATCTTTATTGCTGCTTCTGTACACAATATCATTATCATTGGTAATTTTTATTAATATTCCAATTTCTTATTTTCATACTCACTCTGGGCAGTATTGATTTTTCATGGTCATCCAACTATTTCTTCAGCATATATTTGTTAAACTATATTTCAGGTATTTTCATACTATTTTTTAATGCATTGATAAATACTTTGAAATCATGATACTGTTTTGTTTAAGCTTCAGGCAAGTGTGTGTTCCATTTTAGGAAAACTGTAGTCAATAAAGTATAAAAGAAGACATCGCTAGAAAATGAATCTTCAAAGACAGCATTAGAGTTTTGTCTTGTTAGAGTCCCAGTCTGCTGGAGCTTGTTTGAACATTTACTCTAGGGTGAAAGTGAGGCAACAGTTACTGCTTCTTAAGTAACAGAATTTAACAAGAGTTATGGTAGAAATCACCCTTTAATGTCACTTATTGGCTAAAATCTGAGTCTCCTAAAACTGAAAATGAAGACAAAAGCTGTGGGTGTTCCTAGGGCTTGTTTTCGTTCTGTTCTGTTCTGTTCTGTTCTTTTCTTTGGTAATTTGGTCCTGTGTCACAATTTTAACTATTTTTCTCTGTATTTATATTTGTACCTTCTCTATCCAAGATCTATTTCTGTATCATTAAATACATCACATGCCATTATCATAAGAGTCTTTGACTCCAAATTTAGTACATTTTATTCTCTCTCAAATTATTTTTCAGTTCTGATGGCTGCATGTCTATTGCCTACTCTTCCATCTTTTACCTAAACCTTATTAATTTTGTTGTTCTGTTACCCTTTACTCTTGTTAGAGTCTAATCCATACCCCCTAGATATAAACTCATACTTCCTATTTCAGGAATATTAAATTTTTTTTTATCACATCATGCACTGTAGCACATTGCTCATCAATTTGCTCGAGCAGGCACCAGTAACATCTTCATTGTGAGACTTATTGTTACTGTTTTTGGTACAGCAAATATGCCACGGGTAGCTTGCCAGTCTCTGCTGTATGGGCAGGATACTCTCGGTAGCTTGCCGCACTCTCCAAGAGGAATGGAGGAATCAAACCCGGTCAGCCGTGTGCAAGGCAAACACCTACCTGCTGTGCTCTCGCTCCCGTCCTTATCATACTTCTCAAAAAACTCCTCAATATTGAGATTAAGTCCTACTGTTCCCACAAACCTGGAAACAAAACAGGTCAGAATATTAGTCTAAATTTTCTTAACATTATTGCCTTTCTTTCTCCTCTGTATTCATTACATTCCATCATATCAACCCCTAAGTAACAATGTCTGAGGAAGTTGGTACAATGAGATAGAATACCCATTTTTTATGGTCTGAACTGGAAAATATGTAATTCAGGAATAGGGTAATCAGACAGAAAGAATTTTAAGCAAATTTTTCAATAAGACCTACGAATACAACATATTTGACAAGGTAACAGATAACATACCCCCTGAAGAAGAACAAAAAGTCTAGGAAAGATTTGATGGGGGAAGAAGTGAAGAAAGGATCCATAGAGAAAGAAGGAAAAAGAGTGAACAACATAGGGATGTCTGAGAAGTAAGTGTGACCTATTGTTTACATAGTATCTTGACTTATAATTACCCCTCTGTTACTATGATGTTTGTTTATAACAGACAAATATTCTGGGGACAAGATAATGGTCTGGATTTTTTACTTTTTAACAATTTTTCAGTAAGATAATTTTTCAGAAATATGGCTATTCCAACAAATAGGAAAGGAAAGGAATGCTGTCTCATTTGCCAAGGCGTCGAAAATCAGATGGCTGGACACATAATGCTATTCAAAGATGACCGCTGGACTAGAGCTGCTACTGACTGGATTCCATGGGACGTCAAAAGACCACGTGGCTGCCCACCAACGAGATGGTCAGACTTCTTCATCAAAACCCTGAATGAACGATTTGAGGCTTTTCCTGTTCCTGGAGCAAGCAGATATCATTGGGCTACAGGTGCACGTGACAGGGACAAATGGAGATGTTACTGGCATCCACTCGAGCAAATCGAAGATCAACGGGATGACAAGTGATACAAGTGACAAGTGATGGCTATTCCATGTTCTATGTGTGGAAGAGAAGAAAGATGCATATAATAGATTGCCTACCCCTTTACCTCCTCAATCATATTTTCTTTTATTAACTCCTACCTTGGGAATTATTGTCATCTTGATGGTGGTATCCTGCTGGTTCTTAGCAGAAATTTTAAGCCAGGACCATCGTTAAAATTCATCCATATTGGGACAATTGATGGAAATGACCAGCCAGAAGGCAAGATAGGAAGATAGGAGAGACAGTATTGAGCCTCTGGAGAGATATTTTCTTCACAGGGAACATAAAGTTAAATTTAACCTAGTATCAAAACTTTAGTAATTGTTGGGAGTTACACTTCTAAGAAAAGTATGGTGCCTGTCATTTAATTAGTGTATCAAACATTTCCACTTAAAATAGTCCTTAAATCCTATGAAAAGAGAGAAGAGGGAACTCTGAAATTATTGAAAACCTTTGGAACAATATTGTTTCGCTATCCATAATAAAAATACATTGAATCATGGTTTGAAACATTCCTGGGCATCAATATACTTTTCACATATTCCATATATTTCATATATTCTACATGTTGTTAATTTCAGAGTTCAAACCGCTATAGACTCTGGCTTATTGATAAAAGAGTAACAGGAGATGTTGGTATCCATGGGAAATGAGCACAACGCTTGGCAGAGGCAATGATGTCTAGCAAATTATGGTGGCAAATTAATAATATGTAAGCAGAGACATTAGTTAACACATTTGGAACAATCATGTTGAATATCAGACATTATGGGACTGGAGAATATATTCGATAGAGGAGAAAATGTTCACACCCAATGTAGTAGCATTCAGGCCTTATTTAAGAGTGCATGTTATCCTGAACTCCATAAATATTTGTAGATCTTTGGAGGAAATTAGATACACTATCTTAGGTAGGGTCAGGTGACAATGCTACATGAATTCCTAGAGGAGAGTATTTACCTTTTTTTTTTTTTGCTTAGTTGTTAAAGAAATATTAAACAATTATACTTAAAATTTTTTTATTGATTTCTAACATCTACCCCAAAGGTATTTTTAAACAGCATTTGTGTTCTTATGTTAATTATGTCAATTGCTTTACTATTAACAATGGCCAAGATCTGGAAACAACCCAAGTGCCCAAGAATGGATGATTGGATAAAGAAACTGTACACTACACACACACACACACACACACACACACACACACACACACACACACACACACGGAATTACTACTTGGCCATGAGGAAAAATTAAATCATGCAATTTGCTGCTTCATGGATGGAGCTGGAGGACATCATGCTGAGTGCAGTCAGCTAGAAGCAGAGAGACAAATACAGAATGATCTCTCCTATGTGAGATATAATGAAATGTAGTAGGGATTAAAAAATGATTAAAGATGATAGAACCTGAGAACTGGTTTACAGAACTGGGTTGACCAAGAGCAGGGGTTAGGGGTGCTATTGGCAGGGGACCCAGAGGGAGAGGCAGTGATGGAGAGAAGCAAACACTCTAGTGGAGGGTTTTGGAACATTTTATGTGTGAAACATAACTTTAACTATTGTAAATCATGGTGTTTCAAATAAAATAATAAAATAGGATACTGTCACTGTCATCCTGTTGCTCATTGATTTGCTTGAGCGGGTACTAGTAACGTCTCCATTTTGAGACCTGTTGTTACTGTTTTTGGCATATTGAATATGCCATGGGTAGCTTGCCAGGCTCTGACGTGCGGGCGAGATACTCTTGGTAGCTTGCCGGACTCTCCGAGAGAGGATACAAGAGGGGATAACATTATGAAAAGTTTTCATACATTGCCTGGAATACAAACAGCTGCTTAGAAAATATGAGTGTGTTGTATACTTCTTCTCCTTTCATTTAGGAAGATGTTTAGAATTTAGAAAAGAATAGGAATAAAACATTTGTAGACTTGGAAAAGAGCAGAGCTTTAAGGCAGCCTGAATTAAATTCACCTGTGGAGATTTTTTAAAAAATAGAAATGTCCAGGAGGATCTCACATCTTCTGAATTAGAGTCTCTGTCTATGGAATCCAAATTCTTCTTTTAATGTGCTTCTCAGATGATTCTGCTGAGCAGTCAAGCTTATGTGGAGATTGGAGACAATATATACCAAATTTGACAAACTTTTTGTTTTCCTTCATATTTAGGGAAAATCATTATGTTTATGACATGTATGTAATTAAATGAAATTTAAAAATTTCACCTCAAAACAAAACTCTGTGAAACTACATTTTCTGTATTATGATAGTTAGGATCTTCATATGATATCTATGCTTTATTAAAACAAAAGCCAAGATATTATCTTTTCTTCTCTTGGGCTCGTGCGTAGATCTGGACTTATCTCTGCTGATGGAGTAGGTTATTAGTCTCTTTTATCTGAGTTTTCCTGATGTTTAATGGATGCTGACATTTCTGTTGAGACATTTTATGAGTGTTTAAAGAAATGAAGCATCTATATCTTAAAAGTTGGCCTATAGTAAGGAAACAATAAATGTTAGTGCTTCTTATTTGCTCTCTTATCTCTCTAGATACATAGTGTTTCATCAAAATAAGTAATTTAACATCCTAGCTATAATAGTCTAATTGAAAGAGAAATAGCAAACCAATTATACTGATAGTCCTCCAACTCTAAGGTTTATTAAATATCACAGATATAAATGCCATGCTATTAAGATATCTAAAAAGTTTTTCTGACCCAATTCACATATTATTTTAGCTTTATGTTTTCTCCACAAGTTTTTAATATTGGTCTATTAAAATAATCTTGTCTCCAGTATTAATTAAAGGATTATTATAAAGAATATAAATCCCTTACCCATAAACACAAATGCATACTATATTTTGCTCGTGGGTTTACTTTATGCACATGTATGTTAATTACTGTTATTAAGTATATATACCTTAATACCAGGATTTTTGAAAACTGTCCTTTACACATTTTTATAAAGAATATAGTTTTTAAATTTTATTTAAGTTGTTAAATTAAAGACAAATGGTCTGGTTCTCATTATGGTCAGACTTGGCTAAAGTGACAATGAAAAATGTCCAGAGTCAGTTTTATCTGGCAACACTAAAAAGAAAAACATATCCTACCATGTTTTTAAAAACAACTTTCAATTAAGTACATTTGGGATTAGGGTCTGTCCTAGTTACATACTTAAGAAAATTAGGATTTATAATAGAAAAGTTTTAGTGTCTTGACACCATTAGGCGTAGTTATAATCTGCTCTTTGTTTCCCATTGTGTAAAACTCAGTGTTCTTTTTCAAATAGCTTTAGAATTTCCTCTCAGAATCATCTGGCATTGACAATCAAGTTTTGTTAGGTGGAAAAATCTTTATTCAGTTGAAATTAGAGAGCCCTGTTTGGTGGTTTTATGTTCATAACTAGCTGAGACTTCCAGGCATTGTGTCTGTAAGTCCAGATGTCTCTTCACTGACTGGTGTAATGTCCATGTTGGAAGAGCATGTCTAGATTACCAGTCAAAAGTATTAGGAGAATAAAGAATCACTTGTGTAAAATCACTTAAAATTTATTACAAAATCGACAAATTTGGGGCTGGAGCGATAGCACAGCAGGTAGGGTGTTTGCTTTGCATGCGGCCAACGCGGGTTCGATTCCCAGCATCCCATACAGTCTACTGAGCACCGCCAGGAGTAATTCCTGAGTTCAGAGCCAGGAGTAACCCCTGTGCATCACCAGATGTGACCCAAAAAGCAAAAAAAAAAAAAAAATGACAAATTTGTATATGCGTGTACAAAGCTAAATGTGTGCTCTTTCACACTGTTTTCTTACAATAAGTATCAAAGTGAATTCTAAGATATCATGAAAACTAGCACAAAGTATTTAAATTCTCAAAGAGTGTTAAAGTATTAGGCCTTTTAGGTATGTTCTTCTCTAAATATTTTATATACCTCTATTTTATAGCTAGTGTTATGGACATCCAAGGGCAATATCCATATTTGTTAATAAATGTTGCATTAAATATATTCATGGTAAGAAAGAACTGATACATTTATTCATTCCTTATTATGTAAAGTCTGTTTGTAATAAAAAAGAATTCTGTACATAGGGCAATAGATTTATGCACAGTGAATTCATAATGATTTCCCAGATGTTCATATTTAACTAGCAGCCATTATGAAAGGAGCAAGACTTTCAAAGGTTATCTTCCTGATTAACAGCTTTCACCATTCCTAGCTGGATGATTTTATAGTCTGTCAGGGAAATTAACCATGTAGCCACCAGATCATAGCAGTCATAATATAGACAGACTGTAATTTCACACATCTAAATCACATTTTGAAATGAAAACAAGGTATTACCTGATTTCATTTAGCCACTTATGTACTATCATAGGTATGTGGACATACCTAAAGTGTGAAGAGAAATTAACATACTGACAAGGTTGGTTTGGAAGTTTTAATGTAAAAATATAGTCATCATTGGAGATGAAACATACAGCCACTAAAGCACTCAAAGATTCTTTGTCTTGCCCCATAATTAACTTTTCTTTTTTCATAATGTCATTGGATATGTCAGTGTGTCAAATTTCATTTTCTAAGAAAAGCATCTCTTTGAAACAAACTAGCTCAGTAATAAAGAAGAAAGTACAAAATCAGAAAAACACTATCCAACTTTATGGACATACAGAAAATTTTAGGGATTTCTCAACAGCCCAGTAATGCGATATTGCTGTGAATGCATGTGTCTCCTTAAGCTTTAGTGGCTTATTATAATCATACTAAATTCTCACACCATGTAAATCCATTATAGTTTATGACTTTAATCCATGAGAATTATAAATGAGAGAGCCTTATCCAATTAAAATAAAATTTAATTATATGTTCACATTATTATTTGGAAAGCAGGGGTTTTACTTTAAAATCAGTCTCATCTCTTTGTTCTGAATGGAAAATAGTCCTTTTCTTCTTAGTAATAACATATTTTCCAAGACTTCCTTAGTCTCTAATGGTTTATGTTTAGATAGTCCTAATCTTTCCCTTTCTGTTCTTTAACTTTGTATTAATTGCTAGGACAACCATAACAACGCATCACACATAAGATAACTTAAATAACAGAAACTAATTTTTTTTCCATTTTAGAGACTACAAGTCAAAGATCAAACTATTCCAGGTTCCTCTGGGTGTCTTGATTCACATATAGTCACTCCCTCCCCATACCTCTCACCCCCTCCCCTTCTCTCCTTTCCCCTTTTCTTTCCTTTTCTTGTTTGTTTTTGAGCCACAACTAGCTGTGCTCAGGGATTACTCCTGGCAGTACTTAAAAGACCAGTTGAGGGGCTGGGGATAAGCCCAAGTTGGCAGTTGCAAGCCTTACTCTCTTTCTGGTCTCTTCACTACTTTTCATTTTTTTAGTTTTAAATTTTAAAATTTTATTTTTTATAAAATTTTTATAAAATATTCACAGTAATTTATTACATTCACTAATCCAAACCAAACCCACAATCCTACCACCATTATTTCAAATTTTCCCAACCACCATCCCAGCCTGCCCTAATAGCAGGCCCTAAATAATTTATTTTGTATTGCTTATTATGAATAATTCGCTGAAAATGATCAAAAATTTTTTTCTTAGAAGAAAGTGTGTGAAGATTGTTGTATCTCACTCTGGAACCATTAATATGTTTTTTTTTTAATTTAGGTTGGTTTTCTTCTACTTTACAACACACCCAATGTGGTGTGCTACTCCTTGTATATCATGAGATGTCTGCATGCTGCAGGAATTCTAAAATTTTGATGGGGTGATAAAGCTGGAATTAAATTTTTAACAGAATTGTGACTTTAGGCTTCATAAATATCTCTGCAGCTTGTTGCTTTTTCCTGAGATTTATTTTGAGTCTCTGGATCATGGCTGGTTAATGAGCATATATGGCTCCAGAGGCAGTACTTGGGAGTGACTGCCAGATTCTTAGAAGAATAGGAGTATGGGAGTAGGTCACCCATCACTGACTTCATGAGAGTCTGGAGATTTCAGTCACAAAGGCCACATATGTGAGTTTTTCAGCAGACTCATTAATGGATGAGGCTCATCCGAACCTATAGAGACTGATTGTAAGCATGGTGGCGATTTGAATTCTCTAGGTTTTTGGCTGCTGGGACTGTTTGGGCATATGGGGGACTCACCCGTCCCCCTCTGGGGTGCCCTGGAAATGAGATTCAACCTGGCGAGAAGTCTGGAATCATCTTTGCAGCTTGTTGATCTCTTCTGATATTGATTTGTGAGTCTCTCCTCCACTATTTTTCTTATGAGCTGTTTATTTAGTTTTTAATTAAAGATTTAAAATAGCTATTGGGTTGTCAAGGATGTTTGTGACTTCCAAGTTGTTTAATTCAGCTGTTAGTACTTAGCTTTCATCATCACACTTCACTTACCTGCGCTGATACTTTAACGTAGAATCCTAGCATTTTCTGCTTGCAAATCACATTCACTTGACTTCTCAGATACTTCTTTTGTCTTTCTTAAATTTCTTAGTGTTACTTTCTCATTCTCATTGTTTATAAATGTTGGAGCATGCCTAGACGCAAGCCAATGTCCTTCTGCCTTCTCTGTCTCCTTTCCTCTCCATCTAACTTTTATCATTACTCTGAATTCCAACTTAGAAACTCAACTTGCTTCATTAATGAGTCACTCAAATTTGACAATGTAAAATTGGCAATTTTGCCTCCAGTTTCTTATACCATTGACTTTCCTCATCCATGTTCTGATCACCACAGAAGAGAAGGCATATGTACAATCACTTGTGGCTTGTGTATTGCTGTAAGTGGTTCTGGTGAGAAAGTGATTCTTTTGAGTATCTCAGTGTAGCTGCAGGAGATCAGGATCCTATTGTCTGACAGGAAGGATAGAGATTATATTTTACTGAATCTGCATTTTAGGATATATTTTGCATCACCTGAATTCATATGCTTTTATCTCTCATTGTTTCCAATCAAGACCTTAATTTTTAAATCTCTAAAATGGCAATAATTGCATGTGCTTCATGTAGTTTTGTGTGTGGATTAAAATTTAAATGTATGTTAGGCACTAATTAATATAATGTTTGGCCCATAGGAAACTCTAAATATTGCTTTCTATTTTTCATATCCATCTCAAATGAAACAAAAACATCTTTATTAATAGAGCTACTACTCTAAATTCATCACTATTAAGTGAAACATTTCAAAAATAGAGTGGCAAAAGCTATGTTCTGGAGCTACTTATTTTGTGAGTTAGTGTAAATTTTAATTAACATGGTTAATTTTTTGCCACTTGAATAATTAAGAAAACTCAAAAGATTTCTGTACTGTTTTGTCACTAGTTTATGTAAAGATGGTTAGAATTGTTATCTGCTAAGTGTCTTTCTTATTTTTATTTTTATTTTTTTGCTTTTTGGGTCACACCCAGCAATGCTCAGGGGTTACTCCTGGCTTTGTACTCAGGAACTGCTCCTGGCAGTGCTTGGGGGGCCATATGGGATGCCAGGGATCAAACCCGGGTCGGCCGCGTGCAAGGCAAATGCCCTACCCGCTGTGCTATCGCTCCGGCCCCCTTTCTTATTTTTAAATGTGAAATTCTCTCTTCAGTTACCTATGCAGTTGAATATTATCTCAAGTATGCATTCTATTTGTATATACATATTATGATATTCTACTGGGTGAAATATAATCCTATATCTAAAGTTTGACATAAATTTGATATACCTTCATGAAATGTAAGTAGTTCAGACCTTACAGTCTTAGATTATTTCCTAAATGTTCATTGATATTAAAAGCCTCTGTAGGCACATGTACTCCACATGTTAATATCCTAGGGGATTACTTATACTAGCCATTTGGACACGGCTAGAAAGGAGACTATGAAAAATTTATCAGTGTTGGAACAGGGCTTGATAAGTCATCTTGGCAGAACTAGACTAAATTGTTCTAAGCAGATGGGTATCACTCTTATTGTTTTCAAGAATGTGTAAGGCAGGAAGACTATATAACCAATGGTATATTATTTTAGTACTTAATTGTCATAATGGCAAGGAAATTCTTATAGGTTTTATTATTTAAGCCTTCCTGCCTTTTTTCCCTGTGTCATTGATAGAGAATAGTCCAACCAAATATAGAATCAGTATTTTTCTGTATTTATTTTTGTATTTTTTGGTGACATCCATCATTGCTTGGGCTCATTCCTGGCTCTGTTTGCAAGAATCACTCCTACAATGCTTGGAGGACTATATAGGGTGCTGGGGATCGAACCTGGATTGGCCTCATACAATGAAGTTTTCTTCCCCCGTACTCTCTTCCTGATCCTCTGCATTTATGTTGTGTCCTAACTGAAGGATGGAGGTTCTGGGGTCTAGGCTACATCAGATGTGCTCAGGGGCTATTCCTGGCCCTCATGCTCAATAATAACCCCTGGAGGTACTCAAGGAATTGTATATGGTGCTGACGATTTGAACCAGGTACAATCACATGCAAGGCAAGAGACTTACCTCATGTCCTATCTCTCCAGCACCAATTTTTCACCCTTTAAACCCAAAACGTTCTGACATATTCAACATGTGTTGAATATTCAACTGTTAATAAACATTTGATACCATTCTGTAGCATTTTTTAAAAAATGTGATTCATTCTGAGATTAAACAGATTTGAGATTATTAGCTCTCCTGCTCTCCCTTTATCTCTTTCAAATGTCTTACCTTCTTGTTGACATTGATCCTGTCATTCAGAAAGCACATTCCCTGATATTTATTCATGCCCACCTATATTTGGTATTAGGAATAAAATGGAGAACAAAATATATGTGGGTGATTTTCTCATCTGCCTCACAGACAAATGCAGTTCTGTTCTTCATTCAGATTTAATATGCATTAATCATGTCTTATTTTTCTAGTGGCAAGGAACATCCCCTTACAAAATCATGATCATACAAATAGAGAAGAAAAGGCACTTGAACTTCAAAGTTCTGAATATGTTCGGTGCTACTTTACTAGGAACCAAGAGTCACAGAGGTCCTCGGAGTGCAAGAGAAATCCATGGTAACAATGGTAACAATCACAGAAAGGAGTTAAGAAGTCAGTTCTGCTTCTCTAAATAAATTAAATTTATATTGAGAAATTAAAATGAGATTTTAATTTCTAATAACTAGTGTCTACATTTCTGCATAGTTTTCTTCTATTTAAACAATGTCTGAGATTGATATCCCCAAAGTGTAGAATGCTTGATAAGTGATAGAAGAAAAGTATGGCAAACAGGCCTCAACCAAAAGATTAGGAGTCCCAAGGTCATGCCTTTTGATTTCTTATCTCCACAACTGCTATCATCACTACGACCAAAACCACCACTGTGATCAATAACTCATAAAGTTCTGACAGGGAAGCACAAGTAAAAGTCATTAGGGTTATATCAAGTAATAATGCTAAATAACAATGGCTAATAGTCTTAGCTTCATTTACTGATCACTCACTGTGTCACATATTCTGGTAGCATATATTATCTCAAGAAGTTATACTTATGCTGTAGACAACTGTTTCTATTCCCATTTATAGGTTGAGAAATAAAGTGTGGAAAAGGTAAATTTCAGAGGCTTAAAAGCTGATAAGTGATGTCCTTTTTCTAACACGGGCCTATCTGTTTGCATAGGATGCAGTCATGACCACAAATCTATGATTCCTCTCTAGAGCCCTGTTTCACTCAAGAACTCTCAGAAATTCTCAACTGCAAGCTGTTCATCAATTGGAATTTGCTATTTTTCCTCTAGCCTAATGGATTCACAGCTGGCATCCGAAGACAGGATAAGAGACTTAATGATAAAAGGCTTCAAAATAGTGCTTGCTTAGAGTACAGAGACCATTCAAGATTAAAATTCAGAATTTCAAAGAATTGTGATTCATTTTGCAGCTGCAACTTCTATCCATTAACTGATTAACTCCTCTCACTATTGACTGTTTACCCCATTTTAAGGTTGCAGCACTATCCAGATAATCCCACAGTTATCAGTTGTAGAGACATTAGATTTACATATAATCACAGCTCAAAATCATGCCCATGGCTTTAATAAATGGTTACATTCTTTTATCGGTGGGTTTAGTGTTACTAGTGGCCACTAATTTTGAACTCTCAATGTGTGTTGCATTGAAATTAAATATTCATTATGATCTTTTGAAGTTTACATTGGAAAGTACTTCAAAAACTATCAGTGCATCAAATTATAATGTATTGCTTCTCTTTTTAAAAATCAGATAGTGGTAATCCTTTGTGAATTTTGCTCTTTACAATTCTTTCATCAGTGCAGATGTTAGCAGCTCACATGGGACAGTTAAAAAAAAGTCTTCTCATAAAAGCCATAGAAGAAAGTCAGCCATAAATCATACACTTTAAACAGAGAGAGAGAGAGAGAGAGAGAGAGGAAAAGAGAGAGTGAGAAAGACACAGAAAGAGAGAATTGCTATGGATACAGTTTCTCAAAAACAGATGATCATAAAATGGAAAGGTTTAATACTTCCATTAACATAGCACTTTCTTCATTGATTGTTTGCAGCTGATTGAACTCTTTCATTAAGTGATGCTAGTTAGGACTTACTAATATTTTTTTCCAGTAGATTCTTTTTAATTACCAGGAAAATATATTTAATGGAAATCATTTTTATATTCAGTATATGTGTATTTGTCTATTATGCTTATTTTGTGTCCCTTATTTTCCTTGTGTGTGGTGTGTTCTTGGAACAGGTAGGCTCTCAGACTGTGCTTTCACATTTAATTGGATTTCATATTTCATCTCTTAGCTCTTGGACTTGACTGATGGTTAACAGTAAACATGTTTAATTATTCTTTCATGCAACTTGGCCATTGGCAGTGATTTTCATAGCAGTAATTTAACTGCTGAGGCTGCAAGTCAAGATTCATCAGTTTTATTAGGATGCTGAACCTTAAAAGCTTATGGTTGATGATGTTATTAACTCTCTCTATAGTAAAGGGGAAAATGGGCAGTGCTGCACTTTTTAATATAGTCCACATGTGGGTGCCTATAAAATACATGGGCGAAAAGTCTGTCAAAGCAGTAAGTGACTCACCAGTTATCTCAACTCTGCCGCTTCAATTGTCAAGCATTTTAATTGCTTCAGAATACTTTTAAAAAACAGATTTACAGAATTGTTTGTTGACTTTGTTTTAATTTTTGGGGAATAAATCACCTTTATGTTTCTAGACGTATTTTTACATGAATTTTTGTCCAAGATTTTGTTAGAAAAATGTTCAAAATTACAGAAACTGAAAAAATTAGCTCAGTGACATTTATCAATTGTTACTATTGTTTTAGATATTTCCTCCATATACAGATAGAGTATGGATTTTTTTTTTCTGCTTATTTTTGTCTATTACTACTTGGTTTTAAATGTTTTTTTCTGCATTATTTGAATGTAAGTTGGTAAATTATACATCTTACGCCTATTAAATTTTGTATTCAGGATATAATTAAGATGCACTCGTTGCATTAGTTTGTCTTTTTAGCTTTAAAATGCTTCCACAACTCTTTTCCATGGCCCTGTCACCTTTTATATCTGTGATGTTTTTTAAAAAAATTATTTTAAATTTTTGGTTTTGGGGCTACACCTGGTAATGCTCGGAGGAAACTCCTGGCTGGCTCTATGCTCAGGAATTACTCTGCCAATGGGATGTAAGCGGTTGAACCCAGGTTAGCTGCACACAAACCAAATACAGTACTATTGCTCTGGCCCCTATTTTTTTTTCTTTTTAAGAATTTAAGCCAATTGGGCTGGAGCAATAGCACGGCGGGTAGGGCGTTTGCCTTGCACATGGCCGACCCAGGTTCAATTCCCAGCATCCCATATGGTCCCCTGAGCACCGCCAGGGGTAATTCCTGAGTGCAGAGCCAGCAGTAATCCCTGTGCATCGCCAGGTGTGACCCAAAAAGCAAAAAAAAAAAAAAAAAAAAAAAAAAAAAGAATTTAAGCCAGTAGAATTCTGAAAAAGTGAATTTGCTGTACTGTTTCTGACTAGATTCAAATTCAGCCTTAAAGTTGATTGATAATGTTCCATGAGGCTAGAAGTGGTTCACAATGTGAGCATGCTTCAGAATCTTCAGAAGCGTTCATTAACATGGATTGATTGGACTAAAATTTTAGTTGTGGGTGTTGTGAGGTTTATAGACAAGGCGTGAAGCTGTTTTCTCAAAATGTAGTGTATGGTAAACTAATGATAAATCAATATAATTTTAATTTTTGAAAAATTCTTATCTCATTCTCTACTTTCCTGATCCAGTTTACTTACATTGAGCCTCAGTTATTTGCATTTTAGCAAGATCCCAGGGGTGAATGCTGAACATGCAAGTCTAGGAATCACATTTTGAGAACTGGGTTAGACATTTAACACATAGATGATGTATGCTTCTTATTGGAGCACATCAAAGGGCACCTGGTGACAGCTTGTTCCACAACTGATAATAAGTTTGATTATTTGGTTAAAGTGGTGACTGCTAGGTATCTCCATTGTAAAGGTGCATTTTCCTCCTTTGTAATTAATAACTTAGCTATAGAGTGATACTCTGTAATTAACAAGTAATCTACAGGAAGATAACAATGTGAATTTCTGTTCCTTAACAATCTGGTTTTATTATCAAATGATGATCTTGGTCTGGATCAGTAGTCTTTATTCTGTTGTTCTTTCAAGAAAATGCATTTCCCCCTCCTCCTCTCCTCTTGTCCACCCTCCTTCTTCCTCACCCTGCTCTTTCCTCTTGTTTTCTCTCTCTCCTGTCTGACAGCTTCCCCTCCTCATTCCCCCACATAAAAATATAAACATAGTTGCTCTGTATCTCTCTCACACATTGTTCTATTGCTCTTCCTTCCCCACTTACCTTTTTCTTTGTTCCTAAATGTGTCCCTTATACTTTTCACTAACAATGTATCAGTGAGTGTTTTTTTTTTTGAGCCTCAAATATTCCTCTATTAATCTAGTAATAGTCTTTCCTAGATCTTTTTGAGTTGACAATGCCATTACCACTAGCCTACTTTCTCCGTTTTTGGCAAAAAAAAAAAAAAGTTTTATTCTAACTTGAATTTTTTCTTTTTTAGATCTGAAACCAGCCATTTGCCTAAGGAACACTATTTAGTAGGGAATATTATTTTAAAACGATTATCTAGGTGCTAGGGTTTCTGAGTCTTTCTGGAATATCACTGCTGCCAGTTTCTTTCACAGGCTGGAGACTTAAGACTTTTTTGATGAGATTGAACTAATATCTTCAGTATAAGTGCAGAACAAAGAAGTCTTCCTCATCTTCCTTATGACCCCATTGGATCCACATTAATCCATAGTGAAAACTTATTCTTAATAAAAACGGTTTCAAAATTTTTTTAAACTACACGTTTGTTATAATTTTATAGATATATTTAGAAGTACCACAATGATACTTCAAGCAACAATAATAAAACTACTAAGAAAACTAGATTTCCTTTTATTTGTTCTTCTAATAT
The DNA here is from genome assembly GCF_027595985.1 of Sorex araneus. NCBI lineage: Eukaryota > Metazoa > Chordata > Mammalia > Eulipotyphla > Soricidae > Sorex > Sorex araneus. The sequence continues at coordinate 51,033,169 of NC_073312.1, forward strand.
ATTAGTGTAATATACTCTGTTATTTTTGTCTGAAATATTATATTTCATTATATACCGATGAATTTAATACTGTATAACATTAATTTAAATTTTTATCCTTTAAGTGATCTCACAAACACTTTTCTATGACTATTTTACTCAAAATTTCTTCTAAACTTTTAGCTAATTGGCTCCAGAAATCTTTCTGTGGTATATTCAGAGACCAGGTGTTGTGATGTCTCTTTCTCTTCACACCTTCCCTTTGGACAGGTGCTTGTTCTCTTTCAGAACTTTTATTGGCCTAAACCATCAGTTTATTATGTAAGATATTCTACATGACATTTCTATATTGTTCTAGTTTTATTCCTGCCAATTCCTGGTTTTATGTAAAATCTTTTTGTTAAATCCTAAATCCTCAGATTTTTTTACTTCTCAAATTTAGGCTTTTGGCACATTATTTGGTAAAACACTTCCTATTTTTTAAACTTCATTGTCACTGTCATCCCATTGCTCATCGATTTGTTCGAGCGGGCACCAGTAACGTCTCTCATTGAGAGACTTATTGTTACTGTTTTTGGCATATCCAATACGCACGGGTAGCTTGCCAGGCTCTGCTGCAGGGGCTCAATACTCTCGGTAGCTTGCCGGGCTCTCCGAGAGGGGCGGAGGAATCCAATTTGGGTTGGCCGAGTGAAAGGCGAATGCCCAACCACTGTGCTGTCGCTCCAGAAAAATACATTTAGATATAATCAACATGTCTAACTTTCCGATCTCCAACATAATTTTGTGATATTTGTATGTATTGAATGATTTCATGTGACTGAAATGATCACCACAATATGTCTAGATAGCATTCAAAACTACACAGTTGCCCAATGTTTTCCAGTGATGAATGCTTTTAAGATCTACTCTTTTAGCAACTTTGGAATATGTAGTACAGTATTATTAACAATCCTCACAATTACATCACCATGACTTTTGCTTTATCTTTTTTTTTTTGGGGGGGTCACACCCAACGATGCACAGGGGTTACTCCTGGCTCATGCACTCAGTTAATCACTCCTGGCGGTGCTCAGGGGACCATATGGGATGCTGGGAATCGAACCTGGGTCGGCCTTGTGCAAGGCAAACGCCCTACCTGTTGTGCTATTGTTCCAGCCCCATGACTTTTGCTTATCTTGTGAAAGGAAGTTTGACCCATTTTTGCTGTCCTAGACCCTTGGTTCTGGCAACCACTGTCTCTTTTTCATAATTTTGAGTTCAGGTCTTTTGTTAAAATTTGTATGTTAGAGTCCACATATATGTAAGGTCATATGATATTTGCTTTTCTAGGTCTGGCTTGTTTTGCTTAGCATAGTATCCTTAGGATGTTTTCTCTTTTTAATGCCTGCATAACGTTCCATTGCGTGCATATATACGTATGTGTGCATATTTTATTTTTCTATTCATCCATCAGTAGATATTTAGATTTCTTTCATATCTTGTATATATTGTGGACACATATATCTTTTTGAGATTGTGTTTTCATTTTTCTTTGGATAAATACTCATAAATAAAAGTGTTGGGTTTTAAGTGCTACTATGCTTTTAATTGTTGAGAAATCTCTATATGTTGAGGAGAACCTACTGTTTTCCATAGTGGCTACTGCAATTTACTTTCCCATTTGGGTAGTACAGGGATTCCCTTTCTCCAGTGTCACCTGCACTTGTGATTGCTTGTCTTTTTAATAGCAAACATTCTGATAAAGATGAGTTGATATTTCATTAGGGGGTTGATATGCATTTATCTGTAAATTTTTGTATATATGTTGGTGCTTTGTATCTCATCTTTGAAAAAATATGGGTAACTTAGATCCTTTGCCCATTTATAAACAGACAGTTTTTGCTGTTGAGTTGTATGATTTATCTATGTATTTTGGTTAATGATCCCATTTTAAGATATGATTTGCAAATATTTCCTCCCTTTTGGTAGGTTTCCATTCATTTTTCTGGTTACTTCCTTTGTTGTTTTCTTAGGTTCATGATTGTTATCCATATCTGCTCTTTTTGGTTACTGTGTTATTTTGTATCTCCTACTTTAATTTTTGAAAATCGCTCGCATTAAACTCTTTAAATTTCTTTCAATGCAGGCTGCTGTAATTTGAAGTCTGATTCCTAATTGTTATCATCATCTTTTGTCTTGAAACACTAAAACATGGACCTCTCTGCTTCCGAGAACAGATAATGTTGTTCATTAGTGGCATTTTTTGTTATTTTTTTATTTTAAGTTGTGTTTCTCCAGAATTTTCAAAAAAGCTTTATCTTTCAAAACACTTTGAAATTACTAAAAAATTTATTTACTCATTTTCAATTTCTTTCTTTCTCACCCGCCTGTATTGATAGCAGTTCAGGTTCATTCTCACTGGGAGCCATTGTATGGTTTATCTACTTTTCTTTTTCCTGTCTTTTAAATTTTGATATTTTTCCTTGAGGAAACACAACATTCAATTTGAGGTTCTCCACCTTTTCATAGTTTTTCTCTGACTTGTCCCCACAAGGAAATGCTTCTTTCTACTGTATCTATAAGGGTTAGAGAGATAGTATAGGGAGGTAAGCACTTGCCTTGAGTACTGCTGACCTATGTTCCATCCATGGTAAAACATGTGGTCTCTTGAGCCCTAATAGGAGTGATCCCTGAGCACAGTCCAGGTGTAAGCCCTAAGGACAGAAAAATGTGTCCTTGTATATGTCAAAGGTATTTATTGCATTACCACAGATAGACTCTGGAATCTTTGAGACAGTGTGTATATATTTATGTAGCTCTCTTGGGAGAAGCTTTATTGTTTTACCGAATTCACAAAAAGGATTCTGCTTTGTAATCTCAAATTCCCTAGCCCAAAAGCTAAGTATGTTATTGTTGTTATTATTATCATTTACATTTTCAATCTTTGAAGAAATGTTATTGGACCATAGGATCTTTCTACTCCTGTAGGTTTTGTTTGTTTGTTTGATGTGTATACTGGGTTTCAAACTTTGACAGTTAATGAAATTCTGAAAAGTCTTTTTAGAAGTTGTGAATCCATTTCTCATAGTATAATGCCCCAAGGGAACCCATCTTTATAATTTAAAGATCCTATCAGTTCCTTAATTCCAGAGTTTTAATTACTGTCTTGGATTCATATAAGTCTAGTCTATAATCACTCTGTCTATTCAGCAATTGCTATTTTTTTCCTTTTACAGATAGATCACTTCTAATGAGTTTTTTTCCATAAAAGTGTCCTTTGGTGATGCTTTGTCCCTTCCAGAGACTGCATAATTTATTTTCTTTCTTTCCCTCCTGCAACTCATATGTGATGCAAAATAGAGAAGTTAAAAAGTTTACTCTCTTAAAACATTGGCAGAAGTCTCCAGGAAATTGACCTCAGAGGAATCTTCAACAAGATGAACACAGTGACAACAAAAATAAAAAATAAATTAAAAAATGGTATTGCATCAAATTAAAATGTTTCTACACAGTGAAATAAACTCAAGCTCTAATAAAAAGACATGCTACTGAATGGAAGGAAATATTTGCACACAATGCAGCAGATAAAGGGCTGATGTCTAAAAATCTATAAAGCACTCACAAAACTCAGCAATAAAAAAAATCCCAACTACTCCATTCACAAGTAGGGCAAAGAGATAAACAGATACTTTCCCAAAGAAAGCTTACAGATGGCAACATGCATATGAGAAAGTGCTCATCATTTGTTACTTATGATTAGAGACATGTAAATCAAAACAACAGCGAGATATCACATCACACATGTGAGAATGACACATTAAAAATTCTGAAAAGTCTAAATACTGCCAGTGTTAGTGAGAAAGGAACTCTTATTCACTGCTGGTGGGAATGTTATCTGGTTCAGCCTCTCTCAAGAGCAATATGGAGATGTAGTACAAAATATGGGAGTAGTGCTACTATATGACCCAGCAATATCACTGCTTGGTGTCTATCCCCAAAACATAAAAACATGAATCTGAAAGGATATATGCACACGTGTGTTTATTGCAACACATGTAGTACAATGGCCAAGATACGAAAACAACCCAAATGCCCAGCAATGGTGAATGGATCAAGTAATTCTGGTATATAGAATACAATTGAAATGCTATACAGCTTTAAGAAAGAAGAAAATCATGATGTTTGAAACAACATGGATAGAACTAGAGGATATCATGGTGATTAATGTCATCAGAAATAAAAGGACAGATACAGAATGATCTTTCTCATATGTAGGACTTAAAGATACACAGCAAGGCAATAACAAAGGCAACAAAGTGGGAGTACTGATCTATACAATTGAGTTGGGGAAGGGGTCCAGAGTGAGGAACATTAGGGTCCCCGAGGAAGGACTGTGGGTACACTGGTGATGGGTGTGGTGTTGGAATTATGTGCATGAGAAATCACTCTTAACAATACTATAAACCACAGAATCTCAATTTTTAAAATGGAGGAGGTATAAATAGTTGAAACGAATTTGTCAAAGCAGTTGTTATATCTATATCTTAACTACTTGGAAGGTTCTTGTTTTATTTTTTTGTTTTCTCTTTTTCTTTTTATTTATAATATCACAATAAAACCACGCTTTCCATATATATATATTTTTAAATCTGTCTCTCCTTTATGTCTTCTGCATCTCCCACTACAACTTTTAAAAATTGCTCTCATCAATCCTGCATCATTTTTCAAATATGCTCAGTCTTTCTTTCAGAGTTACCACTTGATGCTGATACTCATCAAAATCCTGAACCAAAAGAAAAAATGCTGAGATAAACATTCCTAAACTCTCATTTCTACTCCAGTTGCCCTTAAAGTTGAATTTCTTTCTCAGACTTTACCCTCACTAAATCCAAACCAAGTTGTCATATCCCTTCCCTTTGCTTCCTGTTTCCCCCTTATTATCCTTATATTTTTTCCCATTCTACCCATAAACTGCCCTTTCTAATTTCCATATTCCTTCCTTCCTCCTCTGATTTCCCTTTTGTCCACCCTGTTCCACACTACTAGCCCTTTGTGTTGATTTATCTTCTTTTCAGTTTGTTTCATTCACTTAGATGGAAAATTCTTGTTTTAACATAACCCTGAAAGTTAGGACAATTTTTTGTTTATTTTTGGGGTCACACTTGTTGATACTCGGGGTTTACTTCTGGCTCTGTGCTCAGGGTCATTTGTGATGGTGCTTAGAAGACCATATGTGGTGCCAGGGAATGAAACAGTATCGGCTACATGCAAGACAAAACAAGCATCTTAACTATTATCACTTGTATCACTTGTCATCTCGTTGCTTATTGATTTGCTCGAGCGGGCACCAGTAGCATCTCCATTCATTCCTGTGTCAAAGTGTATTGTCAAAGATAATTTTTTCCCATTTTGCTTATGCTTTGTAAGTATTTATAATTGTTTGGGAATGTTTTTTATAATTCAGTGGTCAGTAATGGTACAAAGCAATACTAACAGATAATTTTGAAAGATTTCAAATTGAGTCCCCCATTGCATCAAAGGAGACTATCAGGATAAGTGAGATTTATACCTTTCAAGTTGTCCTGACAGTGAGACAGAAGAGTGCAGGGGATGGAGATAGGAGGTACATTATGATATTATTTCACTATAAAAAGACCTCAGGGCTGGAGCGATAGCACAGAGGGTAAGGCGTTTGCCTTACTTGTGGCCGACCCGGGTTCGATTCCTCTGCCCCTCTGGGAGAACCTGGCAAGCTACCGAGAGTATCTTGCCCACATGGCAGAGGCTGGAAAGCTATCCATGGTGTAATTGATATGCCAAAAACAGTAACAACAAGTTTCACAATGGAGATGTTACTGGTGCCTGTTCGAGCATATCGTTGAGCAACGGGATGACCATGATGACAGTGATGAAAAGACCTAAATTCCTAGATATATTCCAGTAATAATGTAAGGCAGTGGTTCTGAGTTTGTCTATAAATAAGAAAAAATAATTGTTTAAATACTCATTATTTAAAATATAAAGAAATGCTCAGGAAAAAATAGAAATACTTTCATGCTAGAAAGCGACCTAGTGAAGGACAGTTTGTTGAATTTTTAAAAAGAACCATCAAAAAGATATTAGGAGAAATCTCCACAATACTGACTTCAAATGAGTATTAATGGTTTTCCTCCATTGTCAAAGGAAAAATAAATAGTCAAATATCATACATCTGACAGAGGGCTAATAGATAAAATATGTGTGCTATTTGAAGTACTAAAAAAACTTAACAACAGCAGCAAACCCATCAAAAATGGAAAGGAAGAGCTGGAAAAGTGGCTCAGTGATAAAGTGGCTGTCTTACATCTATGGGTCCTTGGGTTCAATGCCTGGCACTACCATAAAGAAAAAGCAGTTGAAAAATGGACATGATGGACACACAAAAAAGACATACAGATGGCTAATAGCAATGCTAAAAAGTGTTATAATCAGGGCCAAAGCAATAGCACAAGGGATGCAACTAACCCTATTTTGATGCCTGGCACTGCATATGGTTCCTTCAACATCTCCAGACTGATACCTGTGTATAGAGCCAGGCATAAGTTCTGAGCACTGCCAGATGTGACACCTGATGTGATAAATAACATAGATAAAATAACCCACCCATTATCCATTGTCAGGAAAATGCAGATCAAAGCAACAAAGTGCTATCACCTCATTTCAGTATGAATGGCCTGTATTTAAAAAAAAAGTCTGGGGCTGGAGCAATAGCATAGCGGGTAGGGCATTTGCTTTGCACACGGCTGACCCGGGTTCAATTCCCAGCATTCCATATGGTCCCCTGAGCACCGCCAGGAGTAATTCCTGAGTGCAAAGCCAGGAAGTAACTCCTGTGCACTGCTGGGTGTGACCCAAAAAGCAAAAAGAAAAAGTCCACAACTAACCAGTTTGGTAAGGATGAAGTGAAAAAGGAAATTCTTTCACTGTTATCTGGCTCAGCCTCTGTGGAAAATAGTATGGAACTGTTTCTTTTAAAAGAAGTTAAAAGTAGAACAATTATATGACCAGTGATTCCATTCCTTCACATCTACTCCAAGAATTCAGAAACATTAATCTCGAGCGAGCGAAATCACGAAATCCCATTGATCATCAAATTTCTCGAGTGGTCTCAGTAACCTCTCCATTTGTCCTATCCCTGAGATTTTAGAAGCCTCTCTCTACTCGGTCTTCCCAACGATGCCGCATTGGAGGCTCTTTCAGGGTCAGGTGAATGAGATCCGGCTTGTTACTTACTGGCTTTGGCATATGAATACACCATGGGAAGCTTGGGAGGCTCTCCCATGTGGGCAGGAAACTCTCAGTAGCTTGCTAGTTTCTCCCAGAGGGAGAAGTTGGTTGTAAGTCTCTGGATGTTGGCCGTTTATAGGATTACACACACCTGGGTTCCTCTGCCGGTACCTTCATGTGTGAGGCTTGTCCGAACATGTGGAGAGGGGCCTTGAGCATGGCTGTGGCTAGGATCCGGTGGTCTGTGGCCGCCGGGAGCTCTGCTTCGGTCGGGGAGAGCGCTGGAGCCCATCCCCTCCGAGGGACCCCAGGGAAGACAGCCAGGCATGCGTGCAAGAGACTCTTTCAGAAACATTAATATGAACATATATGTGCACAATTATGTTAATTCACTATCTAACGCATCCATAATCTAAAAATCCAAATGGCTAAAGATAGATAAGTGGTATATGTGCATAATGGAATACTGAAAACTGATAAGCTGTAAGAAAAAATGAAATCTTACAATTTCCTACAACTTGGTTGAAATTAGTCAGTGTCATGTAAAGAAAAATAAGTCAAATAAAATAGAAAATGCATTTAATCTTAATAATATTTAGAATGAAACAAACACTAAAGGGAATGTATAATAGTGAAAGAAAACCTAAACTATTAGAACAGAACTGAGGTTACCGATGTGGGTGAGGAGAGTGCTAGGGATCGGGGAACAGGGACAGTTGTAGAAGATAACTTGAACACTACCTTAAACATTTTTAAACATTAAAGTAATAGTTAATATTAGATTAAGGCTATTCATGGACCATTGGGTTTATCAATTTGTATGCTCCCCTCTATTTCCATGTATAGCCTCTGTTAACATCAGAAGACATTATGCATGATATGAGAAAAGAACAAAATTATACTCTGTTTAAACCCCTGTTAAATATCCATTTGCTACATTTATTGTCTTTTTCCATGATATCAGCATATTTTTCATTGATGAGAATAATAAATAAATGTAATTCTTATTATTAGACATCTATTTATTATCTTAACTGTATATCATTATCATAGTGGTTCATTTAAAACTGAATTTCACATAAACACATTTCAGAATCATAAACGTACTCTCTAACCAGACATGAGCTGTTAGAATAATAAAAATAAGAATCCATTACACTGATTGAATTTCTTATATAACAGAAAACATTAACTAGTATAAAATATCAGTTGATGTAGGTAAATGTTACCCACCAATATTTTGGGTTATAAAATAAATGAAAATAGTTTCATGTTTTTATTCACTTTCAAAATTTAAAAAAAAACTATATTTAGAACTTTATACTAGATGGATAGGAAACTGCCTTAAGCATTGGGAGAGAAGACAAAAAGCTCTCAAAATTTTGTCATTGTGCCTCCCTGCTTTCAAGGAACCAGCTTATAAATTGTCTTTTAGTTAATGTTTAGGAATGATGATGTAAAAGAAGTAGGTAGCTGCACATATTAAAATGGAGACAAAAATTTTGTTGGAAAAATACATTTAAAACACGGTCAGAAGTGACATAAAAACAATTGTGGAGGGTCTTTGACACTTTTGTTGGTTGGGGAGGGATTCGCTAATTTTATCAAAAACATAAACCTTAAAATTATTGTAAGGTTAGTGTTGCCTCAGTAACAAACATTATTTTTTAAAATTCAGATCAGGAAAACTTGGGGACTAGCTCAGGGATCTTGGCCATAAAACTTGCATGTACAAGGATCTCCGTTTGAGCTCTAGTACCCCTTGCTCCCAGCTCACCAGTAGGGGTGGTCCTGGAGCCGAGCCCTCCTAGAGTGGTCCCAGGGGCCCTCTGCACTCCAGGTCCCAAGCAGTGCCTCAGCTCTGGGTCAAAGAATTGTATCATCAGATCTGCTTGGCTAAGTACTTCAGGGAGTGACCCTGCCCCCAGCTCACTAGTTGGGAGAACAACACCCCCCACCCCCACCCCACCTCCTCAAACCAGCAAAAATAAAATGAAACACATCAGTAATTTATAATTGACTTCTCTAAAGCTAGAACTGTTTTTATACCTAACTTTGGAACTTTTCTGGGTACCTTTTAAAGGGCTTCTACAAACATTACTTTCTAAAACATAGCAGAGCATATTTAATTTTTATTTATTTTTTTATTAGTGAATCACCATGAGGTACAAACTTACGAACTTTTGTGTTTACATTTCAGCCATACAATGGTCGTTTATCCATCCCTCCACCAGTGCTCATTCTCCTCCACCAATGTTCCTAGTATCCCTCCCACCACCCCAATACCATCCCCCACCACCCCACCCTTCCTCTGCGGCAGGGCATTCTCTTTTGTTCTCTCTCCTTTTGGGTGTTGTGGTTTGCAATAGAGGTATTGAGTGACTCTCATGTTCGGTCTATAGTCTACTTTCGGCACGCATCTTTCAACCTGAATGGGTCCTCCCAACATCCTTTACTTGGTGTTCCCTTCTCTATCTGAGCTGCCTTTTCCCCAACATGTGAGGCTGGTTTCCAGGCCATGGAGCAGATCTCTTGGTACTTCTCTTTACTACACTTGGGTGTCAGTCTTCCATTCTGTTACTTTATATTCCACAGATGAGTGCAATCTTGATATGTCTATCCCTCTCTTTCTGACTCATTTCACTTAACATGATACTTTCCATGTTGATCTATTTATATGAAAATTTCATGGCTTCATCTTTTCTAACACTTGCATCGTATTCCATTGTGTAGATGTACCAAAGTTTCTTTAACCAGTCATCTGTTTTGGGTCACTCGGTTTTTTCCAGATTTTGGCTATTGTAAACAGTGCTGTAATGAACGTACAAGTGCAGATATCATTTCTACTATACATTTTTGCCTCTCTGGAATATATTCCCAGGAGTGGTATTGCAGAGCATATTTTGAGGAGAGCTAAAATGTATTATTTCTACAACAAAATATGTGTACATTTGCAGACAATAAATGTGATTTCTTTTGCAGGGAGCACCTGGCGGTGCTCAGAACTTACTCTTAGCTCTGTGCTCAGGGATCCATCCTGGTGGGGCTCAGGAGACCATATGGGGTTCCGGGGTCCAACCTAGGTTGGCCATAAGCAAGGCAAGCATGTGCCCACTGTACTATCACACCACCCTAATAGGTGATTTTTGGCATTAAAAAAAGAAATCTTTTTGTATTATCCAATCTCATTTAGTCATAGTTGTGTCTCTTCTTCCCTTTATTTATGCAAAGGTTATTTTATGTAGAGATTATGAAACTAACTCACAAGCATTACAATTTCAGAGATGAGAACAAAGAAAATATTTCAGTTAAAATTTATACAACAGAGAATTAGCTGTAATTTAAGTGACAGTATACTACATGTGTTTATTTTAAATTAATCTTAGACTATTTGACATTTAATGTCCCCAGAGATCACATCTTATAGAATTACTTTGAGGCACTGAAAAATAATCACAAATTAAGTTTCAAAACAATCTTTATTTTTCTATGGCTTGTTCCAGAATCAGCTTTAAATCATGTTCTTTGGATAACTGTTAAATGAACAAACTAAAATCAGCATAGCTTTATCTCTCATAAAATCTAGCCTAAAATTCATTCAGCAAGTTTATTTTAAAAGGAATTTAAAGAGATTTTTTGTGTGTTTATCAATTTACCAGTATTGCTTACTCCAAGACTTTTCCTCATTCAATGGACAGCCTCTAATAATATCTTACCTCTAGTGGTTCAATATAGAAAATCAGTAATTCACAAAAGAATTTGTAGTTTGATCAAGGTCAGACTTCTGAATTTTCCTTCTTGTCCCACAAGAAATTATAGCTTGAATACCTTGCTCTTAGGTAGGAAAAATTTCGCTCTAGAATACAAATCGGTGGCTATAAGAACTTCAAATAATGAATTGAGCCTTGGAGCTCCAACAGACATTGCTGTTTGTTTAAACTTGCTGACATGAACATCTTTGTGACAGAACTAATGCAGCGACATGGTCCTCTGTCCAGGAGGTCCTATGAGAGAAGGGGGAACTTGAATTGATTAGGTCCTTGCTATTTAGTTTCAATTCGAATCACCTTGGGAACCACAGATGCCACATCCATTTGGCCCTCTACTTGTTTATAAAGGGAACTGCTTCAAAGGCTGGTGTCCTGGAATTCAAGCTGACCTCATCACACAGGGCCGTGGTTTTGATTTTCTTGTTCCCAATTTATTGCTGGGGTCTGAGTACCTGGGTACCATGGTGATAAAGTGCCATTGAAATACTTAGGTAATCAGTCAGTGTGCTAGAGTATTGATTTCTTTCTTTCCTTTTTCTGAACAGACAAAGGCAGTCTCTCAAGATGCCCTGGAGTAAGAGGGCAATTGCATTCATGATAAAGAGCAGCAATGATAAAGGCAAAGATTAATAACTTCAACTGGGCAGGAACTATTTTCAGGGAACAGAAAATATCGAAACCCTTTATTGACCTCCTCATTTAGGACATAGGTCCCTCTCTTTGAATCTTTAAATTGGGTGATATTTTTTTTTAAAGCAAATCATTTGCTTTTATACTAACAGCCTGTTCATAATGAAATAGTGACCAGGACTTAAAACTTCTCAATTTCAAGGCAAACTACTGTGTACAGTGTGTCTTATTACAGATAGTGAGCCTCACTTTAATCGCTTGTCTTTCCTGAAGAGTACATTGCTATTTAAAAGAGGCTATGCAGTCTGTGCTAACTACAACAAAAGATTTTTAAAAAAATTCAAATGCATAGACTTAAATTTATATGTTGGCAGCTCTGCCATTCGCAACAATGGCCTGAATACTTCCCTTAAACATTTTAATTGAAGCCAAATTACTTCTGTTCTTTAATAAGTAGATAGCATAATCATTGCAGTGACAGTAATCACAGAAAACTTAGCTTCTGGTACTTTTGCTTTTTTAGCCTTCAGCCTGTCTTTCTTAACATTTTTTTTTTATATTTTAATTTTCTCTAATTTATTTATTGATTTTTCTCCTTTACAATTATCTCTAAAATCTTTAAGAAGTAGCATTTAGCTATTCTTTTCTTAAAGAGATTTATCGAGATGTATTTGACATACACTAACATACACACATTTAAATTATATGGTGCAATCCATTTTATATGAGAATACATCCATTAGACCACTTAAGATAGTGAGTATATGTATAATTCAAATTTACTCCTGATTCTTTGTAGTCTCTTCCTCCTGTTTTCAGGCCTTCATCCCTTGGCAACTACTGATCTGTTTTCTGTCACTATAGATACATTTGACTTTATTATAATTTTATATAATTGGAATATACAGCATGTAATCTTTTCTGTCTTCTTTCACACTTTGTAATTATTTTGAAAGCCAACCTCGGTATTGCAAGTTTCAGTAGTTCATTCCATTTTTCTGGATAACAGTCCATGTATAGACAACAATGTATTTGTCTTTATTTGTTGATTGATATAATTTTTATAGACCCAAACTTGATCACAGATTGCTGTGTCCATTTATAGGCAAGTTCTGTATGACATGTATTTACTTCTCTCTTTAGTAAATACCTGGGAATAAAATAAGGAGAGAGCAAAAGGGAATGCCCTGCCACAAAGGTGGGGTGGGGTGGGGGGAGGATGGGGTAGGGTGGTGGGAGGGATGCCGGGACCATTGGTGGTGGAAAATGGACACTGGTGGAGGGATGGGCACTCGACCATTGTATGACTGAAACGCAAGCACGAAAGTTTGTAAGTCTGTAACTATACCTCATGGTGATACACTGATAATAATAAAAAAATCTCCCATTGAAAAAAAAGTATTTATTTGAATGTAGACACAAACCACAACTGTTGATACAATTCTAGAATTGAAATTGATTAGCTCATACTGCTCCAATATTAAAATCAATAGGTATAAAATTCAGTTTTATGTGGAAATTGTTATATTTACATCGAGGTAAATCCTTGTCTAAGACCTTTTAAGCTATTTGTTGGGAGTTGAGCTTTCTGTGTTACTGTTTTTGTTGAGTTTAGTTGGCTTCTATGTTGCTTTCCCATCTTATTTGGTGTGTTCCTACTGGAATTTCAGTATTGAGGATTTCGGAGGTGTCCAGAGACTTCAGGATCTATGGTCTGATCTAATAGTTGGCATGGCGATGCCTGTGGGAGGTGGTCATGGTAACCAGGACTTCCAGAAGTATAGGAGGTAAGGGGGCTGACCCAGGAATTCTAGCCTGGGTACGAGGGTATCTGAAATTATTCACAGTTTGGGTCTCTGCAGAGAATATACATGAAGTGGTGGAGTTGAGTCCTCAGCGTGGCTGCAGCGGTCATGTGTTGGTGCAGCTGCCAGGGCTTCAGCCTATCTCCCAAGGGCGCCCTGGAGTTTTCAGATACGGAGACCAGTATTTCTGTTTTAGCTGCTCGGCCTGCATCTCAGAGATCTAGTCTGGGATTGGTAGAGCAGGGCCTGGATCAGTCAACATGGTGGCAGCCGAGGGAGGTGGGCACTGGGGCTCCTGGAAGTACAGGGGTAGGGGAGGCTTCCTACCCCGAACTTATGGATCATATATTATCATATGCATAATTTGGAAGGCGCTCCGGAGCAGTGCCTAGAAGCCACACCCAGTAATTTGACCTTAGTATGAGAGCTTCATGATTCAGTGCTCAGAGCGTAATGCAGTGCTGCCTGGGCCCAGCAATGCTGGGGGTCTCTAGGGCTATACCTGGAAATTCTTTGGGGGTATAGTAGGGGTTAGCATAGGGGGTATGGGGTGGGTGGAGGTGGGAATGTTGTTGCAGGATTCAAACTTGGGGCCTAGCAAGGTATTGTTACAAGCTTTTGAGTTATTTCCCTGGCCCCAATTAGTATGTATTTTTTTCTTTTTGGGTCACACCTGGCAATGCACAGGGGTTACTCCTGGCTCATGAACTCAGGAATTACTCCTGGCGGTGCTCAGGGGACCATATAGGATGCTGGGAATTGAACCCGGGTCGGCTGCATGCAAGGCAAATGCCCTACCCGCTGTGCTATTGCTCCAGCCCCCCCAATTAATGTTTTTAATGAGATAATTTCACTTCAAATGATTTTGCCATTGTGCATGCCCACCAGTAGTACAAGAGAGTTCCATTTCCTCTGTTTTCTTGGTAGTACTACACAGACTTTTTCACTTTAGCCTTCCTAGTAGATGTGTAAAAATAGATCACTGCAGTTTTTGTTTACATTTCCCTAATGACTAATGAGAATAACGACCTTTTCATGTGCTAATTTTGCCATCCTTGTATATCTTCTTTGGCAAGTACATATTGAAATCCTTTGTGCATTCTTTTATTTGGTTACTTCATTTCTTATTTATAGATTTTTAAATTTTACATTAATTTTAATCCTATACTACCTTTGTTTTTTTTTGGTGGGGGGCCATGCCAAGGGGTACTCAGGACTTATTCCTGGCTCTGCACAAAGGGTCACTCCTAGTGGGGCTCAAGAGACCATGTAGGGTTTTGGGGATTGAACCCAGATCAGGCTTCTTCAAGGCAAGTGCCCTATCCTCTGTACTATTACTCTAATCCCAGTCTTATACTACATTTTGAAATATTGTTTACTTGATTTAACTTTGACTTAAAATACTATAAAATTTCGAAAGAGGGCATCCCAATTTATTTGTAAATCATCACACCAACTATCAAAGGTGTCATTACTCTATCAAAATAACCTGTTTATCCATCCCTCCCACCTCCTCCCCCTTTTCCTCTGGTAACTTCCAAATTTTTCAGAGTCTTAAAGATATTATGTTTTGACATTTTACTTGCTTGAGTTATTTATATAAAATATGTAAATAAAACGATCTAGTAATTGTCTTGGCATAAGCACCTCAGTTTACCTCGTTTGTCAGGAAAAGAAAGACTTTATCTTTTAAAATAATGAGTAGTATTTCACTTAGTATGTATACCATAACATCTTTAACCATTCATCTATCAGTGAACATATAATTTATTTCCATTTTGACTATTGTGAACATAATTATGAACATAAATGTATGTGTATGTTTTTAAATTAGATACTTTTGTATTCATTGGGTGAATTAATTTTTTTCTGTTAAACACATACGAGTGGCATTGTTGGATCACTTAATTTTCTTTTTGGAGTTGTTGAAGAAACGTGTATAATTTTTTATAGAGGCATTCTAATTTACATTTCTACCAACAGATATGATAGCCATTTGAAAAACCTTTTCTTTCTCCACTGATTTTCCCTTGCACCTTTGTCAAAAGTCAATTGTCCATATAGTGTTGGTCTATTTTTAGAACCTTTGTTCTGCTCCATTGACCTAATTGCCTGTCTCTTACATCAATGTCACACTGTTTTCATTGCTGTCATTTTATAATAAAATTTGAATCAGGTAGTATAATGGCTCTGTGATTTCCATTTTTGAAGCTAGTTTGTTAGTTCGTTTCCTTGAATTTTTTATAAAATTTTAGAATTAGTTTTTAATTTCCACGAAACACCTGCTTGGATTTTCATTTATAGTGTTTTCAATCTAAGATCAATTTAAAGACAATAGAAATCTTAACAATATTGAGTGTTTGACACACAAACATGTATTATAATATCAAATACTTAGATATAAATCTCAATATGTGAGATATATGTACTGAAATCAAAATATTGTAGATATAATTCAGAGATCTAAGTAATGGAATGATATACTTTGACCATTAAAAATATTTTCAGTCTTTATTTGCCTTGTTTTTACTTTCAGTCCAACTTCAAAGAAATTAAGATTTAATAACTCAAAGGATACATGCTATTTATTTCTACCTTTAGTTACTAATGAGTGATTTATGGGAAGCTTAGAAAAGTATTATTTTTAAATAAATTATTTATGGACTCATTAGATGCTCTGTATATTATGCAAGCATTTCATTTTTTTCTATCTTTATATTTATCTGTCTACTTTTCGGTACTTCACCTTCTTTTAAGCATCTTCTGGGGTATTATAAGGATAATAAGAAGAAATTACTTAACAAGTAAATTTCCTCCAACTAAAAGAAATTGGAAATCAGATTGAATATTGTGTTTGGGCATTTCATTTATCTTTCCTATCCTTATTCCATCTATCTCATTTTCATAGATAAGTGACAATAGGAAATAGCAGAAAATTACAAATCAGCACATATAAATATTGAGTGCTGCTTTGAAATTTTTTAGTGTACTTTGTCAATGAATGCTCATAACATAGGTGAAGTACATTCCTCAAGAGGGAGGCTACATTTTTGAGAAATTTATAACTGTAATACTCAATTTTTAAAAACTGCTTAAATTAACAGTGTTGTCTATATAGCCATTGAGATTTAATTGATCTATTATTAACAAAAGCCATGAAAATTTATGTTACCTGTACTTCAGAATAATTTTGGGGGTTGAGACAACCAGCAACACTCCAGGGTTACTCCTGGCTCTGCATTCAGGAATTATTTCTGGTGGTGCTTGGGGCATTAATGCCAGGGCCTGAATCTGGTTTGGCCACATGTAAGGCAAGTGCCCTACCATCTGTACTATTTCTTTAACTCCAACTTCAAAATTATTCTTATATTGTTCTAGACTTGATGTGAGTTTATTGAAGTATAATGTTAGGTAGGAATGACTTTTCAGGATAGTGGGTTAAAATAAATTAAACTTTGCAGATAACAGTCAATTTATTTATTTTTATTTTTTTTAATTTATTTATTTTTAATTAGAGAATCACCGTGAGGGTACAGTTACAGATTTATACACTTTTGTGCTTATACTTCCCTCATACAAAGTTTGGGAACCCATCCCTTCACCAGTGCCCATTCTCCACCACCCGTAAACCCAGTGTCCCTCCCACCCTCCCCAATCCCATCTCCCCCCCACCCCACCCTGCCACTGTGGCAAGGCATTCCCTTCTGTTTTCTCTCTCTAATTAGCTGTTGTGGTTTGCAATAAAGGTGTTGAGTGGCCGCTGTGCTCAGTCTCTAGCCCTCATTCAGCCCGCAACTCCCTTCCCCCACATGGCCTTCGACTACAATGTAGTTGGTGATCGCTTCTCTGAGTTGACCTTTCCCCGGAACGTGAGGCCAGCCTCGAAGCCATGGAGTCAACCTCCTGGTACTTATTTCTACAGTTCTTGGGTGTTAGTCTCCCACTCTGTTATTCTATATACCATAGATGAGTGCAATCTTTCTATGTCTGTCTCTCTCTTTCTGACTCATTTCACTCAGCATGAAACTTTTCATGCCCATCCACTTGACTACAAAATTCTTGACCTCCTTTTTTCTAACAGCTGCATAGTATTCCATTGTATAGATGTACCAAAGTTTCCTCAACCAGTCATCCGTTCTGGGGCATTCGGGTTTTTTCCAGATTCTGGCTATTGTAAACAGTGCTGCGATGAACATACATGTGCAGATGTTGTTTTGATTGTACTTTTTTGCCTCTCTGGGATATATTCCCAGCAGTGGTATTGCTGGGTCAAATGGGAATTCAATATCTAATTTTTTGAGAGTCGTCCAAATTGTTTTCCAGAAGGGCTGAACCAGTCGGCATTCCCACCAGCAGTGAAGAAGGGTCCCTTTCTCCCCACATCCTCTCCAACAGCGGTTGCTTTTGTTCTTTTGGATGTGTGCTAGTCTCTGTGGTGTGAGGTGGTATCTCATGGTTGTTTTGATCTGCATCTCTCTGATGATTAGTGATGTAGAGCACTTTTTCATGTGCCTTTTGGCCATTCGTATTTCTTCCTTGGTAAAGTTTCTGTTCATTTCTTTGCCCCATTTTTTGATGGGGTTGGATGTTTTCTTCTTGTAGAGCTCAACCAGTGCTTTATATACCATTGATATCAACCCCTTATCTGATGGGTATTGTGTAAATATCCTTTCCCATTCTGTGGATAGTCTTTGTATTCTGGTCACTGTATCTCTTGCGGTGCAGAAGCTTTTTAGTTTAATGTAGTCCCATTTGTTGATCTCGATAACAGTCAATTTAGATGCATCTTAAGAGATGTAATTTAAACTGTTACTTTTGAACAAAACAAAATTATAAATATCATATGAGATATCATGATTATTTAAAATATTCACTTGATTTTTAATTTGTAAAATTAGGAAATTGGCAAAAGACTCAGTATTACCAATTTGTATGCTCTTATATGATTTAATTTGAATAAAATTGCTTTCACAGTTTAAAATAGGACTTTTTTATTATGCTGTATGAGTTTATTATTTCTCTGGAAAGATGTATTGTGAACAAAGAGAGCTAGCAATGAGTGAAATTTAGAACTTGTCAGCATAAAATGCATTTTGGGTTTGTGAAACAAAAATGTAAAAAAGCACAACTGGAATAAGAGAAGGAATAGTGGAAGAATACCAAAATAATTAATTATATATAGATTAATAGGTGATAGATAATATCATTGCATTACTCCTTAAAATGCCACAATACTGACTTAAACTTATATGTCAGTTCATTTCAATAAAGCTGCATAGATTGTGGGGTGGGGGGAGTACCAAGAAAAACTAGATTTACTGGGGTTTGAGAAAAGCCATATCTGTGATGTTCATATTATGACACTTAGGAACTCTAAATGTCATCACAGAATTAGTGGTCATCAGTTTAAAAATCAAAGTTAATAGGACATTTTTTATAGTATCTTTGGGAAATTTATCTGTCCTGAAAAGAGGAATTTAAAAATGAAATTTGATTAACATCTACTACAAGTCTACTGTGTAGCAAGCCCTAGAATACAGAGATGAAAAGTCAAGATTCTAATTTTAAGAACTTTCGATTTTGACCAAGAGAGAAGACTAGCAAATTCTCTTAATAACTACTCCCCTATACACATTATTGAAAAAAAAGTCATTGAAGAGAGGGAGCAATAGTACGGCATGTAGGACATTTACCTTGCATATGACTGGAATTTGATCCCCCACATCCCTTATGGTCCCCTGAGCCTTTTCTAAACTGATTCCCATAGACAGAGCCAAGAGTAAGCCCTGAGCACTGCTGGATGTTACCCAAAAGCCAAAAGTCCAACCCCCAGCCCACACACAAAAAAAATAATTAAAGTGCTGTAGACTTAACCAAATGCAGAACCTTTATGTTTGAAAACTTGAATGTTGGATCTTACTCAATAGAGAATAGAAGCTTTATTGGCTCAAGATTTTCTAATCTTGGGCCCAAGTGATAGTAGAGTGGGCAGGGTGCATGTCTTGCATGTGGCCAACCTGGGTTGGATCCCTGGCATCCCACATGGTTCCCTGAATATTGCAAGGAGTAATTCCTGAATGTAGATCCAGGAGTGACTCCTGAGCATTGCTGAGTGTGGCCCTCCAAAAAACAAACAAACGAAAAGAATTTAACAACCCTTTCAAACTGTACATCCTTTGTTCAGTCATTGACAAACCATTAACCACAAAATCCTAAGGACTACTTACTCAGTAGAGAATAGAAGATTTACTTTACTTATTAGACAATAGAAGCAATCCTAAGGTGATCTTACCCATTAGACAGTAGAAGCTTTACAAACTGTACAACCTTTGTCTAGTAATTGAATGACCAATAACCACTCAATCCTAAGAATAACTTAGATGTCCAGATTTAAGTATAGAAATAAGAATGAAAAAGAAAACCCAGAAAGGAATCAGTGTATATACTTCATGAGGAGACAGATTTCACAAATTTAATCTAGACAAGTTGCTAAACAAAATAGCAACAATAAAAAGAATCAACACTATTCTCAGGATGAAAATCAGAAACCAAAGTTTCTCATAGTATTATCTAAAGACTTGTTTTCATCTAAAAGTCTAATACAGGCACAGAAACTGGAAAGTGTATCACTGCAGCACTGTTGTCCCATTGCACATGGATTTGCTTGAGCGGGCACCAGTAATGTCTCCATTGTAAGACTTGTTGTTACTGTTTTTGGCATATCGAACACACCACGGATAGCTTGCCAGGCTCTGCCGTGCAGGCAAAATACTCTCGGTAACTTGCTGGGCTCTCCGAGAGGGGTGAAGGAATTGAACTGGGTCGGCTGCGTGCAAGGCAAACGCCCTACCTGCTGTACTAACACTCTAGCCCCTGGAAAGTGTAATTATGGCAGAATGAAGTCAGTAGAAATTGAGTATATCCAGATGTTGGATTTAGTAGTACAAGAGTTCAAAGAAATGAAATGAAATCATTTTAATGGATTAAAGGAAGTTATGGAAATATGAATCAACTAATAACTCAATAAGCATGTAGAAATTATAAAAAGTAAAAGAATATAATCAAAATTCTGAAGTTAGTAATTCTAAAACTCAAATGAAAATTTACTGCAGTCACTCAAGAGCAAATCTGAAATTTCAGGAGAAAAAATGAGGGAAGTTGAGACTGATCACTAGAAATTATCCAATCTGAAGAGCTTAGAGGAAAAGAATGCTGTAGAAAAATGTGAGGAGTCCAGGAGACATGTTCAGAAATATCAAGAAAACCAGTATATATGTGATTGGAATTCCAAAAGGAGGAATGACAGAAAGCAATAGAGAATTTAAAAATAAAGTAAAAATATAAAGGTTTGATGAAGTAAAGACCAGAATCTGGCCTCAAAGAAAGAAAATTAACTTTATGTTCTGGTCTGATTGGACTGGAGTGATAGCACAGCGGGTAGGGCATTTGCCTCATGCTGGCCGACCTGGGTTCAATTCCTCCATCTTTTTCAGAGAGCCCAGCAAGCTACTAAGAGTATCCTGTCCGCATAGCTGAGCCTGGCAAGCTACCTGTGGCATATTTGATAAGCCAAAAACAGTAACAACAAGTCCCACAATGGAGACATTACTGGTGCCCGCTTGAGCAAATTGATGAACAATGGGATGACAGTGCTACAGTGCAATCCTCTGGTCTAATTAAAGTGAACAAGACTCTGATGAATATCTGTAACAGGCTTACCATAGTCCTAGATGCCATGATAGAATATACTAAAAAAAAATGAAATACAATCAGTGCTCTAATGATTGTGATTTATTTTTATTTAACACTTACCATGTGTTTATTTGAACTTGACAACAAACCCATGAGTAGCTACTTTTATCCTCATTTTAAAGGTAAATAAACATAATTTAATGATTAAAGAACGGTGATTCAAACTTAGAACTCTACTCTTTCCCATTTTTATTGTGGCTGTCTATCTATAAATAGCTGGCTATTTATAGATTGGTAGTCAGATAAATAGACTAGTACAAAGTTAAGTAGTTATGGCTATGAGAATTCTGTTTGGACTTGACTTAGAGTTATGGAGTTGAGTGACCAGAAAAGGAAATGGTGGGGAATATATTTTATGTGGATTGAATAAAAGTGAGTAAAGCTTGACCAAAGCTATGGTACAGTGGGCAGAACATTTGCCTTGCATGCAGCCAACCCCAATTCAATTTCCAGAACCCTGTATTCTCCCCTGAGTCCTATCAGGAATGATCCCTGAAGATAGAGCCAGCAGTAAACCCTCAGCACCTTTTGGTGTGACCCATTTCCAACCCTACCCCCAATAAAAAGAATAAGTAAGGCATATTTAGCATAAATGTATTTTCATTCAGTAAGCAAAGGCAGACAATGCTGGGTAATAAGCATTAGAGCAAAAGAGTAGGGAAGGACAGATAGTGTGTAGAGGAAAAAATGGGTTTCAGAGTGGAAGTCTTTAATTTCTAAGTCATATTGGAGAAATATGAATGAATGGATTGAAGAGAGACTGCAGGGAGAAGTATGAGAAGAATACATGACAATTGTGTCATGGTTCAGAGCAACAGAAGTGTTGCTGTGAAGGTCCTTGGGGGTAATTAGGAACTTGGAGCTAGGAAAATGAAGATGAATAAACCCTTGTATTCTGTGGGTTTTTTTTTTCTCTTCTTTGTCTGGGGGACAATGGAGGAACTTCAAAGAAGACAACCTGCCCAAGCATGCTTTGATGACTACAGGCAGGTAAGATTGTGGGATGTGAGACTGCCTATAAGGGAATCATTAATGACAGAGATAAATATTTGAACTGGAGATGATAGGTGGGGAGGCACCAGTCAGTTAAAATCAGCATCTGGGCCTGAAGTAATGGAGTGGGCATGGCAGGAATGGGAATAAAAGGAAATAATGGATCTGACAGAAATGTTGAAAATATATTATCAAGCATCAAATAATGATTGGGTAAAAGAAGAGGGAGGGAGAGACTTCTCCCTTTAGATTTTCAAACCTAGGCAGCTCTGAAACTAGGAGGCTCTGAAAGACAGTACACTAGTATAAGGAATATGCTTAATGGGAAAAAGTAAACTTTTAACAAAATGTTAAACATTATAGAGATCCCTTTAAGGATAGATTTCAGTGTTATTATAGACAAAGACAGTTCCTAGAATCACAAAGAAATTGAGGTATCTTATTCTCAAATTTTAACAATTTTATGTTTTTTTTTTAAAAAAGAAACCAGATTTAAAACTAATATCAGGATAAACATAAACCTATTTAAGAGAGTTACTAGGCCTTGTGACTTCAGAAGATTTAATTCATGCATTCAAACATGTATTATGAGGACCTAGAGAGTATTTTATGAGATTAATGGACTATAGGGTTAGACATAACTTGGGCTGTATCCCAGTTTATGAACTGGTGAGCTCAGCAAACACTGATTCTCTCTCATCATAAAAAGCATGGCTTTGAAATCAAGACAATGACAATGGTAGTGCCCTTATTATAAACAGGTTGTGGGAATTAAGTAGGGTGATACCTTCACTTCCACAATATGGATGACCACTAAGTGTGTGAAAAGTGTTTCATTGTCACTGAGTATTGGGAAACACAAATAAAAACAACAGTGAGATATTTTCTTTATACCAGTGAGAATGGCACATACATTAAAAAATTAAAACTGGTAACAAGTATTTGTGGGGTGATGGTGAAAAAAGAATCCTCATTTGCTGTTGCTGAAAATGTTATCTGATCTAACCCCTGCAGAAAACAATATGGGTATTTTTCAAAAATGTAAGGATGGAAGTACATGCATTGGGTATTATACTTGCTTTGGATGTGACCATCCAAGGTTTGACCGCTGGCACCACATATTGTTCTTTGAGCACCTTTAGGAGTGATCCCTGTACACAGAGTCAGGAGTAAGCCCTGAGCACAGCCAGGTATGGCCCCAACCCAAACTCCTCTCCCCAAGTAAGGTTGGAGCTCCAAATTTGACTCGGTTCTCCCATTTCTAGCTATCAATCTCCAAAACACAAAGACATTGATTCAAAATGATATATTCACACCAGTGTTTGTTGCACCTCTTGGTACAATGGCCAGGATATGGAAGCTACACAAATATTCAACAACAGGTAAATGGATTAAAAAAAAGATATTGATATTTATGCACAATGGAACTCAGCCACAAGAAAAAAATAAAGTTATGTAGTTCATGGCAATTTGGGTGAAATTGGATATAGTTGAGAAAAATAAGCCAGAGGCAGAAGAACAAATAATCCAGAGGCAAAAGATCTCACTCATTTGTGGCATATAGAGAAAAAAGGAAGGTAGGTTATCAAAAATACCAGTAAATAATAAATCCTGGACACTATATACAGACCTCACAGTGCCAAGTTATAGAGGTGGTGAAGGGAAAAATTAGGTTAACGAGTTAACATTGGGACATAAGTGGAGAGTCTGGAGCACCTGGGTGATGGCTAAGGGCAATAACCATATGCTCCAAAAACCATAATTGTCATTCAGCAAATAATTAAGATTTGTGTGGGGGGAAGGAAGGAACAGATTGGCATAGGTACAGAAGTGATGGGTACTTTTGTGGTGATGCAATAACTTTGTACATTAATACCATAAGTTTGAACACCATTATAACTATTACCTAAGCTATAATATAATAAAATTTTAATAAAAATTAAATTAAATTAAATTAAAGTAGGGTGATGCATGTAAAATCCTTTAGTCCATTCCAGGTGCACAGGAGTGATTAGTGAGGGTTATTATTATTGTCTGATGTTGTCTCTGAATACCCATTTTCTCCACCATCACTACCATTCCCATCATCTTCAGTATCTCTGTTCATCCTTTTTACTACATCACTCTCTTTCTGGTCATCCCTGTGGTCACCATTATCCCCTATGTTACCCCTATTCCCTTCATTTTTGGTCTTCAGAGTAGAAATTCTGCAGTGTTATGAGGATCTGTTTTCTCGATTTATTAGTCAGTTTTTCTGTGAAAACAATTGTGAATATCCATTTCAAGGGCACATCTAGACATGAAAGAATTCCTGAATTATTAGTTTAGGTCACACTGTACCAATTTTCTATTGTTGTAATACATTGTTGTTTTGTAACAGACTTGGGGAAACCCTGGGTGAGTATGCTCTTCCTTTCTTGCTTAGTGTAGGTAAATAGCCTCACAGTCATCCAAGAGGACCGTTCAGATCTCAACTAAGTCCACTTGATCTTCTTGGCCAAATAATTGACCCCTGCTACTCTAAATTTTAGGAAAGTCATTGAACTTAATTTGGGATGGGATTTGGCTTTTTCAGATGAAGAAGGTGTGAAAAAGGCCTTGACCTAAGGAAATCAGATGCTTTATCTTCCTGAAGGAAATAATTCAGTCAAGAAATTTAAGTTACAGTCTGAGGTTGCATCCCCCCCCCCCCCAACACACACACACCAAATATGTTACCTTTTTTATTTGATAGAGAGAGAGTTGAAGGATAAGACAATGTAGCTTATAGCAGAAATTTATTAAACAGCTGGTATGAAGGTGAGATAGGGGAGCCAGGCATTCTCACAGGAGAGTCACATGCTGGATTGGGGGATAAGCTGCTGCTGCTGTTTTTTTTTTTTTTTTTTTTTTAAGTAATGAGTTAACTAACAGTGGATATACTCAAACTGATTTGGGCATGTGTAGCATTATCTGTGTGGAACTATATTTACACATGCCCCAGAAGGTCTGTATGGTTGCCCATATGTCGCATGTTTCATTAATATCTACTTTGAAGCGAGAGGGGATGTCAATTCATATGTATTTTGTGTGTGTATTAATGTGAATTTAATGAGAATAAAAGTGAAGTAATCTCAGATTTCTACTCACTGAGTTCCAGTAATTGGCTAGAACTGGTTTTCCAAAGTTCCACACTTTATCAGGAAATTGGTAGCTACAAGTTTGTTTGGATGTGAGCCTCAGGTCCATTAATTAATTAATTAATTAATTTTGGTTTGGCATCACAGCCATACCCAGTGATGCTTGGGGGTTTCTTTGACTCCGTACTCAGGAATTACTCCTGGTGATGCACAGGGGTCCTGGGGATCAAACCCAGGTCAGACATGTGTGAGGCAAGAGTGTACCCACTGTTCTACCTCTCCTGCCTCTCAAGGTTCCTTTAGACACATGAAATAACATGTTTTTCTTTGAACACATCAGATAGTTTTTTTTTTCTTGTGGTTTTCCCATCCTGCCTTTCCTACAACAGCGATCCATCATTTACTACTGTTGATAAAATAGACATAATTTTCTTGAATTACTCTAGTTTGTGAATAATACAAGAATCTAAGTGTCATTTGTATCATATCACATTTCACTGCTAAAAATAGTGTTGAATTTTTGTTCTCTTTTTTTTTTTGACCACACTTATTAATGCTCAAGAGACTTTGCAGTGCTGAGGATTGAAATTGGGCCTCATGTAAAGCCTGTGCTTCAGCCCTTCTGAGCTCTCTCCTTGGCATTCTTACCAAGTGTAGTGAAGGATCACAACAGACATAGACATATCCCCTATTCCAAAAAGATTTAGTTAAATTTTAATTCAACAACCTTGATACTTGTGAAATAGCCTAGCCTTACTTTTTAATTATGCTTTGGGTTAGTACGTTTTATGAGCAGAATTGCCCATCAAGCTAATATTGAAAAATTAGCCCTTTATAAGTACCCCCTGCCCCATTTATGCAGATTTTGAAACATGGATGATGACAAAATATTGATTACTTTTTATTATCATAAGCAACATCCATGGGGAAAGAAATTCATATTGAAGAAGTTGTCTTGAAAAAATAAAGTGATTTTTATTTTGTGTGTATTTTTATTTTGAAATATTACGGGACTGTTGATTTAGAAAGTGGTTTTCTAAATTGACATTCCTCTAGATAGAGTATTGTGTTTTCAATATGTCACCTACTCAGTTTGTGGTTGTGGAAGCTTATCTTATGTATCCCATGCTTTTCCTGGTGATATGAATTCCACCAAGGTTTAGGGTAGAACACAGTGAACAACTGGTTGCTTCACATCATGGTCTATGGACCAGTGTCCATAGTCAGAAATTTGCTTCAAGACTCTGATAAGGTAAGCAATATTGAAAGTAAGTGCTTAGGAACTTTCACAGTGACTTGACATTACTATGCAAAATTATACATTTGATTAAAAAAAAACAACTTAGTCATTGATTGGGAGCTTAAAAAAGTAATCAACCCCCCTCCTATAAACAAAGGTTAAAATTCTGCTTCTTTACCATGTTGGTTTATACAATACTAATTCAAGATAACATTAACAGCTTTTCCATTAAAAGTACATCCCATCTCATCTCCAAACAATAATAGTGAGTTTTTTGTTGAAATATTGAATGTAATCAAAGTAAAGAGAAAGAAAAGTGAAATTTATCAGCTACACAGGTGGGGGGCTGGGGAAGTGGGGGGTTTGAGGAGAGGTATACTGTGATTCTTGGTGGTGGAATATGTGCACTGATGAAGGGATGAGCATTGTATAACTGAGACTTAAACCTGAAGGCTTTGTAACTTTCCATATGGTAATTCAATTAAAAAAATAAATAAAGTTTAAAAAATAAATAAATAAAAGTACACCTTATCGTTAGATTTGTTTGGGAAGTGCTGATAAATTAAATCATGTAAGTTTCTTCAGTGTTTCTTGGGACTGTGCTGTAAATCTCCAGGAAAGTAAGGTAAATGGAGTCTCCTATTTCATAAAAGCCTGGATTTAGGGAGGAGATATAATAAAGTGGTGATGCACTTGTCCTGCACACAGCTGATCCCAGTTTGATTCTCAGTGCCACCTATGGTTCCCTGTGTCCTGCCAGGAGTGATTCCTGAGCACTGCTAACTTGTTCCCTCCCCCCCAATTTTTAAAAAAATTTCTCACTTACGTATCACACAGCTTTAGCACTGCACTATAACTCTTCAAACTTGATTTTCTAAATTTTGAAACATAGCTTATATAATGTTATCACTATAATCAATGTTACTGGTTGTCTAATATCAGGTGGAATTACTAAAAACACTGACTAGTGGGAAGAGTGTCCAGGGACATGGTGCAGAGTGATGGAACACATGCCGAGCACGTGCGAGGTCCTGCGTTCTAGCTGCAGTATCCTTGAGAAGGGAAGTCTGATTCTAATGTGAAACCTTTTCCCTGTGAATGGAAGTCTAATTCTTTTCCCCATTTTTGCTCATCAGCACAATTAGAAGAACCTGACTTTCCTAACCAAATTTATGTATTTGGTGTCTATGTCCCGTGTCCCGTGTCTCAGCCTGACACGTTCGGGCAATATCATTGCCACGAGTAACCCAACCCTTCACATTCCCCTCTCTGGCTGCAAGTGCAAACCCCTGTGTAAGTACAACCAAAGCCTTGGGCAGGCCCTTAGTCTTTGGAAAAGACTCTGCTGGGCTCACACAGTGCTAAATATTTTTCCCCTTGTTCCTCTGAGTGCATGTCTGTCTATTACTTGGGCAGACTATATTCTGTAACACCATATGAGCCCCCTTTCCTTCTGCAGCACCAACTAGTGGGACCTTGTTGGTCCTGAGCATTGCTGGGTGTGGTCCTAATGACCCCTGAGTATCATGCAATAGGACTCTGGCACAATCAGGCCAGAACTGTTGAGCTGAGGATTACTGACCATGTCTCTACACAACCCCTGACCCCGGGAGCACCACTGCAGGAGGCTCCTATAAAATTAAAGATAAAAAAAGGGCCTGCATGCTAGAAAAAAAGAGACTTGACTTTCTGGATTGTCATAAAGTTTGAAGTGAATTTCTACAGTTTTTGTGGGACAACTTGAAAATAATTGTGTTTGAAAATTCTTTATGGCATAGGAAGGTGAGATTCGAAAATGGAGATGGTAGTGAATCAGTTATGAAAGAGTTTTTTTGTTTATTTCTAAAAATGGGGGGAAAAAGAAAGGAGCAAATGAAGGTTTAAAAATGTTAGCAAAAGCAACTTGAGGGGCCAGAGAAATAATACAGTGGGTAAGGTGCTTGCCTTGCATGCAGCTGACCTAGGTTTGATCCCCAGCATCCCATATGGTATCTGGAGCACTGCCAGGAGTTATTCCCGAGTTCAGGGCCAGGAAAAACCCCTGAGCATCATGAGGTGTGGCCCCAAAACAAAATAAGAATTTAAAACAAGGTATTTGAGGAAGCTGTAAAATGGGTTCTTGAAATACTAACACTTGTCAGGGTTCTGAGGACTAGATTTAATGTCAGGAACAAGTATTGGGATAGTGGGGAGTGGAAGGGGAGCCTGTAGACTGGTCTCCCTTATTTAAAACACTGTTCCAGAGTAATTTCTCTTGAGTTTGATGACATTCAAAAAGCTTTATTTTGTTGATTGTTGGCCATCATTTTTAGAGAGAGGTGCTAACAATATGTGGTGAAAATCCTGATGAAATTGGTTAGACTTTGTGAACCTGTATATACAACTTCAATTTGGAAAAGTCGCAATGGAAGTCTATTGATCATTTTTTTCTCTCCCTGTATCCTAAGCCTGCTGTCTTCCTTACTGCATTACCTCCCAGAGTCACTCTTCTCAAAACAACCCCGCACTTATCCTCACCATTGCCTATCTTACATTACATTCATATGTGTGTGTGTATGTGTGTATGTGTGTGTATACACACAATGTTTTCTGGGGGGTGGGAGTTTGTTGCAAACCTTCTTAAAGGAGATAACTTATTTCTTTGCCATCTCTCCTGTCCTAGTCTTGGCCATCTAGCTATAATACTCACTCACAGTGGTGTAGCAACTGTGGCTGACTTGACTTAATGCCTACTTACCTGGTTATTTCTTAATTACTACTTAGTACTTAGCTATTTACAACAATTCATTGAATCTTCATAATAATCTGAGTCAATTACTCCCTCGATTGTAATTTTATAGATGAGATGTTCTTACTTAAATTAAGCTATTTGCGACAGGTAATTGACCCAGGGACAATTGACAGGGATTCAGCCCAGGTCTTTCTGACCAGTGTGTTCTTTTAACAACCTTTTGGATCACTCAGAAGTGCCAGGAAAATGCTCTTCTTTAAGCCTCCCAACTCGAAGAGTTATTATTATAACCTACTTAATGAACTTCCTCTTAACCAGAAGCACCATGTACTCAATATGCCAAAAACAATAACAACGATGGTCCTTACTCCCCTAACCCTGAAAGAGCCCCCAATATGCCATCTGGCTACACTAGCACATGACAAGGATGAATGGAGATGTTACTGGCACCCGCTCGAGCAAATCGATGAATAACAGGATGACAGTTATACAGTGTTACAGTGAAGCATTATTTGGTTGTCTCAAAGCTGAAAGTAGGAATGTGACTTGTGTTTAATAGTTGGAAAAAGCAGAAGCATAGAAGTAAGAACTGCTCTACAATGCTGAGAACCACCTAACACAAGAGAGAATTACCCTTCCTCAGATGTCAATAATGCCCCATTCAGAAGCAATAATAATAGATGAGGATTTAATAATGGATCCAGAAAGTCTAAATAACTTCCCTGAATCTAGAGCTATAAATCAAATTGATATGTCTGGCTCTAAAGCGTATGCTTTATTTACTCTTTCAACACTGCTTTGAAGTATTTATTATGTGTAATTTTATTTTCTTTCAGAATTATTTTATATATAGTATCACTGTATCACTGTCATCCTGTTGTTCATCGATTTACTCGAGCGGGTGCCAGTAATGTCTCCATTCGTCCCAGCCCTGAGATTTTAGCAGCCTCTCCTTACTCGTCTTTCCCAACTATTAGAGGCTCTTTCAGGGTCAGGGGAATAAGACCTGTTATTGTTACTGTTCTTGGCATATCGAATACACCACGGGAAGCTCCTCAGGCTCTGCTGTGTGGGCAGGACACCCTCGGTAGCTTGCCGGGCTCTCCAAGAGGCATATGTATCTATTTCCCTCCATGATGATAAAAGTATTATATATTTTATGTGTGTCTCAAATATAATTTATTTTGGGAATTATTTTTTTAAATTTTATAATTTATGGTGATTTAATTTTTTATTTATTTTTATTTATTTTTTTAAAATTCTTTTATTGATTCACCATGTGGAAAGTTACAAAGCTTTCAGGTTTAAGTCTCAGTTATACAATGCTCAAACACCCATCTATTTTGGGAACTATTAACTTATTTCCTGGCTGAGTGTTTTTTTAAATGTATTTAATGAAGATAGGATGATTTCATAGTTTTGCTAGATTTTCAGAAGGATGCTAAAACTTAGTGAAAGAAACCATCAAGGTTATATTGAACAAAGAATGGTGCATTTTCTGGAGCATTCTGCTTTCTTCATTGCCAAACAAAAGGGGGATGAACCTATTAAAAGGGAGGAGGGAGTAGGGGAGTCTAGATAGAGGGTTAGAAGAGAGAGAAATATACTTGGATGTTTATTTAATTAGGCATGTATACACTAACCTCTGAGCTGTCACTCAAGATATTAGCTTCCCCTGTATTTTTTAAAAAATCCCTCATAAATATTCTAAGGTTGAAAGGCCTGCCAAAATTTAAATTAGATTTTCTACTTTCTATGTATTTAAAGGCATCACTTAAAGGTACTTATTTCTAAAATATATGCAGTATGTGTATTTTGGGGGGAGGGGGACTCCGCACCAGTCTGTTTTTCACTCGGGGTGCCCCAGAGGGGGGCAGCTGAGAACGCTCCCCACCCCAAGGGACCCAGCCCTGGCAGCCGACCTCCACTACCACCATCATGCTCCAGGCCGCTTTCCAGATGCTCCAGCCGAGCCTCACACATAAATGAAGTCTCACAGAACCAAGATAATACGGAACTTTGTGACCTTGGACTCTGGACTCAATGGGATCCAGAAGCAGAGATCCTCTGCCTGCTATCCCCCAATCTCCAGTGACCCAGGATCACACCTGTAAGCCACACCCTGCCACACCCTGCTGGCATCAGATAATCTCCTCATTAGCCACCTTCCAGATCTCAACCTGCTCCTCCCAGATGGGAGTATAAAATGAGGCCCCCATAGCCATGCCATCTGATTCCGTGCCAGGCTATTTTTACTCGGGGCGCCCCAGAGGAGGGCAGGTGAGAACCCTCCTTGCCCCAAGGGACCCAGCCTCGGCAGCCTACCTCTACTACCCAACTGCTGCCACGCTCTAGGCCACTTTCCAGACCGACACATTATAAGACACTTCTTACCCAT
Source organism: Sorex araneus (assembly GCF_027595985.1). Classification (NCBI taxonomy): domain Eukaryota; kingdom Metazoa; phylum Chordata; class Mammalia; order Eulipotyphla; family Soricidae; genus Sorex; species Sorex araneus. Next base: position 51,064,834 of record NC_073312.1, read on the forward strand.
TTTTCATAACTACCACACCATATTTGATGGAGTTCAGACAGTAGGCAGCAAATCATAGAGATTAGTAATACCTCTCAGAGAGCTGGCAAGCTACCGAGAGTATCCTGCCCACAGGGGCAGAGCCTGGCAAGATACCCGTGGCATATTTGATATGTCAAAAAAAAAGTAACGATAGGTCTCATTCTTATGACCCTGAAAGAGTCTCCAGTTGTTGGGAAAGACAAGTAAGGAGAGGCTGCTAAAACCTCAGGGCTGGGAGGAATAGAGATGTTACTGGTGTCCACTTGAGTAAATCGAAGAACAACGGGATGACAGTGATACAGTGATGTATATATTTTTTAATAGCCACAAATTGTGATGGACTAAGGTCTTGTCATTCTTGGTAAAAGATGATTGCGCTTTTAATATTATAGGGTAGTATTTTTTGTGGAATATTGGGCAACACCCAGTAGTATGTGATCAAACTTGAATTCAGTGCATACAAGGAGAGTGTTTTACCCCCTGTACTATCTTTCTGAACTCTGTTTCTTTATATGCCACACATGAGTAAGATAATCCAATATTTGTCCTTCTTCCTCTTTTTTTTCCTCCACTTAACATGACACCCTCTTGTTCCATTCAAGTTGTAGCAAAAGGAAAGATTCCATACAGCAACTACTTTACCCACTAACCTCTCATTGAATATTGGGTTATTTACAGTGGGTTATTTATACTTGGTATATAATGCTGCAATGTACATATATATGTATTTATTATTATTATTATTATATTCTTGGAGCAGATGCCCATGAGGGAAATCTGTGACTCATATGGTAATTTTCTAAAAAACTTTTTGAGAAGTCATCACACTGTTTTTCACAGAAGCTGAACTGATCCTTAGTCCCACCAACAGTGAATAAGGGTTCTTTGTTCAATGCATTGCTCCCATGAGAGTAACAATATCTCATTGTTATTCTGATTTTTATTTCCCTAGTAATCAGTGATAAACATTTTTTCATATGCTTGTTGATCATCACTATGCTTTCTTTCAGGTAGTGTCTGTTCAGCAGCTCTCCCCGTTTTTGATGAAGTTGTCTTGTTGTTGTTGTAGTTATTGAGTTCTATGAGTGCATTATAATTGACATAAAGAAATACTTATTTAAAATCTATAGACCAAACATGATAGCCACTCAATACCTCTGTTGCAAACCACAACACTCAAAAGGAGAGAGAATAAAAGGGAATGCCCTGCCCCTGAGGTGGGGTGAGGTGGTGAGGGATGGGGTGGGGGTGGTGGGAGGGATGTTGGGAACATTGGTGGGGGAGAATGGGGCACTAGTGGATGGATGGGTAAACGATCATTGTATAACTGTAATGCAAACACGAAAGTTTGTAAGTTTGTAACTGTACCCATGGTGATTCACTAAAAAAAATACTTATTTACAAATTAGTTCTTTATCAGATATATGGTGTGTGAATTTTTTCTCATATTCAGTAGAGTGCCATTCTATTTTAGCTTTCGTTTATTTAGCACAGAAGATTTTTATAGTTCCATTTGTTTACTTTTGCTCTTGTTTTCTTTGCCAATGTTGTGGAATCAATATAGGTACTCTAAAGTCTGTGTGCAGAAAAGTCCTGCCTATGATTTCTTATGTGTGTTTTATTGATTCAGATCCAATATAGAAAGACTTTAGTTCATTTTGACCGAATTTTTTATATGGTGTGAGAATGGGATTCAGTCTACTTCCTTACATGTTACTAACCAATTTTTGAGCATCATTTGTTGAAGAGGCATTTCTTTCCCCACTTAATCACCCAGCTGTCCTTATTTACATCTGAGGTGTCATATCTATTTTTTTCACTCCTAAATTTTTAGTTCTTGCTCGTATGTTATACTGGAATAAAAGTAGACTCTCCAACTCATGTTAAAAAGCACTGTGGTCAATTGTCCTCAAACCAATCTTACATACATTGAAGACTTGAGGATTTGACCCAAGTTTTCCATTCTTATTCCCTCTGCTTCCTTTCTCTATAATCATTAGTTTTAAACTCTGTAGTTATGGTTTATTCATTACCATTACCAGGGTATAGGAGAAAATTTTTCTGGTTTTCTCAGACTTGATTAGGCAGGTTGACAAAAGAAAAATCAACATAATAGCATACATATAAATGGACAATATATTTTTAAAATTTTATTTATTTTATTAAATCACCATGTGGAAAGTTACAAAGTTTTCAGGCTTATGTCTCCGTTATACAATGCTTGAACACCTGTCTCTTCACCAGTGCCCATATTCCACCACCAAAAACCCCAGCATACCTCTCACCCTCCAACCCTCCACCCCTGCTTGCGTAGCTGATAAATTTCACTTCATTTTCTCTTTACCTTGATTACATTCCATATTTCAACACAAAATTCACTATTGTTGTTGGAGTTTCCCCCCAAAAAACAGCCCTGCTGACAAGGAAGCATTTGATAATTAGTTTTCCATTGCTGAGAATGAAGAGATATTGTGGCTGCGCCATGTAGGATTTCTGTATTTTAGTAATTAAGTCCAGGGAGATTTATGTTAGAAATTGCATCATTTCCCATCCTGGGGCAGCATGGGGCGATGGCTTAGTTCACATTGAACAGTGTCTTAGTTCAGTGTCTTAGAGACATTGCTGGAAGCAGTTGCTGGTACCAAAAGTAGTCTAGCTGGCCTTCGGATCCTGGTAGATCAGCAGCAGAGTGGCTGCACAAACATGTGGCCACCCGGGTCGCATCTCGGTGGAGCACGCACCGGTATCGCCCCAGCCGAGATTGCCCACGCGTCCCACTGTTTCAAATTCAAACCTCTTTTTTTTTTTCTTCCCGCGCCACCAAGTTCATACCTCCTAAATGGTCCACATAATATGGCGAACGCCACGCTGCTTTTCCCCGAAAAGGGAAAAAGAACCGAGAAAGATCATTCCCCTCCTCGGCCAGCGTGGGGCTATGGCTTAGTTCACAGTCTAGAAACATTGCTGGAAGCAGTTGCTGGTACCAAAAGTAGTCTAGCTGGCCTGACGTGGTCGATCAGCAGCAGAGCGGCCACACAAACGTGTGGCCACCCGGGTCGAATCTCGGCAGAGTGTGAAAATGAACAATATTCACGGCAGTAAATTCTAAGGAAAAAATAGGGTGGAGCTGGGATATTTTTATTATTAAGAGACTTGAAGTGTCAAGGAAAGAAGCAGGAGAAAATTCACGTGCTACAGATGGGGATTACTTAATCTTTACTTTTAGGAAGGATGTGTTAACTGATAAATATTTGGATGATACCCACCAAACTACTTTCTTCTATGTCATAAAAAGGAAGGAGCAGGGATTGTTTCTTAAGTAGAAAAAGGACAAAGAATTGATAAAAGCATAGGAGTTTTTGCTCCACCTTTAGTTCCTTCAGTACTCTTAAGATACCCGCATTTCTAAGAAATGGGATATCTTAGAAATGATAACAGTTTCTCATGAGGACCACAGATATTGACTGACAAGAAGGTACTTACTGGATGAAACCTATTGTAGGCATATTGACAGAACCTATAGAATCATCCTGCATATAACATGGCCACATAGAGTGGAAAATGATTCACTTATAGGGTGTAGTTGGTTCAAATCTGACACATTACCTAGAAATGTCTATTTTCAGTACTAACCCTGTGAGATAATCTAACTCCTGGGAGATAATCTCTGAGTCCCTGAAGTACTTTTCTAGATAAGAGTATTTTTGTATGCCTAAAGCCTTTAACCATGCTGTATTTATGGCAGATATATGTCTTGAGGCTTCGGTCATGCTGTACCAGTTTGACCAGATACTCATATCCTCACAATGTGATTTATTGTGAGGTCCTGTTTGAGAAGAGGATAGCTAGAATTTGAGTTACTGAGATTTGTCAGGCTCATTATGTATTTTAATTGATCCCTAATAGAAACTCTAAACATCAAGGCTTCAGGTAGCTTTCCTGGATGGCAGCATTTTTCATGTGTTGTCATTCATCAAAGCTGGGAGAAGTAATTGAGTCCTTCCTCATGGAACTTCACTGGGATGGGACACCTAGTATTTTACACTTGGTTTCTCCTGCTCTTCTACCTTTTTTCTTTATTGATTTCAATTTGTATATTTTTGCAGACCATAACCCAGACCATAAGCCATCTCATGAATCATCAAATCTAAGTATAGTTCTTGAGAATCTTTGACACCATCCCCCCCACCTCTGCCCCAAGACTGACATCTTTTTTCTCCATCCTCTCCATACCTTCTTTCTTCAAGAACTAGAGCAAATCCTTTGCTTTACTCATTACCTTCTCAGGAAGACAGACAGCAGGTATTGCCCTCTGCTGGTGAGAAAAGCCATTGGAAACCTTTCTGAAGAAACTTGGCACTGCCAGCTGCCTCCTGGATTGATCCCTGAGTACAGAGTCAGGAGTAAACTCTGAGCACAGTTGGGTGTGGCACCCCACACCCAATTAAACAAAAATTTAGCAGCACTGCACTGTAGCACTGTTCATTGATTTGCTCGAGTGGGCACCAGTAACATCTCTATTGTGAGATTTGTTACTGTTTTGGCATATCGAATATGCCACAGGTAGATTGCCAGGCTCTGCGGTGCTTAATGGGCCTAGTGTCCACCCCAGTAATACTTACTTAACCCGGCAGTGTGGGGTGCATGACCCAGTGCTTGGCTATCCTTTTCTCAAATGGTATCGGAGTTCCCTCAGTGTGGTCACTCTGGCAGTGCTTGAAGCATGTGCAGTGCTAAGAATCATACTTGGGGGACGGGAGCGATAGCACAGTGGGTAGGGCATTTGCCTTGCACAGAGCCGACCTGGGTTGGATTCCCAACATCCCATATGGTCCCCCGAGTAATTCTTCAGTGAAGAGCCAGGAGTAACCCCTGTGCATCACCATGTGTGACCCAAAAAGCAGAAAAAAAAAGAATCATACTTGGGTTTCTAGAATGCTGACTTGTGCTCCATCCCTTTGAGCTATCTCCATGACTCAGCCATTCCACTTTTTGGAGTTTACTCTATACACATTTTAAGGATGCACTTAGTGTGTTTGTTAAAGTCCTGTTTTGTTTTTTAAAAATGGAAGTAATCCAAGTATCTATTATTGATAATATTAATAAAACAATAATATCTTCATATTCATAATAAAGCTCCCACGTACTGAGCACATTCTGTTCAGTTCTATGCTAAGTGCTTTACTTACAGTAGGCTCCTGAAATTTATAGCAAATCATTCACATAGGTAGTTTTTTTTTCATTTAGATAAACACTCATGCACCTTGAGGCTAAATGAGGTCACATCACAGAGCTCTAAATGACCCCTTCCCCCATAAATTATACCAGGCAGTTGTTAATAAAGAGTGGTGGAACTCTATGGAGCATGAAAGGATGCCTATCACATATCATTAAGTGTAGAAATTAAAATTAAGTTGTGAAACCATTTGTGTAATATGTTACATTTTTAAACTATATGAACATGTGAAGCATTTGTATAGGAAACAAAAGATGCAGTGAAATTAAAAATTTTTCTGAACAAGTAACTTACTCTAATACATTAAGTTTGATTTTATTATTGAATTGAGTTACCCTCACATAAGAAATAAGGAACATTTTAAATTAAAATTGCTTGCAATTATTTATAAAGTAGAAGGACTCAGGCCTAAAGGTTAGTTAGAACTGACTTTTATTTATTTTTAAGTAAAATGTTTATTTTATTTTATTTTTTAATAAATAAATTTCATTTATTAAAATCTTATAAATACTATTAAGACATTTGAAAACATATAGTGTAGTATATATGCATATATAAAAATATGCATACATGTGTATAAAATATATTATTTGTGGCACCATGAATCAAACTCAGGGCCTCACACGTGCAAGGCCAGAACTCTGCTGCTGAACTATAGACCCTAATTCAATGAAATGTTATGTACTTTTGTATAATTGTACATAAATCATGTTATATTATTTAATAATACAATATATTTTATAAACTAATATATTACATGTTCTTTTTGTAGACATTTGTAAGATAAAACAAAGCACAAAGAAAAAAATAATGACCTAGAGATTGATTCTCTTTGTTGTCAGAGCAGCTCTGTTTTTCTGTGATCTAAGAACAAATCCTAGCAGAGATTTGTTTTTCTCAAAAAACAAAACAAAAACGGGTGCGCCAGAGGGGGACAGGTGAGATCCCTCCCCGTCCCAAGGGACCCACCGCCGGCAGCCGAAAACCTTCAGAGCTCAGCTTTTGCCATGTGCATGGCCGCTCTCCACAGGCTCGGGCCGAGCCTCACCCATGAGTGAGCCTATTCCTGGACCTCGAGTTACTTCATACCACACACCCTACCCATACTCCAAGAGTACTGCACCACATTTGATGGGGTTCAAAGTAGGAGGTGGCCAATCTTAGAGAGGAATATTTATTTTTTTCAGATATATACATATATTTATATATATAATATATAAGTGCGCGCAAGACTCAATCTTTATTTATTTATTTTTTTTAAATTTTTTATTGTGGAAAGTTACAAAGTTACAAAGTTTTCAGGTTTAAATCTCAGTTATACAATGTTCGAATACCCATCCCTTCACCAGTGCTCATATTCCACCACCAAGAATCCCAGTATAGCTCCACCCTGCCCCCTCACACCCCAAACCCCCCACGCCCGTAGCCTCCCCACCCTAAGCCCCCCCCCCCCGCCTGTGTAGCTAATAAATTTCACTTTACTTTCACTTTGATTGCATACAATATTTCAACAAAACTCACTATTATTGTTTGGAGAGTCTCTCCCCTAAAGTCAGACCTGCTGAAAAGGAAGCATTAGATAATTTGTTTTCCATTGCTGAAGACTCAATCTTTAACAACATGTTAGTGATCACTTATAGGGCTTAATGGCCCCTCGGTGAAATACAGCAATCTTCACACTCTTTCCTCTAAGGAAACTTTTTTGTAGCATTTTCATTGGTTTTTCATAACAAACAACACAAAACATTATTTTGGTTCTGCTTTGGGGAAGTGTTGGGGTTCAGGATGGGAGCATCCAAAATGTGGTGGTGGGAAGGTGTAATGGTGGTGGGATTGGTGTTTGAATATTCAATGTAATCAAATATTGTGAACCACTTTATAAAATAAAAATTTTAAAGATATAAAAAGATAAAAAATTCAAAACAAAACAACATAACAGAACATCAAAACCAGTTTATTGTTAAATTTATTGAATGATGCATCCTTTCTTTGATCTAGTCCACATACATTTATTTAAGAATTCTTACAGTAAAGGCTCCTTTTTTTTCAGTAAGCTTCAGATTATGTGACCACATAGTCTTTCTGTTTAACTGTCTGTACAGAATGAAGGGTAGCTGTTGCTTTCTTCCTTGGTAGAACCTGAGCACTAGGAGCTACTTCTTGAGTATTTATGCATTCAAAATCTGCAGAAGGGCCTCTGATTGACTACCTGAACCATATGTCCCACACCAGCACTGTGGGGAAGAGAAAATACCTTATTTGAGCAGCCTGGATCATTGACAAGCACTGTGGCCATAACACTGATCTCTGTTATGCCCAGACTGGCGTGAGTTTAAGTGGGGGTGGAAAGGAAGAGTGGAAGGAAAAGGTGGCAGAGTACAAAAGAAACCCCGGCTCTAATATGCTGCCATATTTTCTCTGTAATTTTTGATGGACCAGACCTGGCATTGCATAGCATCTGCTCTGGCCTTTTGAGCTATCTTCCCAGCTCCCCCTCACTCTCTTTTTCTGTATGCTTTCATTGAAACTCCTTATACAGTATGCAAAAACATATAGCATATACATATTTTATATTTATTGTTCAGTTAATGTTATGAACATTTCTTTTCTGTTGGCATTAAATACTCTTCAGAATTATTAGCTTCCGGGACTGCCTTTATTTCATTTTATAAATAAACAACTTTATCTATCCATTCCCCTATCGTTATAAATTTAGTTTGACCCCTGTTTGAGGTTGTTGCCAGAGAGATAGTACAGTGGGTCGGTGCTTGCCTTGTACACAGTTGACCTAGATTCAATCCTTGGCATCCCGTTTGGTCCCCAAGCTTACTAGAAGTGATTCTGAGCACAAAGCCAGGGCAAACGCTAAGCAAAACTGGGTGGGGCCCGCAAACAAAAATGAAAATAAAAAATCTTCAGGTAGCACCTTCAATATCAGAATTCATGATTCAGTTTATTATTCAGACTTAGAAGAATGTGATTAATACCAGACTTGCTAGAAGATCTTTCCTTTCCTATAGAAGCCATGCAGAGTCCATAGCAGCTGGAGTCAGGGAGCAAAAAGATGAGCTGCACAACAGGTAATTGTTGGTAAGGCCCTAGCTTAGAAGCCTCATGCTCATATTCCTCTGACTCACCCCAAAGCAGCCAGACAGTTCTTACAGCAAATTCATGAGGATTTGTTGAAGGATTCTTGCAAATGACACATGCAGTTACACAAGAACTGTGCCCAGTGAAGCCCACAGCTATGTTTCCTATCACTTCTCTAGAGTTCTCAGAGTCAGTTTACTTCAAGTTAAATAGACTGGATGCTGATATAGTTGACATGCCCTTTCATTCGGTTGCCAGGTAATTTAAGGTCAAATACTCATGCAGAATTAGGGAAGGGCATTTACACATTTTATTAATTAATTAGTTTTTAAAATTGAATCACTGTGAGATACACACGTACAAAGTTGTTCATGGTTGGGCTTCAGCTGTACAATGTTCCAACACCTCTCCCCTCACAGTGTACATTTTCCCACCACCAATGTCCCTCGTTTCCCTCCTGCCTCCCTACCCTGCCTGCTTCTATGGCAGAAGCTTTGTTTGAGCTTTTCTTCTCTCTCTCTCTCTCTCTTCTCACCCCGCCCCTTTTTGGGCATTTTGGTTTGCAATACAAGTACTGAAAGATTTGCAATACAGGTACATACATTTTTAAATATAGTCATTGTCTAGAGACACTATTATTTCCTTAAATCCTAAAACAGGGGATTTCTGGTTAAAAAGAATGGAAACTTAAATTTCTGCATATGGCTATTTTTTTCTCTATAAAAGTATGCCAAATTAAGATGCCATTGGCAGTACACTTGCCACAACTTCCCTTCTGACTTTTTGTCACTATACCATGAAAACAGCTTCGTGTCTACCAGTTAGTCTCTTCAGTGTTAAACAAATTCATTTAAAAAAATATTTTTATTGACTTTTATCCTCCGATTAGAATTTTCCTTGCTTTCTCTAACAGATATCATCTGATTTATCTTTTAACTAGAGTGTGGGGGGTTGTTTGCTGGAGGGGTAGAGCATGTGCCTACCATGTCTGAGACCCTGATTTCCTTCCCTGACACTCATGCAGTCTCTGCTTCAAGTACCACTGGACTGCATACAACTACAGTTTAAAATAGCTGAGAGTGGCCCCTATTTAAAAAAATTAACTAGAATTGTCACTTTTTGAAATGATCTCCCACTAGTCTTCCTTTCAGTCCTTTGTTTAGGTAGAACTCACTTGCCCCTCTCAATGCCCAGAACTTTTGGTTCTGGAAATTATTTCAGTGCTTTTCAGGTTATATTAGTGTTATTTGTATATATTCCTGTCTTTTATATTAGAATATGAACTGTCTGAATACAAAACTTTGAATATTACCATAGGCCTAAATTTTATTAAAGGACTTTATCTCCATTGTCTAGATTTGTACATACAGACGATAGTCTATTATAATATACAAAGATTAAATTAGGGAGTGAATAAAATACAACATTGAATAGAACAATGTCCATATTCTCAAGAAGCTTACATTTGGAGAGGGAAGAGAGGGTAAGCCAATAAATAAGAAAGCCATTGCATGTACTAAGTGCTATGAAAAAATTAAAAGTAAGGGTGATAATATAAAATGCTACTTTTGTTGAACAGTGATTTTGCTATAGCAGCATTAAACTAAAATCTGTATGAAATCTATACAAAGATTTGGAGAAAAGCAGACCAAGAAGGACTAAGAAACCGGTGCAGACAACCACTATTGGAAAGAACCTGGGCATTTTAGGTAATAACAGAAGTGTTTACCTTTACCTATTAAACCGTGAAACATACATTGTCAGTGTACAAAGAAAATCATCATTTGACCCTCTAGGTTCTTTCAGAGGTCAGATAAATAATCAAATAAGCATCAGACAGATTTAGAAGAGAAAATTTAAGGTCTAAATTAATGACCTACATAAATGTCATGTACACATGATAGAGACCCAGCAGTGCTGAGTGGATCACTCACAGAACTTTAAAAACTATTTAAGTAAGTTTGTTTAAAACTGAGTTGAAAAGAGGTGGGAGGTCAGTACAAGCAAAAGACAGTAAAGAAAGGTATGCAGATTTAAATATTTTGCTGTCTTCACTAAAAAAATAAGGATCAAGGATAGACTTTACATTAAGTCTGCCTAGCACAAAGAAAACACCCTCACAGAGAGAGAAGTATACAGATAAATATGTTTTCAAAGACAACTTCCATCTTGCCTTTAAACTCCTCTTATAAAATTAACCTTTGCCAAAGACTCATTGTGGGTAGTAGAATTCTGCTCTCCTACAGCCTCTAGTTTTTTTGTTTGTTTTTGGTGGAGGCGATTAATACCTCTATACTCAGCAAAAATCAGCAAGAAACAAATGCTCTGGGGTAGGCCAAAGTAGAAAAATTTTCAAATTATGTCATGACTGGCACACAATGGTACAATGACCTCTCTCTTTCTCACCCGGTAGTCCCCTTTGTCTCACTTTTTTCTTTCTCTTTTTGATCATACCCATGATGCTCAGTGATTACTCCTGACTCTGCACTCAGGAATTATTCCTAGTGGTGCTCAGGGAACCATATGGGATGCCAGGGATCAAACCTGGACTGGCCATGTGCAAGGCAAATGCCCTCCCTGCTGTACTATCACTCCTGCCTTTGTCCGATTTCAGATTCGGTATCTTCCCTGGATGCAGCCAGAGAAACTCTAAAGATAGTAATTTTATTAATCCCATCTTGTTCTCTTCCAGCTCCTAATCACAACAGTCCCTGACTATTTTCATCTCATGGAATGTAAGGCAGATCATGTTTTCAGTGAGTTTTTCGGAATTCTGATAAAAGACATGTCAGAAGTTGTTGGGTGTGTACTGTATTCTAGGATAGAGCCTCCTATACTGATGTGTTTGCCAATCCCTGAAGATCGAATTACAACACTAATTCAGATCAGTATGTCCAGAAGAAACCTGAAATTCCCAGGTGATGCTGACAGTGGTGGTCATGGTCACTGCTAAGTCAGGGACTTTGCCCCCACCCCCCACCCCACCACCACCACCAACAGTCTGAGCATTGTCTACTGTTAATTAAAATCTAGGGAGCATTTTAATCTGCTCACACCCATGCTAATAGAATCTGAATCTGTAGTACTGGAGCAGAAGCAGTAATAGTTTTGAATGTCTCTCAGGTGGATCTGGCATTTGGAAGCACTGGCTGAGAACTGAGCCTCTTAAACTTTTTCCACTTTTTTTTTCCCTTTTGCCCAAGAAATCTGATATAGGTGAGTGCTGCCAGAAACACCTCAGGTTCATTATGGGATTGATGTTGAGTTTTTGGTGCCTGCAAATTCAGAAACTGTTAACCAGATTTTTCACGCTACCACCCCTAACTCCCATATTCAGTTCCAGGATTTCAGTGGAGATCACTACACACAGTTTAAGAAACTGGGAGTCGGGGCAAAAAGTTGGCAAATTGTCTCACCCAGTCACTGGTTAAATTGTGCCATTCCTGATAAGAGGCTAGGGGTCCTTTTAGAAAATGGACTTTAGGAAGAGAAGCCTCACCTGTCCAAGGTCTCCAAGAAGTCTAAAAATAGTTAAGATTTGAAGAATAAAATTGTTGTTAATGAGTGTGTTTGGGATTTCTCCCTTCTGGGCAGGCAGGATATGTTTCTTGCCCTTAGGCTTTTTGAATTTAAAATTCCTGTTGTTTATGCTGATCTCTTTTGAAAGAACTTTTTTCTGAAGCCTTTGGGCAGACAGAGGGCATAAGTGAAAGATAAAAAAAAAAAAACCAACAACATTGAAAAAGGAAAAGAATAAGAAAAGGGACCTACTCATTGGCCTTTACCATTTAGCCCACCAAAATGAAATAATGGGATTTAAGATCTGGGTTAGGGTTTGTAAACATTAGATGGGTGCGCTCTCTAAACTTCTAACTGATGAAAAAAATGATACCGGGCTGGAGCCCACTGTAATTAACTGTAGGACAGTGTTTCCCTTCTAAACCCCAGTTTTACGAGGTTTGTTACTCAGCCGTAAAATTTTGCTCTAGGCTATGGCTTGGACATAGACAATTTCAGCTTGAAAGAGGTTTTAAAAATAAAAGTAGTTGTTTTTTTTTTTCGTTGAACAAATTAAGTGTGGTTTTAAAGGAATGAAATATTCACTCTGCTTAGAGTTTCTTCACATCCCCCCACCTCCTTGTATTTTCCTCTCTGAGTGGTCTTGATTTCTAACAAATGGAACCTCATTTGGTCACATCTTTTTCACCCAAATCTTTAAATTACCAAAGGTTTGGGTGACTCTTTGAGCTAAGGAATTAAATTTTGAGGGTCACAGCTTAATAAAAAGGAAGAGGAATATTCTTTGCCATTTTTCATGTGCAGAAGTAGGGTGGGACAGGATTCTGATCTTTGAAAATCTTCCGTCTGTTGCTCATTTTTTAATAAAATAGGGGTGTAGGGAGAGGGGTACAAAAGAAAAAGCTCACAGAACAATAGGAAGTCTACTCATTATTTATGTGCTTTCACTAAAAGGTTCCTAAGGGAGTTCTAAAGTGAGTTTTCTGTTATTAGTGCAGTCAGTTTCCTGACAAAAGTCTTGGTTTCTACTAATTGGTATAGGGGTCTTTTAAGCAGTTTTCTTCATATTCAATAAGAAACTATTGCCTTTCTCTAACTTGTTCTTCCATGGGTATTTGGAGCAGGAAACCTAGACATTTTAACAATATATCACTTATTGTCTCTGGTGTCCCATCTGGTCTCAGTGTCCTTTTGACCCTTTGACAAAGGATATAAGAGTTATAACAAATCTACAATTACAAAGGATGCAAGAGTTATAACAAATCTACAATTACATGCCAGTGTCCAGAGTGCTCTAAATCTATTGTACTTGATTTCTGATCACTGACAATCTAAGCCTTGTAACCATAATGCATCCCAATATATGGCATCTAATTATTACTGAAGAAGTCTATCATTTGTAAATAAATGTTAGTCTTTAAAAGTATTGGTTCCATTGAAAAATAATTTAAAAAATTCATGGTATGTAAAACATCATATATTTGATATCATATATCAAAAATAAGCTAGTATCAATAGAAAAAAAGGAAATGTGTTGATTAAAAAGCATACTTTAGACTTATTTTTACCAATGACACCAGAAAATTTAAGGTAGTCTATCTATTCCCCTAAGTTCAATGCTCCAGTTTTTATTCTAACTAAACAATATTATTCTGCATTTTAATTGGGATATTATTGCTAGGAATTATGTCTGACCATTAGCCCACTCATCCAATCAAGATATATTTGATTTGTTCTTCCTTTTCATTCTTTGTGTTCTATTTCTACCATCCACTTATACCAAAAAGAACTCAAGACGTTTCCATCTGCTATCTGCCAACGAGGCTGAGAGTGCTTTGAATTCAGAAACTATTTGTCTCATTTATTGTTTGAACCCTAGTGCATAGCACACTGCCCTAGCATCATGCTCAATAAATATTTATTGTACATAAAAATAACAAAATATGAATCAAGAAAATTTGAAAACTAGATACTTGTGCCTAAATAAAAATTCTTGAGTTTGCCAGTATTCTCTAATACTTTCTGATTTTATCTAAATATTAGGGTAGGGGTGGGGGTGGAGATGGGCATCTTTGATTAAACAGGAGATCCTTGCCTTGTAGCAGTAGTAGTAATAGGAACATGTTTTTGGTTATAGGCATGTGCTTTACACAAGTCGTCACAAAGCCCCTGGTGGACATTGCTAGGAAAAACTGAAGTTTGGTTGAATCACAGAAACTAGATTACATGAACTTTAGAGTTACAGCTCACATGTTACAGCATTCATTTTACTGAAAAATTCACAATTGCAGTTTAGAAGACAAAAACCTAAGAAGTAATTGAACACTATGTTCCACACATAAGAAGAACTCATAAATGGTGGAGTTGGTCTCTACTCGGGTCTCACGCGGCCGACACAGGTTCGATTCCTCCACCCCTCTCGGAGAGCCCAGCAAGCTACTGAGAGTATCCCACCTGTATAGCAGAGCCTGGCAAGCTACCTGCAGTGTATTTGATATGCCAAAAACAGTAACAACAAGTTTCACAATGGAGACGTTACTGGTGCCTGCTCAAGCAAATCGTTGAGCAACAGGATGACACTGACAGTGACAGAATGTATAAGTTAGTACAGTTCTGATAGCTGGAAATTTGTTGAGAGGTGATTGGTTTTATTTCCATCCTGGGTAGTCTTTGACTTGCCTGTCTGGTTTCAATGAGATATATGGGTGTGGGCATGTGTAAACTTTATCTGGGTACTTGGCTGTGCCTGGCACCAGACTGTTACAGTCTTTGGGTTTTCTTTGCTTTCAGTTTTTTTGTTTATTTCTGTTCTACATCCAGTGGTGCTCAGGGGTTGCTCTTGGCTCTGTACTCAGGAATCACTCCTGGTGGTGCTCAGGGCATCATATGGGATGCAAGGGGAATCGAACCTGGGTCAGCCACGTGCAAGGCAAATGTCCTATCCACTGTACTATCTCTCTTGCCCCTTGTTTGGTTTTTTTTTTTCTTTTTGGGTCACACCCAGCGATGCACAGGGGTCACTCCTTCACTCCTGGCTCTGCACTCAGGAATTACCCCTGGCGATACTCAGGGGACCATATGGGATCAGCCCCTTGTTTGGTTTTTAAATCAAGACACAGCATAGCTCCATTTTTGTATTTTTTAAAATGTTATTTATCTGGAGTGGAAGAAGGAAAACTTCTTCAACAAGTGGTGCTGAGAAAACTGGACAGCTACCTGCAAGAAAATGAACTCTGACCTCTGTCTAACACCAGGCACAAAAGTCAGATCAAAGTGGATTAAAGACCTCAATATCAGATCTGGATCCATAAGGTACATGGAGGAAAATGTAGGCAGAATCGTCCATCATATTGAAGCTAAAAGTGTCTTTAAGGATGAAACACCACTGACCAAGCAAATGGAAACAAACATAAAAAATGGGACTACAATAAACCAAGAAGCTTTTGCACCTCACAGGAAACAGTGACCAAATTACAGAGAGAGCCCACAGAATGGGAAAAATTATTTACCCAATACACATCTGATAATGGATTTAAAAGACACTAATAGAATTGTATAACAAAAACATCTCCAACCCCATCAAAAAATGGGGAGAAGAAATGGACAAAAGCTTTCTTAAAAAAGAAATACAAATGGCCAAAAGGCACATGAAAAAATGCTCTACATCACTAATTATCAGAGGATGCAAATCAAAACAACAATGAGATATCATCTTATACCACAGAGACTGGCACACATCAAAAAGAACAAGAACAACCAGTGCTGGCGCAGATTGGGGAGAAAGGGACTCTCTTTCATTGTTGGTGGGAATGTAGACTGGTCCAGCCTGCATGACCATACAATATGGTCATTCTTTAAAAAACTAGAAATAGAGCTTCCATATGACCCCACAATACCACTTTTGGGAATATATCCTGAGGATGCAAAAATGCACAGTAGAAATGACATCTGCACCTGTATGTACTTTGCAGCACTGTTAACAATAGCCAGAATTTGGAAACAACCTGGGTGCCCAAGAACAGAGGACTGGTTAAAGAAACTTTGGTACATCTACACAATGGAATGCTATGCAGCTGTTAGGAAAGATGTAGTGCTGTAGCACTGTAGCACTGTCATCCCGTTGTTCATGGATTTACTCTAGCGGGCACCAGTAATGACTCCATTGTGAGACTTGTTGTTACTGTTTTTGGCATATCAAATATACCACGGGGAGCTTGCCAGGCTCTGCCATGTGTGTGGGATACTCTCCGTAGCTTGCTGGCTCTCCGAGAGGGATGGACGAATTGAACCTGGGTCGGCCGCATGCAAGGCAAACGCCCTACCCACTGTACTATTGCTCCAGCCCAGGAAAGATGAAGTCATGAAATTTGCTTATAAATGGATGGGCATGGAGAGTATAATGCTAAGTGATATGAGTCAGAAAGAGAGGGACAGACACAGAATGACAGCACTCATTTGTGGAATATAAAATAACATAATATGAGACTGACACCCAAGGACAGTAGAGACAGGACCAGGAATATTGCTCCATGTTTGGCAGCCTGCCTCATGAGCTGAGGGAGAAGGCAGCTGGAATAGAGAAGGGATCTAAGTCAATGATGGCTGGAGCGATAGTTCTGGATGGAGATGTGTGCTAAAAATAGATAAAGGACCAAACATCATAGTCTCTTAGTATCTGTATTGCAAACCATAATGCCCAAAAGTAGAGAGTTTGGGGGAGATTGTCTGCCATAGAGGCAGATGAAGGGTTGTGATGGGGGGATGCTGGGGGACACTGATGGTGGAAAATGTGCATTGGTGGGGAGATGGGTGTTCCATCATTGTATGACTAAAGCTCAAACATGAAAGCTTTTATAACTGTATCTCATGGTGATTCAATTAAAAAATTAAATATTATTTATCAACAGATAAAGAAATTGAGCTCCTTGCCCTAGTCATCAGAACTAATGTTTCAAAAGAGTCATTATAATCAGAACCATGTTAGGTACGAGGCTACAGGGATGAGATAAACAGGTCCATTGGCAGCAGTGCCTCACTTGCCTATCTTGCCTGGCTCTGTTTCCACATCAGAGGGTTGCCAGTTTTTAGTGTTTAGTTTGGCAGTCTCCACACCCTCATCCAAAGACCATTTCTCCTGATCTCCATTTCCTTGTAGTAAGCACATGTTTTTCTTTCAGTTCCTTGCTGTTAGTGTTTTATGACTTGGGGAGCTTGAAGAGGCAGCTGTATTGTTAATGTAAGCCATTACCACAGAGGTTTCTGCTTTTTTTCAGAACCTTGTAATTTGTTAAAAGTTCTGGTCTGGGTTTTCCTCACATCTTATTGCTGACAGTTTTAGCAGTATATGCCAACATTATCGGCTGTCTCCAGAGTACTGATTGAGATATAAAGGTTTCTGTAATTGTCTAAGATCATTTGCCTCTTTATATAGTACAACTTTCTCACATAGGTACACTCTGATTCCAAGTGATTTTTCTGGCCCCAGTGGGCTACAAAATCATTTGATGCTGCTATAACTTTAAAGACAACAGAATATTAACTCCAAGAGTTTGCTTTTGTTAACTCACATTTGAAAGTTGTCTTTGTATATTGAGGAGAAAATGAAAAACAGATTCTTCTGTTAAATTGAAGAAAATAAAGGGGCATTTTGTTGTCATCCTTTTTTCCTGAACTATACTGATGATATCAATTTTCAGTGCTATTCTAATAAGCTATCTGTTAGCTCTTTCTCATTTTGAAGCACAGATATTTGACATAGTTGGTTTTTGGTTTGTTTTTGTTTTTGTTTTGTTTTGCAAGCAGTGGATCATGTCCAAAATCACAAGCTTCTTTGGCTTAAGTTTTTCTTGAGCCAACCGCCATTTGAAAATCAAGCACTGTTCCAAGACCACACAATATGTTAGGGCCCAAACTGAGGGTACACTGCTACCTCCAAACATCCAGTCTGTCCTCTTTTCATTGACCCACATTCTTAAAGTGTATTTGTTTGCAATTATGGTGAACATTGAACCTTAAGAAGAGGAGTTAAAGAAAAATTTAATTGTTTAAAGACAAATATTTTGAGAGCTCAAAGTCTACATATACTTAAATACTGAAAGAATAGCATGCTTGCAATTCTGAAAAAAAAAAGATGAAGTTATTGTGTTCCCTACCTTTATCACATATGATAAAGTTAAATTAAAATACTATGATATTGGAGAAAAGCAGACAGCCAATGGGATAATTAAAAGTCCAGAGAGAAACCCTTACATATACTACCAGTTCATTTATAACAAAGGAATCAACCATGTGAAACACAAAATGGAGAGTGGAAAACATCTTCAATAAATGGTGCTGAGAAAACTTGGCAATATACATGCAAAATATTAAAATTTGATATCTGTTTCATGCTATGCACAAAAATTAACTCACAATGAACTTACAGCTTAGATGTTAGATTTGAGTCCAAAAAATACACTGTGAGGCAAAACACTTCCATGCTATCTTTAGTGATTCAGCATCACTGGCAAAGACAACAAAACCAAAAATAAACAAATGACATCACATCAAACTGAAAACTTCTACAATGGCAAATAAATTATCATTAAAAGAAAAAGATGTCCTGCTGTATGGGAGAAAATATTTGCTCTCCATACTTTAGACAGAGGGCTACTACCTGAGACATAGAAAGCACTTACAAAAACTCAGCAATAGAACAACAATCCCATCCAAAATTGGAGAGAATAGCGGAAAGATTTTTGGAGAAGAATTTCTCTTTAGAGAAACAGATACTGCTCCAAAGAAAATGTGCAGATGACCAGTAGATGCATGAAGCATTGCTCATCTTCACTGGTTATGAGGGAATTGCACAAATCAAAATGGCAATGATATTGCCTCACACCAGAGAGAATGGCCTATATAAAAAACCCAAAACAAGTGCTGGCAGGAGTGTAGAGGAAAAAAAGAGTTCTCATTTCTGTTGGTGAGGATGTAGACTGGCTCATCCTCTGTGGAAAACAATTTGATAGATTCCTCAAAAAATTAAAAATAGAACAACCATGTGATCTAACTGTCCTGCTCCCAGATCTGTATCTCAATGATTCTAAAACATTTACTTGAAAAGATTTATGCACACTTACATTCATTGCAGCACTACTTACACATTATAGCAGAGCTCTAGAGACAACCCAAATTCCCAACAGAAGATGAACTGATGAGAAACCCTGGTATATATACATGCAAAGAAATAAAAAGATTAGATATTACTTTTTGTTTTTTGATAGAACATAAATGAGGCTAGAAGATAACAGGCTAAGTGAAATAAGTTAAGAGAAAGACAATATCTATGATATCACTCAGATAGCACACAAAGAAAGCAAGGAAATGTACAATATCCTATAAAACAAAGACTCTAACAACAGAACCGAGATTACTTAAGTGGTGGTAGTGGGGGGGGGTGGAGTGAAAGAGAAGGAGCCTATAAACTTGGATGCCAAAGGTCTTACTAGCACTCTAGTGGTGCGAGTAGTATATCATTGCTCTCCCAAAGTGTACACAGTTACACTTTTATACAATTACAAAATAAAAATCATGAAGTCAGTGGTGATGGTGGTGGTACGTGTGGGATGTGTTTGAGTGAATAGCATACACATAATTACAAGAGTACTTTATAGGAGTCTAACTGAAAGAGATATAAACAATTATTTTTCAGCCAAATACTACCTCAAAGATTAAAGAGTTTAAGTAATGTATTTAGATGCTCTTGCAGAGGTGAAGGGGTTGGGAGGGAGCTATTACGTGGAGAAACTGAAGTAGGGGGAATCATCTTGGAAACCTTTATAGCTATTTTTCTTAGTGTAGAATTTAAATTAGAATTTATATTCTTTGTTATGTGCCTTTCCCCCAAAGGATTTACGGTTTGTATTAGTTTGGTGCAGCTGCTATAACAAAGTACCACAAACTAAATGCTTAAACCAGCGGTAAGCTATATTAATCCTGTGGGTGTCCAGAATATTCTAGGGGGACCACAGGTGAAACTCATATAAATGGGTGGTCATGGCACAAGTCTGGGAACCAGATAGGAAAATGAGAAATAAAGAAAACAGATGTTGGGGGAAAAGGAAACAAACTGGTTTGGTTGCACAAATCTATTTCTTCAGTGTTCTGAAGACTAGAAATCCGAGATCAAGGTGTCTGCAGGATTGCCTACATGCCACATCCCCACGGCCTCAGTCCTTTCAGGATGCTTTAACAAAATTCCTTATACTAGGTGATAGAAACATCAGAAATCTTTTCCTCACACTTTTGGAGGTTGGAAAGATCAAGATACTGGTAGATCCTGCTTTCTGGTTCGTAGACTATGACTTACTTCTCACATGGTTAAAAGTTAGACTTCCTCATGAAATTTGCATATAAGTGGATCAACATGGAGAGTTTCATGCTAAGTGAAATGAGTCAGAAGGAAAGGGACAGACATAGAAGGACTGCACTCATTTGTGGAATATAAAGCAACAGAATGGGTGACTAACACCCAAGAATAGTAGAGATAAGGACAAGGAGGATTGCTCCACGCTTGGAAGCTGGCCTCACATGCTGGGTGAAAAGGCAGCTCAGGTAGAGAAGGAACCACCAAGTAAAGGGTGCTTCGAGGGCCCGCTCGGGATGGGAGATGCGTGCTGAAAGTAGATGATGGCCAAACATGATGGCCACTTAATACCGGCATTGCGAACCACAACATCGTAAAGGAGAGAGAGAGCAAAAGGGAATGCACCTGCCACAGAAGCAGAGGGTGGGGGGGGAGTTGGGGTAGGGGTGGTGAGAGGGATACTGGGAACATTGGTGATGAAGAATGGGCACTGGTGGAAGGATGGGTACTCTATCATTGTATGACTAAAACGTAAGCATGAAAGTTTGTCAGTCTGCAACTGTACCTCACGGGAATTCACTAAAAAAAATAAAAATAAATGAATAAATAAAAGAACTCTACTGAAGTCAAATAAATTTATGATATATAAATATTAAGAAAAAACAAAAAAAGAAAAGACTTTCTAAACTCACCAATTCAATGAACAGTGCTCTCATAATCTAATGACTTGCTAGAGGCTTCAATGTCCTAGTACTATCACTCTGGGTGCTAGTAATTCAGCATATAGAGTTTTACAGGATGCAGTCTGTTGCTAGAATTATATTTATTATGGTTTTCTGATCATTTTGGGTATGTCTTGATTTCTAGAAGTATCTTCCACTCTTTGCCTTCCTCTTCATGTGATATCTCCCGGGCTGTGTCCAAATTTACCAATTTTGATGGAAAATGACCAATATATTGGATCAGTGGGCCATGGTATTCCAATATGACATCATCTTAATTAATTATATCTGCCATGATTGTTTTTGCAAATAGTATCTTACATTGTGAGATATTGGTGCTTTTGGCCTCAGCATGTGAATTTATTCACTAATATCTATTTATAGAAAGATTAATTATTTTAATTAAATGCATTAAATAGGAAAAAACTAAATAGAGGCAATATAGTTTCCTATTAGGAAAAGAGAATGCAAGTAATAAATATTTACTTTAAATTAATCTTATAATACCATTAAATCCATCATACAGTTTTAAATGAAGTCCTTATAATTCAAGAGCACACAACCTGGAGATTAAGGATATAATGAATTGTTTCATCACCTTGAAATACTGCCTTGATTTTTTAGACTTCCCTTTTGTCTTCTTTATTTTTCTTTAGCAGAACAAATATTTTCATTTACTCTGAGTGAATTCTTGATAAGTTCTTCATCCTCAACTTCCAACTGCAGTTTATTTAAAAGGTTACTTAGAGATTAGTTAGAGGACAACATTGACTCACTTTTCCAAGGCAGGCAAATGTTTTTACCCTGTGCCCCCCAAATACTAAGTATGTATATCCATTGTCATATTATTTTTCCTTTGTTAAAATAGTTTCTGCATTATTTAAAAGATTTTTTTAATTTTAAGGTATGATTTGTTTATTAGCTTGTAATTTGAAGAGTTAACAATATTTATCTTATAAGCCAGTATGTTATTTCCTCAGTATCTGGCATATAATATTTGGGATAATGCAAGCCATCAGGTGGAAGTTCATTGAAAATGAAATCAACATAAAAGAGAGGTCTTACATCAATTTTTTTCCTACTGTAATCTATATGCCTAGTATTTAGTCATTGTACTATCAATATGCACAAAATCATTAACCCAAATTAGCTTCGATAGCACAGTGGGTAGGATGTTTGCCTTGCAAGCAGCCGACCCGGGTTTGATTCCTCCATCCCTCTCAGAGAACCCGGCACGCTAATGAGAGTATGTCACCTGCATGGTAGAGTCTGGCAAGCTACCCATGGCACATTGAATATGCCCAAAACAGTAACAAGTCTCACAATGGAGAACGTTACTGGTTCCCTCTCGAACAAATCAATGAACAATGGGACGACAGTGCTACAGTGCTACATATTATTCCAGATAGTACATATCTGGAATTTATATCTGTCCTTTCTGTTACTTTATAGCTATCAATAACCACTTTTTGTTGGATTTTACAAAATATTAAAAAGTCTGGAATTCATTTTATCTCCCGAATTCTGTTATTCAAGCACATATATTTAAAATTATGTTGTGCACTATAATCATAGCATCTGATGAGAAACTAGGATCTTCATTAAGAGATGAAAATAAATATGAGATATCTTGTCTCCTTGGAGCCATGGTCTGGATGTGGAGTTCAGGAACCTGACCATTGGGCTAGAGGGATAATACAGGGTTTGAGGTGCTTGGCTTGAATGCAAATGACCCAGGCTTCATATCTATCTTCACAGGCTCCCTGGAGCATCAGTTTGTTTAGCTCTGGAGGTCCCTGAGCACTTGGAGGTGTGACCCTGGAGGCAACTAGGATACTTAAGGTTTACCTCAGGGCCCGCATTGACCTCAGGGCATGAACAGCAGCACTTCATTAGGCTATTCAGATTGAAACGATAATGACCCCTTTGACTGGAAATTACCAGCCGTGGCCCTACAGGCCCACTGAACACTACTTAAGTTCCCATCACCACCACCACCAGGTCACTACCAGCCCCTAAATTCATTGCCAGCAAAAAAAAAAGACACAAGGTAGTAAGATAGAGGCATAGAAAAGATGGTGTGGGGAAATAAGCTCTTAGATGTGCTTGGGAAAACCAGAGAAAGTTTCACAGGGTCAAGGAAAATTTGAACTGTGATGTCTTATGTGATTGCTTAAGTAGAAGAGTTGCTGACTTTCACAAAGAAAGACTGCTTGCTTCAGATTATGTGAATGCACCAAAAAGCTGGTCAGACCCTCAATTATCTCTCCCATTTGACTTTGAATTGATGGCTGAGAAGTCAGCATTCTTTGCAGGGGAAAGAGAATCCAAAGAAAAGTGCCTGAGGGGCTGCTCGACTGTGCAGTCCAGGAGGAAGCAACTCTTCTCCCAGAGCCCTGCTGAGAGCCCAGTCCTTGAAGACAGACCCTGAGTTTAGAAATACAGAGCCTGAGGAAAACCCGGACTTGTCAAGACCGGGAAGCTAAGGACACACTGGCGTCTTGGGAGTGTTCTCAGCTCTCTGAGGAAGATGGGGGTGATCAGCACCATAGGAGCCCCTTCTTCCTTTCTCCTCAGTAAATTTCTTTGCCTATCTATAGATAGAGGATTAACCAGATCTTCATTTCTGCCATCCCCCCTCTCCCCCTACCCCCTACCATATTTCCTCCAGTCAAGCTCCAATAGACAGGCTTCATCCCTCAGGCAAGAGGAAAGCAGCCCAAGCCTGTCTGCTATAGTACTGGCACGCAATGACTCTTCCTTTCTCACTTCAGCTGCAATTCAGTATAATATCAAATAGGATCACTGGTCACCCAGATGAAAACTGGTGAGCTGGGAAAAGGGAAATAGAAGAGAATTTTCATTTATTTCACCTCTCTAAAATTTAAGTTGGTTAATTATTTATTTGTTCATGCATTCACTAAAAATAGATAGAGATATAGATATGTATAGATACATATGTAAAATTCTATCTCCCCTCGCATCTTCCCCCCCCACCACCATGTACCGGTGCTGTGTTCCCTTCTAGACTCATGGCATCAACAAAATAGAAGCAGTCCTTTTCCTTAATAGGGGTTACATTCTGTGGGAAAGATGACTATAATAAGGTAATTACAAATTCGGAGGGGTCCTATGAAGACCATGGGGGACTGTGATGGCCAGCTAGGATGCCAGGAAGCGGTGAGTGCTTCTTCGAAACAATGATGTTAACGCTGAGATATGGAGAAGGAGTCTATGGCAGTTGGCCAGGGGGTGCTGCAGAAGGAAAGATAGCATAAGGTATTTCAGTTGTTCCTTGTAACAACTGTTTGAAGTGCATGTCATAATTCTTCCTTATACCACATGTGCAAAATAGAAAAAGTTCCGGTCAGATTTTTCTCTTGTATGTTAATAAACACATTTCCATGGAGGGTGTTTTTCAGGCATCTTGCCTAGTGACATCATTTTCTTGTGGGATTTCAAAGTTCCTATCTTCTGGACCTTACTTACCTTTCCTTTTATATTAACAGCTCATAAAACCCCACTCTTCAGGGGATCTGCTGAAGATTAGATAAATGACTAAATTACTTAGCACATGCTGAACTCAACAAATGCTACATAAGGCTGGTTCCCTTTTTGCCTTATTTCCTGTGACAGGCTAACAGACACCATAAAGTATCTGGGATATGAGGCAATTATTTGGTAACCGTTGTATTTCTGAACTGTGAATTGTAGAGGTCACCTCAATTTCAATTCTACCTAATAGTCCATTTAGCACTGTTGAAGGGCTGAAGTGATCCAGTGCCCTTCATCCAGAGCACAGTTACATAAGGACAGAAGTACCTTTTCAGTTAGCAGAGGGCTGACCTGATAGCTTAAGTCACGCTGGAGAGAAGTTAATGGTACATTGCATCCTCGGCCTCCAGTAAACATTATTTGTCCTCCACCAAGCAGAGTGGAAACTCAGCAACAAACGGGCACAATCATTTGTTTTCCTTTTTGAAGTATCCCTCGAAAACCTCGAATTTCCTAACAGTGTCTTTAGGCTCTGTCGACTTTAACCAAAATTGATTAGTGAGTTCCCAGGGTGCTTCGACTGTTTTAGCAGCAAAGGTACACATATCATTTCTGCTGTGCCCCAATACTGTGCAGATGGAAAGAACAAACTGCTCCATCCTGTCTTAAAATTAATGAATTGCCTCTCTTCCTTAGTCCTGACGTTACCAATAAAAGGTGGTAGGTTTGGTCTTTGGCTTTTATCTCTAAACTGAGCACTTAATTTGCCCCTTGACAGACTTAATCACTATAAACATTAGAACATGTTTTCATCAAAGGACATAACTACTGGAAAATAGAGAAGCTATAAAATGGATCTTTTAATAGCAATATTTTTACAAGGAAAGAGAAGGTGGGGGAGACCTTATCAACCTTAAAGCTCTTTGAAAACAGTCTTTAGCTCTCATCCCTTCTCTACCCCATCTCATCTCTCTTACAATAAAACAAAACAGTGAAAATCAGGAGAGAAAGTAAAACACATGTATTTCTGTTGAATAATAATTTCTGTTTTGTGAAAACTATTGGAAGCATTAAAGTCCTAAATCTTGAACTCTCACCCTACCATGCAGACCTGTCTGCCTGCCTGCTCAACTCAAAAAAGTATTCTGCTGCTCATTTTGATAAATCATGTACTAGTGTTTCCCTGGGGAAATGTGTCCTTTGGCTTCTAGCCTAAAGCTCTGAAATATAAACTAGGGTAGACCTAGAATTGAAGAATACATCTTCTTTTTGTAAAGTCAGGTTGAGGGATATTTTGATCCCTGCCCCCTATCTTAATCCATACGTAAATACTATTCTTTTTTTAAAAAAAAATTTTTGTGTGCAGAGTTTTTTAGGGAGAGAGAATAGCAAATTATACAGGGTCCCATTTTCTAATGAATCCATAGCCCACTGAACACAAGACAACTCCATAGAAAAAGAAAATTAGCCACAAATGTTAGTCCTCCTGGTGAAACAGTGGTACTATAAATGCTAATAAAATTTAGCAGAGTATTTTTCAGTATTTTTTAAACTTTTTTTCAGTATTTTTCAACCAGAGAAATATATAAATAGAAATACCAAGTGGGCGTGGAGAGTTTTAGGGGCCTAATGTCTGGGTGGGTGAAAGTAGGGACTGTTTGAAGACAGAAGGATGGTGAAGAGGCAGAGAGATGAAGGACGGCTTTAATGGTAAGAGAAGAAAATAGCTATGTGTATGAGTCTATTTTTCGGAAGACAGGAAACTCCATTCCATTTTGAATGTGCTGGCAGTATAGACACCAGAGTACATGACTGGGTTTGCTACTCTCCTACACATGTGCCTTGCTCCCAGTGAATGGTTGTGGCCACGCATCGAGATGAAGCACTGTGGGGAATGATCAGTGAAGTCTACTTATCTGGTATTTGAACAGCGCTTGTCACTCTTTGATGGATGTTGGAGAGGACAAGTTCCTTGACAGGGAAAAGGATTTGATTGAGGAATCACACAGGTATCTGAGGTAGCCATTTAGCTAGAAGGAGACCAATAAGGGGGGAATTATTTCAGAGAGTCTGATTGGCCC
Organism: Sorex araneus; assembly: GCF_027595985.1. Taxonomy (NCBI): domain Eukaryota; kingdom Metazoa; phylum Chordata; class Mammalia; order Eulipotyphla; family Soricidae; genus Sorex; species Sorex araneus. The sequence continues at coordinate 51,091,342 of NC_073312.1, forward strand.
TGAGAGGGAACAGCAGCACTCTGAATATGCATGGGAAAGGACACTCCACTGTGGCAAGTGGCAGGGCTCCTCTCTCACCTGCTCTCTCTGCCACTGAGTCTAGTTCCTCCAAGACCTCAGTGACTTTTGGAGAGTCCGGTGGTTTTGTTGGTAGACACATATAGATTCTGAAGACTTAACTTGATACCAGGAATTTATTCTAGTCAAATGCACCTCTGGAGTCTGAGTTAAAACAAATCATTCACTAAGAAATAAAAAGTATCCACAGTAAGCAACCTGTCAACTCCACATCCTTGTCCTTATAATGCACCTTATACCAGAGGCAATGAATTGCATTGGTTTATTCTCATCACATTCAATTATTCAAAAGAAAATCCGTTATGTTTACTATGAATTGGGGACTGAAGCATCAGCTTTATTATGAGGTTGAGGCAGCAAATGAGTTTCTTTAATGATTTGCATCATCTTTATCTTCAGTATCCCAGATCCCTGCTGTTTCCCTCAGTGAGGTGGACCAGTGCTTCAGATAATGAGCTAACATTTAGTGTTATGATTTTGTTACACTTTATTACCTTCTATAGCCACAAAAAAAACCCAAATTCTTTACAGAATATGTCATATGTTATATTTGGTGGGCGCAACCACTCTTGGCATGTAGTATTAACTATGTCGCTCAAATAGGGAAGACTGCTTTATATTAACATTCCTCAAGTCACTGCTATACCACCAGAGTAAAGATTCACGTGGTAAAGAGAAAGAGGAAACTCTAAGATTTCACACAGTCTTCAAGGATTTTAGGTTAGAGCTGAGAATTTTCCTAAAACTTACGGACTTCGCTTTTTTTTTTTTTTTACTGTGGTAGAGGAATAAGCTGCCTTTATTATCTATTCTTCTTTCTCAAAGCACTGATGGTATATAAATGCTACAAATTGATCTCAGTAGAATCTAAAGCTCACTCATCCTGTGTAAGAAGGCAGGGAAACAACATTTGACGTGTTAAAGAGTTAATGGTGAGTTACACTGTCAGCCTGAAAGGCTCCCATCTGTCTTAAGAAAACCAACTCCAGGGAAGGACCCAAACTAGCATGATGCCTCCCCTCTTGAGTTTTTGTTTAAATTTACATTTCAAACACAAGAATAATGAGATGGTAAATTTAGGTGGCTCTGAGGCTGCTGGATTACATCAGAGTCCTATGAAGCAGGGTGGTCTTCAGGCCTGGTCAGCACCGGCCATCCAGGTCTGTTACCTATTCTCTGTGAACACTGCCCTTGGAGTCGTGCATTGAGCAGCTCTGCCTACACTGTGGAGCAAAGAACCAGTTTCCTTCACCTGGACTCTGTTCTCAGCTCTGCGATTAAATAGCTACTTGACCTTAAGCAAACTATAGAATCTCTGTTTTTCCTTCTCTGGAAATATCCTCTGTAGTCTCTTCAATTTTGGTCATCTCATATTCATGTTTTTTGGCAGGTGGAGCCACATGCAGTAGTATTCAGGAGTCTTGACTAGCTCGGTGTGGTGTTCAAGGGGCACGTAGGGCTGGGGATAGAACCTAGGCCTGACACATGTAAAGCCAATGGCTCATGAAGCTCTCTCTAGCCCCATACTCAATTTTGTTCTCAGTTTTATTTGGAAATTTTGGGATGTGAATTTGTTGTCATTACTAGTATGGCATATGATAATTAAAAAATGGAAAAAATTTAAAATAGGTAAAAGAAAAAGATTTCTTTCTCCACACATGTATTTTGTGTTTATTTTTTATTACATTTTATTATCTCATCAAAAGAAGATATAATAGGAACAAAAAGTAAGTTGGAAATATGCTTCATGAAAGCCATAAAAACTAATTCTGCTAAAACTCTGGGTGTTTATTCAGCCTCTTCAGATACACAGTTTGAAGTAACTTGAGATTTAGTGTCCAGCACAGGAAGAAATGCCATGGAAATAGCCATTCCTAACTCATTTAGCTGAAACAGGAAATAAAAGAGTCCCCTTGGCAGTAAGATGAACATGGTTCCCTTTCCAAATCTTAAGAGTTCTAATCGGGACAAGTTTTATCAAAGAATTTTCCTGCTGACTTCTCAAATAGCTTCTTCCAACCCTGAGCCCATCAGTTAAAACTGCTCTGTGGTCTCTGGAGCCTGGGTCCCTAAGGAGCCTTTTAATGGAGGTAGATTAGTTTTCCCTTTAAAACAAAAAGACTAAATGATGAATGGGTGTACATTGGGATTAAGTGATTTAGGAGCTTTTTGTTTTATTTCCTGGAAAATAATAGTCATTGGGAGATATTTTTAACAGAAATGTAAATATCATGATGACTAGCTGATATTTACAGATCTTCCCCCAACCATTAAAAAAAGATAAAGGAGTGGGTTTAAGACAGATTTTAAGTCCATCTAGTTAGCAATAGTTACAGAAACAATTCCCTGCCTCAGTAAAATATGTAAAATATTATAAAATATGGGCAGTTTTGGCTCTAGGTGGTTTGGAAATTTTATTTCTGTAGATTTTCTAGAAAACAATAGATTTTTCCCTGCTATAAAAAACAATAGATTTTTTTCTGCTAGCTCTCCATTCTAATCCAGCAAGAATAGTTAACTTCAACACTTGCAGCATTCCTGGTTTCTACCTCCCTCCATATGCTGAATTGCTTCCTTTTCTGTGTTCCCTCGTGCTTTGTACACAGCACTTTTAAAATGTCTTTGAACTTATGTGGTAATTTTATGTGCTTTCTAGCTACAAGTCTCTAACTCTCAAGGACAGACACCATACTATTTGCTTTTGTGATTATAAAGACATCCTCAGTCTTTTTCTTTTCTCCATTCCTAAAACAGCTTCCTACAGATCATAGTAATCAACTGATATTTGTTAAGTTGAAATGAGCATATATATATATATACATGCTCATTTACATGTATATATATATTTGTGTTTATACATATGTGTATACATTTATACATATGTGCATACATATGGTATTTTAAATGCAATAATATGTTCAGACCTCATTAGTTCTCAGAAATAGACCAAGTATTTCTGTGCTCCTACCTTCTATCTTCTTCCATAACCTTGGGTGTACCCTCACCTGTATACTCACAATTATAGACAAATTCTACTTCTTGCTACTTTCTTGGTCTAAAGACATCTGATTAACCTACTCATATTGAGTTGCAATTGACTTTGATCATGTTTCCCTTGAGTGTCTTAACCACCTCTATTTTCTTTAACCTTTCAGTAAGTCTTGGTTAGACTTTATGACTTTCAGTAAGAAATTGACCCCTGTGGGAAGTTTGAAGGTTATAATCATATATCTGACCTCTATAAATTCTAACCACTAAAAGCAGATATTAAGAGGCTTGTGGATATAAAAACATTAATGGAACCCCAATAGACTTCTAAAGAACAAATACCCCTCTGTTGAAATGGGATTAGACAAAATGGCTTAAACAGAGAGCTGGCATCAATGGAACAACCACTGATTGGAAAAATGGGTTCTACAGAATCATTTCTGAAAATATTTTCATCTGCCATGCTACCACAAAAGCATTGAAATAAAGTTATCAGGAGACTCTAATTTTAAAATTCAGTTATTAATTGTCTTTATCTTAATGTATTTCCAATTTTTATCTAACTCAACTGAATCCTTTCTTCTTGGATTTTTCTTTACCTTGAACTTTTAAGATAGTGTCCTTCATGATTCCTCTCTCACTAGCCAGGCTCTGTGGATTTGTCTTTCTATGTTCACTTAAGTGTCAGAATTTTAAAGAACTTTGTGATAGGTCATCTTCAATCAGTAATTTCATCCATTGCCATAACTTTTCATTTTTTCTATAACTCCAGCAATGTAATCTATATCACCAGTTTAGACCACTCTCCGTATTTTAGATCAATATATTCTTTTTAAATTTCACAAGTATTTATTTACAAATCAGTGTGTGATAGCAAATAGTGGGGATACAAAGATAAGAATCCAGTCCTGTAAGAAGCAAATTATACCAAAAACAGCTATGCAAACAGAGAAAAGTAGTGATATCTGAGAATATTTTGGAAGCACTGAATAAGGAAACTCCGGGTTCGATTCCTCTGCCCCTCTCGGAGAGCCCGGCAAGCTACCGAGAGTATTTTGCCTGCACAGCAGAGCCTGGCAAGCTACCCATGGCGTATTCAATATGCCAAAAACAGTAACAACAAGTCTCACAATGGAGATGTTACTGGTGCCCGCTCGAACAAATCGATGAGCAATGGGATGACAGTGATTCAGTGACAAGTGAAATAAAATCAGGAGGGAAAAAAAAGAATGAAAAACAGAGAAAGAAAGGAGAAAAGGAGAGACAGCTTTAAATGGCACAGGTTCTGATTGATAGTAAACACTGTTACTGACTCATGATTAACTCATTCTTTTTATTGTCTTTCTCTTGGCTTATGGTTGTTATTAGTTCCAGGGAGGGGATTGGTCTGCAGGTTTTCTCTTTCCTCATTGACCTCTGACAGTGCCATATTATCTGCACTGGAGACTGTTATCTGCACCATAAGATGGTCTCTTCTGATATTCATGTACTTCCCAAGACTTCTAGTCTGGTAACCCTTTCAATACTTGTGGATCTTCCATACTGGGTTCTGAGATTGCTCAGCTTCTCTGTATCCTATTAGGTCATGCAAATTTCTGCCTGAACTCAGATCCATCTGAATAGGCGCTAGTTTCAAGTGACAACTTAAGCAGGAATTTTTTGATATACTCAGGCTTTCAAGTCTCACAATGGAGACCTTACTGGTGCCCACTTGAGCAAATCAATGAGCAAAGGAATGACAGTGATACAGTAATAGTGATACAGTTATACTCAGGCTTCCAGCATTCTACTTTTATACTTTTAATCTAATTCTAAAGACTTAGTCTTGTATGAGAAATAAAAAATGGTTGTCTTATACTCAGGTATAACTTCTCTCTAAAACTTTCTAAACTTTCTCTCTAAACCCTTACTCTTTCTCTCTAAACCCTTTGTCCCTGAAATGTGTTGATTTGCTCTGTTCTACTTGGCCTATATACTCTAAAATTTTTGATATACTTTTCACATTTTAACTCTTTTAAAGTCCACAATTTTAGACCTTCTCAAAAGACTTGTCTCAAGAACTCTGGCTCCTACAACAATTGACTCTGCCATGAATTTTAAGGACCTAGTTTAGAAGAAAAACACAAGAATTAACCGTATGCTTGATACTGCTTTTGTGTCCACCCCCTCCCTGAAATGAAAAGCTTCAGTTTTCTTTAGTTTGGTATTAGAAAGGCCATTTTTAAAATTAAATAATTGGAGAATTCATTAGGCTTGATATTACATTGTTATATTAAAAGTCCACACAAACTTTCCATATTTAATTATATGACTTTCCATTTTTTGATTGTTTTTGAATTTCTTAATGCTCATATTAAAAATTTAAGATTACTTAGTTCAGAGAAATCTTTCATATTTCTAAGAATATATAGATTTATTATTCAATTTATTGACTTGTTTCACAAACAGTTATTGAATACTGAAAATTGTTGATAAAAAGATGACTAACAGTCTTTGTCCTTTATGTGTTCATGAACGAATAAAAATTACTATTAGGAAATAAAAGGAAAGTGAAAAGTAAACCAAATAAGTCAGAGGAAAATATATAAATATGAATGAGAAATCTTGAATAGCATTCTAATGAAGGTGTCCCTAAAACTGAATTTTGAGTTTTAATGAGTTAAAAATATCCAGAAGAATTTTATTCCATTCATAAGGACTTGCATGTAAGAGATAATTTTGGGAGTGACAATTATTTAATTTCGCCCAGAAAATACAGTCTTTGGTGGTCAGAGAGGGAGGAGCTAGAAAAATGAATAGACTATTTAAAGAACAACTCAAGAAGGTTTTGTTCTTGTTGTTTATTGGAGTTAGATTTAACTTGGAATGCTATAAATAATTATAAAATGATTTAAGAATTTTGAGTAAACCATAAAAAAGGAATTTTATATAAAATGCTCATCATACTGTAAAAATATAGAGGAAAAAATGAGTTTTATGGGTGTGTCAAATGAGAAGGCTTGTAGAAGGTAGAAAATTAGTGCATAATTTAGATGAGTGGTTAAGAACTTTGATAAAGTCAATGAAATACAGAGATGAAAGATGAGAAGGAGGTTAAGTCTTCAGACCTTCTAATGTGACTAATGGTGAGAGGGATAATGATGCTGAACTTTCTAAAGCCATTGAGTTATTATGAAAATAGTTGTTTGAATATCTGAATTGAGAAAGGGCAGATTTGAAATGAAATATCAACCTCAGTCTTGGTGCTATTTATTTTGACATGCCCAAGGGCATCAAGTGTAGATGTCTCTTGGAAAAATTCACATCAGAATCAGTAGCTCAGACAAGAATTGGAGCAAGAAGTATTGATGCAGTTGCTAAAGGCATTGATGTGGACAAGCCATGAGGAGGAGTATAGAAGCATACAGAAACCAAAGGTAAAGAAAATTCTGTGGAGCATGGCTCAGATCGAGGAAAACGAACCCTGCAGTTAGTAAAAAGGGTGAAAAGACAGAGAACCCTGAGTGCTATGGTACAAAATCTGGCAGATGAGAGATAGTATAGGTGTCTTCAAGAGAGCTTCCTAGGACAAGTTTCCTGTGAATCCAAGACCATCAACACTGGAACGCTGTGTTCTAAGGAAAGAAGTGGGAGTTGCAAGTACTGTTTGCTAGAAAATTAGCAAAAGAATTTAGTGCAGGTGGTAAATTAATGAAGTTTTTGTTTTTGTTTGTTTTTTGCTTCTTGGGTCACATTCAACTATGCTGAGGTGCGGGGGGGGGGGGGGGTGTTACTACTGTCTCTGCCTGGAATCACACCTGGTGGTGTTCTGGGGGACATTATGGGATGCCAGCGATCAAACCCAGGTCAGCCGCATGCAAGGCAAGCACCTTACCCATTGTACTATCTCTTGGCTCCCCATAGAGTTGTTTTTTTTTTTTCTACTTTGAAAATCGTTAAAATGAGCATTAAGCAGCCGGCATGTGAATATAAGGGAACACATCTTCCTAGGCATACAGACACCCAAAAAGGAATTAAATTCTAGTCTGATATATACAAAATGTATTTAATAGAGAATGTTCTGCATTTCCTTCCTCTGTACTTTCGAAGAAAAATATGATAAATGACAAAATTCTATATAAAACTTTATTATTACACATATTCCATTGTATATAGTACGATTAAGGACCTTTGAGGATACCTGCCTCTGCAGTTGGCCTTTAGAGCAATTGTAATCCCCAAGTGTTCCCAGCCTCTTGTCATATTATGTGAGCAAAGATGCTTTGGGGAGGGTGTCACTGTCAAAAATGGTAACCCTGCTACCTCTGCTTTAAAGCAGGTATTTTCTTCTCTTTGCACAAGAAGTTTCAGGTTGTCTGCGTGGGTAAGTGAAAGCATCATTGCCTGGAGCTGTCCTCCTCAGCTGCCCCATTAAGACCTGTCAAGGTTTTCCACTTTCTTTCTATGTTTATTAGCCAGAAATAAACACAGCAACATTCAGGAGCAGCCATTGTGTCTTCAGCCCATCTAGCTGCTTGTCTGATTTTATTTGTGATGTTGAGAGATAAATTTTTCCCCCAAAGAGGCATGGTCCATGTCTACTTTCCATCCTGCAGAAAGGCAGTCTTCAGTGCTGAGCCACTAAGCAGACTCTAACTGAAGAAAATTCACCTGTGCTTGACTGTGGAAGTACAATCAATTCAAATATTCAAATCCCAAAGTATCCAGAATAAGAATGACCTCTTTCCTACTGAGAGGCAGCATTGGAGGATGCAATATGCTGATATGGCTAAGAGCCATACCATATCAATTTCAATTTAATCTGGAGGACAATGCCCACCCTCCAACACAGTAATGTGCTCTTCCCCATCCTTTATCATCATGATCAGCGTAGCATGATTTCAGCAAATCATTTCTGGGAAGTTGGTGGGAAGGAAAACCTCTCTCTACAAAAGGACTCTATTGATAGGAATGGAGAGAATTGAAAGGGGAAATCAAAGTCAATTTTCTTTCTTTCTCTTAAAAAGGGAACTAAGGTGCTGGAGCAATAGCACAGCGGGTAGGGCGTTTGCCTTGCATGCGGCTGACCCGGGTTCGATTCCCAGCATCCCATATTGTCCCCTGAGCACTGCCAGGGGTAATTCCTGAGTGCAGAGCCAGGAGTAACCCCTGTGCATCACCGGGTGTGATCAAAAAAAAAAATAAAAATAAAAAGGGAACTAAAATAGTTTTGTAGTACTAAGCTTATTGCCGACTGTACTCAGGGATCATTCCTGGTACTGCTTAGGAATCACTTTGGGGGGTCCTCAGGGGACCATATGTGGTGCCGGGGATTGAAACCATGTCAGCCACATATAAAGGAAGTGCCTTTCCCAATGTACTACTGTCTCTCCATCTCTAAAGTGAATTTTCTAAGTAAGAAATTGTTTAGCCTAGGTATTTATGAATTTCCGTGAGTTTCCAAAAGTACATTACTATGCATGAAAAAGAAATTTTTCTTGATACATACATTTATTAATAATTAAGATATAACTCATCTAATCCAATGGAAATTAGCATTGAGATATATATTATTGCAAGATTGTAAGAAAAAATCACTTTTCTTTCTCTTAAATTTCCAAGAAAGGGGTTTTATGCTAATTTCAATTTAAAGAATATTTTTCGATATTGCACTGATGAGTAATTATTATTCCTTTATCCTTCCAAACATAATATAAAATTGTTTGGGTATTCTCCTCTCCCCTCCCACCTCTACCTTCCCCACCCACTCCCCCCCCCGCCCCCCCCCCCCCACCCAAAGCATCTCAGAAGACTGAGAAGATAAATACACCCTGGTTCCAGAAATAGTTTTGAATTTCTAAGATAGGCAGTCTCAGACTTTTCTATAGCAATTGTACTAAACTAGTTAGTTAATCATGTAACAAGACTAAAAATACAGGAGAATGCTGGGGAAATTATTCAAAGGGCTGAGGTGATGCCTTATATGTTCAAGGCACCAACTTTAATCCCTGGCTTTGTATGGTGTGGTAAATACTGCTGGGGTAGCCATGGTAATCTCTGGCATTGTCTGGTTTTCCAAGTATTATGAGGAGTATCCCCCAAGCCCTTTAAGCAATGATTGGGAATCTCTGTCACCTCATGCCCCTCCTCCAACCTTCTCTCCTCCAAAAAAACCCTACAGGGAGTCTTTTCATATAGCTAAGATTTTTTTTCCCAAGATATGCCTTCCTCCAGGACCACAGCAGAGCTTGGCATGGTAGGCTCCATCTGGGAAGGCCACTGGTCAGAATTTATATAACTTACAACAGATTAGTTGGAAATTCTTCATTTTGATGTATCACTGTATCACTGTCATCCTGTTGCTCATCGATTTGCTCGAGTGAGCACCAGTAACATCTCCATTGTGAGACTTGTTACTGTTTTTTGGCATATCGAATACACCACGGGTAGCTTGCCAGACTCTGATGTATGGGCAAAATGCTCTCGGTAGCTTGTCGGGCTCTCCGAGAAGGGTGAAGGAATCAAACCCAGGTCGGCTGCGTGCAAGGCAAATGCCCTACCCACTGTGCTGTCGCTCCAGCCCTTATTTTGATGGTTCTGAAGTAAAAGATGTTTATAAATGTCATTTAAAAAATAAAAATAGAAATATAAAAAATTTCCTTTCTCATGCTGGAAAAGAATAAAAAAGTGTGGCTACCTAATGAGAAAGAGGGGGACAATCCCAGTAAAAAGTCAATACCAGAGGGAAAGCAGAGAAGGACATTAGCCCATTGGGACATGATATGGCTAATGAATTAGCCAGAGTTGAAATCTTTTCTCTTTGTGAGCTTTCCATTGTGTGAGGTCATTAATATCCTCTTTTATTTAAGTCTAAGTGAGTGATACTTTTCTCTCGTTGCATCTAACTGAACATTGAGTGGTAGAATGAATTGGGATTAATATTTTCTATTTTATCTGGGCAGACTCTGAAGCTAACTGAAGTTTGTGGTTACCTTGTTGTTTTGATTGGAGGCATACCAATACAGGTGATCTTTTTTAATGCCAGATTTGAAATCCAGACCAGACTGACCATTACTGACTACAAGCACTGCCTACCTGTGGAGGTGCTTGTTAGGATGCTAAGAGGACTGAAATGTTAATCCATAAAGTTCCACAAAATTTTGTGGAAGCACACATGTGTTCAATGCACATTTACAATTCAACAAATACATATTGCATGTTAACTCTTAGGTTATATAAAGAAATCAAAATGAAGGTGAAGGGAACACAATCCTGGCCTTCAGGGAACTTATAATTGAGCTGGAGTGACAGGTGTGTATACAATAACCGTGTTCCAAGTAGGACATATCTGTATTAATAATGTGAACATAGAGAATGTTAAAAGCAAACATGATTACTTTGTACTGGAGAAACTGGAGAATGTTTTAGACATGAAATGACATTTTGAGCTGGAGTGATTGAACAGTGGGTAAGGGGCTTGCCGTGCATGTGACCCACCCTTCTTTGATCCTGGACACTGCATATGGTCCCTGGAATACCTCCAGAGGTGAGGAAATCCAAGAGTCCTAAGCACTTCTTTTGAGGATCAACTCCCATCTCTGCCCCCACCCCCACCCCAAGAAAAAAGAAATGACATTTACCTAGTTCTGGGTCAGCAACATTTTAAGATGCACAGGGAAGACAGACCACAAAATTAAAATAGGTACTTCAAAGAAGTAATAAAATAAGATCTTGATGTGGAGTGTTAATACTGGACTCAGCTTGGAGGTATGAGTCAGAGCTGTATCTCTCTTGCCCTGGGCAAATCATTTCTTGGTACTTCAAACCTTAATTTCCTTATTTTAAAATGAGAGTTTTCCAATTCTGATGTATCGTCATTCCACAGCTGTCATAGAGGTGCCACTACTGTCATGACATGCTGCTGCTTTTCCTGTTGTTTTAATCATAAATTTTGCTACAAGATTCCCTAACAAAAAGTTAATCTTGATGTTAATTATAAATGCCTTTTTAAGTGTATGACATTTGAGTAGATTCTAGACGATAACCTAGCTCACATAAAAATATTTTCACCATTAAAAATCATGCTGGCCATAATGCTCAAATGTAGAGAGAGTATTGGGGAATATTGTCTGCCATGGAGGTAGGGGGAGGGTGGGAAAGGGAGGGTATACTCGGGATATTGGTGGTGGGGAATGTGCACTGATGGAGGGATGGGTGTTTGATTATTCTGAGATTGTAAACCAAACATGAAAGCTTGTAGCTATTTCATGGTGATTCAATAAAATATTTTTTTAAATCATGCTGGCTCCATAGTTGGAAGCCTGCCTCATGAGTGGGGGAAGAGGGTGGCTGGAATAGAGAAGGAATCACTAAGAAAATGATGGTTGGAGGGATTGGTCGGGAAGGGAGATGTGTGCTGAAAGTAGATAAAGGACCAAACATGATGTCCTCTCAGTATCTGTATTGCAAACCCTAATGCCCAAAAGTAGAGAGAGAGTTTGGGGGAAGCTGTCTGCCAGGGAGGTATACAGGGAGATTGGTGATGGGAAATGTACACTGGTGGAGGGATGGGTGTTTGAACCTTGTATGATTGTAACTCAAACATGAAAGCTTGTGACTGTATCTGACAGTGATTCAATAAAAATATCACTGTCACTGTGACTGTCATCCCATTGCTCATCGATTTGCTCGAGCGGGCACCAGCCCGGCAAGCTACCGAGAGTATTTCACTCACAAGGCAGAGCCTTGCAAGCTACCCATGGTGTATTCGATATGCCAAAAACGGTAACAAGTCTGACAATGGACACATTACTGGTGCCTTGCCTTGCAATAAAAATATAATAAAAATTAAAAAAAATTTTAAAGCATAGTGGCAAGACATCTCTGTTGGGTTTCATAGCCTAAAATCATTTTCAGAAAAAGCCTGTTGTATTTTATAATTTGATACAGTCACTTGAAATTTTTGGCACTTATAATACTAGCAATGAATAGAAAATTAAATTGACTGGCACCAGAGACACCTGGGGTTTAAGATTCCTTGTTCTTATTTAATAGTCACTAGTGGGCCTTTGGGACTTAAAGAAGCTGCAGTGATGATTGGTGCTTATCTTTAATGGTCAAAAAATGTTTGGCACTTGATATAGTTCTGCTAGGGTTAAAATATTTTTACATATATGAGAGGGAAAAATATGTAACAGCGAGGAAATGTGTTGAACATGAGAATATGTTGATATATCTGTATAAATTCACTTTTGTATTTTAGCCATTGGTGCTGAGAGCAAGATCTTCCCACATCAGGCAATTTGTTATTGTTATTCTTGGAAGGATACAGAAATCAATTCTGGTTAGTTTAAGCAAGGGGGAATTTATTGTGAGAACTTTGATGTGTATATTGAAGGCAGATCAAAGAATGGAAAGGAGACTGGAGGCTTGAGATTGGGAATAGGCAGAAAGCAAGGGATTGCCAGTGAGCCAAGGAGGAGGAGCAGCTAAAGTCTCTAGGAGCTTCTGGTCAGTTCAGTGTTGTAATAAAAGTCATGGCTCATATTTCTTTTATTAATGCACAAGCAGTTTAATATTAAAGATGAGGGATGAATACCACATACTGCTTTTCATAAAGGCTGAGGCAGATTGCATTTCTACCAGTGAATTAATATTCTTTAATCACCATATCCCTGCCAGCACTGGTTGTTTCTTGTGTTTTTGATATTTGCCACACATATGTGATATATGTATATATATATTGGACTGGAGCGATAGCACAGCGGGTAGGGCATTTGCCTTGCATGCGGCCGACCCGGGTTCAATTCCTCTGTCTTTCTTGGAGAGCCCGACAAGCTACTGAGAGTATCCCGCCCACATGGCAGAGCCTGGCAAGCTACCCGTGGCATATTCAATATGCCAAAAACAGTACCAACAAATCTCACAATAGAGACGTTACTGGTGCCAGCTCTAGCAAATTGATGAACAACAGGACGACAGTGCTACAGTGCTATGTGTGTGTGTGTGTGTGTGTGTGTGTATATATATATATATATATATTACATATACCATATAAGTGTGTTTTTGATATATGCCACATATATGCTTTTGTTATATTCCTGTGCTTTTGATATCTGCTGGTGTGAGGAGATACCTCATTGTTGTTTTTATCTGCATTTCCCTGATAAAAAGTGATGATGAATATGCCTACTGACTGTCTATACACCTTTGATAAAGCATCATTCATCACCTTGGCCCTTATTGGTTTTCTTGTTTTTGAACTTTGTGAATTCTTTTTATATCTGGATAATATTTTTTTATCTGCTGTGTTTTTCTCAATGCATTTTGTGGATTTGAGTTTAATATCAAGGTCTTTGATCCATTTTGAATTAGCTTTTAATCCCCAACACAAAAAAACCCACTATTTTGAAAATATATATTTACACACCTGCTGCTATTCATTGCAGTGCTTAGTACAATAGGCAGGATATAGAAACAACCCAAATGCCCAACAACAGATGAATATATTTAAAAAACTAATACACAATGGTGAACTACTATGCAGCTCTAAGAAAAGGTAAAATCACGCAGTTTACTTCAACTTGGATGGAAGTGTAGGATATCAAGTGAAAGAAGGCATAGGGAGAAGAGAAATAGCAGACGTTCTCACTCCTCTATGGAATACAGAGAAATGATATAGTATTGAACAATAAAAAAATCCTTGGCTTTGGATATTTAAAACCTGTGATCAAGCAGTGGATTGAGTGTGGAAAATACAGACCAGTTTTGCAATAATATAGGCAGTGGTGGAGTGTTGTGGAGGTTTTGGTGATGGGGTACAGTAAATTTGAACACAAATACCACATACATTAAAACTATTGTAAACATCTTGTCTAAACCTTAATAAAAATAAATGAAAACAAGGGATGGAATTACACTGGATCAAATCAGATCACCTGCCAGTTCTCTGTGTTCTAGTGGAGAGGAAAGGAAGAATTTCATTTTTCCTGAGTTTCTTTCATGGGAAGAAAGCAATGTGTTCCAGAAGCATGCCTGTGTGTTCTGTCACATTTCACTGGGTAGAACTGAACCTCAGAACTATTCACAAGAATGGGATTATCAGTTTTCTTAAACAATTGTTATTCCCCATTGACAAGTAAGCCTTTCGCCTTGCGTAAGTAGCTATTTACATAGGGGTAACCAAATAGTGGATAGAATTAAAGTTTTATTGGAAAATGGGGTCAGGGAATTGAAATTGGAAGACTTTCCTGTAATATCCAACATAGTCTATTATACTGGATATTGGAAATTCATTTTTAGAAAACTGGACTGCTTGCTAAACCTTGAATTGGATGTACTCTAAGATGTGAACCTTGGATTTAACAATTACATCAATAATTATTATACAAATATGTTGATTTAAAAATAATTTATTTCAAGGTCATAGAAATTTAACAGTGGGCAGGATGCTTGCTTCACACGTAGCTGACTCAGATTTGATCCCTGGCACCCCATATGGTTACCCTGCCAGGAGTGATCTCTGAGTGCAGAGCAAGGAATAAGACCTAAGCACCAACAGGTATGTCCCCCAAATCAAAAATAAATAAATTTCCTTTAATGTATAAATTTGTCTGCTCTTTTTGGTAATGTTGTTGATAACAAAATTCAGATCCATGTACATGGGGCCTTAAATAGAATCTTCTATTGATATATTTTCTTATATGGTTAGTGTAACTAGATGAAGATGACTGCTTGCCTTCTCTGTTAGACAGATTGATGCTTCTTTATGCTGCTCACATATTGAAAGCCAACTGTCTGTTTCCAACAAAAATGCCCTTGTTTTTTAAAAAAGAATCAAAGCACAAATGCCTTAGTTTTATAGCTAGTATTTTTTTCAGGCCAGGCCTAATGTGCAATTTTCACTCTTGCTCATGAAGTTGCTTAGTGCTGTAAATTATACATTAGCTTCCAAACTGCTGTAAGCATCACCTCTATTATTTGTGTGCTTCATCAATAAATTATGCCATTTCAATAATATGCAAATTTCTATCAACATTTTGGGTCTTGAAATTACAAACCTCAAGCTTGTATAAATAATGTATGGAAATGTAGATGGGTTCTGCAAACTGATTTTATTATTGGGCACTTAATGGTAATGAAGTATGATATTTAGTTGGATAAGTTCTTTATAAAATATCTAGAAATGAGTCCCTAGTTATCTTGCATCCCTCCCTCAAAAATAAGGACATTTATTTAGTTAGAGGGATAGAGTATAGAATTTTGAGAAAAAAAGCCAGCTTGAAACCCAAAGGATAGTTTTAAGGAAGCAACTCTGTTTGGCAATTGGGGTTTGTCTGCATGAAGTCTTTGTGGATATATATAATAGTTCATAGTAGCCAGCAGCATTTCTCAAAAGCAAATAGAAAATTGTTTGCTGCCAAACTCATATTAAGTGATAAGAAGATTTTCATTGATTGAGAAATATGTCATGAGTTGATTTTCCAACTTTGATAGCAATAATATTTACTACCTTCATATATCTGTGTATTTGAGACCTGGAATTCTTGTTCTCATTCAGCACCTGGTAACCCATTTGGTTTGAGGTTATCTCTGATCCAAAGGTCAGAGATATACTTGATAGTGTTAGTGATGGGCTATAAGAAGCTAGATGTTATTTAAGGCAGAGAGAAAAGGCTGTAGGCGAAGGCTAAAGCTGGCCTTCTCTGTGGCACCCAACACAAGCAGCACCCCCATCTAGGCCCTGCTATCATGCTATAATCACATTTTTTTTCTTTTGCTTTTTGGGCCACACCCAGCGATGCACAGGGGTCACTCCTGGCTCTGCACTCAGGAACCACCCCTGGCAGTGCTCAGGGTACCATATGGGATGCTGGGAATCGAACCTGGGTCGGCCGCATGCAAGGCAAACGCCCTACCCGCTGTGCTATCGCTCCAGCCCCTATCGTCACATTTTCTGAAGACTCAAGTAGCAAGTCAGAATCCAGAATGAAGCCTAAACCAGCTGAGGCATTTGGATGTCCTTTGTTACCCTTCCTTGATTATCAACTGAGGATTTCTTTTATCTTCCCATGCCCCTCTCATTATTCACCTTGCATCTTGCTTCTTATAGTCCATCACTTACACTACCAAGTATAATCAACCAGCCTCATTCCCTGGCTTCTCCCTTGCCTCCATCTTCTTCCCAATATCAGCAGCCATCAGAGTATTTGGTTGAGAACTTTAGATGAGCCAACTATTAAGACCTCATTTTAGTACTGAAAGAATAACTATGATAGTATCAGTATCTGAGATTTATGTAGCTTTATTATTATAATAACAATGAAATAGCGATGGTAAATGTCCTATGTGGTAGCTATTGAACTAAGCAACCTAGTATTATTTCTCTTGCTTAATCCACTATGAGGTGCCCTACTTTGTTTTCTTTTAATCCACTGCTATTTCTCCACTTTATGTTTGTTCCCTTTTGTACTGCAGCTCTGTCTGTTTTGCTTTCTGACAATGTTCTGAGCCATTTTTGTGTGTTTTTTAGAGAATTTTAGCTCTGTGTTCTTTAATTGTTATAGCATATGTACTTTCCTACTCCTTTTTCTTTTTGGAGGGGGCAGGCTAAGAGCTACTCCTGGCTTTGTGCTTGGATGGTCACTTCTAGAAATACTCTGGGTACCATGCAAGACCACAGGTTGAACCCAGGTCTTGTGTGTGTAAAGCATACACACTAGCCCACTGAGCTATCTAGATCCTATTAGGTTTTAATTATTTTATGCTGCTGCCGGCCCGCGGTAGGGTGTTCACCTTGCACGTGGCTGACCTGGGTTCAATTCCTCCGCCCCTCTCGGATAGCCCAGCAAGCTACCAAGAGTATCACGCCCACATGGCAGAGCCTGGCAAGCTACCTGTGGCATATTCGATATGCCAAAAAACAGTAACAACAAGTCTCACAATGGGACGTTACTGGTGCCGGCTCGAGCAAATCAATGAGCAGTGGGCTGACAGTGACAGTGATACAGCGATAGTGCTGCCATCCTCTCAATCCTTTTTAGAATTTTTTTTTAGGCACTGTGATTTATAATACTGTTTATGATAAGGTTTTGTGTTTAGACATTCCAACACCACACCTTTCACTAAGTATCTGCTTTCTTCCACCATTGTTCCAGTATCCCCTTCCTATTCTATTTAGCAGATTATAGTAATTTCTACCTATATATATATATTTAAGATTATAAATATATATAGTATATATATAAATATATGTATATATTTAAGATTTCTAATGGTTCTGGTGATTCTGTTAACATATGCTTTTGAGGGTTATTATTTGCTGACCTACATTCATATTTCTAATGTTTTGGTTTCTGCAAAATATTTGATAATTTAATTACCTGTGTCTGGAAAATAATGTGAGTGGGAACTTGGAGGAAGTGGCAGAAGAATGTGCAGTTTCAATTGCAAGTGCTCTTGACTGGGGAGGGGCATTAAGGATGTACATTCTCACACTGTATTGCACTGTAAGCTTTCTTTCTCTGAGTTGGGATTTGTTCCCTCTAAGGGTATCTAGTTATCCTTTGTTGTGCTTGCCTTCCAATTTGTTAGGGCACTCTCTCCCTATTTCAGTAAATGAGGAGTTGAGGTGGAGGATTAGCAAGATTTCTGATCAGAATGATCAGAATTTAGATTGCATATGAATCTCACTGACATATTTCTCATATAGCATCTTTTTTTTTTTTTTTTTTTTTTGCTTTTCGGGTCACACCCAGAGATGCCCAGAGATTACTCCTGGCTCTACACTCAGGAATTACTTCTGGTGGTGCTCACGGGACCATATGGGATGCTGGAAATCGAACCTGGGTAGGCTGCATGCAAGGCAAATGCCCTACCTGCTGTGCTATCACTCCAGCCCCTCATATAGCTACAGTAAGCACTTGCTACAGTAAGCACTGAAACATTTTAACTATTCTCTTACACAAGCATGCATGCATATACACACATACACACATAACCTTCTTCTTTTTTTTTCTTTTTGGGTCACACTCGGTGATGCACAGGAGTTACTCCTGGCTCTGCACTCAGGAATTACTTCTGGTGGTGCTCAGGGGACCATATGGGATGCTGGAAATCGAACCTGGGTAGGCTGCATGCAAGGCAAATGCCCTACCTCCTGTGATATTGCTCCAGTCCCAGCCTTATTCATTTAGGAGTTTTCAAATGGCCAGGCCTAACTTGTTTTTGATACGACTACAACCAATAGTGCATTAATGTTTCACACAAGTAGATATCAAAGAATTAGCTTGTAGGATTGCAAAATATTTCCAGTAGGCCTTTGATGTTTCCAAAGTCATACATTTCTCTTTTAATACAATATATTTAAAAGTAAGAAAGAGAGAGTCAGCTATTTCAAAGAGAAAACAGACAAATCAGAAGCTTACTAAAGGATTTAAACTACTGGGGAGTCTAGGTAGACGAGGCTAATTTTTAATACTACTATACGCACTTCAAGTAACACTAAAATTGTCTTAAGTAACCACATTGCACTTAAGACTTATGAGACACTGTCATTTTCAACTGGAGCAAAAATGGCTTGTGACAAAACAATTTTAAGCATACAGCATTATATAATTTGATATGAGTGGTCACCTTGTTCACTGTTGTATGACTGGGACAATATGCAAACAAGGCATTAGAAATCAACCCAGAGAGCCAAGACTTACTAAAATACCATTTCTTCTGCTGAATAAAGAGGTTTGGTCTAAATTGTCAGTTATGTCCTTTATTAGTTACTAGTAGTTTTTAAAAAAATATTTTATGTGTTCTTTTTTTAATTGAATGACCATGAGATATACAGTTACAAAACTCTTGATGATTGGGCTTCAGTCATGCAATGTTCCAACAACCGTCCCTCCACCAGTGTACATTTACCATTGCTAGTGTCCCAACTATCCCTCATCACACACACACACACACACACACACACACACACACACACACACACACTCTCATCCCCCCCCTCACCTGCTTCTAGGCAGGCACTTCTCTCTCTTTCTCTCTTTCTCAATCTCTTCCTCCCCCACCTCTCTCTCCGCCCCCCTCATTTTTGGGTAGAGAGAAAGACCATCATGTTTTGTTCTCTTACCCACTTTCAGCATACATCTCCCATCCAGAATGATGAATCAATATAGTGCTAGTTGTTAGTAGTACTAGTTTTGATAGTAGTGCTAGTGTTAATCACCACTATATGTTCATGGCTATAGAATTAAATACTTGTTTCCAAAAAGGAAATTCTATTCTATTCTGTATTATACATCTACTACCTAACTTTTTAACTTTTGCACTTGTGAAAAGTCCAAGAAAGTGAATAATCACACAATTGTTTAATTTATTATAGGTAGCTGTCTAAATTGTTTGTAATCCTCATCAAAATATTATAAAATAAATATTATACTTAGGTAATTTATAAATTATATTCCCTTCTAAATTTGGAGAGGTAAGAAAACATATTCTAAAATGCTAAGTAGCTTGAATATGCCATAGAGATGCCTCCAGGCCTCACACCAGGCTGTCTTATCTGGGACCTAAGACAACAGATGGGGGTGGGTGAGTTTCCCTCCCCACACCCGTGGAGCCCGGGCAGCCGAAAGCTTCAAGAATCCAATCGCTGCCATGCTCACGACCGCTTTCCTCAGCCTCAGACAAGCCTCACCCATGAGTGAATCTGCTGTATAACCATATTTTAAATCTTAGAATTCCTGGAATGATATCCATACTTTTCACCACTAGTATAGCACACCACATTTGATGGAATTTAAAGTAGAAGAAAACCAATCTTAGGGTGGAATATGTGTGTATACAAGGCTCAATGTTTTGTCTAATTAAACAGAATTTATGATATTAAAAACATATGAAGAAGCTCATTGTGGCAGCTCTTCATCATTTAACAATGAGAGTTTTCAGGGGCCAAGAAGCAGCTAGTGAAGGGCTTTGCATGTATGAAGTCCTAGGTTTAATCCCGAGCACCAACAAATCAAGGTCAAGCCGAGAGTTTTTAGCTGATTTCAAAAATCTCACTTCACCTCAGTTCTAGCTACTATCTATGATTAAATTTGGTTTAAAGGTAGAAAAATCTATTCTAACATTTGGGCTTCATTTAAAAGATTATAAATTGCAAACATTTATTTCAGTTTTATCTTTTCAGCCCATTTAACGCCATTCAAAAAATTGAAGGCAAAATGCACAACTGTAGACTTCTTCCAGGGGTCAGATTTATATTCTTTGTGATGTTGAATTTGAAAACTTTGACTTTAAAGAGTGCTGTATAATCATTAAAATAACAAAACCAAGAGTATAGCTCATAAGTCAACAAAGTAGGTAAACTGGAAATCATTTTTTTAATGCTTAGTTAATATGAAAGAAGAAAGAAAAAGAGGGAAGATGTAACAAGGAAAATCTGGGGAAATATAAAGCACATAGCAATTAATTGACCTAAATACAACAATACCAGTAATGTAAGTGGTTTAAATGCAGAGACTGGGTGAATAAAAAGCAGATGGCAGTATATGCTGCAAGAAAGAAATACATTTTAATCAATATATATGTAAAAAAGAATAAAATATATGCATACAAATTAAAAGAAGCACAAGTGACAGTTTAATAGTAAGTAAAGTAGATTTCAGAGCAACAAATATTAACAGGATAAAGAATGTGATTTCTAATGATAAAGGTATTCATTCAAGAGGACAAAGTAGTCCTAATTGCATACATACCTAATGAGTTTGGGAAAAATATATGATGGAGCTTCAAGGTGAAATGGAAAATTAGAGAACAATTACCAGTGATAGCCATGGTTTTTTATCAATAGTTTATAGAAAAAGAGGACAGAATTATTAATGATATAGTATGTGTTAACAGTACTAACAAATCATCTTCATCTAATTGATTTATAAATACTTCATCCAACAATTATGGAATATGTATCTTTTTTAATGCATGTGGAAACTTTCTTAAGGTAAACCATACAAAGGTCTATAAAAACATTGTCGTTAAATTTGGAAGGATTCAAGTTGCATGAAGTAATGTCCTTTGAGTAAAGTGCAATTAAGTTGTAAATAAGTTCAAGAATAGCTCTAAACAATCTCCAGATGCATTTGTAGAAATATATATTGTGGAGTGCACATTCCCCACCACCAATATCCCCGGTATAACCCCATCCCTCTCCCACCCTCCCCCTGCCTCCATGGCAGACAATATTCCTCATACTCTCTCTCTACTTTTGGGCATTATGGCTTGCAACACAGACACTGAGAGGTCATCATGTTTGGTCCATTATCTACTTTTGACACGCATCTCCCATCCCAACTGACTCATCCAGCCATCATTTTCTTAGTGATGCCTTCTCTATTCCATCTGCCTTCTCTCCTCCACTCATGAAGCAGGTTTCCAGCTATGGGACAATCCTCCTGGCCCTTGTCTCTACTGTCCTTGGTGTCAGCCTCACATGATGTTATTCTATACTCCACAAATGAGTACAGTCCTTCTATGTCTGTCCCTCTATTTCTGACTCATTTCACTTAGCATGATACCCTCGATGTCTATCCATTTATAAGCAAATTTCGTGACTTCATCTCTCCTAACAGCTGCATAGTATTCCATTGTGTAGATGTACCAAAGTTTCTTTAACCAGTCATCTGTTTTAGGGCACTCTGGTTGTTTCCAGATTTTGACTGTTGTGAATGGTGCTGCAATGAACATTTAGGTACACCTGTCATTTCTATTGTGCTTTTTTTTCATCCTCAGGCTATATTCCCAGAAGTGGTATTGTGGGGTCATATGGAAGCTCAATTTCTAGTTTTTGAAGGACTGTCCATATTATGAAAACAATGTTTAACGTGACTTTTTATTAGGGAAACAGCAAAATCACAATGCGTTGTCACTTCACCCTGCAAAAATGCTCTGTATGCAAAAGACTGGAAACAACAAATATTGGCAAGGGTATGGAGAAAAGGAACTTGTGTACACTCTTGGTAGAATAAAATGGAAATGATCTGGAAAAACCTTTAAAAGCTAAAAAAAAGAAAAAAATACAAATGCTGTATTATCCAGCAATACCATTTCTAGACACTTATCAGAAGTACCTGAAGACACTAATTCAGTTAGGTACTTGTAATCCTAAATCCAGAGCACCTTAAGTTACAATGGATAAAATACGGAGTCAACCATAATTCCTACTGAAAGGTGGCTGGATAATGATATTGTAACATGTATTATTAGTGAAATACTGTTTAGTCATTTGAAAAGACTAAAATTGTGCCACTGTAAATAGAACTTGATGTCAATAGGCTACGTCAGAAATTGAAAGAAAACTACTGAATGGCTTCACTTCATGAACAACAAAAAAGTAATGAAACTGCAAAACAGAACAAAAATAATTCAGATTCTGAGAAAAATAATTGGTTACCGAAGGGAAAAGTACAGGGAAGTAGAAGGGATATTAAGAAGATATTATAATACACTGGAACTTTACTGGTAGGTGTATTGATTTGATAGTGCTTTGAAACTGTTCTGAAATATTACAATGCTGTGAACCAATGGTACATCAATAAAATTTTATTTAAAAAGCTGCAGTAATCAAAACAGTTGGCATTGGCATAAAGACAGATAATTAGATCAATAGAGTCAAATAGAAACAGAGTCAGACATGTTAAGATAAGTGATAGTTCAGAAATTCAGTGGAGAAAACTAACATCTTTTCAACAATATGTGCTGGGTTAATTGGATAGTAATACACTGAAAGAAAAAGAAAAGAACTGTACCATATCTCCTAACATACAAAAGTGATTTCAAAGTGGATCATAGACCAAGCATATTATCTAAAATGAAAAAAATTCTAAAATAAATTAAGGGGGAAAAGTCTTGTGACTTGGAATTAGGTAATCATTTGTTAGATTGAACATCGAAAACAGGATACATAAAATAACAAATTGATGAGTTAGATTTGAGGTCAGAAAGTAAATTTAGCCATCCTGTCCTTGTTAGCCTTGAAAATAAATCTACTCAAACACATTCAATCGAATCAATTCAAACCCATTCATTCAGTCTGGAAACTGAAATTTTAAATTTCCGAGAAATTTTTCTTTTAAACGTTTATACGTACTAGGAATAGGAATAACTAATCTTTATGTAGGATTGTTTAAATTATAGGTAGATTTTCCACATAGCACCTAATTATTCTACAACTTTATAAAGATACTTTTATTTTGCCCAGTGTACTATCACACTTGGCTAGTCTGACTTAGGTTGTAATAAATTAATATAATTCCCAGAGTAACCACCAGATGACCATGATGGGACCCTTCACCCAGTAGGATCTGACCCAATAGTCTTCTGATGTTGAGACTCTCGGAGATTCAATTACTTGCTCAACGGTACAGAGACAGAAAGTGGCAAGGCAAACTCTGACATAGGTTCCCTGACCTTAGATTATTTTCTACATTCTCACTTTGCCCTTCTATACAAAATTGTTATTTCTGATTTTTAAAAGGAATCTAGTTCCTGATAGTTGCTAAGAGAATAAGAGGATTGATTCTCTTGAGATACTAGAGTAGGAGTATAGAGGATACTAGTATTTATTTTTTAGCTTTCACATCAATTATGGCTGCCATTCATGTTTTCAAGCCTGAGAAAGAAAGAGAAAAAGAGAGAAAGAAAGAGAGAAAGAGAGAAAGAGAGAAAGAAAGAGGGGAGAGGGAGGGAGGGAGGGAGAGAGAGAGAGAGAGAGAGAGAGAGAGAGAGAGAGAGAGAGAGAGAGAGAGAGAAGAAGAAGAAAAGTTGCATGACCAGTCCTCTTTTTTTTCTTCATTTGAAAAAAATGGCTTTGCCTTTAATGACACTTTGCCACTCTCTACTCAGGTTGCCATAAATTAATGTCATTCCCAGAGTGACTACCAGATGCCCATGGTGTAACCTCTTCACCCAGTAGGATCTGACCCGATAGTCCTCTGATGTTGTCTAAATAGATGACTCACTTCAGGGAGCCTCCCTTTGAATTCTGTGCTCTTGGCATTTGCCCCAGTTCTGTAATAGCCACATACCCCAGGGGTAAAGTAATGGATCTCTGGCAATTTGGCTGTCCTCTTTATTTCTCTTTCGCATTTGTTTACACATTTGTGACTGTCCTTTGAGAATGGCACAAAGTAGAAAGGGTTATATCCTCCCACTATCCTTTCTAAGGGTCAAAACCATATGAACAATGTTATCAGTTTTAGTCAGATTATTCTTCTGTTGTGCTTCTAGAAACATTTAAGCCATTTGTAAGCTCAAATACAGTGTCACTAGTAGAATCAAGCTTAGACCAATATATCTATTGCAAAAGACAATATTTGAGAAAGCTATATTAATAAGAGTGAGCTTTTAATGTTTTAATCCAGCATATAACATTTGGAAAGGGAGGAGAGACACATTTTAAAGCATCTAGAGATATGCAGAACCATTTTTCTCATTAGATACAGTCTTAGTCCTTTTCCTTGGAAAATAAGTTCATGCTTGCATGTGATTCCAAGATGCGGAAATGAAGCAAGACTTGGGAAACTCTGACTAGAAATAAAATATTTTACTTTGAGGACCAGGTAGAGATATTTTGTTTAACTCTAACAATAGTTTTTTTCTTTTTGATGCTTATTATTTATGCCTGTAAGCCTCTATTGTTTTCTTACTGTTAAGGGTATACTTAGACTTTTTATCATTCTGTGAGAAGCAGCGAGTTGGGTGTACTCTCAAGAGAGACAAAACAGTAAAGAAGGAGCATAGGTGTGACCAAATTGTCTGCCATTTATTAATTATTTGACCTAAGAGGAACTTTTACTTAACTGTGTTAAAGTTCACTTGTTTCGTACATAAATGAGGTCAGAATCCATGGGTCTTTGCAAGAACTAAGTTATTGTAAAATATGTCAAAGGACAGACATGCAAAAAAACATACAATAAGCCTCATCCAGTAAGCGTACCCCGTAAATGAGTATGTTAAATTTCTTTCAGTTCCATATGCCATTATTTATGTGCCTTTTATTAGGCTCAAGTAGTAAATAAGCTTATATTTGGCGATAAGAAATTTTACGGAAATAATAGTCTCACCTTTGTACTTCAGCTGATTTTTTGTTTCCGTTTCTGAAAATTGATTTGGGGATGAGTAGGGGATCTTCCATGTGATACCTCAGTAGTTTAGGGGCCCCTCTTAAAGATACTCAGCAAAAACTGAGTGGTCACTCAGTGCTAAGATATCATACTGCATGTGCCCTGTTGGGCCAGGAACCACCAACCTTACCCCAGTGGCGCGCAGGGGAGTGAGGGTGGGGGCTAATGCTGGGGATCAGCAATATGCTCTAACTTCTATGCTACCTGTCTAGCCCCTGTTTTTGAAACTTCAAATGAAATATCATTACCAGTTCAGTTTCTGGAGTTGATCCTTAAAGTGTGGCTGGCACATACAACATCTTACTTTAAGAGCAAGAATACTTGGTAGATAAGTATTACATATGAGCACAGGTCCACCTATTCCACACTTATCTTGGAAGCAGTGACGCTAATTATCTGAAATAGTTCTCCTGGTTTTGAATTGCTATGAAGAGCCAGTGGCTCTACCAGAGAATTGTAATCTTACCCCTCCCATGCCCACCTCCACCCCAGCACAGCAGGGCTTTTGACAGCCTACTAGATTAACAGAAGACAAGGATACCCAGAGCATCCACACACTTGATGACCTAGAGCTATCATGAATATATAATGTGGTGGCAAGGATTAGTCAGGTGTTCCACTCCTTGCTAATTGTGTGAATTGTGATAAAGATTAAACCAGAATCTATTTAACTCTGATTCTACTCAAGTTTTCCTTTGTATGTGGAGATAATCATACCTGTGTGGAGTGCCAGGCACTTTGAGATTCTCAATTTGTACTAAATACTAATTTTATTAATTGTCTTAAGGAAATGTTTTTCTGCTCACTTAATTCTAACCTCAGTATTCAAAAATAGAGACATCTATTAGTTCTTCACATCAAAGTGTTCCACCCGTTTTTATCATATCTTTTATTTCACTGATTTTTTTATTTCTCTAAAGCCACCCCATTGCCCTACACTACTATTACTTAATAGGATTTTTCTCACAGTTGAGAAAGCCTGTGTGGCAAACTGATTGAGAACAGGACTGAAGTTGAATCTCCGTGCCTCCTCTGAGCTGCCTTGGGCGACTTTATCCAACTACCTGACAGCTTTAGATAAGAAGTACTTATCTCATAGTGGTGTTATGATGATTGAGTTAGTAACGTAATGCATCCACATTGTACCAGATACATAATTTTGGTCCCAAAGAGCTAGCTATGATTAGCTACTATTAAGAATAAAAGAAATTACTCATCCTTTTTATTGTATGAAAGTTCTCTTTATTCAGGGAACTCATTTACAGTTGTGAGGAATTTTTTCCTTTCATCCCTCTCTCTCTCTCTCTCTTGGTCAGGTGGGAAAAATTGTGCTATTTATAGGCATCAAATGGTTCTCATAAGCTGTCAACACAGTTGTCTTATGCAATATTAAAAATGTAACAGCAGGATCTGGGAGAGAGCACAAAGCATGAAGCTTTTACCGAGCATGTGGAGCCTTGGATTGATACCCAGTTCCACAGGATGCCCCTTCCCTCCAGCTCCACTGGGGTGGCTCTGATGGCCGCCAGGACTGCTGAGCCTAAGCACCAGTGGGCCAGGTAATCGCAGAAGTGGGGAATGTGTTCCAGTCCTCCTGAACCCTCCTAGGAAGACTCCTGAAAACTAAAGAAAGGAAAATACAGTGACAATAAACTTCCACTATGTGCTTTCTCATTCTTCTTGGAGTCTATTTACTAAAATCAGGGTTTTTGTGACTGCCAAAGGGCTCTCAATTTTGACATGATCATTCTTCTTTTTTTATTTATTTATTTCTTTTTTAAAGAGAGGTTGCTAAGATCTCAGGGCTAGGACGAATGGTGACATTACTGGTGCCCGCTCGAGCAAATCGATGATCAACGGGATGACAGTGATACAGTGATTTTTTCTTTTTTTGAGTCACACTCGGTGATGCACAGGGGTTACTCCTGGCTCTGCACTCAGGAATTACCCGTGGCGGTGCTCAGGGAACCACATGGGATGCTGGGAATAGAACCCAGGTTGGCCTCCTGCAAGGCAAGTGCCCTACCTGCTGTGCTAACACTCCAGCCCCATGATCATGGTTCTTAACCTGCAATTTGATTCAGATGTACTTTTCTGTGTTCTGCATTAGATAGGAATCATCTTGAGAGTAAAGGACCATATCCTAACGTTTTTATTTCTGTAGTAACTAACATATACCCAGTAATATTCAGTACTTGTTCTTTCTGTTTTTGGTATATTGAATACGCCATGGGTAGCTTTCCAGGCTCTGCCGTGCAGTAACAAGTCTCAAAATGGAGATGTTACTGGTGCCTGCTCGAGCAAATTGATGAGCAATGGGATGACAGTGTCAGTGAATATTCAGTAAACTTTTGTCATAGAATGAATAGGGTCACATATAAGGTGAGTATGCTGTTCAACCTTTAACAACATGTTAGTGATATCTTATAGGTCTTATTGTCCCCTACCAAAATAGAATAATCTTCATACTCTCCTCTATGGATACTTTTTGTAACATTTTCAGTCGGTTTTCATAACAAACAATACAAAATATATTATTTTGGTTCTGCTTTGGGACAAGGATTAAGGTTTGGGTTGGAAACATCCCAAATACGGCGGTGGGAAGATATAATAGTCATGGGATTGGTGTTTGAATATTAAATATAATCAAATATTGTGAACTACCTTATAAAATTTTAAAAAACTAAATTAATTTTTTAAGTGAGTATGCTTGTTCTATGCTTAACAACAGAATAAATTCCCAAGTTAGTTTTTGGATAATCCTTTTCAATTTAGAATTTTAGTTTCAATCCTTTGACTATTCAAGAATACTCTGAAGTATCTCTATCCCTATTTTATTATTCCCACCATAGACCATTGCTTTCCAACATTGAAGCACATTTCCTTTGTCTCTACGTTTATTCTCACTATCATTTTTTTGAGATTCTATTCCCTCTTCTAGTTTTCTGAATCTTAAGCTCATACCTCTCATAAACATTTTCTTCTCTACTCTTAAGTGTGAATCATTTCACCTTCTGACCCACTACAGCAGCTGTCTAAACCAATTAGCTGACACTTAGTACATTCTGTTGTGTATTTTTATCCATCATTTTTTCCAGAAAAATACTTATCCAGATTGTAAATCCCTTGAGATCAATGGCTATGTCTGTATTTTTATACCTAGCTTTGTACCTCATACCAGGTACAATAATAAATAAAGAGTTTTTACTGGGGAGACTTGGTCTAAACCACCATTGATAGATTGAAATATGATATAAAAATACATGCAGCACAATGAGGATAATAATTTTGGGGTCACTAGAAAAATTCACTGTGCCCAAAAGCATTCATATAAAGATATAAGTAGAGTTTCAGCTTTATTTGTTTCTTTCAACTCTATGCTTTATTTTCATTTGTTTTGATGCATTTTTATTTTTCTTTGATCCATGCTTTGTAGAAGAGGTATAGTGGTAGGAGCGTTTACATATAGTCTCATGCACCAACAAATAGAAAACTCAACTGCAGAATTGTTTATTTTATAATGAAATGTTTCAAAACGAAACATGAGACAACTAATGCCTCTCTACCATCTGTTCTGACAAAGTGTGAGAAAGGCGTAGACAGGGGGGTGAAATATATGCACAGTTCCTCCTCTTCAAACCTTTCGGAAACATGGTGCTAATGACTGTGGTATGGATAACACTCAAATTTACAGTGTGTGGCAATGTATTTGTGCGTCCTGATCATCAAGGTATATGGAGGAACCAAATCCAAAGCTGTGTAAAGAATTGTAAATGAGCAGGATGCTCAAAGGTCACGCAAACCCTTGTTACATATTTTAAATCCCAAAGAATGAGGTCTTTAAAAAACGCAGATGGAAGGACAAGCATTGTAGGTCATCATTTCAGTTCTCAAGAAAGTATCCATGACAGCAGATCCTGTGCCAAGGACCAAGGTTGTCTTTGATACTGGCCACTTTGCTCCAGAAGCCAAAAGCATCTGGTCCTATGCATTTTCCTTACTCTTCATTCACACATCACATTTCTAAACATCTAGTTATTGTCTGAATATTACCACCTGGCTAATGTGTCAGCATTGCAAGGAGCTGGATCAGCAGCTTCCCTCATGGATCACCTTATTAACATTTGCCTTTGACTGTATATCCACCAAAGAGAGAATAATGTCCCATTTGTTTGAGGATGACAGAACACTTCAGGACTGGTGTGGGCTTCCTCGAGTCAGCAGCTGGGCACAGAGCCATCTCCTGCGACTAGCCTCTACTTCAGTGCGACTCGGCACACGTGTTTCTCTATGGTCTGTATCGCCCTTTGTATACACTTCCAGAAAACTACTTTAATGCCATTTATGCCTTTCTTCTTTCCACCAATTATCAAGCTTCTTTTCTATCTATACCTATTTTATCCTAATGATGAACTTCTAATTTTTCTGAGTTTAATATAGTCCTTTGTCCAGTATATTTCACACATTACCCTTGACGTCCATTTTCGATTACTCACTCATTTGTTCAATTATCCCATCCACCAACTTATACAAATTGACATGTTTATATGCCAGGCATTATTATTATGTGTATTATGTGAGTAAAGCAAAGTTCCAGCACAATTTCAGCAGAAATTGTGATCTAATAGGCAAGATCACCTGTGTCAGGTTGTAGTAAGATTTCTAAAGGAAATAAATAAAATAGAGTTAAGGGAATGATGGAGGGTGAGGGGGAAGGAGTCAAGCTGATGCAAAGCCTCACATGATGGATGAGAAAACTGAAACACAAGGGACAACTAATTGACTTGAGGCACAGACTTAGCAAAAGGTCATCTGATTCCAAACAGACTCCCTGGTTTGTGCTCTTTATGACAGTGCCAAACTGTGCTCTTTATCCTATCCCAGCTTACCACAGATAGCTGAGAAGATCTCCAGGGAAATGGCCCACGGTTGCGCTACACAGCACCAAAATCCCAGCAGGAACTCATACAGCACAGGACGAGGCACTGAGCATGTGTAACTGAGCGTGTGTAACTCCAATATTCTTATTCACTGAAAACGGACCAACAAATGAAATTTAACACATAAATGCCAAGACAGCAATACAATCCACTTTTTTGTTTTGTTTTGTTTTGGGGACACACCTAGCAGTTGTCAGGGCTTATTCCTCTTCTGCACTTAAGGGTCACTCCTGACAGAGTTTGGGGTGGAGCATACATGTGCAGGGGATTGAACCCGGATCAGCCCAGGCAAAACTAGTGCCTTCACCACTGAACTCTCTCCAGCCCCAAGTCCACTCATTAAAAAAAAATTCAGTCGGCTTTGTAAGTAGTTACATAAAAGTCTCTGTTTGAATTTATTGAATCCAACTTAAATCTATTACAATTATAAGCAGTGCTAATTTTAGGAGACTTGTAAACTCGTAAACTCAGCATCACACTCCTGGTTCGATAAAGCAGCTCTCAGTCAATGTTCCTTCAGATGTGGCAAATGCTAAGTAATTAACCTTAACACAGTCAGCTTTTGTCCGTTTCAGCGAAATTGGTTTCTAAAGAAGGAGAAAGAGCACTGGTTGCCCCGCAGTGTCTATTAATAATACTCCCGAGTCCAAATAAGTAGAGCATATCCTTATGATATGAGATATGGAAAATGCTGACAGTTCATGTGTCTGAGCACGGGTAACATAAAAGCAAACGCAAGGCAGGCCTAATCGTGCTGACTTTTTACAACTTGGGGTCATTAATAGTGCTATTAGGGAAAATAGAAATTAGATTTCATGTACAATGGTCTGAAAGCATGAAGAGAATAGAATGCCTTATATTAGAACTAGTACTCTGTGATTTTGATTCATCACCAAGCTTCTCCACATTTTGAAAGTGTTCTCTTTATAAAAGGGCCCTAATTGGAATAATGGCAATAAGTGTATGGCAGCAACAATAGAGAAAGCAAATGATTTCTCCCATTGTCCTTTTAAAAAGCCTCATCTTTTATGGGATTTATTATCCTTTTAAATAGGAACTATCATACTTCTCGCTGATGAAACGATAAATCATGAAATAGAAACATTTCAAATCAAACAGCTCCGTGCTCCGAGGTTTACTCATAAATAAGCAAAAATACCATGATAAAGTTTAAGGTAGTTCATCCCTGTAAGCTTCAGGTGTCTGGATAAAAGTCTGAGGAAGCAGCCAAGTGTGATGGCAAATGTTTCCTTAAAAGAAGTCCAGGCCATCAAAAATTTCTATTTCTAACTCTTTGAAGGAAATTCTGGAAGGACTGCATGCACACTCAGTGTTTTTCTATATGTCATTCTTGAACAGTGACAATTTGAGGCAATATAATCGGCCTCTGGAAGACTCTTTTTTTCTTCTAGACTTTACATTCAAATCCCCTATAACTATAGAAGGTAGTTTAAGATCCTGTGTGCAGATTAAGGCAGTGCTCACAGAAAACCAGATGAGAAAGTGGGGGGAGTGCATTCCCGTTCTTCCTATAAGAAAGCACCTTTAATATTGCTGCGATCATTTCATGTTTAAGTGACTGTTTCAAATGGAGCAGAAGTTAATGAAATAAAGATAAAGCCTTTTCCTCCAGCAGCTTTATCCTTATCAAGAGTTAGCTACTCATAAAGGAGGATTGTAGAAGTGTTAGGCCTAAAAGATATATATATATATATATATATATATATATATATATATATAAAAGAAAATCCTGCCCTTGAGGAACCAAACCAAGATGTGGTGACAAGACGTGTACATAAAAGATGAATTACCACTCAGTGTGACCTTGTGTAATGAGCAGTAAAAAGTATAATGATGTGTGGACTTTTGTGAGCCCATCTTAAAGGAGGCGGAAAGACAAAGAATATTCAGGAAAGAATGGCCTGCAGAAAGGTCAGGAAAAATAGAGCTGAGACATACACCCAAGGCTCAGTCTGACTGAGTCATGGAAAAGTCAGGAATAGCAGGGTATGCCTGTGGAACCTAAGTTCTGGGCTAAGAAATTAGAATTTCTGAGTGAGGGAGATAGCTCCCAGAGCTAGAGGACATGCTGACATGTATGAGGCTCTCAGTTCAACTGTGATACCAGGAAACGTGCCTGGGCATCACCTAGTGTAGCCCTAGCACCACAGCGCCTACAGCTAAACTGTCAGGCCTCTACCGCCAGAAACATCTTTCCATGAGTAGCCCCAGACAGACCCTCATTGACGACTTGGGAGACCGCAAAATGCAAACCAGTTGAAATTTGGGGGTCTATAGAACCCAAGCTTCTTAAGTTTATTTTTTTCTTATTGGCCACCCTTTTTCACCTGAAAAATGTTCATATAACCCCAGTAATTTAGGTATATATTATATAAATCAAACCTTCCCTGATAATAAATCATACATTTACTTTAAAATGACTTTTTAAAAAGTTAAGAGACTCCATATGGGATTGTAACATGCAGTTTAAGAAGCTAATCTATAGACAATAAGACAGGTATCAGAGACTCTTTTTTCCTTTTGGTGCTAGGAAGTCATCTAACCGTAGACCAATACAACGGGATGTAGCACTGTCATCCCGTTGGTCATCAATTTGCTCGAGCGGGCACCAGTAACGTCTCCATTGTGAGACTTGTTGTTACTGTTTTTGGCATATCAAATACGCCACGGGGAGCTTGCCAGGCTCTGCCGTGCGGATGGGATACTCTTGATAGCTTGCTGGGCTGTCCAAGAGGGGCGGAGGAATCGAACTCAGCTTGGCCACATGCAAGGCAAACGCCCTACCCCTGTGCTATCGCTCCAGTCCAAGGTCCCAAAAATTCAGTACTGTTCAAGCTCCTCAGGAAGTGCTCAGTAACCTCCACAGTCACTATCCAGGTGCTGAGAGCCTTCAGGGCAATCCTCAAGAATGTTCAAGAGGGTTATGTGGGGGCAAGCATGAAATCAAGGTCAGTATTTTAAGTTTAAGTTTAAGAAGTGTATTATCTTTCCTGCCCCTTATCATAGACTGTTGATGACAGTCTCTGATTAGTCTGTGAGGGGCAGTGGAGCATAGACATTGCTTAACATAAAATATGAATTAGAAAAGAGAGTGATGCTAGTCAGGTGACTTAATTAGAAGACCACTTCATAACTCCATATATGTGTGGTCAGCTTATAGAAATTACAATGAAAATACACACATCAAAGAAACTTTTTGGAGCTGTGTGTATAGTTGACTACATGAGATAAGGCCATTTGACAAATACCTTACTGGTAAGGCTCAGGCATCCAGAATTATATACAATCCATAATTGTTAGCCTGATTAAAGGCTATTTGCTTCTGGAGATGAATGAAGAATAACTTCTTTTTGGTTTTTTAGTAGATCTTTACATAAAATGAAGAGAGCATACAATCATAAGGCACAGATAAAAGATCATTAGCAATATTAATAATGCTTCTTGTCTACCTGAACAAACCAGTAAGTAACAAAAGGGAGGAGCCTTAAAGCAAAAAACAAATTCAGTTCACTTACCTGTTACGTTGCTGGGAGAATGTGGTGGGCTTGTTCCTGCAGTAACTGGCCCTCCAGGAAGCTGACAACACTCTCAGACACTGAGAGAATTGTCATGTTCTGTAAGGGTCTTATTAGATGCCACCTGAATGACTTGTGGCACTGGTCATCCTTGCCTTAGATAGAGCCCCTCAACAAGAGGGACTTTTGGACTCTTTGGAGATGCTGTTTAAGACTTGATCTAATTAAGAGTAACAAAGTGTCAGATGATGTTCTGTCCAGACCCAAATACCACCCCCTTTCCTTTTTTTTTTCTATTTGGGTCACACCCACTGATGCACAGGAGTTACTCCTGGCTCACGCACTCAGAAATTACTCCTGGCAGTGCTCACGAGACCATATGGTATGCTGGGAATTGAACTGGGGTGGCAATGCAAATGTACAATGCAAAGGTACAATGCAAATGCCCTACCCGATGTGCTATTGCTCCATCCCCACCACCCCCTTTCTTAAGAAGACAGTCACAGGCAACCTTAGCCTTTTATTTCAGACATTAATAGTATGCAAATTTAAACTGCTGTGGTAATGGGTTGAATGCTGCCACCTCCCATATATTCTAGAATATGTTCACATCCTAATCCCTGGAACCTGTGAATGTTATCTTAGTTGAAAAAACAGTACAATTTCTGTAATTTGAAAACAGATGTCAACTGAGGATCCTGAGATGAGATTACAGCCTAGATCTAATGACAAGCATCCTAACGAGAGAAGCACAGGTGATGTGGCAGAGGCAGATATTTGAGTGATGTACTTCAAATCAAAAAGTGAGCAACCAAGGAGGCCAGAAGACACAGTGATTGGGTTCTGTCCTTGTGTAACTTCTGTAGGAAGTGCCACTCAACCAACACCTTGATTTTGAACTTCTGACCTTCAGAACCATGAGATAGTGACTGCTGTTTTAAGCGATCAAGTTTATAAATATTATTCTATAGCATATATTGGAAACTATGATAGATGTAGTAAAAATCAGGTAATATCAACCATTTTTACAGTCAGTAGACTGTAAGTCAATAATTCATATGGGACTCTAGTGAACAAAAGAAATGTGAAACTCTCATGCTGTCATATACAATGTAATATTGGCTCTATGAAACAAGCGCCTGTTCTATATAGTAAGCTCTCTATCAGGGCTTTAATAAATATTATCCCATTTACCTCTCCCCCAAAACCAAGAAGAAAGATTTAAATCTGCATTATACAGTGGTGAAATTGTAACCGGGTGAAACACAAACTACATATCTAGGCTGGACTCTCTGGCTCTAAAACTCATTCTCCTTCATCAAGTGGGACTTGTGCAACAGAAAAGGATCATACAGAAGAGCAAACCGCCTCTCAAAGTTATAAAATAGTGAGACTGAAGAGATAATATGGGGGCTAAGGCACAGGCCTTTTGTTAAGCTGACATGGGTTCAGTCCCTGGCACCACCTGAATGTGGTCCCAAAGATTCCTGAGCTAGGGTAACCCACCCAGGGAATCACTGATGCCACAGCATTCAAGCAGCACTGCGTTCTCAGACCTGAGCATTGAACCACTGGGACAGTTGGCTGAGAATCATTGTGAAGAGCACTGCTTAGGAAGTCACCCCCCTCAAAAAAAGAAAATTGATGAACTTAAACATTTCTTTCAAATGACATTTGAAGACTTGAATAGTATCCATTCTCCTCCCTCTCCTAATCCTTCTGTCTGCTACATTTTTTAAAGATTCAAGAGGGAAAAAAAGGAATAGGAATTACCTAGGAAATAAAGGCAGTGAACTGTCAAAAAATAGTGGGCTCAGTAAATGCTTTCTTGTCTCCCTCACTTCTCACCTATCTCTGGAGAGGTCAGAAAGCATTCTGGATAGACAAAAAGAATTTTGATAGTGACTGGAGAGAAGTATGACAAGGCCACCCTGGATTCAATCCCTGGCACCATATGTGACAGAAGCTCTGACCCTAAGCATATAGCCAGGAGTAAGTGCTGGGTACTGCTGTATGTGGTCTCAAGACAAAACAATACAAAGTTAATTTTGGGAGATCTGGAATACTGAGACTCGGCTAGTATAACTGGATCTGGAATAATCAGTACCGTACTAATGTGGGGAATACATCCACTCACACCACTTTCATGGACCTTCTAGAAAAGACCTAATGAATGAATCTTCCTGTGGAATATCTGCATTGTCCAGAACCAGTTAAAGGGTCTTGAAGGAGAAGTTTGTTTAGAAGGAAGATCTGGGAGCCTACCTTGAAAAGCACTGTTTGTACTTTGATAGTATAAGTGGGGTAGCCTGAGATGAAGGTAGAAGTTCTAATGCCCTGCTTTCAGCCACAGTCACCGTGCAGTAGGTTTTCACAAACAATTTTAGGAACTATTAGAATTGCAGGAAGTCTTAAGGAATCTGGCCTCCTTGACCCTGATGCTGTTGCCCGAGGTCAGTCAGTGTACAACTCTGCTCATTTTAGGGCTCAACTGTCAGGACCCAGCAAGACAGAGCAAGACATAATAGACCAATCTGTCAGGGTGAAATAGTTCAGAAAGTTTCTTTTGAGGGGATGTCCATAGTATGCTTGAGAACCCATTCCTTTTCATAAAAGCTTCTTCCTCGGGGTTTCACATATGATCTTCCTTGATCCAACACTCCTAAAGTTCCCCATAACATTTGTAAAGACTCAAAGCCCAGGAACATAAACACAATGTGTAGTTTATGCTTTGGTATATAAACATATGCCCCTAGAGTATTCAATAAAAACGTGTACATTAAGATGTTTAACCAACATAACATCCTGACTGCTTGAACCTCTTGTGCAATTCCATGAGAATCCAGTTATAGAGAAAGAAAGAGAGTGTGTGCTATGGATATTTTAACATTCATTAAGGAAGATTCCTGAAGCCAGATTTTATTAGTTTTTCAAACAAATACCACCGTGGCCAATGACCAAACTTAAAGATATCTTTCTCCCATAATACCACAATATTAAGGCATAATATACACTATTATGCCTTAATATTGTGGACTAAAAATAATGCATACTTTCTAAATCTCCCCCAGATAACTACCAAATATAATCTTAAATTCAATCTATATTATAGTGAACAAAGCCAAGTGTTAGAATCAAAGCTGAATTTAATTCCTAAATGTGTCACATCAGCTGAATGATCTGATGACTATATATAAACCTATATTTTCTCAACTGTAAAACAGGATTAATTACTTTCACTTACCAATGTTTTTGCAAGGAGCAAACAGGTCATATGTGAGTGCATCAAGCATGTATGGGAATTCAATTAAAAAATTCTGTTGAACATTACCTTCATCAAGGCAAAAACATGGCTGCTTGTTTCTGTAGCTCCATCGACGAATTAAAAAAAGAAGAAAAGGGTCATTATTTCCACTCTGAATTTACTGAATAATTATTGAGCCTTAGCATCAGTTTATGTGACTATGTTTATGCACCTTAAAAGTCTGTGTATAACCACCTCACAGTTCAAAAAATAGAAAATGAATGATTATACAACACAGGAATATAAAATAAGTCAGAGTAATGTCAAGACTATCATATAAAACTTTATTCATATGTGCATGTTAAAAAGAAAGTGTCCACAGTATATATAGTGTAGAAAAGGGGGGAAGGCAAAGGCCCAACCCACAAAGATTCCAGAGAAAATGACTTGCTAAGGTCCTAAACTTGAAATTTCATGAACTGTAAAGGAAGAACTTTTTTAAAAATTCACAATGTCCTCACTTTCCAGCCTAGATATTAAACTTATGTCTGTAGTCCCTGGTATTGTCATACTGTAGACATTTAAAGATTTGCAGCTTATGTTTCAGGAGCTGTTCTTTGAGTTATCTCAAAAAACAGGAGTACCATTTTATTTAGCACTGTTGGCACTTTGACCTTTTGGGGAAACATGCTGTATTATCTTCCACACTGTTACACTATTTGTTAATTTGCCTGTCAAATTAACATAGTAGACTACTTACAGCTGTTCTATGTAAAGTTTTGCTGATAGGAAGTCCCCATATATGTGGATCTTGTCACTTAAAGAAGAACTACTCTACTAATCAAAGGCTTCTAGATCTAAATTTCAACTTAAATATACTGTTAAGTGTACTGTTAAATATGCCATAATTTTCTATGTATAGAAGCATGTAAGAGGAAACACCAAATTAAAATTTTTTTTAAAAAACCTTCTCAAACCACACATTCAAATACAAAGTTTTAAACTACTAAACAGTCTTATATTCTTGTGACCTTGCTGTTCAGACAGCTTTGAAATTTTTTAAAACATAAAATATTGATTCAAAAAGTAAAATGTTTCCCAGAAAAATTTAGTAGAAATAAAAGTAGTCCCAATGAGCACTTCCCTCCAAAAACATGATAAAGTTTAAGAAAGCAAGATTCTCATCCTATATAATCCTGTGAGAATTCCCACAGGGAAATCTGTGAAAGAATTCCAAAACTTCCCTTACGGAAATTCTCATCAAGCTATA
This sequence comes from Sorex araneus, assembly GCF_027595985.1. NCBI lineage: Eukaryota > Metazoa > Chordata > Mammalia > Eulipotyphla > Soricidae > Sorex > Sorex araneus. The sequence continues at coordinate 51,129,555 of NC_073312.1, forward strand.
TAGGATGAGAATCTGGTTTATAAACAATAAACATGAAATTCTTTAAAATATGATCTTTGCCCTCAATGAAGACCCAGATGTTAATAGAGAAAACATAGTCTTAGGGCTCTGGCATACTGTTTCCTAGGTTCAAATTTTATTTTGTCATTCAAATAATATATAACCAGAAAGGAACATAGGAATATTTGCAAAATTGCCCCACTCTTCATTATGCAATTGAATAAAGTGGGAGTGAGGACACATACCACACCCAAGAGTCATGTGGTCATCTTTTAGCCTGTCAGTTTTTGTAAATTGCATGAATGGGATAGTTTTGTTCTAAAACATTTGAAAAATTGAGACAAAGGAAGGTTAAAAATATATATTAGTTGTCAAAAAAATCTAAAAGCGAATAGCGTTTTTAATATAGAAAGTTGTGGTATTGTAACTGCAGAAAGAGGAATGAAGGTCTATGGCATGGAAGTTCAGAAATGGGTTTTAGCATGCAAGCCACGGTTGGAACAACACGAAGGTCTAAGAGGAGCAGGGCAGAAGGCACCCAGCAGTTCAGTCTCCTGGCAGAGAACAAAAGTTAGGTCAGTCACAAGGAGGAAAATGGTTGAAGGACGAGAATTGCTGCAAGGTATACCTTTATATCCCCTTCTTCCTCTTGACTTTTAGGTTAATCTATTCCTGAGCATTCTTCTTGGGGAACAAGAGGAAATAAACTTCACAGCTATGAATTGTTAGCACCATTTGAGGATGCTGTACTCTGAGGGTTGTCTGTACACATTTTGTTTAATTCTAACTATAGCAACACTGTGAAACAGACTGTTGTTACCACTTCACAAAAAGCAAAATCTAAGCTTAGATCAAGCAACTTGCTCATATATAAAAGTAATAAATGTGGGGTCGAAGAAAGAGTACAGGAATAAAGGCCCTTTCCTTGTACAAGACTTACCCAAGTTTGATCCCCAGTACTGCCAGGAGTGATCCCTGAGAATAGAGCTTGGATTAGTTCCTGATCACTACTAAAGCTCAAAGAAATTTATTTGTAGATATATACATATAATATATATACATGTATATATATGTGCACATATATTATGTATACTATATTATATACATAATATATATACGTATATTATATACATAATTTATATTATATACATTATATATACATGTATATACATACATATGTGTGTGTGTATATATATATATATAATAGCGACATCTGACATCTGATAGCCTAGTTTTCCCTCTTGGAGAAGCTGGCAAGCTCCCCGTGACGTATTCATATGCCAAATACAGTAACAATGATGGGTCTCATTCCCCTGACCCCAAAGAGCCTCTAATGTGGCACCATTGGGAAGGACAAGTAAAGAGAGGCTGCTAAAATCTCAGGGCTAGGATGAATGGAGACATTATTGAGCCCGCTTAAGCAAATCTATGATCAACAGGATGACAGTGATACAGTGATATACATACATATATCTGCGGAGCTAGCTTATTTTTGCTGCAGAGCTATTTAATTGACTTTATTTTTTTTTTTGTAATAAAACTTCCTTTCATAGTTTGTATTTTGGTGACATTACTAGAAAACAGCAGCAAACAGCAGCAAAAGGGTTATAAAAAGGGGCAGGGGGAATTGATGGGCAATTTCAATATTAAGGTGATCAATTTATGAATGTAAGAAAATTCAGCAAATTTTAGAGAAAATAAATGTGATGTATTGGGGAGGAGTAAGATTGTCACTTACTAGTTTTAGTGCTCACTGAAATTATGTCCTTTAGTTGTGACACCAGATCTACCAATGGCAGTGCTGCGTGGAAAACTCCAGGGAATATGTAATACTGTGGAAGGATCAAACTAGGCCTTCTTTTTTTTTTTAACTGCATTTAAACACTGTGACTTAAAAAGCTGTTCAAAAATAGTTGTTTCAGGTATTCAGTATTCCAACACTAATTCCACCACCAATGTTCTCTTCTTCCAGTATCCCTAAGCTTCCCACCCACCCCCTAAGCCAGTTCCCTTAGCACGTACTAATTATTTTATATTGCTATTACAACATATACCTTGTAATGGTGCTGCTAAAGTCATGGCCTGAGGATTTTTCTGATCTGTTAGGAATGAGTTGGTTTTTGTGGTCTTATTTTCACTCATTGAGCTTAGTGGGCTTGTACTCAATTTTCCCAGGTGCGATAGCACAGCGGATAGGGCATTTGCCATGCACGCAGCCGACCCAGGTTCAATTCCTCTTCCCCTCTTGGAGAGCCTGGCAAGCTACTGAGAGTATCCTGCCCCCACGGCAGAGCCTGGCAAGCTACCTGTGGTATATTTGATATGCCAAAAACAGGAACAACAAATCTCACAATGGAGACGTTACTGGTGCCCGCTCAAGCAAATCAATGAACAATGGGACAATAGTGCTACAGTGCTGCACTATTGCACTGTAGAAAAGATACACTTTGACATTCTAACCATTTCTCTTTTTTCAAATTAAAATAAAATGAATCACAATGAGATAGACCCGTAGAAAGCTGTCCATGGTTAGGTTTCAGTCAGTGATCTAACACTCATCCTTCCACCAGTGTTCATTTCCTCTGTACACTGGAAATGGAGTCAACATTTATTCTTTGAATATTTCTGTAGGCACACAAATCAATGTCAGTGTATTCACCTTACTGATAAGAGTGGGAAATGCCATTCAAAAGAGAACAAACCAACTCAGTCTAATAGATGGCATTATTGAGGAGTCAGAGAAATAGCATGATATGCTGAGTGAAGGAAAAATGTGCTTGACATGCTGGAGGTCCAGATTCTAGCCCCAGCACCACTTGGTTCCTAAGCACCACTGGGAGAGATTCCTGAGCATAACGCCAGTAGTAGCCCCCGTACTGCCAGGTGTGCCATCACATTTCCTGCCAAACATATTTTTAAGCCCTCTAAATGGTATAGTTGAGGTATAAATATAGAAAAGTAGCTAAGACAGTCAAAATTAGTAAGCTGGAGATATGACTCAGAAATAGAGTTCATATGGATTAGAACCCCACCGACACACATGCACAAAAAAATGGTCTCTCTTTTTTAAATGTAATTCAGTCTCACTTCAGTCTTGAATCACAGTTCCTTCAAATCACGTACATGTTTTCTAAGTTACATAAGGAGCTGTATTTATTTCCAACTTAGATGGGGAAGGCAAAGAGAAATATAAATTTTACCATTCCACAAACCATAGTTTTACAAGTGCATTTTCTCATTGGTTCATGGACTTTTATCCTGATTCTCTACTGCCTTTCTAAAACCCTGAAACCTCTTTGTTCAAAGTTGAATCCTCCTACTCCTCCCGGAACATACTATGCCTAATTTGTACAGATACTTTAGTATCTGAAAGTTTTTTGTTGACTGGAAGCAACATCTACAATGAGAAACCTGGAGGACATTTGCCTTTTCTCTCTACCTGGCTCTCCCAAAGCTCTAGCCGGTACACCCTTATTTCTTGCCTGCCCTTCTCAAAAACATTCCTTCCAACCCAAGATTAAGCTTCAACTTACTTGTGGTAGATCTGACAGATGTAGCAGCAATCTGGAAAGCTAATTACAATTAATATAAAAGACAAATCTGGTTACTAAAGGAATCCTTAATGGGTAGGTTGATAGAATCATTTCTGAGTGAGAGATTCTTCTCAAGACTTAAAACTAAACCCTGCCCTATATAACATACAAAAGTAAGTTTAACAGGTTCAAAATGCTAGTGATAGCATTTAACTGTAAGCATTAGTGAGTCCTTTTGCTTTTGTGATTGTTCTCATGTGCACAGTAAGCAAAATGCACACATATATTTTTAGGATTTCACAGAAGGCATTATAGTAAGTTATACCACTAAAATTAAATCGTAAGCAGTAGGTTTTATCTTTTTTCCCCAGAATCTTAAGTCTGTTTTTTCAAACACATACACAAACATCGATATTCTATGAAGAGTTCCTAATGTGAGCACTTGTACAATAGTGAAATGAACACTATGCCCTATGTCTGTCTTTAAATAACAATATCTAATCCTTCCCAGCTTTAGTTCCCTTATCTCTAAAATTAAGTGATCAGATCTTGATTTCTAGTGTCCCCTAAGCTCTAGGACTTTTTGGCCATCTATTTTTTTTTTATATTCATGGTAAATGTTTTATTCTACTCCTGCAGTGTTAATGATACATTCTCTCGAGACAAAATTAGATTAACAGACGACCAAATTACAAGCTTTCGATGTATTTCTCCAAATGAATTCAGAATATTTGCTTCATGGTAACCAGATGTTAAAAATAAACTAAGAAAGCAACCAAGAGTCATTGTAATTTAAAGTATAAAGGTTGTACACATTGAACTGGTAAAATAAGAAAATGGCAACTTAATAATGTTAATTGCTTTAGATAGAAAATATTTTTTAGGTCATTAATTTTGGTATAACTATGGAGAATGTTTCTTTTGGTCTTAAATATAAAAATGGGAGGACTAGACTTTGGTCAGTGTTTTTTGTGAGTCCATATTTAACTCAATGAGTGGAAGATATTAACATGAGAAACAATATCACTTTCTGCAAGAGAAACAGAAAATTAATAAATTGTCTGAAACAAATCTGAACATAAGAATTGGAGACGTCATGAAAAAAAATCTGATTTGCCAAGCAAAAAATCTAAAAACTGCTAAGGCACAGAGAGGAGGTGTCTGAAAGAGGAAGGAAGAAGTCCTTAAATTTAAATGGAAAATATGACACACACAGACACAGTCACATTTCACATCAGTGGAGTGTCAGAGTTTGGGTCAAGCTACAAATTGGGCAGTGTGATTTGGTTAGTTACTTGGAGGAGGGCCATAAACACAAAGCTGGATTGGTAAAAGATCAAGTGGGTGTAAATCAAGTCAGTGTAAAACTGAGTAGGTGAGAAACCTTTTGAAAGCCAACTTATCTTTATGAGCAGGGTGAGGTGGGGGGCACGACACTGCTATTTTCTGCTGTCTTTACTGTGCCAGAAACAATATTGGTGCATAGATGATTAATATTTATAGAATGAATGAACAAGTGAATAAATATCAGGTAGTATGGGTCATGACACTGCTTTTCTCTGCTGTTTTTACTGTGCCAAAAACAATATTGGTGCATAGATGATTGATTAATATTTATAGAATGAACAAATGAATAAATATCAGATAGTATTGGGAATGGGTTTCCAGTTAGCATGTGAAAATAATAGAAGAATCCCTTGATCAGCAAATACCTTTAATAGGACTGGAGCATAAGACCTTGCTTAAGAAAGAGTAGTAGAGAGAAGGAAAGACAGGACAAGAAAAAGACATTTGCTGCTCAACAGAAGGATCTGGGAGCATGATATCTGTAACATTTGAGTGGGAACCAGAAGATGTTTGTATTCACCTCTGCCTTGTTTCATGTGATGACTCCAGGCAAAATATCTGATTTTATAATTTCCCCTATTGACACTTTCGCCTACTTTTAAAGGGACAGAGAGATTCCTCAAACACAGGAGTGAGCAAATAAATGCTTCTTTGGGAATGGAACCATCAACAGATCTATGACTAAAGCACAGGCTTTAACTTCTTCTAATTTCTCTGCAGAAACATAAGGGTGAACATGTATTCATTCAGCAATATTTAGAAAGTGCTCATTATTTGACAAAAACTATTATATAGGTATAGTTTCTGTATGTTGAATAGTTCTACACTTGATCTTAGCCAAAAGGCCGAGAAGCTCCTTGTGGCATATTCAATATGACAAAAACAGTGACAATAAGTCTCACAGTGGAGACGTTACTGGTGCCCACTCAAGCAAATTGATGAACAATGGGACGACAGTGCTACGACAGTGCTATGTTGAGTAGACCAGTACTTTAAAATGCAATTGGCAAAGAACAATTGGGAAGCTACTGAATATTTAGGCTCACTTTAGTTTCATTAAGTATCGAGAGAGTAATCTATATGGCTTTTTTTTTATCCATTATTCTTTTCCTTCTCTCTGATCTAAAGCCTCTAGACCTGAAGGAAAACACTCTCCTCTAAAATCATCCATGACTGTTTAATTCTCTGGGCGTTTTTCAAGGCTCATTCTTTTCTAACTTCACTGATGCATTTGATATTATCAATACGATTGTTCATTCTCACTTTGTTAAAGTACCCATCTTCCTTGGTTTTCCTAATAATCAGATAATATGTTATGAAATTTTGTGAAGCAATCAGAGGTGAGTAAAATCTCATCTCATCGCATGTTGTCATCATGCGAACCTGAGCAGATTATTAAGCCCAGTTGTTGCTTCATCTGTGAAAGAAGGTGTCTGGACCCCTTTATTTTGTACTCTCCTTGTATAGTTGTTATGAGGATTTCGTGAAGATAAAGTAATGCAGGGCACATAGTAGAATAACAGGATCAGTGTAAAAGTTCTATTGGAGCTCCCCTTTCTACATCTGCACTGTTCTTTTCTTCCCATCTTCTCCTTCCTTAATAATTGCAATGACTTTCTCACCAGTTCCCCTGCCTTCAGCCTTTTGAGGCTTCATTCTGTCCCTCACCTATGGACTTTCCGAAGTGTAATTCTTATCATACCACATTTCTGCTTAAGATTCATCAGTGGAGTCCAGCAACTTATAGAGTAAACAAAGTCTGGATTCTTAAGCATGATGTCACCGGGACTAATCTCCCGAGCTTTAAACACAGTAGTCTCTTGAACCCTTTGCTTTGACTCACTGTTACCACTCAGCATTCTCAGAGCACTGTCGTTCTCACATACCCATGTCTTTCCATGTGACTCTTGCTTTATTTTGGAAGCCTCCTTTTCTGTCGGACAATTCCTGTGTGTTCTTAGCCTCTTGCTGAAGCAGAGTAACTGTTGGAAGTGTGTCGATATTATCTCATGTATACATAGTGTTCTAACCATTACTTTGGCTTTTTTTGTCTTACCGATAGGCATGCACCCTATGATGCACTATAATGGTGTCTCATTTTTTTAAGGGGCCTGTTATCTATAAATGTAAAAGTGGGCCAACCAAGAGTAAGTGGCAGATTCGCAAGACTAATGATAAGGGCAGTGTGAAACAGAATTAGGGTTTGCTTAATAACAAATATGTGTCCAAATATATTTTCCCAATAATTCAGTGAGGAAAAATTTTCTGCTTTATATAAATGTACATCACTGTATCACTGTATCACTGTCATCCCATTGTTCATCGATTTGCTTGCGCGTGCGCCAAAAATGTCTTCATTTGTCCCTGTCGCGTTCTAGTGTAGCCCAATGGCGTCTGCTCGCTCCAGGAACACGAAGAGCATGTTGTTGTTACTGTTACTGTTTTTGGCATATCAAATACGTCACGTGTAGCTTGCCAGGCTCTGCCATGCAGGATAAATGTAATATAACTAGATATAGATGTACACATATGAATAGATATACATGCACCATGGATAGATATAGACATCTGTATATCTAAATTCTAGAACAGGGAACAATGATCTAATGCTTTCATATATAAATTATCTGGAGCACATGGACGTGAGGTCTCGGGGATTGCCATCGAATTGACTTCATTTGGTTTCATTAGAAATAGCAGAGGACATGAAAGGGAACATACTTTTTGGATGGGGGAGGACACGGGAGGGGAGGGACAATGCATGGCGATGCTTAGGATTCACTCCTGGCTCTGCACTCAGGAATTACTTATGGCAGTGCTGAGGGAATATATGGGATGTTGGGGATCAGACCTGGGTTGGCCACATGCAAGGCAAGTATCCTGATCACTGTGCTATCTCTCCAGCCCCTGAACTTTTCTGTGGGAATTATACTTCTTAGAGGAGACTGTCTAACCTAGTTAAGTCACAGCCCTAGTAGAAAAGTGATTTTGAAATCATTTGTTTCTATGTATTTTTTGTGACTTCAAATTATTTTCTAAAAGTCCCTTGGAATTTAATATACTAGAAAGTACAAGTAACATTGTGTTGTCTTAAAGTAATAGTTTAGCACTGTCTGTTGAATTTATTTCTTTGACTTCATCATATTTTGTTGAGTTTTATTTTTATAATTTCCTGGAAAAAATTATGATTTAGCCTAAATTATCGGAGCAACAGTTTTAAAAATTAGTAACAAGATGTTAAGGGCACAACCCAATAGTTATTTAAGAAATGGCTTTTGACCAAGAGAGATGCCTCAATAGCGGGAGCTCTTGCTTGCAATGCTGGAGGCCTGGATCTGGTTGCTGGCACCACGTATGATCCTTTGGAGCATTTTCAGGTGTGACCTGAGCACCAAGCAGCGAATAGTCCTGGCTGTCACTGGGTATGGCTCCAAAAGCCAAAAGAAAAAACAGAGTAGATAAAATAACGCCATATTTTATTCTGATACAGGCCAAACTAATTTTATTTTCTGAATTTTACATGTTAAATGACCAAAATGGGAAAAAAAAAGAATAATTATTGGATAAAGCCATTACCTATATGATAGTAAATTGTGATTGAAATTTCCATTTCTACAAATTAATTGATTTTAACAATGAAACTATAAGTATCTCCATGTTTATTTAAGGGTCTTTGTAATCTCACCTATATGTGGAATCTAAGGGGAAAAAAGCAACATTCATATAATATTCACAGAGAACAGATTAGTAGTTTCCAGGGCACTAAGTAACAGTGGACATAATGAGTGAAATAGGGCAAAAGGTAAAACCTAGTTATAAGACAAACAAGTTCTGGCTATGTGTTATGCAGCATGCGATCATGAGTCATAATACTGTATTTAAAAGTTGCTAAAAGTTTATCTTAAAAGTTCTTATCACATGAAAAAATTGAAATAGATGATAGTTGTTAACTAAACTTATTTGTTGTAATTATTTCACAGTGCGTATCAAATACCACATAACTAAAATAATATAATGAGTTAATAAAATATTTTCACTAAAACTGGAGAAAGTAAAAGCATACTTGGATTTTTAAAATTAAAATTGGTATAAAATGTTTTCTGTATTCTCTACTGTTTTATGAAAACTGTAATCACTTAGACCAAATTTGGTGAACTATATATAGGCCAAACTTCACTTTACTTCTGCTTTATAAAATAAAGTCCTACTGAAAGATAAATACACTGATTGGTTTACATGTTGCCTGACACTGCTTCTGTACTAGAATGTCAAAGTTAAATAGTTGCACACAAAGCCTGAAATATTTGCTATCTGACCTTTTATAGGAAAAGTTTGCGTAACTTTTATATGATGGTGGATATTATGGTGAATAAGTAAAGCCTGCTCTTTGGACTATAGGACTTAGAAATAATTAGCTGATAGATTTTAGGATCATTTTTCTTTTAAAAATAAATAAATATAAGGAAAAATTAAATGAATTGGGGAGGGAAACCTCCCAAGTGGTGCTTCAGAGTCCTAGGGGTCTTCCCAGTAATTCTTGGTCAGCCTAGCCAGAAGTTCAATACAAGGAACCAGAACCTAGAATGTAGTATTTCCTGGGTCCTGCAGTTTGGGAATCTCCATACTACAGTTTGGCCACACCACAGATGCTCAGGGGACCCTGTGGTGCCAGGGATCTAATGGGAGACAACTTTGTGCAGTGTATATGCCTTGATTAACCCCTGTGCTGTATCTGGTTCCTTAAAGGATTTTCTTTTTTTAAATAAAATTAGATGTTGGCTATCAAATTCCAACCCTACCAGCAGGTTCTTCAAGCATCTTCAAGCATATTCACTACCAAATATGTTTGGAAACAGAGTGACAGAGCTTTTATATCATAATAAGTGAGTGATTTGTCTCTATTAGTTTATTTAATCTTTTGAAAAAATCTTGGGATATTCATTTGCAGATGGATACAGGGGAGGAGAGCCTGCAATCTAGAACTGATTATTTTTGTACAAAAGTAGAGATAAGATATAAAATCACTATCCTAAGTCAGAAACTCTAATGACTCATAAAGTCTTTCTGGGCTCTATTTAAATCATCTGAAACTGAAATTAATGATTCATATATGTGATGGCTTTTTCAGAAGTAAGAAAGAAATCGTGATTCATCTAATATTAGTACATGAGCTTTGTTCTTATGGCACAGGGTGGAGAAATGCATTTCTAAAGCCTTGGGATATGTATTCTTGCACATGTTCGCTTTACTGATTTTGTATCCTAAATGGAGGGGAAAAGGCTGATTAATTATTGTCACCATCACATCACTGTGGAAATGTTCACAAACAATATTGGGAAATGAATTATTTCTGATCCATCGGATTGAAAATAGTGATCCATTTGAGTATACAACTATTGGGGGGGAAAAGACCTTGTCTATATTTATTTATTTATTTATTTATTTATTTATTTATTTATTTATTTATTGCTTTTTGGGTCACACTCCGCGATGCTCAAGGGTTACTGCTGGCTCTGCACTCAGATTTACTCCTGGCGGTACTTGGGGGACCATATGGGACACCAGGGATAGAACCCAGGTTGGCCGCGTGCAAGGCAAATGCCCTACCCACTGTACTATTGCTCCGGCCCCTATTTTTATTTATTCTTATCCACAACATATGTGTGTAATAAATTTACATAGCTGGTGATATCCTGAATAGTGTGATACAAACACTTTTATAAATTGATTGATATTTTCCTAGTTATTTAAACTTTATTTTCAGAAAAAGGTTTCCAATCATTTTTTTAACATTATTTAAAAACACAAATATATGTACATGTAAAACAATTGACACCTTTTATAGAGAAACATAATTAACTAATTAGCCAAATGCATCCTTTCTGGATTAAGGAGAGTTATTTAAAATAAACGAGACAAAAATTATTCACAATTTTAAAAAATTATATAAAATACCAAATTCAAAAATAGTATTCATTTTCTAAAATGTAGAGAGACAGTTCATCTTACTTATAGCATAATGCTTGCAGCTTAAATGAGAAGAAAAGGAAAAAGAACTAGAAAACAAAAGATTTCCTATCTAATTGAACAGCTCTTCTCACCATAATGTTTCCATGATTATCATTTTAATTTTTGTTTTAGCCACTTTCCATACATCCTTAGGTAAAATGCTGAAAGCATGGTTGAAACACAATTAACAATTGTGCTTATGTGATATGTGGGCTGTCTTTAGAACCTTGTCTTTTTTTTTTTTGCTTCTTTTGGGGGGTCACATCCAGCGATGCACAGGGGTTACTCCTGGCTCATACACTCAGGAATTACTCCTGACGGTGCTCGGGGGACCATATGGGTTGCTGGGAATCGAACCCAGGTCGGCCGCATGCAAGGCAAACGCCCTACCCGCTGTGCTATCGCTCCAACCCAAACCTTGTCTTTTTTCATGCACAATAGTACACAACTGGAGATGGGAATGGAATGAAAGTCATGGCAAGTACATAAAAAATCTAGTAAAACAGGAGAAAAGGAGCCAAAGTTCATACAAATAATTTTTTTTTAATATGGGATGTTTTAACTTAGTCTTCAATTCAGGTTACCATGTCATTAACTCATATTTTGTGCACTAAAAGAGATTAACTTGTGTTACAGGGTAAATACCAATGCTGAAGTCAGAGTGCGCCAATAATGACTTCATTGCAGAGACCTCGTTGTCCTTAGTTCAAAAAATTTGTGCTAGGACAGCAGGAGCTGCCATGAACACTTGAACTATGCCTCTTCTAGTCACATTTTACTTCTAGTACCTAATAAATACTTGACCTACTGAAGACATTAAGGGGTGGCCGTTTCTTCACTCGTTAATGCAAATTCCTGGTACTTTTCCTCCCTTTTCCTCTTATGGCGATTTCCGCTATTATCTTGATTTTTATGCCTCTCTTTTCCTCTGAAATAGTGTTAATTCTCTCTTAATACATCATAGATGGCACAGTTATCTTTTTCTCACCTCAACCATAAAGGAACCTATGAGATTAGAATATGTTTAGCCTTAGAATCACGTGAAAATTGTATTCAGGTTTATCATGTTGCATTTTTTTTTAACCCATGGGGAGAGCAATTGGATATTCGAGAGAATGAAGATTATATTCTTTCCATTGGTAGGGAACTGGTGGATTCCATGTGCACCTAGAGTGTAATAAGAACGTTTTGAAGTTGATGATTATGATAGTTCAAGGGGAAAGGAAATTGAAAGAATCAGAGAAGGAAATGAGGCCTGATCTGTGCCTGCCAGATTTGTATCTGCCGTCCACACCAAAGCAATTACTTTACCCACATCTATGAGATTTGAACGTAAATCACTAGATATGAATCATTTAGTTGTCCTCACAACTTCAAGAAGGCTACAGTAAAATCATCTCAAGGTAGTCATCTTTCCCATGCCTGAAGATCCCCAGAGAAGAAACAGTTTCAATTTTCCAGGTGCCAGGAAGTTTTTCTGAAGCCAAACTGTAAGTCTTTCTTTTATAATACAAGCATTGAGCCTTTCCAGCTAACTAAAACAGTTCCTTATCTTCATCTGGATATTATTTCTCTGCCCAGTTGAAGGTTGTTATTATAGCTTCTCTCTACCCTACAATTCATTTCTCTGGGCCAACTTATCCTTCTTCCCTTAGTTTCGCCCATTCTGTAACCCTTTCAACTCTTTTGTCTCTTTATATATCTAACCTCCATGTATATTTCATTTCACTAGGATTATATAAGAACAAGGTGAAATTTGTGTGATGCTGAGTCAAATGTCTTGGTTGCCGTATGGTTTGTTTTTTTTGCCACAGTTATTTAGCTTTGAAGATTTTCATCGTAGCACCATTTTGCTACTACGTGGTAAATTTGGGATTTCAGAATCATCAGCTCTTTCTCATTAAACCTAAGTCATGTTTTCCCCAGTGTCTAATCAAAAGTATGTTTCCTTCTCTGGGTTAATTACCTTCTGTTTTGAATGTCACTTGGCCAGTCAATTAAGACTTTCAATAGTTTTTAAACACATAACTCTATTTTCAGAAAAGTACTTTCATGCATTCTTGTTTTAAAAGAAAAACATATTAGAAGTAGCACACGTCTGAACTGAGAAAAGTAACTTCAAGTCCTTCGTTTCACAGATGGTGAAACTAAAACAGAATAATTTAGTAACTTGTCTCAGGTCACCCAGCCTCTGACTGCAGGAAGTGAACCCAGGTGTCCTAATTCTCAGTTCATCTCCTTCCTAGTCTACACTGAATCCTTCCACCCACACCCTATGCTACATTACCAGAGCGACAAGTAGGATTGCCAAATGAAAAAGGAATGCAAAGTTTGAATGTGAAGACATTTAGTGGAAATCTGCTTTTATTGTAAATTTCACACTTTCTCCATTTATTTATTTTTAATTGAATCACAGTGATATACACATTTACCCAGTTGTTCATGATTGGATTTCAGTCATATGATGTTCCAACACCCATCCCCTCACCAGTGTACTTTTCCCACCACCAATGGCTCTAGTTTCCTTCTCACCCCCTCACCCCATCCCACTGCCTGCCACTATAGCAGACACTTTTCATCTCTCTCTCTACAGCTCTCTCTCCCTCTCTCCCTCTCTCTGTCTCTGTCTCTGTCTGTCTGTCTGTCTCTCTTCTTTGGGGACTTATGGTTTGCAATACAGACAATGAGAGGTTATCAGGTATATCCCTTTACCTGTGTCCTTCACCCCCCACCCCCGCCCCACAAACTCTTGTGGCAAGCTTCCAACCATTGACCTGTCTTCCTGAACTGCACACTTTTACTGATAATATATGATGATAACTAGAATTTCATTGCATAATCCTTTTCCATTATACTGGAGAACAATTTCATTTACCTAGGAAAAATATACAAGAACTCTTCAATTTATTAAAATGTTCACCTTATTGTCTTTTAGTTTTAAATGTCTACAGTATGAATCCTAAAATGTTTACAGATATAAAGAAACTATCAGATATTTTAAATCAATTTCATTTTTTTAAATTTTCCCAATTCCCTCCCTCTTTTTGCTGTTGCTATTGCTAAGGCTCACAAATATACGGTTGTAGTGCTCACACATTCAGCCACAGTGCTGCTGGGGTTTTCACTCCCTTAGTCAGGATGTTCACTCACATTCTCAGCATAGTGCTCACTGGAGTCTCACATCTGGCTGTGGTACTTGCGCACACTTTTAGTTGTGGTATTCTCAAGGGGTCACAAACTTTAGTTGTGGTGCTATACATATCTGGCGGTGTGCTAGAGGTCACATTCAGTAGTGGCGTTGTTGGTCTCAAACAACAGAGCTGCTAGAACTGTGGTCAGCGCAGGTTGGTGGCACCAGAGACCAAACTCATGACCTTACACTGACTTGCAAGCAGGGGTTTTCTTTAGCCACTGAGCTATCCCCTGAACCTCTCCCACTTAGACCTCTCCTAATAAAGTTTATTATTTATTCTGTTTCATCGCTCTTGTTTTCTTCCTCTGGATTTTCTATCATATATACCTCTGATATGCTTTTATCATCTCTAGGAAATTATTCTGTCCCTCTCATTTCTTTTCTAATGCCTTTGTGTGGGCAACTTTGAAGGAGGGAGCCAGAATGCTTTTCCACCGAATTTTGGTTTTAGATGTTACTGGTGAACCTTCAGTTTTGCTATTCACTTGTCTTATTTTTCTAGATTGAAGTACTTCTATGCTGAAATTTCCCAAAATCCTCTTCTGTGATTTTTTTTTCAAAAATAAGCAAATCAGGAACCAAGGAGATGGTACAGTTACAGGCTATATCTGTAAGGTACATGCTGTACATGTGTTTGATTCGTTCAATCCCTGTCACTACATGATCCCCTGATCTTCACCTGGTGTAGCCCTAAGGCCCCTGAGCATCACCAGATGTTACCCAGGGAGCCCTCACACCTCAGAGTTTAAGCTACTCCCCCAGATTGAATCATCTGACCCAGTTGGCCAAGAATTTCTAGGAATGGAATGGGCCCCAGACCGCTAAGTATCACTTGTGCGGGCCAACCATGCCAAAAAATAAGCAACTCAACACCAAAAAATGATGCAAACATTTTTTAATGTATCATATTCTAGGGCCTGTCCATATTAGGACTTATCTGACACCTTTTATTCAGTGATACAGAGAGAAGAGGATTGCTTAGGATAATTATGATACTTGGATGATGTAGACTCTTAAATATGTTGCGGGTCAGAGAAGTATCTAAAAAGAAGTGCACCAACAGTGGCATAGGGTCGTAGACACTTTGATGCTGGTGGAGTGTGGAAAGTTTGTATAGCAGTACCCGAAAGTACACTATTGAAATTTTCTGAGCTATAAAGTTTTTTTTAATAAAGCTATTTTAGTAGTCTAACTTTTAATTTACTGTAAAGGTTATTCTATTAAAATATTCCATGACAGTGTGAAATATCTTGGCTCTGTAACGCTATGAACAGTATGGCTAATCAAGTTCTGCTAGCCATTCCAATGATTTCTAAGTCCAAATTCCAAATATTTCTAAAAATATCTGTTTTAATGTTTGTGATAGTTAATTTGATTAAAATAGATGATTTATTTAGTGCAGTCATATTTAAGAGGAATTTATAATCTCTGAGTTATTAAAAAAGCATGTATGTATTTTTTATCACATTGATTTTTCAGTTATTCTCTCAGAATAAATAAAAAGAAATATAATTGATACTACATATTGGAAGGCCCTACTAAATCCCTGGAAATATCAGTCACTATATTCAAACATATATATTTGAATACAACTATTTAAAAACTAAAATGTTACTTTAAAAATAATAATAAATCTTTGGGTATCCACACACAAAAGACCAAGTCACTTATAAGGAAAAGAAATTCAGATTCTCAAACATTTTGACAGCAATATTATATGCAGAACAATAGTGTATATTGCATTTAGAGTGATAAAACCTCTGAGCTATGGATTTTGTAACTGGTCAAAATCATCTCCAACTGTAAAAGAAGCCATGGACAAGTTTCTATAAATATATAATGTTCACCTACACCTTTACTAAGTAATTCTTTTAGAGAATAAGCTTTAGACAAGCAGTTACAAAAGAACACTGACAAAAGTGCTAATGAGCAGCCCACTAGTTAATGAATGAACGTACTTTAGAAGCAGTCTATCTAATAAAGAAAATACTACATATTTTTTAAATTTCTGATGAATAAGTAGGTCTTGGCAGTAACCATCAGTAATCAGTAACAGAATACCTCCTGATAAATACAATACCAGTGAAGCCATCTCTGCACCATCCCCCATGAATTTGAATGTGATCAATCCTCTATGTCTAACCTATCAATTTGTAGGAAATATAAGACTCAGGTGAACAGACTGAGTAACATTGTCGGGGTGTACCAAACATAAAACTGCAAGGAGAAAAAAAATTATTTTTAAATGTAAGGAGATAAAGAAAAAAGAGGACTAACCTATAAACTAAATGATTTTTCAGTTATTCTCTCAGAATAAATAAGAAGTAATTTCTCTGAATTGATGTCTCTCCAAAAAGCAAATTTACAGATCAATCAAAATTTATAGATCAGACAAAGAATGATGGAGAGAAGGGAAAGCATTATGGGGAGTACTGGAATTTAACATCTATTAAAATATGAACTATTGTTTTCTGAAGAAAAAAGAAAACATTTGTTATAGAGAACAGTGGAACTGAAAATTATTTAAGTAATACATCATTTAAGAACTAATATTCAAGAAATTACATAGAATAACACAATAAAGAATTTAAAAGAGATGATCTTATTTGTTAAAAAAAAGAAATTAAATTAAGATATATATCCAAACAAATCTAGGTTGTATAGTGCCAGTGGGAGTACTTTTAAAAATGAAAAGGAAAGATATAGCAGATAGTGTAGCAGATAGTATTATTGCATGCAACTGACCTGGACTTGATCCCTGGCACTACCATAGTTCCCTCAACTCAAGCTCAGCCAAGAATGATTCCTGAGTACCACTAGGAGTGGCCCAGAAAAGCATATTTTTGAGAAAAACAGTATATTTCTATAAATGGAAATCCTAACGTACTCAAACGTACTCTTTGTGAACAATGTTATTTATAATAACATATAGATAGTCATCCATTAACACATTCATTCCACATGCATTTATTTTATGCCTTTTACATGCCTAGCCCCTTATTTAACACATATGTAAAATTACATGTTATTGGTACTACTTGAAAAATATGGTGTAGTAGGATAACCAAGCATAGTAACAAGTTAACAAAATATTACATGATGTGTGTCAAAATAAAAATACTATGTCAGTAAAGAAAATAGAGATGCCACTTCACAAATTGTGCAAGAATTCACGGATACATGATTAATCTTTTAGGACCTTAACAAGTGCAAGAAAAACAAAGAAAATAGAATTTTTTATTGCAGGGAACATAGAAGTATGACAAATCACGGCAAAAAGCTCACTGTGGCTAAAACAGGTCATGAAAGGAGGAAATGAAGCTACATAGGAAGATTGAAGGAAAATTGGGTTTCCTGTATATCATACTAAGGAACCAATCTTACAGATTGGGGGTTTTCTACTCTATCAGATATTGCAATATGTTTAAAAACAGCCCTCTAGAGGCTGGATTGATAGCACAGCTGTTAGGGCATTTGCCTTGTACGCAGCCAACCCAGGTTTGATTCCCAGCATCCCATACGATTCCCTGAGCACCGCCAGGAGTAATTCTGAGTGCAAAGCCAGGAGTAACCCCTGTGCATTGCCGGTGTGACCCAAAAAGAGAAAAAAAAAGCCATCTAATCCTTGGAACATATAAATGTTATTTTCTAGGAAAAGTGATGTGTAGGGAACCACTGGACAGGTCAAATAATAGTGGTTCTTTTGAAATGGGATTGGAAGGAGCTTCCACTCTCTTTTATCTCTTTATTGATGGCTCATCTGTGTTCTGTTCTGTGGTTTTATTTTTTGTTTGGGGTTTTTCTCCCCCATGTTTGCAGGCTATTGGTTTTCAAGGTTATGGCAAAACTGAGAAGGTGGGTGATGTAAGTAAAAAATAGTAAAATCCAAATATCTCACCATTTCTAATGATATTCAGTCACCTCTCTCCCTTTAAAAAAAAGTATAAAAGCTTCATGGTTTGTAAACAAATAAGTGGTTTAAGTAATTAATTTTCAGAATTCTGGGTTTTTGCCACTATTTCAGGGATCCTTACTCTCTTACTTTTTGCTACCAACCCAATGATCCCTTTGGTAACAAATATTTTTTAAAAATTTATTTCATCATTGTGAGTTACATAGTGAAATTACAATGTTTCAACACTGATCTATTCACCAGTACTTCTCACCATCAATGCTTCTAGACATTTTTTTTAAAAATAAGTTTTTGCACTGTAGATTACAATACTGTTTCTAATAGGATTTCTTACGTAACAACTTCAGCACCTTTCAGCACTACCTCCTCCTCCCAGTTGAATGCTTCCCTCCACCATAGATGCTGCCTTCTACCTGCCCTATCCCCACGCCACTCAAGTGGCATGTTTCCTACCTATACCAGTTTTCGTGTTCTTTGTGGTAAAAAATAATTTTAATAGCATTCGTTATTATCAGAAGTGAAATTCACCGATTATATAATCTATGAATGCACATAGTCTTTAGACTATCAATGTATTATCTAACTGTGAGCTAAAGAAAAAAAGAATGTATTATTAATAACTAAAAATGCCCTGGTACAGCTATACTAGAAGACAATGAAAAAGTTAGATATTGCATATATGTGAGGAATCACTTTGAATTAGATATTAAGAAATAGAAATTACTACAACTGGGTTCTTAGACTACCCAAACACTCTATATAGTCATTGATGTTACAGATTTGTATGTTTGTGTGTGTGTGTTTGTCCATGTGTGTGTTGTTACTGTTGTTGTTTTGGGGCCACACACAGCAGTACCAAGAATTTGTGTCTGGCTCAGTGCTAAGGTATCACTCCTTGTGGGGGTTGGAAGACCATACAGGGTGTCACAGATAAAACCCAAGTCAGCTGCATAAAAGGCAAGCATTGTATTATCTCTCCAGTACCCTGATAATTGCAGTTTCCTATAATACCTACACAAGATTTTTTAAAATAAATATCCAAACAAAGAAACGTATAATCTTGCCTCATGAATATGATCTTACATTCATGTTTCATTTCTGAAATAAATCAGTGCACATAAAACAATACACAAATATTAGTATTTTTATATGAGTAAATTGGACCTTCAGCTTAGATAATTACAAATAGATTGTATCTACAGTGGATGGTTGCTAGGACATGAAGACTTATCATGATATGAAATTGCTCCTCACATCTTGGGTTACTATTCACTGGGTGTTATTAGCAATCCCATAATCTTTGAGGCACTCTGAGACAGCCTCATCTCATACATTTAAAAAGGGTTCCAAAATACCCCTAGGGGGCACTCTCACTCCTTTGAGAAGTATTGCTTTAGAGGAGTTTTTGTTGTGTTAACGTGATATGAGATGCACCAAGTTTCAGAGAAAGGTCCTCAATAAGAATATAACTAGCTGCTCTAATCCCAGTACGCAATATTCACAACTCATTGTTACTCTACCTTTTGGAAAACTTGAATACTGAAATAATCACAAAATAATTTGCAGACATTTTGATGTGTTAAATGTTCAAATATGCTTCTTTTTCCTGTTTAATTTTTGTTTTGTTGAGAATATTATTTAGTACATTCAGATTACAAATACAGATACTGAGCTAGGTGGAATGACACTGGTACTCTCTGTGTTAAAATCCCATGTTCCCAGTGAAGGGTTCTGTAATTGTGTTGACCTCTTTCTAGTCACCAATCTGATTCCTTAGGTAGGGTTCCCATATTATATAAGCCAGATGTCTCCAGAGCCCTTTGCTGTGTCCCTTCTGGGAATGGAGACAGATACTGGTGTGCGAGGAAGTCACTCAATTTATAGTCACAACATCTTCAAAGAATTGACACCATTTAAATGTGTGCATTATGGTGTTATCAACTCCAGTGAGGACTCTAATGCCATGAAATGACTCTCCACTGGTTCTCAGTAAATCATAACCGAATTCTACTTCCCTAGGTTTATGACTATGTGTGAATACTGTTGCAAAAGTTGTATAATAACTATAATCTTCTTTTGACCTTCTAAATATAATACCTAATTAGCTTCTGTGTTGCCAGGTGATGTAAGACATTATAGCTCCTAAAATTCCTAAGCATTTGGAATCACATGCATTTATATCCTGGCCTATTCTCTGTCATTTATCCTCTGTCCCTGAATCTGAGGCATGTATATCTTATAGACCCTCCAAATGGCAAGAGAACTTTTTTTTTATTTTTGGTGATTCTTTGTACATATATAGTTATAATTTATTAGTATATTTGTAAATAGTTGCATACATAAAATTTGTTTTAGAGATAACTTCTTATTTCTGTAATACCTTTAAAATGCCCAAATTTGTTTCCACCAGATGGCACCATGGTAAACTTCATTTTCTGAGGGACCCTAACAGATCTGCTAAGAAATGCCAAAAACTAGGAGATTGAAATGAATGTGATTTATGTACAATATTTTGACCAAGATTTTTTTCATAATGCGATTTTAAAACCTCTATGGAATAATTGGTTTTGCTAAGAATATGTTTATCATTCCCAGGCACAAGATTCAGAATAGAGATACAGGCTTTATTAGAACCAATGTCTGAACTTCAAAGACAGTTAAAAAAAAAAAAGGCAGTCTCTAAGAGAATAAATGCCTTTCAGCCTGTGAACTCCAGGAGGTAAACCAATATCACACCTTGATACCTGCTATAAAGTAGCTATCTTCAATAACATCCCAATTTTAGGATTGGCTTCAACTGTTCACTGGTAAGACATTGGGAAGGAATAGCTAGCTTTCCCTAAGTCCCCATACAAACCATTTTGTTCACTTTTCCAGAAGGTATGGTGTTGACATTCCCAAAACCTTCCCAAATGATGTCATCAGGTTTCATGACTCTAGAAGAAATGTACAAATAATAGAAACAGTATACCCACATCTGTAGCCCTATCAATACATAATGTCTTGGTGCTTGTTCATTCATTTAGCGGTTTCTTCACATACTTCTATTGTCATCCTCTGAAAATATGGTGGTAAGGGAATTCAACTTATTTTTGCCTTAATTTAATGACTAGTAGATAGAAGACATTTTTAAAAGTTGGTAAACATGGAATCAGGTTTAAAAAAAGTGTCAATTCAAGTTAAAAATCACACAAAGTTAATTTTAAAGTACTATGAGTGAGAACAAAGGAAAACTCTCTTGACAGGCTTATGTGAGAAGCCTTATTTGTGCAGGTTACATAAGAGGAGAAATAGTCTACTATTGGTGATGTGGAGATAGGGAGCAGCAAATTTAAAGCTATTAAGTGGAAAAGACTACATGTTTTCATGAGTAAAATGCGACCTTAGTGGCTAAAATGGTGAAGAAACAGACAAAAGAAATGGGTCAGATCATAGTGAAGATTTTAAGCAGGGAGTTGACATAGTGCAGAGAATGGATTTGAAGAGAAAGATATAGGAGTTGAAAAGAATGGGATACAAGAATCTAGAGAAATCGGGACCAGGGAGATTTTACAGTGGTTAAGGCAGTTGCCTTGCATGAGGCCAATCCCAGTTCAATCCCTGCAACCATATGGTTCCCTGAGCATCTCTCAATGTAATCCTGGAGGCCCTAAGCACTACCAAGGTTACCTACAGTCCCTGGCCCCTCAGGGAATAAGTATAGCACATCTTTGGACCCTTGCATTGAACTACCACTCTTGGTGGCCTAGAATCACTGGGAGGGGTTCTGGGATCTCCAAAGCACAGCACAGAACCTCCCCTCAATTCCTGCCTCAAAGGAAAAAAAAAGTATCTAGAAAAATCAGCATGCAAGTTATTGCAGTGGCAAAGAGAAAATGGTGGTAATTATGAAGAATAGACCAAGTAGCCAGACTTAAAAATACATGTGGAGACTAAATAATACATTTGGAAACTAAATTTAAATAATTCTTTTGGGAAGATGGAAAGGGGAAAGTAAAGACAAAGATGATTTTCTGGTTTGTAGCTTGAATGATGATGATGATGTCATTTTCTAAGACGGGAATATTTTCAGGGGGTCCGGAAGAGGATAATTAAGTACCCAGCTCCCAAACGAAAGTGGGAGAAGGTTGTCACACTGCCCCATGACACATATTTAGAGCCACCCTCTGAGTTTTCAAGATGAAGGCCTCATTTGTGTAACTAACATCTCCCCTTCCAGCTACTAAAAGAGGCTCCCTACACTTAAATTTTCAAGGTTTACAATCTTGAACGAGAGCCCTTCACCCATTTTACATTTACCACGAAACCACTGAGTGACATGCCTTCTGATATTCTTTTTGGAGATCAAAGGACAGTTTTCTGCTCTGTCCTTGTAGGACCTCTCCAAATCATTATCTCTTCCACACCAGGGTGGCATCAGACATGTTGAATAAGTAGCCAGAGAACCTTGGCTATTTTTCTTACTAACTGAGTGACCCGGACATGGGAACCCTACCGATTTTTGTGAGGACAATACCAGTGATTCCACATAAAAATCACCTTGTAAACTGTAAGCAGTTTCTTAAATAGGTGTTGTTATTCTTACTCCCATTTTAAACCCTGTCGCCACCTCTGCTGCAAACAATCTGCCTTTCATTTTCCCCCTCTTCTCTTCCCTTTCTTCTTGTCTGCTTCTCTGTCTCTCTCTCCCTTCTGCCACATAAATTTGCTTTCCTGAAAAAGGCAGGTTATTTGCAGACATCATCACCAGCCAATCAGAGCTCACCATCCCTCCTGGCTGGTAAGCCAATCAGATGAAATCTCCAGGTCTCTTTTCAGTGTTGCTAGGGTTTCAGGTCTACTTCTAAAAACTGACTTGCTTGCTAGTTTCTATCTCTCTTCTATCTCCCCCCCCCCACCCCATTCTCTCCCCCTTTTCTCTCCCAGCCCCTCTTTAATTTGGAACCATTTCGAATACTTAAGCATGCCGGAAGTTTTTGTTATGGATAAGCAAGCAAGATCTGCGTGTATTTTACCTTAAGAAATAAAGAACAACAATTCCGTGTTCAGTATTGTAGCGAGTGTTCTAACAGTTTGATGTCCCCTGGCTAGATGAAATTTAGTTTTGTATACAGGAGTTGGAGGGTGTACAAATCAACTTTAATTCAGATAGACTTGAGCATAAACTATCATTATATTTGGGAGTGAAGCAAGCACCCTCTCATTTGAACCTTATTGGGCTTCACAAAATGCATTGAGAATATGTTTAAGTGCCTCCAGTTTTGGGTTTTTTTTTTTTTTTTTCCAAACTGATGACAGGATGATAAACATACTGTGCCATTTTTCTGCTGTTGCTTACATTTCTAAGTGTCAGGATTATTGAGAAAACCACCACCTTGGATGGCAGTGAACTGGGAACTAATACCTAATCACAAAGTGGGTGTCCACTCACCCCTCACTTCTGTTTGGAGGTTAATTAACACTGGACTAATAATAGTTCCCTTTTCAGAGAGCATTCTGGTCCATCTTTAAATGTTGTATAGCTGGAAGTTTTAAGAAACCTCAACACAGAACAGCTCAGCCACTAAAACCCTACAGACATTTGATAAGGAAAAATAACTAGCAAGTAATGTCTTTCTCATAACCTTTGCTACCTACTTTTAAAGCTGAAACAGTACAAGAATTTGCAGCTTAAAATGACCAGAGATGGCAGAAAGCCAGAGTTCTGTCAGAGACGGCTTAGAAAAGCTTAATGATTAACAAATGGGTCACTGCCTCCAGGCTTTGACCTTTAGAACTAACCAATTTTAGTTTTTTCGTTAGATTCTTCCAAATTGTTATGTATTTGGGGGGAGAGGAGGGAACATTGCTTGATAGCCCAGCACCGCCCATCCAAAAAAAAAGCATTTCTTAGCCCAACCAAGGATTTGGTGAGCAGCTTTTAGATAATATGGGCTTGGTCCTAAACACATTATCAACAACTGTTAAGTCTCTCTCTCTCTCTCTCTTTCTCTCTCTCTCTCTTTTTTTTTTTTTTTTAAGATTTTTGGGCTAGGGTTAGGAAAGGTCCTGCTCTACTACATACCCTGCAGGTGAAACATACGAAATTCTGTTAACATGGTAACAGCTCTAAAAATACCTAGGCTACAGGGCTACAGTTTAACCACAGAGCTTCCTCTTTAACGTAAAAGAGCCACCATCACGAGCTGTTAGAAAGTGCAACAAAAGCAATCTCTGTCGGACTTTGTGCAAGCAGGCTATTAAATCAGGTCTGGCAATGACAATCTGCAGTCATTTTACATCAGGGTAGTAATTAGTGTTGTAGGCCAGAACAGCAAAGCACTAATCGGGCTAAGAAACGTGTTAAATTGATAAGCCTTTTTTTTTTTTCTTTCCTCCTCCAACCTGTTTTCTTCCTTACCCCCACCCCCATCACCCAGGTGGACTAAGCAGGCCATGGCAGAGGCCCAGAGACAGCCAGTCACCACACCCTAACCACAGGGCCCCACCCAAAGGAAAGCCTGAGGCAGAGGGACACAGGGTGACTACGGGCAGTCCGCCATGGTTTTCCCAGCAGCCACTACCACATGCTCACGCAGAGGATGCACAGGAAAGAGGCAGAAAGGCTCATGGGCGATTCCCTTTGGGACCCTTAGCTAGACAGGGTCAGGCAGGGTGGAGTTAACCTTTTGCCTTGAAGCCTTTGTTCTTAGCAAGTTGGAAACACATCAGGCTCTTTTGAGTTCTGAACCTTACTGACCGATCAGCCTTGAAGTTTTACTAAATTCTGTCATATTTAGTAAATAAAAACATCAAAGTTGGGGCTGGAGAGATGGTACAGTGGGTGGGATGTTTACTTTGCACTGATGGACCCAGGTTTAATCCCTAGACTCCATATGGTCCCCTGAGCCTTGGAACCCCAAATCATTCCCCTGACAGGGGAATTCCCCTGAGCACAGAGCCTGGAGTAAGCCATGAGTACCACTGGGTGAGGTCCCCAAAAAGCAATCCCCCACACACAAAATCTAAATCCATGTACATTTGGATTTTAGATAAACAGCTAATAGTTCATTTAATATAACTATACTCTCCCATTCCAAGATTTGGGATATACTTATGCTAAGTTGCTATTCATTATTTGTCTGAAACTAAAATTTAAGTGAATAACCTGTATTTTATCTGGCAGCTCTACAAGTATGTACACTTGTTTTCCATCCTTGTAGTGCTCCTTCCAACTCTTAATCAACCATTAGGATTATATAGTTGGTTTGGTTTGGGGGTTGTGTGTGTGTGTGTTGTTGTTGTTGTTGTTCTTGGTTTTGTTTCATTTTGTTTTGCTTTGTTTTAAAGCTTTGGGTCTGTTACAAAACACCAGGAGAAATGAAGTTACTGAGCTCATTCTTGTCAAGCTAAATATGTTATTTTTCTTTTTTTTTTTTAACCTGACATCCTATATGGTAGACTACTTATAATCTACATTTTACTGGGAACCATGCTATGAAGAGAAAGTTTACATGGCCTGATCAAGTGTAGTAAGAGGGTCACTTCTCTAATGTACTAACTTGCATTTGGTGGAAAGGTTTCACTTGTGATTCAAGCCAATCATTTGTAATGACTGGGGAAGTCCATAGTCCAACAATATAAGAATAAAATTTAATGGGCAGTAAAAAGCGAGACTGGGGCAGGTGCAAACTGCCAAGATGAAGCTGGGGAAACTGATGTGGAAGTGGGTGAAGATCTGGAGAGGTCCTGGAGGCCTGACGTCACAGGGTGCATAGGGTGACTTATCTGAGTGAAATCTCTTAAAGAAGACTTTTGACCGCATGTCAGGGTGTCTCCATTTGATGCCTTTATTAAGATCATATTTTAGAAGCACGTGATCTGACCACCTATTAATTTTTACTTCAGCAGAGTCTCTCAAGACCTCCAGGCTTTTTTATAAATCTGTCTTGTCCTTCTCCTATCTATTGGTGATTTTGTAAATAAGTGGTTGCTTTTTAATTAATAGCTAACTGACTAGCTTTACTGAATTGCCTGTCTCTCTGTAGTCAGGATTATGACAAAGTCAATATGTATTTCACCCAGTCTGTACCATTATAAGATAGCATCAAAGTCATACAGCTAATAAGTAGCTAGGGCAAGAATCAGAAAGGTGAGTCTAATCCTAAATAGCTTTCTTGGCTACTTTAGTACATCTGTACTAGTCAACTTTAGATGTGATATTTATTTTGTATATTTATTATATTTTTGTATTTAAAATATAATAAATATACTGCCCATTTAAATACAAAAAAATATAATAAATATACAAACCTCAACCAAGTAGCACAAATTCCATAATAAGTGGAAGGATATAATTGCCAGCCAAATGAGAACTGTGTCCACCATCAACTGCTCCTACAAAACAAATTATTTTATTGATTTGTTATTGTACCTCCAGTTTATTTCTACCTGTTTTCCATTGGAAAATATGGTAACATGATAGAATTCATAGTCTAATTGTAACCCCATTTTTCAGACAAAAAATTAACATTTAGAAGGGTAGAGCAACTTCCCTGAAGGTCTCACAGGCTAGGTTTTACGGCCATTATGGCCAAATTTAAATCATGGTTCATTAAAATATGGAAATTTCACTTTTTCTGAACCATACCATGGAAATAGGAGTGACTCTTCCAGAGGAAAATAAAACTTTGCGCATAGTAAGCATTCAACAGACATGAGTTTATAAGATCATTTTGAGAATTACCTCTAAGTGGCATCTGTAACAATAAAAGACATAAGAGAACATTCTAGGCCAAGGATTAGCAGTTGGTTCAGTAAACTGCCAAAAAATAAATATGATAGGCTTTGCAGGTTAAGAGACAAAATCGAGGGCATTATGCAAGCAGTTATATAATAAGAGAGAAAACACAGACCCATATATCTTTATTGGAAAAAATTTAAATGTGGTTATAATAACAAACGTACTAATAAAAAAGTACAATTTATGTTGCATAGGTCTACTCATGAAAATAGAGTTCTTTAATTCTGAAGGAGGGCTAACATTTCACTTTATTAGTGTTCAAAGTTAGTATTTCCTATCATTAGAATGGATTGCACATGTCCATCTGTTAACATTGATTCATAATGAGATTTTACATACGATATCTTTGAAAATATCTTTTCATACAAATAGGTACTGCCAAATACTAATATCTTTCCTTGAGCATATGATTTTAATTCATTTCTTGGAAGGTACTTAAAATTTTCTGTTCAATTCTTTCCTTAATATTTGCCTTTTAGCATGTCATTAATTTAGTTATTTTTAGTTGAAGGGTATATAGAGCCTGCTAAATTGCACAGTAATTTTTGAAATATGGAAGTTTCATTTGTATGTACATCAAGGTCCCCCCCCCCCAAATTCCACTGCAGCTATAATTTGAACTGAGGAGATATCTCGTTTCATTTTCTGTGGAAATGAAGGCCTTGCTTTTTGTTTTAACTTTCCACAACACAAGAAATATATAGAGCTTGTGTGCCACTAGACATTGTCAAACAGCGCACATTTTGCTATTATTAAAATGACTCTATTACAGAATGTTTTATATTTTAGTGATTTTGGCTTGCAAATTTTGGTTGTATTCATTTAGAAACATTATCAATTCTGCCACAATAGCTCATTTCCAAATCATTTCAGTGTTTATTTATAGTACTTGTACGTGGTGATATCTCTCACCACAATTCCATCTTAGCCCTAAAAATATCATCACAAAATTATGCCACTTATTAGGAAATGGTTTGTTATGTGATAGAGAAATATGATATTGAGATTCTATTCTGAAAAATAATTGAGTGTGATTATATCCACAAAAATAAATGAATTTCACCATTCATGCCATTTCAATTTTACATGATGAATTTAAATATTATCCATAAAGAACATGCTGTGAATAATACAGTTAATATCCATAGATTTTTAAAGTTTCACATTTTCACAGATTTGTAAACTCAAGCTTCTCTCTTTTTTTTTCTTTTTGGTTCACAATTAGCGATGCACAGGTTCACAACTGGCTTTGCACTCAGTAATTACTCCCGGCTGTGCTCAAGGGACCATATGGGATGCTGGGAATTGAACCCAGGTCGACTACGTGCAAGGCAAATGCCCTATCCACTATGCTATCGCTCTAGCCCCGCTTTTTTTATACTTAAAAAAGTATTTTTGTCATCATCATTTGAAACACATTTTAGAAGATTCCCCATCAGGTTGTTGTGAATTTTAACTGCTGCCATAAAACATAATTTAATTTACTAAACACCAGCAAACAGCTTTGGTTGCTTGGGGGGAAAATGAAACACTCAGAACCTTAATTTAGTCTCTGCTTTATTTTCTATTTTTTATTTTTAATAAATTAATTTTCTACTGTGTTGATATATTCCATTAAAATGTTTAAGACTGCTAACTTTCTGTGAATTGTGTGGTATTTAAACCCAGTAATGCCTATATATATTGTATTTTGGAGCATAGCTACAGTGTCATTCAATGGTAAACAAGGCTTTATTTAATATGATAATACAGTCATCCAGGTGTCATTGTATATGCCAACTAAAGCTTACTTGTAGAATATGTAGCAGCAATTAAAAAATTATGACAACAGTACAACATGGCACTTGAAACATGTTAAATAACTGTGCCTTAGTGTGGTTTGTGAAGCTCAAAACAGCACTGTCAAGCAGTGAAAGCAATATATGGAACTTATATTGCAACCACTGTATTGTGCTGTTGTGGTAGGTAAACAGTGATGGAAGCATTCAACAGTTGAGTGCAACTGTTTCAATTGCTTATGAATGCTTACACTGGAATATTGCATAATTTTCATGTGTCACCAAATATGATTACAATTTTGAAATTTTTCAATCATACAAAAAAATCTAAATACACTTGCAGGAACTAAGCAAATAGTTCAGAGGACTGGAGCACATACCTTTCCTGTTCAAGGCCCCAGGGCTGATCCCTGGCATCACATGACCCAGTAGCATTACTTTGTATTGCCCTGGTGCACACATGGGATCAAGTAGTGTCACATCGTCAGGCCCTAGCATTCAACCACCATGCCCAGTTAACTGGATATCACTGGAAGTGGTGGTCCTTGGACCCCTAACCAGTGTTTGAAAGGCCCCCTAAGTAAGTAAGTAAGTAAATAAATAAATATATTATCAAAAATGGGGATATACCAAAAGATACAAGGGTCAGACTGAAACCATGGGATATAGTCTACCAATCCTATTTTCAGTAACTAAATAATAAGGTTGATTTAAAAAAGAAAACCCTACAGAAATTTTTCTAAAATATGTAATAAATAAATGATCTGCATTAAGTATCCTAACTTTAAAAAAGTCTGGTATATTTACATTAATTTTGTTTTTATCACAGAAAATATATAGAGTAAATATTCAGAATAATGACCTTGAAATTACTCATTTGGGCCTTAGTTTTGCTTTCCATTTAAGCAAGATATTTAATATATGCACATTATTTTATTAATCTTCATTGATGGGGTGGATAATTAGAATTCTTTTTTGTTTGTTTTGGGGGAGTCAATAACCAACAGTGATCAAGAGTCATTCCCAGTGGTGCTTAGGGGAACCAGGCTTGCTAGGAATTGAACCCCAGGTTACCAAATACAAAGCATGTGTTCCAGTCCCCTGAGCCATTCCCCTGGTCCCTGGAAAATTCGAATTTTTTTCTGGGAAAAAAGAGACCAGTATCATTATTACTATAGTAATTGTAGAGGAGCCCTCTGCTCAAAATGTGAAAAGTATTAGCTGGCAGCTTATTAAAAGAGTATCTGCATTTTAATAATATCCTTGCTCATTAAACTTTGAGAAGCACTATATCTAGATGTTAACCAATACTATCATGAAAAAAAAATTGAAGTTACATATACTGGAAAGGAAAGGTGAATCTGTTATTATTATAGATTACATGATGGTCATCTATAATTCAAGATAAAATTTATAGTACATCAATTCAAAGCAATGACTAATAAGGTACAAACTGACAGAAAAAGAAAGATGACTTTTTATACATATTGTTTTAAATACATGCACAACTCACTAGATTAATTACAGTTTATTAATTAGAGAAAAGTGTTTTAAATACTCTGTGCACAAAATTTCTAAACAAACAATAAACTTCCTATAACCACCCCCCTCCCCCATCTCAGCCAGACTTATTATGACCAAACTTAACATACTTGTTTGTGTATGTGGAAAATAACACTATGTATAGTATACATACATATCACAGAGTGAGCGAGCGAGCGAGTGACAGAGAGAGAGACCAAGAAATCCTTCCTCTAGTAAAACAATAAAGAGTGAATGTTTCTTCTAGCCATGTTGGAGTCATAATAGGAACTGCTTTTCCTACATCTACTTTTTTCACACTTGGAAGAGAATAATAGACTATCCTTTTTGCAATTTCTAATAAAGTACAAATACCAAGTTAGCAAATTAAAAAGTTAAATTCCTGAGAGTGACATTAGCTCATCTATATTGCATATAAAATAAATATTTTATTGCTGCATCATTCAGTATTATCAATGTGCATTATTTGAAATAGAGGCAAATTAAATTTTTGGTGGAACAATCATTTATTCCTATTTCTACTTTGGAACCATGTTGCTGAGTTATTGTGTGCAAGTGAACACAGTGACATTGTTAGCAAATGAGAAACCAGAGTGTAAATCAGTTTCCACTCCAGGAAGCTTTCAGTTTATAAACTCTAGGTTGGTACTCTGGCGTTTCAAATTAAGGCTGTAGAAACTGTTATAATCTGCTTCATGCTTGACCACTAAAGCTTATTTGTCATTAATAAAATAGAAATATTATACAGCTGCTCAAATAAATACAATTATTCTAATTATTCTATTTATATTGAATTCTGGTTATTGAAGAAAAGACAGCTGAAGAGGTAGATTTTAAAATTATGATTCTGCAAGAGATGAGTACTTCAGGGAGCATTAATAAAAGACAAGTCAAGATCTTTGTAACTTCCAATTTTACTCGAAAATATCTGGCATACTTTAACTTGTCTCGCCAGCTAATAGAGTCATTTTTTACTTACTTGGGGTGCCGAGAGTTATTTTGGTTTATTATTGTAGAGTCCCTGTCAAGTTATAAATAAAAAGAAAAAGCAAAGGGACTGAAATTGGTTAGCTAATGAGATATCTCCCTTGAAAAAAGGACCAAAAACTGAAGAGAAAATGAAAGAGAAAGTAAGAGTTGGGGTTTAAAAGGATTGATACACTTTTTAAAGGAGATTAAGTAGTAAACTGGACTGGAGTGATAGCACAGCAGGTAGGGCGTTTGCCTTGCGCGCAGCCGCGCAGCCGACCCAGGTTGGATTCCTCCATCCCTCTCCAAGAGCCTGGCAAACTACCGAGAGTATCCCGCCCCCATGGCAGAGCCTGGCAAGCTACCCATGGCATATTCGATATGCCAAAAGCAGTAACAAGTCTCACAATGCAGATGTTACTGGTACCCACTGGAGCAAATCAAGCAACGGGATGACAGTGATAGAGTGATACAGTGAAGTAGTAAACTGTAAATAGAAAACTCAGGAGGAAGGTGAATGAGAGGAGGTGATTTTGGTTTGTGAAGGAAGCAAAAACAAGCCGAACTGTCCCAATGATCAGCGCTGCCTGTTTGCTTCTTAAACTGTGCATGAGGAGGACAGTGGGTAGCTTGCTTGGGAAGGCAAACTAATTGAATCTTCTTGTCTACTGGATTGCCATAATTCAGGGAATGCTACATAGGTCTCAAAAGATTCTAGTAGGTAATCCAACATTTTTTTTTCACATTTCCTTATAATCAATAAGACTAGCTCTGTTTTAATGACCCTAAGCAGATATAGGTGTGGAGAAAGTGTTGCTCTTTGGCATTTGCTCTGTAAATAATACAGTGACAAGATGCCTTTTGTCATCCTGTCATGGAATTCACACCCCAGCAGATGTAAATACATTTACCGGCAAGCAGAGAGTAAAAGACTATGTGACTTGGGTATGTTAGGGCAGGTAAACAAAGGAGAAATTTATATTTCTGACTGCATAAAGTGGAACAGTGTGTCTGAAATGCGTTGATAAGAAGAAATAAAATAACATACCATGTTCCAGGTTATAGAAGTACTTTGGTAAACTGCAATAGAATTAAGTTATATACAACTGATTGGTAACAGATGCATAATTAAACAGAGATGCCTGGATAAAAACAATTAGTAGAGTAACCTTTTTATAAAATGACATATAGTTGAACTTATAAAATTATCTATAAAAATCACATCTTTCCAGAGATGAACAGGAAAGCTTCTTCATTTTATTGCCTTTATATACATTTCTGGAGCTCTTCACAATTGTATCTTCCTATACCAACTAAGATAGTCCTTTTTATTGTTTTCCTAGCTACAGAAACAGCAATAATTATTATTTTTTAAATCTTTGTTTTGTTGCAAATATTTTATATAGGTATATAACATGTTCTACAATATTTAGAATATAAAATTTCTTAAATATTTTATACTTAAGAGACAAAATTTCTAACTTTCTAATGTTTTTAATAACCCTGTAAGTTATATCCTATGAAGAAACTGAAGCCCAGTTTCAGTGAGTTACAGTACATACATCACATTATATTGATACATACTCTTTAGTTTGTTTTGGAACCACATGCAGGGCTTACTCCTGGGTTTGTGCTCAGGGATGACTCTCGGCGGGCTAAGGAAACCATATGGGGTTCCAGGTTTGATCTCAAGTCAACCATGTGCAAGGCAAATGCCGTCTCCCACTATACTATTGCTCCAGCTTCTGACACAGACTTATTTATACACAAATGCAAGGTATTTTTGATGAGGCTCAGAAATGTGAGTGTTCAGGTTAGGACAGACTATCATCAAATCTTTTAGATCATGGTGATACGAACATCAGATGAGTAATTGTCAGTAAAAATTAAACAGTTCAAGAGCCTGAATAAAGTAAAATAAAACAAAGATAATAAAGAAAAATGAACAAGATTTTACTAATGTACAGATTTATATACTAATAACAGCATTGCAAAGAAAAGATAAATTAATGTGCAGATCAAGACCAACTTTTTTTTAATCAAGTTGAGATTTTTGTTAGTCCGGGGGGTATATTGATTTTAAAATAGTAAAATGCTGTACACTTTCACTATATGAAGTCTGGTGCCACTTAGATTCTTCCCTCAAGTTCAGTTTATTTGCTTTGGCGTTAGCTATACATTGTAAGGAATTGTTATTATGTATACAGAAAAGAAGCTAACAGTTTTGCAAAGTATAGGATGAACATATTTCTGAGTGTCCTAGAGCTTACAGATTCTGTGTTTTGCTTCAATACCACAAATTTAAGATCATTACAAACATTGCTTTCTAGCTTCTAAAATTACAAAACCCTTGAAGAAATTAATTCTTGAAGTCATTTCCTCAGTTTAAATAACTCTAGCCATAAATATACAAATATATATTGGTATAAAAATATGCAATGACATGTAATAAAGTTTTTATTATTATGAATTTTAGAATGACTGTATTGCTCATGAATGCCATGGTCATAAAGTAATTAAATGGTGGGTTGGGAAAAATGACTGTAAAATATATGACATTCTCTGACATTTTGTATAACAACACAATTTGTGCTTTTCATATTCTTTCTCATCTGAAACTCAGATATTAAAGTTTAGAATGCATGGAACTAAGATGAACATTTTTCAACATTGTCAATATGGTTTCCAAACTTATTGTATATATTTTGCAAACACAAAACAGGAAAATCACCGTTGTTTCTAGATGAAAAAATGAAAGTTCCCAAAGAAAATATTATTTTGTGTCTCATACCAATATCAACCCTAAAGTCTGCAAAGTGTTTTGCTAAAACATATTTTACAGTGACTTGCATATTGCTGTATGCAGAGTGAACCTACGGTAAACAATGCACACATTAAATAGTCTCGAGGCTGTCAGAAAACAGATTCTACATGAATGCATGATTGTTTTTATAAGCATGTGGTTAGAACTAGTTGCTTTAGAAACAACTATCACTTTAGTTTCATGGGCTCTCAATCCAGATAAAGAGAAGAGTGGGTAGATCATATATAAAACAGTAGAGTGTAGACTTTATGTGATTGGGATAAAGTCAAAAGAATTCAAGGAAAGTCAGCTATATCCACATGTATATAACTAAATGCTTTTTATCAAAGACCACTGGGACATAATGATAAGAAAGTGTTAGAAGTAGAAAGCAGAGGAAATATTGCCCTATTTCCTTGACTGATTGTTTCTTATGATTATGGAGATAGGGAGCCAGCAGGGATTAGAAATCTCTCCTGGGTTGCTGGAGAGAGGGAAGAGGGCTTGATTCATCACCAGTGTTGGTAGCAGCATGAACAGTTTCTGTCCTCACAGTACATTTGAAATCTGCCTCTCCTTCTGCCTCCACTCCCTATATGACAGGACTTCATCTTTCATCACAGGAGTCTATAAATTTGCTCCTAAAATAATACCTTGTTTATTTCTGTTCCTACCAGAAACAAAATATGACAAAATCATGATCAAGGAAGGAATAATATATGTGTAAAACTCTGGACCTATCTTTTTTTCTTCCCTTTTAAAATGCTCTTTGTGCAATGTTAGGCTCACACAAAAATTTAGGAAATAATTAGCTTCTCTTACTAGATACGGACTTAATTGCTCTAATATGTCTATAGCTTTTAATGAGTTCTATTTTAAAAGAAGAGCTTTGAGTGGCACCTAGATGTTCCTGTTTGTATTCAGTTGGTGATTCACATTATCTCTAAATATATAAGTGTAATATTAGTTTAAGCCAGCACAGCAGGTAGGGCGTTTGCCTTGCACATGGCTGACCCGGGTTTGATTCCTCCGTCCCTCTTGGAGAGCCCGACAAGTACCCTGCCTGCACAGCAGAGCCTGGCAAGCTACCCATGGCGTATTCTATATGCCAAAAACAGTAGCAATAAGTCTCACAATGGAGATGTTACTGGTGCCCGCTTGAGCAAATCGATAAATAACAGGATGACAGTGCTACAGTACTACTAGTTTAAGCCTAAATTTTTATCAAAATACTTTCATCAAGTGACCAGACAGTACATCAAACTGCGTTTCTTTGGCATCTTTTATTTTAATTTAATCCTGGGATTAGATTAGGATATAAAAACATATTTGCAGCATAGTAGAATAATGGTTACCACCAAAACAGTTTTATTTATAAAATTTAGCATTCTATTTGAGAAAATTTTTAAAGTCTACAATTGATGTTAGTGGCTTTGGAATGCTGAATATATATATATATATGGCATATATACGTATATATATAATCTGAAATGCTCTTGTCACCTTTGCTTAATGTTTTCAAAGAAATACTTGAATTTTGAATGTTACCATTAAGAATTTTAAAACTTTTTCTAAAATATGATCTAAAGTCTTGAAGTCAAGAACTATAGTGATGGGTTTTTGCAATGTCCTTATTAGGTGCCAGGCATTGTGCTAAGTTCTTACCTACTATTATTTAATTTTTTAAAGTATTCTTTGAGGAAGGTACTAATGACTTTCACATTGCAAAGACAAATACTTAGAAGCAACTTGACCAAAGATCACACAGTTGAATATCAGAAATTGGAATCAACCTCCAATTTTTCTAACTCCAGACTTGATGCTCAATACAAAATTGAGCAAATATTTCTCCAGGGAATACCACATAGTTATAACTGGTGAGGTCTCTCACCAATAATCTCCAGATTTATTGCTTGCCAAAACTTTATTTGAAACCGTATTTCTAAGCTTAATGACTTCTATAACCATCAAGTTAACCATCAAGTCCAACTGAGAGTTCAGTTTATTCCAGGTGAAGTTAAACAAGACTGGTTCTATGATGCTTTTACAGAAAAGAAATAACACTAGAATGGTAAAAGTTCAAGTTCTAACTAGCTTGCTGGAATAACTTTTTATGGGAAATGGGTCTTTCAGCATTATTTCTACAGTCACTTTGAATACAGAGGAACCATCTTTTGTGGCTAAAATGCTATTGTATTTTTGTACCCACAGAACAACATAGTCTAATTTTAGAAGTTGAACTGATGCA
Source organism: Sorex araneus (assembly GCF_027595985.1). Taxonomy (NCBI): domain Eukaryota; kingdom Metazoa; phylum Chordata; class Mammalia; order Eulipotyphla; family Soricidae; genus Sorex; species Sorex araneus. The sequence goes on from NC_073312.1 coordinate 51,165,672, forward strand.
TAAAATTTTTGAAATTCTTGAAATTCAACATAAAAGATAAAAACAATAGTAAATATATCAAGAGAGCCTATATTCCTTGATGCAGAGATTAAATAGTTATAGTTGACTTCCAAACTTCAAATATCCCTGAGCTGAAATTCTTTACATATGGTGGCAAACCAGTAAATAAGAAAATCTCTATAATTCTTTATTTTTTAAAGGCCTTTGGAAGGGGATGTAAACTTTGAACACTGACTTTCAATGTGAACAGCATTCCATTGGCTAAAGTATTGATAATGAGTGCCAGTTAGTGCTAAAAGATGTTTGTTTCACTTTCAATACTGAAATATTTACAGTTATGTCAATAGAAGTCAGTAGTAGATGAAGATAAATACAGTTGAAGGAAGTGCATTATTTATGAAAACACAGACTTTCATATATCAGAAAAATTTTCCCACTAGGAATACACCTGGACTCCAGGGTTTGATTTTAAAAGGTTAATCATTTCATACATGTGAAAGATGCCATACATTGCTTCAGAATGTTTTCCAGGAAGAAATTATAAGAAATTATGGTTAATTCTTGTTTCATCCAGGATCTTAGCAAGAACAAGTTAGCATATTCAAAGATTTATAACAGAAAGATTTTAATAAAGGGGAATTTACAGAACAGGGGCCAGAATTAAAGCAACCAGAAAAGTGTAGTATGACATCATGTTGCAGTAACAGTAGGGAATCTGGACACATGGACCTAATGTCAAAGTGTCTTTTGCACTAGGAGAGTTGGAATCTTCAAGAGCTGCCTGAAAGGACCATTAACTTAGAGTAGTGCAGCGTTGCCGGCGCCTTCCTGCCCAAGGAGGAAAGAACAGAAGGAGTCAATATCCAGCATGTCTTCCACTATTAGTTTTATGCCAGTACCTCTCTTTGGTCAAAAACACCCAGAAACCAGAATTCAGGGAAAGTCACCTACAAAGAGGACAGTAACCAGGACATAGAGCAGAGCAGAAATGGATGTGAAGGAATAAAAATACCAACACAAATCAAAACTAACATTTGACATAGATAAGGATATAATTAATGGAACTTTCTTTCACAGATAATGAACAAATAAATCGCTCACTTTTTCTGAAGATATATTTAATATTAATTGCATTTCCAATAATCTGTCTTTGGATAATAATTATAAACTTAGATAAAGAACAAATGTGTGCATAACATTTCTAATTATAATGGACAGAAAAGGAAACAGATGTCCAACATTAATGGAGTGATTAAGCAAATTACACAAAACCCATTCCATCAAATTTTATGGAGGCTTTAAGACTGTTTACATAAAATTGTATTTATCATATATGCAAGCATCTATAGTAGTTGCTGTTTCTCAAAATAATGAGAATATGGCGATGGGTGTCCTTTATAAGGATGTACTAATATTATGGAATACACTGCATCATACATCATTCTAGGACCACAGTTTCAGACTCATATTTTTTCTAATGTAGTGTTTCACTTTTCTACTGTCACTTCAAAAGTTATAGAAAATAAAATTGCTATTAACTAGAGTAATGCCACCTTTTTCTCATTTCGTCTTTTTCTCAAACACCACTTTTCTTTCTTTTTTTTAATTGAATCACCATGAGATACTTTTACAAAGCTTTCATGTTTGAGTTTCAGTCATACAATGATCGAACACCCAAGCTTCCACCAGTGCACATTTTCCACCACCAATGTCCCCAGTGTCCCCAGTATCCCTCCCCATCCCACCCCTCCTCCTGTCTCTATGCAGACAATTTCCTTCTTACTCTCTCTCTACTTTGGGGTGTTATGAGTTGCAGCACAGATACTGATAGGCTGTCACATTTGGTCCTTTATCTACTTTTAGCACACATCTCCCATCCGGAACTATCCCTCCAACCACCATTGACTTAATGATCCCTTCTCTATTCCAGCTGCCTTCTCCCCCAGCTCCTGAAGCAAGCTGCCAACCATGGAGCAATATTCCTGGCCCTGTTTCTACTGTCCCTGGGTGTCAGTCTCATTGTGTTATTTCATATTCCACAAATGAGTGCAGTCATTCTGTGTCTGTCCGTCTCTTTTTGACTCATTTCACTTAGCATGATACTCTCCTTGACCATCCACTTACAAGCAAATTTCATGACTTCATCTTTCCTAACAAGTGCATAGTATTCCATTTTGTAGATGTACCAAAGTTTCTTTAACCAGTCTATCTGTTCTTTGGTATGTGGGTTTTTTCCAAATTCTGGCTATTGTGAACAGTGCTGCAATGAACATACAGGTGCAGATGTTATTTCTACTGTGTTTTATTTGCACCTTCAGGATATATTCTCAGTAGTGGTATTGAGGGGTCATATGGAAGCTCAATTTCTAGTTTTTGAAGGAATGTCCATATTGTTTTCCAGAAAGACTGGACCAGTCGACATTCCCACCAATAATGAGAGTCCCTTTCTCCCCACATCCGCGCCAGCACTGGTTGTTCTTGTTTTTTTTCTTTTTTTGATGTGTGCCAGTCTCTGTGGTGTGAGATGATACCTCATTGTTGTTTTGATTTGCATCTCTCTGATGATTTGTGATGTAGAGCATTTTTTCATGTGCCTTTTGGCCATTTGTATTTCTTTTTTGAGGAAGCTTCTGTGTGTAATCACCTTTCCCCAGCTGCTGTGTAAACCCCTTGGCTCGGGTTACACTATGAGGCATTACACATTAAATGATGTTCAAAGGTTCTTCAGGTGGCTCTCTCTCACCGCCCTCTCGAACCGCTTCCCCACCCTGGATGGCCATTGCCTTGGGCCAATGAAGGAGGAGTGGGCCAAGCTGGTTGGTGATTAGTTGCCTTTGATTCCATCTTGTCTCTCCCAAACTCTGTCCACAACTCTCTGCATCTCTGGCCACAACTCTCTCCCCAACTCGCAGCTCTCTCTCTCTCAGCTCTCTCCAACCCTCTCTCTAACTCACTCCACAATGCTTTCTCCAACTCTCGCTCACTAACTCTGTCTCTCGCTCTGCCCACAGCTCCAACTCTGCCATTCTCCAACACTCAACCTCTTTTTACTCTGTCCCCCTTCTCTCCTCAGCCACTTTAACCATCTCTTCTCTAACCACACCTCCCAAATCATGCCTCCCCACAGGAAGCGCAAACAACATGTTTTTCAAGCCTTCCTGACCACCTGCATCCCACTAGGGCAAAACAGCACTTAAGGTGGGTTTCTCCTCTTCCTAGACCCAGAATTTAATTAACATCTTTAATTCTACTTCCAAATATTTTCCATTCTCTATGGACACGGTAGTAAACACATTTAGGCTTGTAGGGCAACTTCTTGGAGATATCGCAACACAGACTCAGACTACAGTGCTCAGGCCGGATTAATCATTCCTAACCCTAGCAGGGCCCATATCTAGTTATTACTTTTTGGATCATGACAGAATTTGTCCCTGGACATGCTCTTAACTTATAGTTAAGCTTTATGGCACTTTGGCTAGGCCCATTTTAATGCCAGGGTAGTTCACCATTTGCCCTGGGTCTATCCAGTCCCTAGTTGGTACCCTGCTTTGAGGGATCTAGGAAGTAAGGGCAATTGAGGCTTAAGTCGAGAGAGCAGATGTCCAGGAGGTAATATCTGGAGTCAATTAACTCTCAAGTTATAGGCTTTTCTTTTTAACCGTCTTCCTGTGTCTATACAAAAAATAATTGCTCTGAAGTAACTAACCACGGGCATTAAGGAGAAGAGAAAAACAATAGTTACAAGTCAGCAGAGTCTGATCAGGAGGCAAAGGTAATTGACAGGTTTGGGGAACAATCAACAAACCCAAGCTCCCTGTGGCCAGGGAGGAAGGGCAAACCAATGTTATCCCACACTTCTGTTCATTTCTTCTCCCCATTTTTTTTTGATAGGGTTAGAGGTTGTTTTCTTGTACAATTCTGCTAGAGTCTTGTATATCCTATATATTAATCCCTTATCAGGTGGGTATTAGGTAAATATTCTTTCCCATTCTGTGGGCTCTCTCTGTATTTTGGTCACTGTTTCCTTTGAGGTGCAGAAGCTTCTTAGTTTAATGTAGTCCCATTCCTTTATGTTTGTTTCCACTTGCTTTGTCAGTGCTGTTTCATCCTTAAAGATACTTTTAGGTTCAATGTCATGGAGGGTTCTGCTTACATTTTCCTCCATGTACCTTGTGGATTCAGATCTGATATTGAAGTCTTTAACTCACTTTGATCTGACTTTTTTGCCTAGCATTAGACAGAGGTCAGAGTTCTTTTTTTTTTCCCTCAGGCAGCTATCCAGTTTTCCCAGCACCACTTGTTGAAGAGGCTTTCCTTGTTCCACTTTATATTTCTTGCTCCTTTATCAAAAATTAAGTGATCATATATTTGAGAGTCTGTGACAGAATATTCAATTCTGTTCCATTGGTCTGCGGGTCTGTTTCTAGTTCAGTACCATGCTGTTTTAATTCCTACTGCCTTGTAATACAGTTTGAAGTTGGGGAAGGTGATACCACCCATCTTCTTTTTCCCAAGAATTTGCACACCACTTTTCCATGACAGTATGAATCCTGGCTGCTTTATCTTCAAGGTATATTCAAAACCCTAAGAAAGTAAATCAAAAATACTCTCAGAATAAAATAAATAAGTAACAAAATATATTTAACGTCTTGATATAGGCAAAGATTTCTTAAGACAAGACAATTTTTATGTACTAAATTAAAATGTACTAAATTAAAATTAAAACTGTTCATCAAATCACATGATTAAGAGAGTAAAAGGTGAAGCTGATAAAGAAAAGGAAATTTTCACAACTTATTGTCAAATACAGAATATATAAAGAACTTCTACAAAGCAATATGAAAACGGAAGATAACCTTCACCCCAAATATTTGACTAGTCACTCATAAAAGGATATTCAAATAAACATGAAAAGTTTTCCAAATTTTTTTTCACAGATTGCAAATTAAAATCACAGGGTGATATCACTATACCCCAAATTTAGAAGACAGAGTACAATAACTATGGGTGAAGCTAAAGTTTCATATACTGCTTGTTGGATCATAAATTTTTCCGGTAACCTTTAAGCACCATTTTTTTTTTTGCTTTTTGGGTCACACCCAGCGATGCTCAGGGGTTATTCCTGGCTTTGCACTCAGGAATTGCTCCTGGCAGTGCTTGGGAGACCATATGGGATGCCGGGGATCGAACCCGGGTTGGCCACGTACTAGGCAAACGCCCTACCCGCTGTGCTATCTCTCCGGCCCTTTAAGCACCATTTGGTAGTATCTACTAAAGCTGAGTGTATCAGAACTCTATGATCTAGGAACTTTGTGCCTTATTCAAAAGAAATGCATATTATGTTCTTTACATAACATTTATAATTGCTAAAAACTATAAATAATCTTAAGGTTCATCAACAGTAGAAAGGATAAAGTCTACTTTATTCATATAAGCAGTATTATCTCACAAAGAGAATTAATTAGCTGCAACTACAATTAATTAAATACAATTACATGTAACAGCATTTATAAATATCACAAGTGTGATACTGAGTGAAAGAGGGCAGCCACAAAGAGTACATACCGTATCATTCTATTTATATGATGTTCAAAAACAGCTAAACTAATCTATGGTGTTAGAATTCAGGATTACTGATTACCCTGACCTGGTAATGAAGGTGGAGAAGTAGACAATGAATGAGTGGATGAGAGCATCACCAAACAAAACCAAAAACAAAACAACATAGGAAATAAGCAAAATATATTGTTATTTTATTATAGCAAAGAGAATAAAATTACATAAACAAAGAAATAAAGCAATTTACTAGCTCCTATTTGGGAATATTGCTCGTATTTCTGTTTCCTTTTCTTCTGCATGTCTTTCCTTCCCTTTCTTCTCTTCTGCATGTCCTTCACCTACCCCTCAGCCACACATGTACACACATATGCTGCTATTGGCATTGACACTAGAAAATGGAGGACTAACATTTTCACTGATGAAAACATGAATGTAAATAACTCTGTTCGATACAATTTTTAATCTCTTTTCTTGCAGAATAGTCATAAAATGACTCTTCTATGTGATATGTTGTGTGCATAGTTTACAGAGATTATGTAATCCAAGTGATTCAGAGTTAAATGATGGAATTAGGCATTTTTATGTGAGCATTGTTTTGTGGCCAGTGTTCTCTTGAATGCATGATAGTAAAGTAACTTTTTTAGATTCCTTGCCAAAATAGAATTGTTTGGAAAGTAGTCAGGGTCATTCCCTTTAATATGTCATAATAAAAAGATCCAAACAAAATAAGATCATGCGATTTGGTTCCATCTTTATTTCAGTAGTTAAAAAGAAAATATTCTCAAACTCAGATAATTTTTTTGTATAAATTAGTATGTTCAGAAATGAGATTGTTTCTGTCAGAAGTCTCACTTCCCTGTTCTCAAAGTGAATTGTAGCGCCCCGGGAGCAGACAAGGGTGTTTAAGGTTAGTTTTGTTTCTATATAGATATCCATTACCTTTTCAGAGGGTTACCCAGTGGGATTTACTACTTGGCAGATTGTCTAAAAAAAGAACTAAATGTGCAAATGTACATGTCAGGGAAGGAAAAGGTCCAGTTTGGTTGTTAACCTACTTGACCCTTTAGTTTGAGTTTGAAAAAAAATCTTTAGATCCTTTTAGTTACTAAATAGCTGACAATACAATTTAGTTGGCTTGCTTTTTAACTGAAAGAAAAATTGCTACATTTTAAGAACCCTACATATTAAATACACGGTATGTGCTCAATCTCTAATATTTATCTCCATCCTCTCATTCTTGGAAAGCAGTTAAGCATGATATCAAACCATGACCTTAAAAGTGGATTAGGTAATAAAATGAAGCCCAAGATACATTGAATGTAATGAGGTCAGTGTCAGAAGGTCATTTGTTCTTCAAGCATTTAAATCTTTTAATATGGCAGAAAATGACGGTTGAAGGGATGATGGCTTTTACTTCTGAGTACGAAATAACCATTAATGTCAGAGGAGAAAGCAATGTCAAAAGTCATTCTGAACCTTAAGACTACAGATTTGTAAAGGAATTGTAGAGTAATAAGGATCTGCGTATGGTTCCTATGTTGGAATTCTTGACTCCATTTTGACCACAGAATACGAATGCTATGTAACTGGAGCAAGTGATTAAATCTCTATGACTTTCCTTGGAGGTGTAGAATGAGGAGCATAAAAAAACTAAATTGAAAAAAAAACCACCAAACATAATCTATGTTTCAGGACTTTTCAGAAAATCTAGAAAACTTTAATTATAAAAATTTTTTATGGCTAGGAATACGTTATGAAAACATGCAGACTGTATCTTCCTACCTTTAACATGGAAATAATATTCTACCTTATAAGATTGTTATTAGAATAGAGTGAATTCTTGTGCCAGCTATTTGGCAAAGACCCTGACTTATAATAAGTGCTAAATATATGGAATATATAATGTTGCCAGATAGTCCTAGGATATCATAAGTTGAATAGAGCTAGAGACAGAACTTGGTGTCAGATTGTGAGAGTACCGAATCCTGGTCTAAAGTGTTTGAGCGTGTTAAGAGTAATTGTACCAAGATCAGCAAACACTATAGAAAGAAATTAGAATAATGTTATTTTATATTGCCTTTCAAACTTTATTATAAGTTAGATTGAATTGATGCAAATGTTTGGAACCAGTTTCAAGTAGTTTTATATTTGATACACTGAAAAGAAAGATGATATTTTCTAGTTTGATGCCCTGTATTTTTTTTCCTTCCACAGTAATTAGTGAATGTCAAAGGCAACAACTGGAGTCTGTGAGCTACTCCTCCCGCTACGCTCTGGGTCTCTTTTATGAAACTGGCACGAAGATTGATGTTCCTTGGGCTGGGCAGTACATCACCAGTAATCCCTGCATACGCTTCATCTCCATTGATAATAAGAAACGCAATATAGGTCAGTACCCCTATTATTCCCCTTAAATACAATAACAATGGTGGGTGTAGATCATGAAAAATGCTGTTTAATTGAGTGTTGCCATTCTGAACAGAGCAAGGATTTCACTCTAAGCCACAAGGGATAAAATTTAATGTGACATTTGGCCAGTAGTAAAATACATGGTAAAACTAATAGAATTTTTTTTAAATCACTCCTCACATGTTTTGTATTATGGAGTTCTTGAAAATGGCATCAGAAGATTTAAGAGCTCAAAACTGGCCCAAATTCTATTGCTTTAATATGGACCCATCTATCTCTAAATTTATCGCATGATTTTTTTTCTGGGTGGAATTTGCATTTGTTTGTTTGGTTATGTTTTTATAAACTGATAAGTGCTGGAGTTTCTGTAGCCTATACTAAAAATTAAAAATGAATTTTATTATGGCTTTTATGAAAATCCTTAACCTTGGTTTAATTTTATTTTATTTGCATTTGTACATGAAGTTACTTCATATACAATGTAAATAAAATGATAGGTAAATGTTTCAGAGGAGTTTGCTAGAGAGGAGCAAATTCTCCTTCATTTTGGTAGAAGTCAACAACAAATATGAGATTTGAATTGTAAGAATAAACATAGACTGATCGCTTCAGACATAAACTAAATGTGTATTTTTATTTGTAGAATTATGGTGATGCTTGAGGACTGCTTTTTGTGGACTAAACTGTAATGATCTAAAATGAGTAAAGTCTTGAAAGGAATAGTCATTTCAATTTGTTACAGTGTTTTATGGTACAGTGATGGTTTCATCAAGCCATTAGTTAGAAGTCTTGTTTGATAAATCACCAACTAACATCTCTTGGCTTGCCAGAACTTTATAATGATGGAAGTAGGCTGGGGTATGGTTTTATATCAGAACACATGATCCTAGAAAAATGTTTCTTTTATAACTTAAAACTCCCTAAGGGTTACACTGTTTGTGTTAACTTGATATCACATATATATATAATCAGCAGTTCATGAAATACTCCATCATAGCAGCAGACTAACCATTTTTAACTCTAAAACTATTTTGTTTGAGAAATGAAAAGTAGTTTTTGACCGTCCCAAGTTCTTTATCATGAATTAGACATACTTTGTTTATTGCTTCATAAGATATGGTATCTATGAGGAGATATTTCATGGTATAAAACAGAAAGCTTTCGAAAATTTGCTTAAACAGCCTAAAGACATTCATTATATTATCTACTATGGGCTTCATTGAATGCCCTTCTCCAGTATTCTTATATTGAAGCCCTAAACTTCAATATGATTATATTTGAACTGAGAGAAATAAATTTCTGCTTTCTCAACTGCTCAGTCTATGGCAGCTCTGGCTGACAGATACATTGTCTAAAAGGAAGAGTTTAGAGGGACTTCAGATTGGTTGATTCAGGGACTGACCAATCTCTATAAGGACATTGGTTTAACATTTTTTACTCTTTTCCAGTCTTGGTAGTGATATTCTCAGAGGCTTGGTAGCAAGGTAACAATACCTAGATCCCAAATCATACTTGGGAAGAAATAATCACCTTCACTATCTCTGACCTTTACTGAAAGTGAAAGGAGTTCTTTCTCGAACCACCTTAACAAACAATATCTTGCATCTCTTATATCTCATATATCAAATTTATTACTTAATCAGTATGAAATCAGTCACTAGCATATAGGAATACCCTATTATTCCCCTTAAATACAATAACAATAATGGGTATAAATCCTACTGGATAATAAGATGATCCTACTGGATAATGCTCTTGGGCAATTTAAGATATACTTTTGAAACTACTAATAGGATCATCTCCTTTTCAACATATTGTGCTCAGTTAGATACCTAAATAAAATAATTTTTATTTTTAGGAAGAAAGAAGGGATAAGTGAGTTTTGTGTTTGACCACAAAGGACTGTTATTTTTAAGTACATCTATTTTGTATCTATTAAATATTATTGAAGTTGACATACAAAAGAAATTGTGTATATGCAAAACTATCTTTAAAAATCCCCTAGGGTTGGAATGATAACACAGCAGGTAGAGCGTTTGCCTTGCACATGGCCGACCTGCGTTCGATTCCCAGCGTCCCATATAGTCCTTCGAGCACTGCCAGGAGTAATTCCTGAGTGCAGAGCCAGGAGTAACCCTTTGCATTGCCAGCTCTGATCCAAAAAGCAAAAATAAATAAAATAAGAATCCCCTAAAACTATATGACATTTTCTAGAATGACATATTTGAGTAAATTCATTCTTCTAACATTAAATAGTTTTCAGTTACACTGAGACCAGATGAAAGATTTGGTTAGCATTTATAGGACAGAGTGATATCCTCTACCATGAGTGGCACACTAAAAGGAAAAAATGGCAGTTATAACTTCTAATAGAATAATTATGCTATACTAGTAAAGTAAAATTGTGGATGAAATTCTCCATCAATAGTGCAGTAGCATTTATAAAAGTAGATATGCTTTTCCTAATGAGAAACACTGCAACATAAAAATCTCAATGATTTCTCACATGAATGATAGCATTTAAAATGGAAATATGAAAATTTTATATATGAATATCACACAGTTTTAAAACTAAATGGCCAGATGAACTGGAAACTCATGTTTTTACATGGTGGTACCTCTTCAGACTGCAGAAAATATCTTCTTTCCTTTTTTCTTTTTGTGGAAAATTGATCTTGCATTATTTAAATTTTAATTTATGGTTAGTTTCTAGAATAAAATCTTCCTTAACTTAAACTCTGCCTTTCATTTAAAAGTTCTCCCACACACTATCAGGCCAGAGTGCTAAGTATGACTTATTGAATACACATAATATAAATGTCTATATAATGTAATTCCACTATATTTTATTAAGATTGAACCATACCAGTATGAATTGTCCCTTTCTGTGAGTATTACTCCACACCACAACTTTCTTTGGAGTATTTGATTGAATCAAGAATTAAGACAAAAATGCATATGCTTAACTAATGAAGTAAAACCTTTGCATTCTGTCAAGATAGAGCAGTTACAAGACTGACAAATGGGTAACGGAGCTGAGGCCACAAAAAGAAAAAAAAGGTCTGTTTTTAAAACTTGAGGAGAGCCAGGGGATAAAGGATTCATGACCCAAACCAGACAAAGGTCAAAGAGTGATCATTTGTCAAATGTCAGGAATAGGCAGTACATGCAGAAAGCCACAACTAAAATCAGTCTCCTTTTAGCAAAGGTGCTGATTTCCAAAATGTATGAAATACAAACTCTAGTATGACTAGTTATGCATATAACCTATATACTTTGGTTTGTCTTTCCCCCTAAGTTTTTGGTGGAAAATTAGTTCTTTGATATGCTCTCTAAGTCAGTTTGTAAAATACTCTATCCCTATGTTGGAGCATCTAAGCGCATTTTTATTATCCTACTAAGAGACACTCAATAGAAAAGAGAACCTTTCACTTAGTGTAATATACAATTTCCCAGCTGCATTTGACTCTGAAGTATTTTATTGGCACTGAGCCTACTAAATTCCCACAGAAATTGTTCTACCGGACACTGTTGAGAAACTGACACTGTTTCATACCTGGGCAGGAATTTTACTCTTCTGAGATGAGTGAGGCAGACTCGTTCAGAAGCATCGATAGGAAGATACTCAAGATCTTTAAGAAATGGAAGAAAGCTTGTAATAAAAGAAAGATGAATTTTGATGCCTGCTGGACATTAATGCTGGTGGCAATTAGGTTGAAATAATGTTTTAGTCATTGGCTTCGATAAAAATTTAAATCATGATTGACATATTGGGAAGAATTAGTACTGTAAAAAATTAAATGTTTCCCTAAAATATGCTAATGGTGTGATTTTGCATGATCTTTGTATCTTTGCATCTTTGACATTCCTGTTTGTAACAAGCATACTAAAAATAAATGTCATGGCTTTAAAATAACAGTGGCACTTAGTAAGTAATGGTACTTTTCACTATCCTTCATAATCCCAGCCTTTGACTTGAGTATTATATTCTCCATAGCAAAGAGTTTCAATATAAATACCTAATTTAGGTGAATAATACCCATGTAGATTGGAATTGGAATGGCTTAAATAAATGAAATATATAAACAACACTAAAAATGGTTAGTAAGAATTTTAATTTTAAAAAGCCTTTCCTACAATATTGACAGTCCTTCGAAAACTAGAAATTAAGCTTCCATATAACCCTGCAATACCACTTCTGGGAATATATCCCGAAGATGCAAAAGAGCACAGTAGAAATGACATCTGTACCTGTATATTTATTGCAGCACTGTTCACAATAGCCAAAATCTGGAAACAACCCAAGTGCCCTAAAACAGATGACTGCTTAAAGAAACTTTGGTACATCTACACAATGGAATACTATGCAGCTATTAGGAGAGATGAAGTCATGAAATTTGCTTATAAATGGATAGACGTGGAGAGTATCCTGCTAAGTGAAATGAGTCAGAAAGAGAGGGACAGACATAGAGGGACTGCACTCATTTGTGGAGTGTAGGGTAGCATCACATGAGGCTGACCCCCAAGGACAGGAGATACAAGGGCCAGGGGGATTTCCCCATAACTGGAGACTGCTTCATGAGTGGAGGGGAGAAGGCAAATGGAATAAAGGGATCACTTAGAAAATGATGGCTGGAGGAACCAGTTGGGATGGGAGATGCATGCTGAAAGTAGATAATGGACCAAACATGGTGACCTCTCAGTGTCTGTATTGCAAGCCATAATGCCCAAAAGTAGACAGAGAGTATGGGGAATATTGTCTGCCTTAGAGGCAGGGGGAGGGTGGGAAAGGGGGGGTATACCCGGGATATTGGTGGTGGGGAATGTGTACTGGTGGAGGGATGGGTGTTTGATCATTGTACAATTGTAACCCAAACATGAAAGCTTGTGACTATGTCATGGTGATTCAATAAAATTTAAAAAAAATTTTATAAAAGCCTTTCCTAATCACTATCTGGAGTGGTGTTAATGATCAATAAAATAGGCAATGGGCAGTAATATGATGAGTTTGACACAATCTGCAACCCTAAAAATATGATGCCCCAGTGTAATTTTCAATATCTGACCAAAGAAAACAGTTCAGCTCATTCAAAAGGAAAATAAATAAATAAATAAATAAATAAATAGATAACATTTCAACTCCTGGAATTTTCACTTACAAGGACTGAATTGTTAAGATCCTTGAGTAACTAATATATAGTTAATGCCTTTAATTGCTGTTTTATAAAATATGCAGAGATGTTAGTCCATAGGCTTGTTAATTATGCCAAGTCTTTATAAAAGACAGGAGAGTAATAGGACATCTTATAAATAATAAAGATAGATCTAGGATCTTAAATCTAGTCACCTTGTATTCACATAAGTGAATTTATTACTATTCCATTAAGTACTTAGATGTGCAGCTAACAACACAAAATTGGATGCTTTAAGGACTGAGTAATTGTGGAGCTATTTGCCCTTAAACTTGCAGAAAATGTAATCCAAATTGTCAACAGTTTAGAAGTAGAACCAAAAAACGAAGTAAGAAGGGAGAGTGGAATAGAGGAAAGAAATATTATGAAAACCTTCCTTGTTTTCAATTCTAGCTTTTCTTTGGAAATATCATCACCTGGGAGCCAGAGCAGTAGTAAGGCAGGTAGGGCTTTGCCATGCATGCAGTGGACCCAGGTTTAATCACCATCACCACATATGGCCACCAAGTCCTTTCAGGAGTGACTGATCACTGAACACAGATTTAGGAGTAAGCCTTGAGTACCACCAGTGTGGCCCAAAATCTTTTTTAAGAAATTAATAAAATATCATTTTCTGAAATAATTTTCAGATAAAATACTAGCCATCTTGAAACTATAAGTTATGATGATCAGTTGAAGACCTATAATACTCTATATTTTGTATTATAGAAAGTAATTACTATATAATCTAATGAGGATGATATATACTCTATTATATAATGCCATCATTTAAAATCAAATTCTCTAAGTGATCCTATCCATATGAATCTCTTCATTTAATGGTCATATACTAATTACAAATATTCATGTTGTTCTAATGTTGTCATAGACTGTCATATGATGGTAACATCAAACTTTGGGATATTTTCTCAAGAAAAAAGAAAAAGCATGTGTGAATAATGTGTAAATGAACTCTATAAAATTGATGTGTATAGGGGCTGGAGCGATAGCACAGCGGGTAGGGCATTTGCCTTGCACGCGGCCATCTCGCGTTCTATTCCCAGCACCCCATATGGTTCCCTGAGCACCGCCAGGAGTAATTTTTGAGTGCAGAGCCAGGAGTAACCCCTGTGCATCGCCGGGTGTGACCCTAAAAGCCAAAAAAAATTTTTTGATGTGTATAAACACATTTTTGTCTAAAAACAAAAATAAGTTTTTCTTTAGAAAGTTAAAGAACTCAGTCCATTTTGTGAAGAAATATTTACACACAAAGTTAAAACCTACAGCAGATCCCTTTCAACCTCTGGTTTCCCTACCAAGCTTCCTCAGTGGGAAAGACTAACATCCAAAGGTAACATTTGTCCTTCCACTTGTCAAGCAAGTTTAATTCAGTATGAACTATCAATGTCAGAGACAAAGGGAAAATAGAAAAACAACTAATATTTAATATCAAAACTAAAAACGTAAAATGTCTTATGGAGCATGCTACTGAGAAAGACTATATCTTATGGAGGTTTGTTTTAGAAAATTAAATTTTCCCAAATTTGGTATGTATGTTTCCATTTTCCATTTCTTTAGTCGAATAATTATTTACAAATAGATACTAAGTGCCTCTGTGGATCATCCACTGTGCTAAGAACAGAGGATTCTGTAGTCCCTGCCCCTGTGAAATAGTTTTATGAAGTTTACTTATACAAGAAATTCTGCAGGCTCCTTTGGACTAGTGACAAGGTATCAAGTACTAGTCATTATAAATATAAATGGATTCACTTATAGATACAACATAAAAAACATCAATTCATATCTATGATCAAAACCAGAAAGAGTCAAGTGACTTTGTAGTAATATTACAAGTTTTTCAAAAGAACACATAAGACCTTTGTCATCATGAATTCAGTAATCATCTTTCTTTAGGTGAAGAAATGAAAGATGAGGATTAAGGAACATTAAAATCTGTGAATTATCCAAAAAGTAATAGTAGGTCTAGTATTAGAACTTTTTTCTGGTGCTGCTAAGTACTTTAATTGATAGAGATAAGTGATGAAATATCTAAAAAAGTGAAGGGCCAAAGGGTAAAGAAAATAGGAGCCTTCAGCTGCTTCCTGTTTCTGTAATTCCAAGTGACAGATTATGAAGTGAGTGTTGCATGTTGTGAACTCCAGATTCTTTTCTGTGCAACCTTCCTCCTTTGTGTTTGGCCTGCCCTGTCCTACTGAAAGTGGTCGTAGCACTATTGGCCTGTTCCAGTTCACAAAAATCTTCAGGTTGGTCAAGAATTGGTCTAGAGCTAAGTGGGTGGGTGTCAGAGACAAGTGGGTTGGTGACTGAATTTTTTTTTTACTCACTTGTTGTGGGGAATGAGAATCAGATGACTGCGATAAGTCAAGTACAGAACTGAAAATGTCAGGTCATACAGCGGCTGTTATCAAGACTGCTAGGTTAGAAAGGAAACAATGGGTGAAACCTATCGTTTGTGGGTTTTGTAAGGGGAGAAAGATGACTGTAAAGCTAGAATAGAAACATCAGGAGAGGTCTCAGGGGAACTGCCACAGTCCCTCTATTGTTTCTACTAGCACGGGCCAGGTAACTTGTATGTAGAAGCTGTTGTGTTAAGTGTAACCATGTCTAGTTTTTGTTTTTTATCATGACAAATCTGCAGAGCTTTGATACGAGATTTAGATGACAGTAGGGGAGCGGGAACAAGGAAAGCAAATTGGTTATGCCTAATGGGGGAGAAAAATGTTAAGCTTCCCAAGACAATGAAGAAGGCAGGAAGCAGAGAAGGGAAGAGAGGAAGGCGACTAGATGGTTCCCTGACTCTGACTTAAGCGGAGTGATTAATAACCTGTTCATTGTATAGTTAACTTTATGGCCCACTCCCCACCCTCCTACTACTCCCTCTACGACTTCAGCACGATCGTGGACTGAGCAGTTGCTCTTAATCCCTGGTGGCTTCGTTGGGTAAAGGTAGTCTAGGCATTACAAAATATGTGTATTGGGGATAAAATTATATAAGAATGTAATTGTCTCTTTGGGTTGATTCCTATGCAGAAATTTGAATTCTTATGCAAAAAAAAAAAAAACACCTGCTGACTACATGGCAAGCCTCACATCTGTTTAAGAACCTTATATTTTCAATTAAGTCAGCCCTCCCCCTCCTCTGGACCTCAAATTAAGTAGACTCCACTTTCTGTTTCCATAATGCCTGCAACCATGTCAATCAATTGAAAGCTGAAAATTGGGAAAAAGCTCTGCGGGACTGCATTATTTTGAAAGATCTTGAAGTGAAGTCCTGACTTCAGTCTGAACTGAAGCTGTCGTCACTGTGAGTTGTAAGCCAGGGCTCAGAATGATGTGCTCTGCTCTGCTTGCCAGACAAGTGCCTGGTTTTCATCGTTCTGGAGGCATCTCAAGCCCTTTGCAAGTTGAGAACCGTCTTGTAAAAGTGTGTAACTCTCAGACAACTTGTGAGCCTCGGGTCCTGGGAGACAGGAAAGTCTCATTTAGCTGAGTGTAAGCCTGACAAGTCTTAATTCTGGTCCATTTTCATCTGGGACCACGACAGGCCCTGTTCTTTGCCTAGAGCTCCCTCAGTAGAGATTTCAGCCTCTTCCTCACTGTCAAGAATTCTTCCTTAGATCAATCTAAACGTCTCCTGAGCTAAAGAATTGACTTATCCTGTATTAAGAGCTTGCTGCTTCCTTCAGAATTTGTTGTTTTCTCCTTTAATGGGAAAATACGGCCCTATCCATCATCCATCTTATCCATCAGTTGTTCTGTCTTATCTTGATCAATAGAGAGTTACTAGTCTCTTGGCGCAATAATGATATGCATTCATCTTTCAGTTAGTTTTCCTGAGATGGTTCTTCTCTTTTTCGTGAATGTGGTGCTTCTCTCAGGTCCTGAAATGGCATTGAGAATTCGTACTTCAGCACTGATCACCCACTTTGCAGACAAGGAAAAGTAATGTCTAGTCAGAAAATTGTTCATGCTTAAGAAAATTGAGGTATCTATTACCAATATCTTTTAAATCAGCAGAATGAATGAACTGTCTATTTAATTGATGAATTTGGAAACCTTTGAAAATTCATGCAAGTTCTTGGCAATTTGAATTATGAATAGATTCTTTTGGATGTGCTCTGTACAATGCCTAAGTTGTTTGGAATACTTGACTATATACTACCAGAAGTATTTCTATTAAACCTGGATGATTTCTTAAGCCCCCTCCCCAGAAAGATGCAAGTATTCTCAGTAACCACTTTTACAGCTGTCTGTAGGGAATATACATCTGTTTTAAATGATGCCCTGTAACACAGATCTTGATTTCCAAAGTTACACTTCAAAGGATCCCACTGTTCTCTTTGTGAAAGATAGTTCTTTTGAATACTTGGTTGAAGAATAACTGTATTCCAGCTGAGATATAGAACTTAGAAAATATGTGATAAGCTCTACAAAAGTGCTTTTTCTCTGCCACTGTTGGAAATTTCTCTCTCTCCCTCTCTTTCTCTCTCTCTCTCAGTTTCTCTCTCTCCCCCCTCCTTGTTCTTACATCACAGTGCTATTAAAATTAAATGATACCTTGCATAATAACTTTGCCATAAGCATTGAGTCCATATTAACCCAGGGTTGGTGTGTGATGTATTCTTTATTGGATAACTCATGCTGGATTTTTAACCCAGAATTGGTGTGTGATGTATTCTTTAGTAAATAACTTATGGCTTGATTTTTGTTATCAGAGGTGGTAAAACATAACCAGTGTTATCCACCACGGCTCTGTGCACTTTGCAATCTTGCACACGTTGTTTCAAATTATAACTCAATAGTGAGAATATTTAACCATGTTATAGTAATGACTTTTTTTAAGAGACTGATGGTTGAATACTAGCTAGCATTTTCTTATGATTCAGTCTTACACCTATATGACCATTAATAAGCTTCTTAGTCTAAGATTCTTTTTTGGTTTTGTTTTTGGGCCATACTCAGCAGTACAGACTTACTCCTGGCTCTGCGCTCAGCGATCCCTCCTGGCAGGCACAGGGGACCATGGAGTGCAGGGTATCTAACCCAGGTCATCCACATGCAAGGCAAGTAACATTTGTGCTGTGCTATAGCATCTCTCTAGGATTCTTTTACCTGCCCTGTAAGTATCATGTTAATAATGTCTCCCAGAAATCCAAGTGTTGAATTAGTATATCTAAACTCCTCATACTGTACCTAGCTTATACAAGGTTCATAGTAAATGATAATCCTTATAGTTGTCATCAGGTATAAACTAGTTTGTAATAGGTTTTGGTTAAATAAACATTTTTGAGGGGGTTATATAAATATGTTGAGAAAAGGAAGGAAAATGATAACAGTATAAACATTGTTAAATTATCTTTTATAAAAATTAAAATACACTTTAGGGTGATTAAACACCATCTCATTACCCAAATAAGATCTACATTAGAGAATATTAACTAACACACAGACCTTTATTTTTATGGGATCTCAAACCACTTTTTGGGTATTAACCTACCACCCAAATTTACACTATAGAAAAAGTAAGACACTGAAGTAAGTTGTCAGCCAATCTAACGACTGAGACTGATTCAAGGGCAGGTTTTCAAGTCTCACTGCAGATCTCACCCCAGGAAATCACTTCATGGTATTCTACAAATGCTTTCGATCCCTCAGAGCCTTTTTAATTCTGCCTAGAACCACCAATCCATCATTTTGCCCAGATGTGACATTATTGACATGATTTTTCCTTTGGCTTATTACCAATGACTTTCTTGATATTAAATGAGGTGAGAGGATTTTGACACACCCTACGAGATCATACGTGAACCCCACTATTTTTAATGATTATTGCTCCTACAGTCTTTGTTTATGTGTTCATTTAGGTAACAAGAAGAATCTACATGTACTAGAAAAGAAATTGAATTCCCTGTATAATATGAATGAATATTAAACATTGGAATCTGAAAAGAATCTACTGAACCTCTATTAATATTTATAACTGATCTGTGGGACTGAGAATTCTTCTGTATAAAATATTCGAAGTTCATGTTTATAAGAATGAAGCACCCTTGAATTTGAAATTCAGTTTTCCTCACTGAAATAGATTTCTATTTTACATATATCTAGTGAATTCTTTGTTGTTGATGTTTCATATTCTTACATTATTTAATAGTCAGGAAAGATATTTTAGAACCACAAAATCAATTAATCTAATCCAGTTAATTTTATTAAAAATAAATTGTCCATTTGTTCCCCTTATCACCACTGATATTCATAATACTGGTTTTGCAGGAGTAGTCAGCAGTATTATAAGGATTAGCATTCTTGATTTAAGAACTTTTGCAAGAATATCCAAATTCAATCTTTTTTTTCTGTCAAAATTTAACAAGGAGAGTAATTCCACTGGTCTCATTAGTAAAAGAAATAAAAATGTTCACAGTTAACCAGTAAGTTACCTATGATCAAAAGGCTAGAAATATTTCAACACAGTCATAAATAAAAACTTCATCATCTGATTAGTTTTCATTTTTCAGATTCAACATTTTATGTCAGGGGAAAAGCTTCTCTTTAACGAGCCGAATAAACTAAAGCAAAGCTTTAGGTCAAATCCTTGCCTAGAGATATATTTCATACCTTTACAGACTCTCTTTTGAATAGTTACAAATCGAAGACTGAGCCCAATTACACAACTACAGTGACAAAGTGATATCCTTAGCGGCAAACCAATATGCTGACTCAGAGGGAAAACCTTGCCCAATTCAGGAAGAGAGTCCAATCATGGTACCATTTCAACACACAAAATTTCATATAGGGTACAATGCTGAATAAACCAAAATAACTGTATAATAAGGAATGATGGCTTATTGACAGTGAGTGTTGAAAAAAGAGCACTTCAATGGACTGTGATTATAGGAAACCAGGACGTTTTTATTCAGAAGAACCATAGCTGGCTGGAACAACCAAGTGCGAGTTGGGACAAATCCTCTGCTCCAGGGACCTGGGTAGGGCCCAATTAAAGGACTATTTAAGCCCTTTCCTTTTTCCTTTTGGCAGTGCCAATAAAAGCTGCAACAGGCTGAAAATCTCCTTTGTGTCTCAGGATAAATAGATGTTTTCATGAAACTTGGGAGGTCTTAGCCAATAAAAAAAGTCTCCTAAACAGATCCTAAAATATATGCAGTCCCCCACTTAATGTGGCTCCTTTCTCTAAATGCAAAATCTATGAAGTGTTTAAAGGAAATAATGCTAGGAGCATAAAGGAAAGATTATTCTAGCCTTAAGCAGCAAGCAGATTCAGATCATACCTGTGCTGGTTGTATTACTCCTTTTTTCAACTCTTTATTATAATCAAGGTTAACATGTACAGCAACTGATTTTGATTGCCTACCAAAGTCTGAACTTGTCCTTCCTATAGTCTTTTCTGTTTCTAAAAATGGAGCCACTGATCTTCTAGTTATTTTAGCCAAAACTCAGGAACAATCCTTGGTTTCTTCCTCAACATTTCTATATTATCCAGGCCATCACCAGTTCATACTATCCTGGGTTCCATTGTAAACATTGAGCACCTTTCACCACTACAATCAAAGCACTGTCTTTTAATTCTTCTTTTTATTTATTTATTTATTTATTTATTTTTTGCTTTTTGGGTCATACCCGGCGATGCTCAGGGGTTACTCCTGGCTCTTCACTCAGGAATTACTCCTGGCGGTGCTAGGTGACCATATGGGATGCTGGGATTAGAACCCGGGTCGGCCGCGTGCAAGGCAAACGCCCTACCCGCTGTGCTATCACTCCAGCCCCTTCTTTTTATTTTTGTTGTTGTTGTTTTGGGGCCAAACTCAGCTGTGCTCAGGTTTTACTCCTGTCTCAGTGCTCAGATATTACTCCTGGCATGACTCAGGGGACTCTGGGGTATTGGGATCAATTCTTGGTCAATTACGTGCAAAGCAAGCTCTTTATTCACCTTATTATGTCTCAGACACTCCCACTATCTTTTTTTTGTTTATTTTTCTGTACATGATCCTTTCCACTTCATTCTTCACAAAGCCAGACTTTTTTTTCTTAATACATGTGTTCATGCCACTTTGCTTTTCTATTCAAAGCTCTTTAATATTTTCCTATTTTCCATAGAATTATATCTCACAATTTTTTTATATCATGACAACAAGATTCTGAATTATCCACTATATGTATCACTAATGTTTTTCTGTCACTTATTCTTTTTTTCCCTTCCCTTTCCTTCCCTTCCCTTTTCTTCTTTTCCCTTACCTTCACTCCTTCCATCCTTCCTTCCTTCCCCACATCCAAGCTGTGCTCACGGAATATTTCTGGCAGTGCTTAGGGGACCAGATGCAGTGCCAGGGATTGAACCCAGATTGGACATATGCAAGACAAGCACCTTATCCACTGTACAATCTTTCCATTCCCACCAAGACCAGATAGTGAGTACGTTAGGTTTGGTGAGTCATATAATCTCCATTGTAATTACTCAATCCAATTGGTATAACACAAGCTAAAGAAATAATATGAAATAATGAGAATGACTGTGTTTTGATAAACCTATAAATATAAACACAAGTGGCAGGCCGGATTTGGCCCTGGCATCTGTTTGCCAGCACCTGATCTGATACAAGCCTAGCTCTCTTCACTTCTTATTTGACATAATTTTCCAATCACTTATGAGTTTGCTTTGTTCCTCTTTGTATTACCATAGCTAGTACAGTACTTAACATAATTTCTCAATTACATTTGATCAAATAGTGAATTAAATGCATTTTATCAAAACACAAGAAAGAAGTAAAAACAATAATTTAGGCATATCATATCTGAAAAATGATATATCCAAGTCCATTTATTCTCAATACGACACATTTTTTGAAAAAATATCCTACACTTAATAAGTCAGAGTAATTAATAGGTATGCCCCAAATTGTAATTAATATGAAGACATTTGTAGTTGACACATTCTGACTCACACAAAGTCATGTATAAGTTGGATAGGTCTGCTTCATCTTGTGTCTTTACCATCTGGAACAACAACCTTGAAGGTCAGCTGAGAAAGAAACAGGGAGATACCACACAGTTTTCAAGAGCCTTGTACTAGACGTGGCACACTTCACTTCCCTATATAGTCCACTGAGTTATATGGCTCCAGTTTAACTAGGAAGTAGACTAGTAATTACTGTAGGGTATGAAATATTTGGTTATAGTGAACTGATTCTGCCAGAGAATGCACAGGATATTAAAATAATTTATATATTTCCTAATAGTAAACAAAGGTGACAATAATGAAGATTGGTTTCCTGTAGTGTTTATGTATTTCTTTTCTTTTCTTTACATTTTTTACGCTAGGATTTGAACTTAACTGGCCTCACAGGTGAGCCTGAGCCACCACACAACCCCATATTTTTCCATTTTCAAAAGCTTTTATTAAATTTTAATTTAACTTATTAGCAGTGGTATCTCACTGGGTAGTAATTATTATTATCTTACTTTCATTCCTTCCTTGGACATGTTTCTACAAAACTTTGCACACACACTATAGCAAAATCCTTGTTTTTTTTAATATTTTCATGTTATCTTTTTGGTTTTCTGTATACTCTATAAGTTTTAGTTATTTTAAAAGAATTGTATGCCATAGTTACTTTTAAAAGGGAAGACTCAAGATCCAAAAATTGACTGTAGGCGAATGATACTTACAAAGAAAGAAATATGAGTATATTCTCTTTTCTCCCCAAATTATTTATGTCTACATAAGTTATTCATCAGTCATGCATTCAATGAATATTTATTGCATAGACATTGTTCTGGGGTGTTTTGGTGAATAAGATAGCTCTCCTGGTGCTTACATACAACAGAGAATATTAAAACATTCCAGCATGATAGTAAAAAGTTAGTTTCATATAAGCAAAATTTCAACAGTGTTTAATTTGATGTTCTAATTTTTGCTTGCTGTTTTGCTTAATGCAATTTTTTTGAGGACATATATTTTAAAGTCTTTGTAATGAGATGTTTGGTTCATGGAAATATAGATTAAAGTATCTATATCTCCATGAGACACTGCCTTTACTTCTGACTGGTTAAGTGAGTAAATTTTTAAAATCTGTGAGTTACAGGAATAGAAAAATGTACTTTCATTTAAAGGGACTGCAATTAACTCTGAGGTCTTATTTATTTATTCTGTTTATTAAATAAATAGACCTTCACTGTATCACTGTCGTCCCGTTGTTCATTGATTTACTCGAGCGGGTACCAGTAACATCTCTATTACACTCAGTCCTGAGATTTTAGCAGCCTCTCTTTACTCGTCTTTCCCAATGATTGGAGGCTTCTTTCAGGAGAATGAGAACTATCATTACTGTGTTTGGCATATCAAATATGCCGCGGGTAGTTTGCCAGGCTCTGCCATGTGGGCGGGATACTCTCAGTAGCTTGTCTGGCTCTCAGAGAGGTATGCATATATCTGTTACTATATTTGGGATATGAATACGCCATGGGGAGCTTGCTAGGCTCTCCCGCGCGGGCAATAAACTCTGTAGCTTGTCAGGTTCTCCAAGAGGGAGAACTAGGATATTAGATCCAGGGACTCTGAAACCAAGTGGTTCCAGGAGCTTGGTTTTAGAGTCCCTGGAGGTTGGCTGTTGATGGGATTACACGGGCACCAGGGCAGTTTCTGGGTGTGATTGCCTAGCTACTGGAAAACGGGGGATCTGGGCGGAAGGGGCCCAGTCTCCATCCGAGCAGCTTTGGAGATCTCAGCCCCGGGTCCCACACACCTGGGTTCCTCTGCTGGTTCCTTCATACCGGTTATGGATGGTAGAAATAGACCTTATTTAAATATAAAAAAAATAGACCTTATTTAAAGTCTATGTAAACAAATAGCCTTATCTGTTTATTTAATTTATCCATCTTGTTTATTCTGTTGAATTTATTTATTATTTATTTATTATTGTTGCCTACAACCTTCTAATTTGGAATCAGTCTTCTGATTTTTATCCTCCCTTATTTATATAATTTCCTGAGGTAGTACTCCTCTAGAGAATTATTTCACAAAATGAGATCTGCTTCCCTGTACTTGCAAATAAAGAAAAGAATCTAAGGAATGATGTAGAGGGATGGATTCAAATATGAGTTCTTAAGCAAGTAGAAATCTTCCCTGGCAGAGAATGTGTTATGTAATAGAATTCTGTGGATCTGCAAGGATTTATCATAACCGTGGAGTTTGGGATTCTTGCTTCCTTGGATTACCATAATGGAAAGAAATCCAAGAAATTGCTCCCTCTGAAATGATAGGGATTATTAGAAAAGAATCAGAATTTTCAATTTAACACATTCCAAGTTGCTCCCTATGAAATAATAGGGATTATTAGAAAGAATCAGAATTTTCAATTTAATACATTCCAAGTTAAATGTGTCTAGAATAATCATCTTTCAAGTCCTCGGAATGGGAGTTAGGAACAAACTTTATCGAAGACCCTGTTTAAGGTAGAAATACTTCCGAGTCCTAGTTCTGACTTGTTCAATGTCTATCTGGGCATGGGGGGACCATGGGTCTGCTTCTACAGTCTCTTGTCTTCCTCTCTCAATGATATATACATATCAGTATATATAACAATAATAGATATTGTATATGTTCTCATGTAGATGTGCTAATTTGACCTTAATTTACAGATAGGAAAATACCTTAACCTATTGCAATTTTTTTATAAATGACAAGCAAAGGGAAGTTTTGTACAGCCCCAATTTATAGCTACTTATTTCTGGATTTTGTGATGTGATGCTAAAATCAATGAAATTAAAAACTAGAATAATGTTGTGAGACCTTTTAAAACACCATTCCCATAATCTTTATTAAATCAGACACTGTGATAAGAGCTTAATATGCTTTTCTGCATTTCACCTTCACAGCTCTGTGAGGCATGTTATCCTTATTTTATAGATGAGAAAACTAATGCTTAGAGAAATTAAGCCATGACATAAGACTAAATTTTGTCTCTAAAACATATTTGTTTTAGTAAATTTTTTGGATCCATGTCTTAGAGATACTGAAGAGATTCCCCAGAGCAACTTATCTCTTACTCTACCAACTCATCTAGAATACTTTATGACGAACAGATATCTAGATACCAGACTTTTCTTTTGTCACATTCCTCCTGAAACACACACACATATATTTATATTTACATATGAAAGATCTGTGCTCAGGAATCATCAAGGTGGTACTCAGGGTACTATATGGTACTAGGGATCAAACCCAGACCCCTAACAATAGTATGTGCTCGGTCTTTTTCACTATTTCTCTAGTCTAATGTACTACTTTTTTTTTCATTATACTGCAAAATAACTGGAATGGGATTAAGATTTTTCCCCTATTCTAGAGAAGTTGATGTTCTCCTTTGAATACCTCTCCCTCTCTCTGTCTCTCTCTGTCTCTCTTCCCTCACACTTCCCTAAATTTCTTTCAATAAAAACTATTTTGCTTCACTTTTTTTAAATTGGGGGGGGTGGAAGTGGGATGGAGATTAGGGTCAAGAATCAGGGCAAACTCAAGGACTGAGAAAGCTTCAATGAAGGGAAGTATTTTTTGTCATGTTGCCTCTGTAGGTTCAGTGTTTTAGTTTTTCTTTGAAGATCAGGAATTTCTACTCTAGAGAGAGCACTGAGTAGTAGTTAGACAAAAATTTACTTTCCAAGGTGTCACTGCAAATTGACCCTGATTTTATAGACCAATAGAAATTAAAGCTGAAAAGGATATTGAAAGAATGAACTTTTCTAATCTCTCTACTTCACATTTTAGGAATTGAAGCCCAGGAGTTTATCTCATAATTATTTAGTGATGCTTTTAAAAGAAACCAGTCAACTCTAATTTTCTTTATCTACTGGATATATAAAATAAGAGGAAAAGAAGTCAGGAGGAAAGAAGAAAAGAAGAGAGATAAGAAGTTCATATTTGTGGGTCAAAAGCATACATGTACCAGACACACAGAGAGATACTTCACACATTCAGGATAGTTTCAGTTGCAAGGAACATAAAATACAACTCCTTATGCAAGAACAGGAAATGTATTGGTATTGCTCCTGAAAATTCCAGCTGTAAAACACTAACGTGTCTTGACTGATTCAGTCAACGTTATGAGAACTTAACTACTATTCATTTTGTTGTATCTTCCTTCTCTGAAATAGAAATCATTTGTGGTGTTACCTGGTAGTATCAAGCATTTTTGTGTTCTGTCCAAAAAAGTATTAGCCCATTCCCCTAGGTGTTCATTACTAGCTCTGGGATTGATTCACCTGGCCTGTTTGGTCTAATTTGAGTGAATTGTTCATTGTTTTTCATTGTTGAACACATCACTCTGTCCATGAGAAATGGGTTAATCTGTCACTTTAATCTAGGCCATCTTTGCAGGGATGAGAGTGATGGAATGACTTCTTGAAACAAAATTTGGGTACTATGGGACAAGGCTGGCTGACTGGGAATGACTCTTGAGCACTGTTGGTATTGACCCCCCAAAACAAACAAAAAAGAATTCTAATTATCTACCCCATCAATGAACATTAATGTGGGTGACTGTATTATCATATTAAATAAAGCCTTGTTTACCATTGAATGACACTGTAGCTATGCTCCAAAATACAATATATGTTGGCATTACTGGGTTTAAATACCACACAATTCACAGAAAATTAGCAGTCTTAAACATTTTAATGGAATATATCAACACAGTAGAAAATTTATTTATTTATTTATTTATTTATTGCTTTTTGGGTCACACCTGGCGATGCACAGGGGTTACTCCTGGCTCTGCACTCAGGAATTACTCCTGGCAGTGCTCAGGGGACCAAATGGGATGCTGGGAATTGAACCCGGGTCGGCCTCATGCAAGGCAAACACCCTACCTGCTGTGCTATCGCTCCAACCCCTAGAAAATTAATTTATTAAAAATAAAAAGTAGAAAATGAAGCAGAGATTAAATTAAGGTTCTGAGTGTTTCTAAATATATAAGTGTAATGCTAGTTTAAGCCAGCACAGCGGGTAGGGCATTTGCCTTGCATGTGGCTGACCCGGGTTCAATTCCTCCATCACTCTCAGAGAGCCTGGTAAGCTACTGAGAGTATCCTGCCCGCATGGCAGAGCCTGGCAGGCTACCCGTGGCGTACTCGATATGCCAAAAACAGTAACAACAAGTCTCACAATGGAGACATTACTGGTACCTGCTCGAGAAAATCAATGAGCAATGGGATGACAGTGATACAGTGATGGGACCAGAGAGATAATACAGCAGAGAGAGTGCTTTCCTTGACCATGGCTGACCTAGGTTCCATCCCTCAACAACCCATATAGTTCCCTAAGTAGGTCAGAAGTTATTCTTTAGCACAGAGCCAGGAGTAACCGCTGAGCATCACCGGGTGTGGCCAAAAGCGGAAAATATGGATACTATTATCACAGAAGAGCCTGTGAATGTTGCACAGGTAATGTCCATGCTGTCATTCTCTCATATGACTCTCATAACTCGTCTGGGAACTGGTATTTAACTATACTATTTAATTTTTCTCTCTAGAGTATTCTGTAGATTTGCAGGCATAAAATATCACCATTTTTTAACTGGTCAGAGCCCCTTCAATAGATCCAAAGACAATCTAGTAAGAAAAGAATATTAAAATTAATGTGTGTAGGCAATGTACCTTCTTTAAAATCCCTATAGCTTGGTATAACTCCCATCAGTTCAACAGGCTCAGCACTGCCTGTTGTTCGTCATCTCCACTTAAGTCAACCCTTCCACTAGTCAGTTTGCATATTATGAAGTGTTGAATATTTTGAAGATTTGGTTCAACACATTATAGCTGCTCCATTCTCTGAACTGGAGGATGTCCCTCTGTCCAGTATGCTGAGTAGCCAGTAGCCCACAAAATCATGTGATCTGACTCTGGTACATGACAGCACAGACATGTTTCTCTAAAGATGGTTAGAGAAAACAGAGCACAGTTCTCCATGCACATTTTTCCCATTGTTTACTGGAAGAATATTTCCTGAATTTGTATACATTTACTTATACTGGAGCTATGGGGAAAGATATTCTGAAATTGAAAGTATGAACTTTAGGGGGATTCAATTTTAAATTCATCGTGTGGGGTTTTACATACTTGTTTATATTTAACTAAACGGTTATCCTATGAGGAATTGTTTAGAGATGTCTGTATGTCTTGTTAAACATAGAAATTCAAACATATAACTTAGGATAACAAGTTACATTCAGATCAGTTTTAGAGCTTTCCTTCCTAGTCTTCATTTAAAATGATAAGTGCATACATCATAGACATATTAGTATCCACAAATATGGACTAAACAAGACCAAATGATAAACATTAGATGTGCTATGCTTTTAAATTATTTTTGAGCTAGTATTTCCAGCTTCAATTATGAATAACTTTCTTAGGATCACATATGGAACCAGGTCTGTAAATTGCATTCAGTGCTCTCAGATTCTAAATGGGCAGTTATTTTATCCAATAGATCTGACCCCGTGCTGTATATTCAACTGAAGAAAAAAAGCTCACACTGTTGAATTCCCTTAGGTACAGATAGAAAATAGAACTGTCACTTTATATATTCATTCAAGTAGTCAACAAATACTGATTGTTTATATACGCCAGTTTCTGAAGTAGCTACCAGTGAAAAACAAGAAAAACAGGATCCAGAAGTTACCTATATCTAGAGGGAGGATAGATAAGAAAAATAGACAATTAAAATGCAAAGTGATAAATACTGTAATTCTGGGACACACTTTTCAGCCATTATGCATCATTTTATGAGATTTATATTTCCTGTCAGTGAAATAAAAGGTAAGGGTGATGGCACAATAAAACCTCGGTAACTCTATTCCCCTGAAATGGAGTGAGTCAGCCTCAGCAGGTAGGTTTTCCAAATAACTCTTATGAATACTTACTGTGTGCCAAACCCTGAACTTC
This sequence comes from Sorex araneus, assembly GCF_027595985.1. Lineage (NCBI taxonomy): Eukaryota > Metazoa > Chordata > Mammalia > Eulipotyphla > Soricidae > Sorex > Sorex araneus. Next base: position 51,194,780 of record NC_073312.1, read on the forward strand.
TCCCTTTACAAAAATTTAATCTGCACAATAATCCTGAGTCTAGCTCTATTGTTGTCACAGGGCAAGAAAAAGGCAAGTCACTGGAAAAGAAGATACAAACTAAATTTGCCTGTGAAAATAGCACAATCATACAGAAATAAAAACTAACAGTGAAATAAGATCAATTTTAACCTAAATTAGTAAAAATTACCCAGTGTTAATAAGACTATGGAAAAATAAAAACTCTAATATGCTGTTAAGGGGAACATAATTTTAGAGGAACACTTGACTGTATCAAAAATAATGTGCCTTCTTTGTGTTTCAGAATTCCATTTCTTGGAATTTATCTGAAAAATAGTTTTAGATAAATACAACAAAATTATGCAAATAAATGCAATCTTTGTTTAAAACAAACCTTGCTTGTTGTAGCAGCAAACTGGTTAAGAAAAAAATGTTCACTGTGCAAGACTAATATACAGTGGCACGTCCATGCTAATAAAGTCATTGGGTCCTCAGGAATTGACAGAAAGCTATCCACGACACGTTAATGAACCAAAGTAAGTAAAACAAACAAACAATAGGTATCATCAGGTCTAGAGAGATGCATGCAAGACATGTAGCTAATCCTGATTCCATCCCAATACCACATGGTGCCCCCAACCTCAGTCTCGCTGAGTGAGTTGCTGGAGGCCTTCAGGCTCTACTGAATATGGCCTGTGCACCTCAGCACCACGGACCCACGAAACATTGCATTCTCAGACCCTCATATTGAACCACTGGGCAGTTTACAGAGAATCACAGGGAGAGGCTTCTGAGCCTCCTGAACACTCCTTGGGAGCACACAACCCCATCAAAATAATAATAATAATAATAATAATAATAATAATAACCCACAAAACAATAGATAACATAAGATTGTGTTTCCATTCAACATTAATGAGGGGTGCATAAAAGTCCTTTAAGTATATGTAAGATTCCCCCCCCCCCCACGGGGCCAGAAACATAGTACAGGAGTAAGGCACTTGTCCTACCCTTGACTGACCCAGGCTCTAGTCACAGCACTACATAAGGTCCCTCAAGCCCCACCAGGTGTGACCCCCAAATGCAGAGCCAGGAGTAAGCCCTGTACACCAGTTGGTGTGACTCAACCCCATGCAACCAAAACTTTAAAAAATAGCTCATCGAGGCTGGAGTAATAGCACAGCAGGTAGGACATTTGCCGTGCATACGGCCGACCGGATTTGATTCCCAGCATCCCATATGGTCCCCTGAACACCGCCAGCCAGGAGTAATTCCTGAGTGCAGAGCCAGGAGTAACCCCTGTGTATTGCCAGGTGTGACCCAAAAAGCAAAAAAAAAAAAAAAAAAAAAAAAAGGCTCATCGTCCATGCTCAAATCTGAAATGTAAGGAATATCTTCATTTATTTTTCATGCTGTACCTTTTCAGAGTCTTTGAGTAGCCCCTGCCATTTTTAAACCAATTTTATAACAAATAAAAATATTTATAAAACATCAAAAATAATGTCATGCTATTTTTCCATTAAACAGTTATACTATGCAGAATCATTTTAGGAAGCCGAGAAGTTCTATTTAATTTACGTATTTCAAAAATATTTTTGTCTAAAGAATTCCATTGTTTTTGTTTTGCTTAATTCATATGTCCTGAGACATAGGATGAGCGATCTGTCCTTAAGAAATCCTGGGGACATTGTGACTAACTTTAGATATAGTCAGGTAGCAAAACTTGAGACGCTAAAACTCAACTGATATATTTAACTGCACAGTGAGGAAGGAGAAAATGTTCCAATTCATTCCTATTATTTGTTTTATTTTTGAGTCACATCTGGATTTGCTCTGTGCTTAATCCTGATTCTGTGCAGAAATCACTCCTGACCACACGGGAAGAACCATATGTGGTGCCAACCATTTAACCCAGGTCCAGCCACATGCAAGGCAAACACCATATCTGGTATACTCACTTTCTGGTCCCACCAACTCATTCCTGTTAAATTAAGCAAACCTTTCCCTTTTTAGGTAGAAAATAGTACTCAGAATTTTCTGGAATCTTAGACGGTATATGCAGGTTTTCTAGGAAGAGTTAGACACTGTTTTCAATAGCACAGGATACATAAACCCTTAAACTTGAATTATAGTCTCTCTCTTTTTAAGAGACGGCCATTCACCTCTATCATTTCCCCATCTTTAAAAATATGTTACCTCAAAAGTAAGATATCTTGGAGGTAAGATACTTTACCTCAGGGGCCAGAAAGATAGTACAGTTGCCAGAGAACTTGTCTTGCATGCAGCCCACCCAGGTTTAAGCCCTGGCACCCATTATGGTCCACCGAGTCCACCAGGAGTAATCCAGCTTGAGTGCAAATCCAGGATTCAGCACTGAGCATAGCCAGGTGTGGGCCCCAAACAAATCAAATTTATATTTTATCTGAAAATAGGAAGTCAAAACTTGTCAGATCATTTGGGTAACCATGTGCTGCCAATACGTGTGTCCATTTATTTCTCTTTCTAAATCTTTTTCAGGTCAATTACTTTCTCCTGTCACTTATTTAGATGCTAATAATCTTCTTTCTCCATATCACACTATTCATTCAAAACTTTTCTATAGTGTTTAGAATTTTAATTGAATATCTAAAGCAATTACTACTATCAGTGAATACTACTGCCTATCTCCAGGGAAAGAAGAGGAAAGAAACCGAAACAACAAATTATCCTCAAACGTGACAAGATAAAAACGAGATAAATAAAAAGGAGAACTAGGAATAAAGTCATTTCCCCTTCCCCCCCAAACCATACAGTTGTCCTGCATGCATATAAAGATTTTCCTACTGTAAATAATTAGAAGGAAATGAAGTTGTGTGGGACATTGAGTAGAGCTGTGTTGTAGATGATTTTTGGCCTCTGTAAACTATATATGTGAAATAGGTTTGAGGTTGTTTTTTTTTTTAAGTAAATAAAACCTGCAGGTGGTCCCTTGGAATAGTGCGGCCTGGTTTCTGAATCTGAGCCAGCAGCAGACACACAGAACAGCAGACATACTGCCAAGGAGGTGGTATGCCAAATGGCACAGCACTATATGCTTGTTTGGGTTGGCTCTTTCAGGAAAGTGAAGAAGAGGAGAAAGAGACATCAGTAACACTTATCTTTCCATCTCAGTCTCCTTTTCCCCTCCCCACAATTCTTCCTGCCCTTTTTTTTTCTCCTGCTCTCTTTCATTATCAAGAGTGAGCTGGAGTTTTTGTTGTTGTTGAACTTACTGATGGGATTGGCTTTCTCTCCCTCACATTTGATGCTGGGCCCTGGAGCCATATGAAAGAGCTAAATTGTAATAAAAGCTCCCGTGGCTAGAAGCCAAGGATAGTAGAGCCAGTTCCACATGAAATAAGGAGAGGAAAACATACCACCAATTTCTGCTGCCAGGGGGAAGGAGGAATGAGATCTGATGGCCCCCACCCCCATACTGTGTGTCTCTTATGTGTGACTTGTGACCCCTTATCTTTTTTCTCTCTTCACTGGAATCTGTTTCTTGAACTTCATTTGCACTCAATGTCAATACAATGTTCTTTAGCAAATAATGGTTCTCTGAAGTTTGGCTGGTGTGTCATTTCCCCCATTAAGAAGTAAACTTCTGAAAGGTCTTACCCACTTTTTTTTTTTTAAAAAAAAAGCAATAGACACTGCATGCTCGTTGGATGATTCACTAATTAAATAAATATTTGCGTCCATTTCTTGAGACTCTTGGTTTGTAGCTACAGTGCCTGCCACTCACTCCTTAAACTTCTTTAGTCCTCTACATCCCTGCCAGAGATGGACTCCAAAGCTGGCCTTAGACTGTCCTTTGATAGAATCAGCTGCTTTTCCCTGATAGACACTGCCAGAATTCAGGTTCTTAAGATGAAAGGGGTCTCAGAGGTATTTGCATGTGAATGAAGGTATCCCAGTGAATTTGAACATGCTGTGTGACCTAAAAATGTGCATTCCTCATATGGTTATAGAAGTAGAAAGTCAGAAATAGTGACATATTTTACTTAGAATTGGGAGGAGAATAATCGAAAAAATTTCATTGTTTCCTTGTATCCAATTTACTAGAAAGCTGCAAAATGCATCTTTCTTTATTACTTTGTCAAGTTAATTATTTTATGATACTGAGTACATTTCATCCCCCGCTCCCTCCACTTCCCACCCACCCCTGCCCAGGGATATCTGTTCTGAGTCATTGGCAATTATTGCTGACCTGTGCTAGGCTGTTTTAATTGCTGAACTTTAAAATGCAGTTAAATATATTACAGAAAAATCTCCACTCAATGATTACTTTTTTCAAAAATAATTTAATTGTTATTTTTCTTTGAATTTTTTTCAAAGTTTATTAAAATGTCTTGTATTCTTAGTAACTACTCATAATTTCTGACATTTTAAATTAATTTAATGGATTTTTATGTCTGTTTACTGTTGTCTTCGATTGTACGATTTTTCCCCCTTTTTCCTATTATACAACTTATTCCTCATTTATATATTACTGTACCAAACAGAGCAGTGTTACATACCTTTGGTATTAAAAACACTATTGTTTCATTCTGATTTTATTCTGAAAAATCTATTATTTAAGTATGATATACTACCAACAAAAGGAATATATTCTCTGTATGTGTGTGTGTGTGAAGGGAATGTTTGAGTCACGATCACCAGTTCTCAGAAGCTGTCCTGGCTTTGTGCTCAGGAGTAAACTGTGGCAGTACTCAAGAAACCATATGTGGTGCCAGGGATCTAAACTAGGGTCAGCTGTGTGCAAGGAAGTACTTTACCTCCTGTACTATCTCTCTGGTCCAAGGAATATATTCATATCTCAGATGAGGAGAATAGGTTAAAGGGTGGGAACAATGCTTTTCATGTGGAGCCCTCAATTTTATCCCAAGCACCACTGGTTCCTCTAATATGACTGTAAGTAGCTCCTGAGCACTCTGCCAGGAGTAGCCCCTGAACATCACTAGATATGCCTAAAGACAAAAACACAAGAGAGAAATAGATCTTTTTATCTTTTTGTCCGTGAATTGATATTCAACTTTAATAGATGTCTTTGAAACATATATTGAGATTATTATGCTTTTCTTTATTTTACCTATGAATATAACTAGAATGGTCTGTAGTTTGGGAAGCATCTGTGCTCATCCTATACCACCAGTGCTCATCATCTGTACTTCACTGTGTGTGTTTATCTGTGCAAATATCATGTCTAATATAATGTTGTCTGCAGTCAACATTATGTGAACTTGACAGGTTAAATTAATCACAAGGAAACCAATTACATTCTGAAGTTTTTTCTATACTATTTGACTGTATTTTCCATTTCTTTTATGTATTATGTTTTACACTGATTCTTTTTATGTTAAATTAATTTCCATAAATTATTTTCCAAGAAAAATCACCCTGTTTCTTTAAAATGTAAAGTTTATTACCATGGATGAGTATATTTTTATAGTTATAAATAACTTCAATGTTTCTAATACATCCTATCTGGGCAAGGAAGAACAACGGGGATGCTTGCTTGTCTTTGAGTGGAGTGGAAAAAACAAAAAAGAAATAAAATACCTCTTCTTGGATGCCAAGCCACGTATTTCCCCTCAGGCAGAGTTGGTGCCAGAATTTATTCCGCCAGTATATTCTAAAAATCTAGTTAAAGTAGTCATGGGCAGAATTGCCCCCAAGGCATCTGGCAGAAACAAAAGTAAATCTCTAAAGAAACACTCTTAAATTCAGGTCTCAAAGAATTTTACAGATAAAGTTCCTAGGAACATGGACTCACAGTAGGAAAAACATATACATATAAGACACAAGAAACACTCCATTTTGCCCAGTAATCATCCCAAACCACAACAAAAGCAGAATCAAATCTGTTGAGTGCATATTTGGGATAAATAGACAGAATACATTATATATTAAAAATGTCTAAAAAAAGAAAAAAAGAATACTGACAGTATGACCAGGAAGAAAGAACTATCAAAATAGTAAAAGAGAATTTTTTAACGAATGGAGAATAAAATAATTTAAATTTAGAACTTAAAAGACAAATTGATATCAGAATAAACAGAGTTGACAGATGGTGAAATAAAATATAAACCCTAAGAAATGTCATAGTCCTTAACATAAAAAGATGGAGATAGAAAATATTGAAGAGAGAGGGAGAGACACCAGGTCACCTGAAGGTGGAATAAGAGAATTTACTAGATCTCTAACTAGAATTTGAGGAACACAGAATTTAGAATGGAAAGAGTTAGGAATTGAAGAAGGCTCAAAATTAATGGCAAAACAAAACCTTAAATCTCAAGATATTCAAGTAAAATTTCAGAATCCTAAAAAGGTAAAAGCAAGTACTCAACAGCGAAAGTATAACAGAAATATCCTGCTATTTTATAAGTTGTTTGCAAAGTGCCAGCAGTCAAACTGGGTTGACTTCATAACAGCGTCACTAAAAGCTAACCTACGTGGAAATAATGTCTTTAAGGTGCTAAAAGAAAATGACTTCAATCTATTATTATGTGCCAAGAAAAACTATCTTTTGCAAATGAGGGTGAAATAAAAGACATTTTTAGAAAAACAGAAATAACTATTCATCTTCAACACAACCTGATTAAGGAACTTTGACAGAAAGATACATTTGGAAAAGGGAAATGACTGGAGCGAAGATGTGAGGTTCAAGAAGGAAGCTGTGGATAAATATAAACCAAAATTAACAAAACTGTATTAAACAAAACTGAAAGAAGCATATCAAGGGAAACAGAAGCATATAAAAAATCAGAGTTTAACTATTCTCCCTCTCTCTCTCTTCCTTCCTCTCTCCCTTCTTTCCTCCCTCCCTCCCTCTCTTCCTCCAGCCCTTCCTTCCTTCTTCTCTTCTTTCTTTCATTCTTTCCTTTTTATCCCTTTTCCTGACCCTACAAGGAATTTCTAGATGTATAGCTTTTTGTAACATATTGTTCAGAGCATTCAGAAATATAAAGAAACCAGGTTCATTTCTTTTTTTAAAAAAATGTCAGAAATATGGGCCAGAAAGATAGCTCAAAGACCTAGAGTTTATGCTTTCATGAAGGAGTCCTGGGTTCAATTCCTGGCATAGAATGATATACTACAAGGAGTGTGCCAAAAAGGAAAAAAAAAAGTCAAAAATAAATGGCTAGATGACGCTCAGCAGACCAGGTGCCAAAATTGAACAGGGATCACCTCTGTGCCAAGGCATGTGCAAGTTACACCTCTTGATATCTTTATCAAGACTGATGTGAATGGTTAAACTATCCTTTTTTAAATTTTTATGTAGGTATAATGATTGATAATACTATTAATAAAATTCCAGGCACAATATTCCTACTGTTCACCTACCACCACAATGACAGGGTCCCTCCACCAATGTCTCAAACAGTCCCCTGGACAAACTCAGTTCTATAGGCCAACTCTCAAAGTCTGTTACCCGGATCATTTGTTTCTTCCCTTGTTGTGTTTCTTTATATCCAACATATGTAAACTCTTTTAAAACAAATTTCAGTTTTTGTTTGAGGATGTGATCTCATCCTTATGGTCTTGAGTTTTACTACATGTGTTCTGTACTATAGCTCAGTGTGCTGCTAAAATTGGATGATGAAGTTGCTGCTGTTGCTGGTGAATGCGATTGACATTATAGACTTCGAGTATCTTTATCCTCACCCACAAATGTGGACTAAAACTGTTATACCCACTTCACACAGTTTAGCAAAGTGCTGTGCTTACTAAACTGAGTAAAGGGAAAAAAAAATCATTACCTTCTCAGTGACCAAAGAATAATGATGGGCTTCAATTTACTTTCTGAATCCCATTAACATATATCTGGCTTTTTATAATGCTCTATTTCCAAGCTTTTGTCATGTTTAAATTCAAGATGACTATTTGTATTTTTAAGCTCTGATTTGGAGCTTAGGGGAATGTTCCCTTAAAAGTTGCTGCTATATTGGGGCTGGAGCAATAGCACAGCGGGTAGAGCATTGACCTTGCACGAGGCCAAACCGGGTTCGAATCCCAGCATCCCATATGGTCCCCTGAACACCGCCAGGAGTGATTCCTGAGTGAAGAGCCAGGAGTAACCCCTGAGCATCACTGGGTGTGACCCAAAAAGCAAAAAAAAAAGTTACTGCTATAGCTTTTTAAATTTTAATCAAAATTTTCCAAAGTTTTTACCTAATTCCAATAGACACAAGAAGCATGGATGGCTCTTATAAAAACTCAGTAAATGCAAGGATGGATAAGGATATAGGGAAACTGGCATCTTTGTGTATTATCTTCTGGGAATGAAAAATAATGCAGCCATTGTGGAAAACAATATGGTGAATCCTCAGAAATTTAAAGATAGAAATATTTTCAGATTAAGCCAAAAGAAGTGAAAGCAAGGACTGAAATAAGTGTTTGTATATTGATGTTCACATTGTTTATGAAAGAAAACAGGTAGAAGCAACCTGCCTTGCTTCCATCAACAGATTGACTACATGAACAAAATGTGATACATGCAATCATCTATTGTTTAATGATATTTCAGTCAGTGATGATCCACTTATAAGACAGTGGTCCCTTGAGCTGAACAGATGCTGCAGAAGTTTAAGTGCTTGTCTTATATATGACTAATCCTCTTTGGATCCCATAGTCCCACATGGTTCCCTCAACAGTACCATGAGCACCCCCCCAAGTACAGGGCTGGGAAGACTGCCTGAGCACCACTGGGTATGACCCCCCAAAAACAAACAAACAAACAAAAACAGGCAATAGTCTCTGTGGCCATAACAATCTAAGTTTGTTTAGTTATACACAATGACAAAACAGCCTAATAATGCTTTTCTCTTAATACATTCCCATCATTAAATAATACCTGTATATAGACTACCAGTGAAGTACTGTGAGGCCTTTATAAAGAAGGGAATTCTGAAACATGTTACAATGTAAATGAACCTTGAAGACATCATCTAAGTGAAATAAAACAATCACAAAAGAGCAAATAGTGTAAGATTGCATTTGTTAAGAGGTTCCTAGATATTCACAAATAGAGGAAATAGAATTATGTTTGCCAAGGCCGGTGTGGAATGAGGAATGGGGCTACTATTTAAAGAGTGCAGAGTTTCAATTTGGAAAGATTAAAAGTTTCTGGAGATGCATAGTGGTGTAAAGGACAGAAAAATATATCCCAGCACTTCTTTAGATCTGGAGGGTTTTATGTGATAAGTTTGCTATGAATTTTAGGGATGCTTTTATATAAGCAATTTTCTTTGATCTTGATACTTTCAGTATTCTATATCTATGGTTTTAGTCACTCTGATTAGGGACGGTATGTCTTGTTGGAAATGATCACTCTGAAAAGTAAATAAAAGAAAAACATAATAACCCCTCAGTACCTGTTTGGCAAACTATAATGCCCAGAATGAGAGAGAGAGAAGAAAAGAAGAAAAGTGCCTGCCATAGAGGTAGGTTGAGGGGGGTGGTGGTGGAAGGAGGGAAACTGGGGTCATTGGTGGTGGGAAATGGACAAGGGTGGAGAGATGGCTGTTGGAATACTGTATGGCTATAACCTAACTATATCTCACAGTGACTCAAATAAAAAAAAGAGTGCAGCAAAATATGAAGATACTTAAGGAGGAGAACTGCACACTGAAATAGGTTAAAATGATTCATTTTATATTATGTATATGTTGCTAAAAACAAAATAATTCTGTACGTATGCCCACTGTTCCTGGTGGGGTTTGGGGTGGGGGCATGGAGTAGTATCATGATCAATCTTAACCCTTTAAGAGACATCAACTGTTACCCCTGCTGAAGCTTCTTTTACCCAAATGTGAAGGTCAAAACAAGTATAGCCTCCAGGAATGCCTTTCATTTACGTAACACTTTAAATTCAAGAAAGACTTTTATGTGTCCTTACCCACTTAATTCTCATGACAGCCTTTTAACAATGTTCATGAGAAATGAACTAGTTCCTGATGTTCCATTTGCCCTCAATGGAACAAACATCTCTGAATGCAGCAGCTATGTGTACCTAGGTCAAGAACTCAACATGACAAATGACCTGGCACCTGAACTGCGCAGGAGGAAGAGAACAGCGTGGAATACCTTCAAGAGCACTGAAGAAGTGGTCAAGAGATGAAGAACCTCCGGCTCCAGGCACATCTTTTCGACTCCACCATTCTTCCTGCACTAACATACGCCTCAGAGGCCTAGGCCCTACAAAAACACGATGAGAACGCTATTCGGGTATCCTAAAGAGGAATCGAAAGAGCTATACTTAGAATATCACGTTTCACTCAAGTGAGAGAAGGAATCCGGAGTTCCGACCTCCATCGACGATCAAGAATCAGGGACGCTGCCTCGTTTACCAAGGTGTCAAAAACAAGGTGGGCCAGACACGTAATGCGATTCAGAGATGACTGCTGGACTAGAGCTATAACTGACTGGATTCCATGGAACTTCATAAGACCACTTGGCCGCCCACCTACGAGATGGTCAGACTTCTTCGTCAAACCCTGAATGAAGGGTTTGAGGCTCTTCCCATTTCTGGAGCGAGCAGATACCACTGGGCTACACTAGCACGTGACAGGGACAACTGGAGACGTTACTGGCACCTGCTCGAGCAAATCGAAGATCAACAGGATGACAAGTGATACAGGTGATACAAGTGACAGCCTTTTACAGCAAGTAGTATTACCCCCTTTTAATTGATGTAAGAAAATGAGGCTTAAGAGATTAACTTGCTCATGACTTGTGGAACTATTAAGGTGAAAAGTGTTCAAACTCTTTACTTCTGACTAGACATTGATCTCCCAATGTACAGAAATAATTGTCAACTTGCTATGAACTTTACATTTAAAATGTCAAAACCAAGTGCTATGCTTATTAAACAGAATGAAAAAAGAGGGAGATAACATCATTACCTTCTCAGTGACCGAGGAATAATGATGATACTGAATTTTTTTCTCTGAATCCTATTAACTTATTTCTGACTTTTTACAATATTCTACTTGCTAACCTTGGTCACGTTTAAACTCTGGTTGACTATTAGTATTTTGGGCTTTAATATGGTGTTTGGGGAGCTTTCCTTTAAAACTCATTGTTTTAGGCTGCAGCTATTCCATTTTTCATCTAAATTCCCCCAAGTTTTTTGTCTAAGTTTAATAAAAACAAGTAGCCAGGTCATTCTCTCATTGTTATGCAAGAACAGTTTCATATTGGATCTTAAATTTTCTTTTTTATTACTTTCCTTGAAGTAGATGGCTAATGCAGATGGAGGAAACCTGGCAACGCACCATCACAGGCCTTCATAGTTTTATGAGTTCTCCCCAGAACAAATGGCTGGGTCAGTGCAACCTCTTGATTTTTCAACATGCAGCTAATAATCATTTTTCTCTGAAACTGCCTTGGAGAAGCCAACTCAGAAACTCAGTTCTCCTACTTCAAAATACTAATTCCATTATTTTCTCTGTGTCCAGGAAGACTTTATGTCGAGTGCTTGAGGGTTGTTGCTGACACCCTCTTGCTGTGAATGAGTCCCCTGAATTTATTCATTGATAACATAAATAGCACTCCTCCCCCCTCCCCCAGGAAGTAAGCAGTAGTTGTCTATATTCTGTGAATCATCTTGAGAATTTATGCTCCTGAGTCCTTCTCTCTATGTGGTAGCAATCAAGTCTGCACTGTAGGTTCAACACTGAGCATTCAAAGAGATTGGCCTTTCTCGGTCCTCTTTCATATTGTTCCACAGCTACTGTGAGGTGAGAACAGTGGACGTCTTTTATTATTGAATTTACTGCATGGATTCTAAAGCTAGATCTCCCACTTCACACATATGAAGATGGGAATAATCCACTTTAAAATGCAGATAGTCCTGTATGACTCTTTTTTGAGTTTTGCTGTAAATTTGTATTCCAGGATTCTCTGAGCAAGGTTGTTGGAAAAGTGAAGCACTTAACAAAAAAAATCACTGGTGCTCACTTGGACAATATTAAGGCATGTTTCCCATGTATATATCTGGTTCATAGCTTTGTTTCCATAGTTTACATTTATGAAGCATCTACTCTGTGCCAGAAACTGTGGTAAGTACTGACATGTATGCATGCATTGTGTTATTTAATTCACACCACAGATTTATGTGGTAACTACCAACATACTCATTTAAAAAAAATTAAAAACGATTGATTGTACAGAGGTTAAATGGGCATTAATCCTGTAAGTAGCTTGTATTGTTCCAAAATATTTTTTCAAATGTGTAGAACTGTGTCAATTTCAAAGAAATGGTTGGTTTGTGTTTATAATCCCAAATTAAAGAATGTTAAGAATCAGTCCTTCCAACTTCTATCATATAACTTGTATTCTTTAATATTTCCTTCTTTTAGGAAATGACAGAACTTTTAGGGTGACAGTACTTTTCATACTGCTTCATGTTTTTCTGATCATTATTGTTTTCCCTCCAACTTTTATTGTGTGTGATTTAAATAAATAACAGGCAAGCACTTGTTCATCTTTCTTTCAAAATTGTATTTTTCAATGCCTCATTCACTTTACTTTCAACTAACTTCAGATTTATTCAGTCTTCCTATATTCTATTAAAGAATGAAAGATTCAAAGTAGGCACTCATTATAATTGTGAAAATACAGTAAAAAAAAAGAAATTAGCTTTATATTATGAATGACATAATTTTTTATTTCTAATGCTGCTTACAAAATACAAAAAAGTATGCAATCAAGCTTTATAATTTTTAGTGACTCTTCTTTTGAAAATGAAATGAAATAAAAATGATACTATTCTTGCATGTATATAGTTTAAAAATATTTAAATTCTTTTAAGATAAAATAAATAAAGTTAAGTATTTATTTAACATCGGCTCTGTCTTCATAATTTTAGGAGATGAAAGACTTTAAGAAATGTCTTTGGCCAGAAAATCATATAATTTAATGTGTTAAAGATAAACATGCCAGTAAGTTCAATTCTGCTCAAATTGGTGCATATTAGATGATCTTCTTATGCACTTTTTATCAAGAGTTGAAAATTTGCTAACTTACCTGTTGGATCTGTCCTCCCCATAGAGATACTTTAGTTTGATTTTAAGAAGTAGCTTGATTCTCAAAGGAGAGACAGAGACAGAGACAGAGAAGACAAGTGCCATAGAGGCAGGCCAAGGCAGGGGCAGGAACGAGTCTTGGGACATTGGCGGTGGGAAGTGTACACTGTTGATGGGGTGGGTTTGGGATCTTTCTATGACTGAACCTAGTTATGAACAACTTTGTAACTGTGCATCTCACTGTGGTTCAATTAAAAAATAAATTAAAATAATATTTTTTTTAAAAAAATGAAATAGCCTGATTTTATGTCTCAATATTAGAATCTGTTTCATCACCCTTTATTGTCTGATCACTGTCTCTTAGTACATAAGCCTTGATTAAAATGTTAAGACATACTTTCATGTTACCCACTATAGCATATGTCTTTGTTTCTTTTGTACTAGAGGCATCAAAAATCGGACCTTCTCTTCTGATTCATACTACCGTCCCATTTGGACTTCAGCACTTGGATCATTCCATTGAGCATGTGCAGGAGTTAATCTTCCAGCAGCTGAAAAATATTTTGCCAGGTTTGCCTCAGCCAGTTGCTATCAAATGCCAAAAATGGAGACACTCACAGGTAATCAGATAATCCAATGGTCTGAGCACACAATTTTCTTATAATCAGCAACTGATTTTACTTTTTCTCATCCTTTGCCTCTCTATTTAAAAAAAAAGTTATTGTTTTCTATAATTTTCAATTATTAAAGTATAAATGTAAAATTAAAATTTGTTCTTTGAAAGCAATGTGTTTGCCTTAAGTGTAAGTGCAAGCCTCTGTAGAATTTTTTAAAATACTTATATTTGTCCATCAGAGGTGTATGCAATTTTCCATGTTTTAAGTTTTAGCATCTCAATACTTATATACAATGAAACTGTTGTATTTCATACAAATAAAGCAAGTTATATGTCAAAACACAACTGTTTCTTTGGGGGGTACTTAATCAGTACGTTGGGTGTCTAGAGAACACCTTAACCTTCCATTTTTTTTCAATATATCAAATTAACCTTGTAAGTGTATGTTGCCACCATAGTTTTCATTTTAACTTTCTACTTTTATTTCAACTATTTCCAGGAAAACTCTTTGTGGGAGAAAGATGAATACCTGTACAGATGAGCTATTTGAGTTGTTTTTCAGGATTAGATAAACTTGATAATCCGTCTGTTCATTCTGACTAAAAGCTCTTTGCACTAAGTAAATGTTGACTTTTCTGAAATATCTCTGCATAGTCTAACAGAAGTTTGTGAGTAATCATAGAAAATGCCTTCTGTTCTATAAACTCAGTGGTAACATGATTTGGAGAGAATGAAGCAAAGAGTAGAAAAAGAGAACAGAAGTGTTGAGTTGTCTGTTTTTCTTCCAAAAAAACTCCTGATCCCATTGATTAACTGCTTTATCATTACTATTGGTTATCTGGACTGTGAAACCTTTAGAAACATTAGTGTTTTGAGAAACTGCAGTGGATTTTGTACATTTTAAAGACTTTCAAAAATCAGAGGAAATGGTAAATTACTTTCTAAAATATTACAGCAGGTCTCTGTGTTTACCCATATCTTCTCAAGTTAAATTACACAGTGAACCTTTGGGGAAAATATTTACTTAAACACATCATGGTCACTTTAAATGGCTTTACTTTTCCTTTTTCAAAGCACTGAAAAATCACCACTGCTAATGTCTTAACTGACTTAAAATTTTAACTCAGTTTTAGATTGATGGCAAAGAAAACAGGCAAATAATCTTGCTGATACAGTTTGAAGCTAGATTTGCTGCACAGTATTTTGCAATTCATAGAGTTCTTTAAAAGAAACAATAGTTTTTAAATTTTCTATTGTAAAGGAATCACAATATACTTCACACCACACCCTCTTCCTTTCTTCTCTCTAAAAAAGGATGGAATTCTTCAAACCCTCACAGACCGAAGAAGTGGTAACTATTGCCTTAGTCAGAGGTTATGGGTTATGTGTTCCTGATCTTAGATTCCTCAAGTTTGACTATTGGCATTGCATTTTTTTCTTTTTGGGGGGACCTTATACTGTGTCCCAGAATCCAGTGACATCAGGGGAGGGGATAAGCAGGGAGAAAAGAAGAAAGGAAGACAAGAATATCCAAAGTAACCCTGTGGGCTTTTGAGTTTCTACCCTAATACAGCACCGAGGACAATGATGTGGAACTAATTCCCTAAAGTTGGTTAAAAGTGACAGAAGCAGCCTACCTGCATTTAAGTCCTTCCCACTTTTTTTTTTAACCCATCTTGTTTTGTACAACTGCTCTAACAGATGGCCCAGTGATTCTATTTCTTAGCCTCTACCTCCAAAACTCAAAAATATTGATTCAAAAAATATGTGCATAACCTACTTTCATTGAAGCACTAAGTATGATAGACAGAATATGGAAATGACCCAGAGGTCCAATGACACATGAGTGGATAAAGATGTTGTGGTATATATAGACAATGGACTACTATGTGACCCTAAGATGAAATCTTGCATTTTTATGCAACTTGGATGGAACTAGAGGGTATTAAATTGAGAAAAATGAGTTAGAGAAAGAGGGACAAGTACTGGATGTTCTCACTTATACATAAAAAGAGATAAAACAAGGGAATAGACAATATAAAATGATGGAAAAACTTAAGCAGTAAAAGAAAAACTTAAGCAGTAGAAAGAGGTCTGGGGTATGAAAAGGTGAATTATAAGTGACATAGGGACAGTGATGGTGTGTCTCAGGTGGGTTTTTTTTGGGGGGGGAAGTGATAATAACTGTACCATAAATGTTAATACTGTGTTAACATGTGACCTAAACTATAATTAAAAAGTAATTACTAAATCCATAAAATCATTTTAAAGCAACCCTCCCCACAAATAGAGAATTATACACTTCTGAGTCATAAATTCAAAAATGGTTTCTCTCTTAGCTAAAATAAAAGTAGCTACAGGTCTTTTGTTCCATCTTTCTAGGAGAGAATCTATTTTCTTGCAGTTTGAGCCTAGACAAACTGGCTCACATTCCTTGACTTGAGACCTTGTCCTCTATCTTCAAAATCAGCAACAATACAGCCCTCTCAGATCATATCATTCTGACTCTTCTGTTTTGTAGCTATTCACCCTTCACAATTTAAATATTTATCCAGTTAATATAATTTGAAGCCTAGGCTGTGATGCATTGACGTAAGACTTCTGTGGAAATTATAATATATTAGTTCTCTCAGCAGAAGAGTAATGATAATTGAAAATACTTTCCTATACCTCAACAGGGAACATTTAATCAGTTTAATAACCCTAATATTCTTACTGCTAACATTTGTTCTGCTTTCCTTTGTTTCAGGGTTCATCATGATGTCTTTCTCAGACTTTGTTGGCTGCCTAATTTGCTTTTGCTTTTAACTCTTAATTTTCCTCCTTTCTTTAGTCCCTAAAAAATGCCAGTGGCCTTTCCCCCACTTCTTTTTGTCATATTCAATGATTACCTACTTTTTAAAAGATCACCATGATTATCAAGAGAATAATGTCACTGTCTGTCACTGTCATCCCAAGAAGAAAGTAATGTAGTGGGAAAATAAATAGACAAAGTTAGGGAATAAATACATTGATAATCTTCTGTCACTGTATCAATGTCATCCTGTTCATCGATTTGCTCGAGCAGGCACCAGTAACGTCTCCATTTGTCCTAGCCCGGAGATTTTAGCAGCCTCTCTTTACTCATCCTTCCCAATGGTGCCTCATTGGAGGCACTTTCACGGTCAGGAGAATGAGACCCATCATTGTTACTGTTTTTGGCACATTGAATAATCTTAGACAAAAAATGTATTTGTGCTCTTAATCTTTTACTGTAGAATTAGAAATCATTTCTCCTGTATAGTTATTTTTCCTCAAGTCTTCTTTTGCCCTGAGATTAGACTTTCCCTTGGGACATGAACTGTTCAAGAATTGAATAAGATCTATGAACATAAAGATTACCATCATTTCAGAATATGCCCATGATACATAAACAAAGAGAATTTGTGAGCAATCTGAGATCCCCCATGTAGCTTATTCTCTTGTAACTGAAAAATTAAAAGCAGAGCTCCTCATGACCCAGTCATGGGTTGCAGTATAGTTAAAGAAACACATTTCACCAACCTAAAAGGGATTTTTAAGTAATCTCCATCCCTACTGCTATTGTTCTTTTCCATAGAGGCCACACCCAGAGTTTGGGAGAGACAGTTACACAGGTCTCCTAAACTTGCACCGGACACTATAGAGCTCAGGATCCAGACGTGCTAGAGGCTACCAGGGCCTGTGGGCCTCACACATTCAGCTATGTCCCTGCACCTTAATTAGTCTCTTTTATAGAACTTTAAAGAATATCCCAAACTCATCATCCTCTCTATTTTCATTCCCCGTCTCTTTTCATTCTTTACTGATCCCACTTCTGGAATCTTCATCTCCATAGCTTTTACTTATATCTTTTACTCATTGTTTTCTTCCATCTCCATTCAGACTTTTCACTTTTGACTCTAACCTTTTCCCATGAGACAATATATCTTTGTACATTTCAGTGAGAATTCCCTAATCTGTCTTGCTTAATTCCAACTGATCTACCTCAGTAGATATCCTCAAGTTTTAAAAAAAGAACTAAAATAGAAGGCATTTGCAACAATATATGCCAGAATTTTCATTAGAGTGAGGTTTGGTGGTGATGGGGAGAGTACTCACAGAAAATTCTGAGATCATCCATATATTATTGGCTCCCTCTTGAGATTATTTTTCTGGTGGATAACAATAATTTTAGCCTTAAAGCTTAGGTGGTCATTGATGTTTTCATTTTTCATTTTATTATAAATTTTATTTTTCAATTTATTTTTTTTGTTCCTGGGTCACACCCAGCAGTGTTCAGGGCTTACTCTAGGCTCTGCACATAGGGAATACTCTTGGTAGTGCTCAGGGGACCATATGGGGTGCTGAGAATTAAAGTCTTGGTCAGATGTGTGCAAGGCACACAGCTTACCCACTGTCCTATCTCTCTGGCCATGTTCTTATGCATTTTAAATGGCATTTTCTTTTTAACCAACATAAATATACATGCAACATTATATTATTGAGTTTAATACCCATCCCCACACACAATCACATTTTTTTCCTTGTGATGAGTACTTCTAAGATTTTTCTAAGATTTATTTAGCCACTTTCAAATGAGCGATATAGTATCAGTAACTGTCAGCCTGTTGAATATTGCACTTTTATGGCTTATTTTTTAACTAAGGTAGCTTTTGACTTTCTTAACCTATTTCACCCATACTTCTACATCCCTCCCCTAGCCACTGTCCATCTATTCTATCTATGAGTTGGGTCTTTGCTTGTTTTTAGATTCCATGTATCACTGAGATTATCTTCTTTGTTTTTCTCTTAATTATTTTACTTAATATAATGCCTTCAAGGTCCACTCGTGCTGTCATAAATCACAATATTTTGACCTTTTAATGACTAAATATAGTCATGTCTTTTAATGATGGAGATGATTACTGAGAAATGCATTGTTAGTTGATTTGATTTGTGGCATGTCATGAAGGATAATTACACAAACCTAAACGGTATAGTCTACCATATATGTAGTCTGTGTAGTACAGTTTATTGCAGCCACCATCATATTTGCAGCCAAATACTGACCCAAACATCATTAAGCAACACATTGCCTTTTACCATATTTTCTTTATCCTTTCATTCATCAATGGACACTTGGCTCTTTCCATAATTTGGCGATGGTCGGTTACGCTACAATGAACATGGTATTTGTATGTAACCTCTCAAATTAGTTTTTTTTATATAAAAATACCAAGGAGCTGGATTTATGGATTACAATAGGTGTACACTCTATCATGTGGGCCATATCCCTGACATTTTTGTTAAATTAAAAAAACGAATTTTCATATTATTTTCCATACTGACTACCAAGAGTATCTTGCCCACAGGGCAGAGGCTGGCAAGCTACCCATGATGTATTCAATATGCCAAAACCAGTAACAACAAGTCTCACAATGGTGCCCGCTCAAGCAAATCGACGAACAGCGGGATGGCAGTGACAGTGACTGACTGCATCAAGTTACATTCTCAACAGTTCATAAAAGTTCCCTTTTCCTTTCTTTTTCTTTAGGGCAGGGGGGAGAGTGGACATGGTGAAGCAAAATAGTTTTTATTGAAACTGATTTAGAAAATATGTGAGGGAAAGAAAGAGAGAAGTATGTGTTTAAAATGGAACGCAGGCTTCTCCAGTGGAACTCAGTAAGCGAAGAAATACAGAGACAAGCAAGCAAGATACATGTTCAAGGAGAACGTGGGCTTGAGGAGCCCATAAAGGTTCTCTTTCTGAGCATCCTTGCTAACATTTGTTGCTACTTGTATTTTTGTTGTTGTTTGTTTTGGGGGCCACCTAGCAGTGCTTAGGGCTTATTCCAGGCTCTACACGCAGGGGTCACTCCTGGCTGGCTCAGGGAACCATATATGGTGCTAAGCATTGAACCTGTGTTGACTGTATCCTACTGTACTATCAGTCCAGCAGAAGCAACTTTTTAGCTTAGTCTGTCCCCCATAAGCTTATATCTAATGTTCTTCTTTTAAGCATATATTTGAAATAGAAACTGCGAACACACCAAAATCCAAAGGCCTGTGCCTTTAAACATACTTAACTTATAAGTCACATTATTTCAACCAGATGGAGTGTGTCTTTCAGAATCTTCATACTCTTCAACATTATCCATCGGATCTAGTCTTGGATACTTAGTTTAAATATTACATTTTAGGAACAGCCAAAGTGGGTTAAGCTTACATAATTTTAACAAAATAATCAACTTGACTATTTTCATAAATTTTCATAGCTCTTTATATTTATGTTGGGCTGGAGTGATAGCATAGCTGGTAGGGCAGTTGCCTTGCATGCAGCCGCTCTGGGTTCAATTCCTCCAACCCTCTCAGAGAGCCCAGCAAGCTACCGAGAATATCTAGCCCGCACGGCAGAACCTGGCAAGCTACCTGTGGCATATTCGATATGCCAAGACCAGTAACAACAAATCTCACAACGGAGATGTTACTGGTCACTGCTCAAAGCAAATCGATGAGCAACGGGATGACAGTGACAAATATTTATGTTATACTATGATTGGTAAATAAATTCTAGAAATGCTGATAACCCTGAAAGACATTGACTAGAGCATCAGAAATATTTAAGCATATGACCTTCTAGGATAAGTATTTTTAAAAAACTATAATTGTCTTTATCAGTTAAATCTCATTAGGTGTTTTATTTTGTAGTTTATTTTCACAATAAAAATCATTCTGTTTTTGGTCTGGTAACATTCATATGGCTTTCCTTTCATCTTCGTGGTGAGTCAAAATTTTTTATATGCTGTGATTCTCAGGTTGAATTTTATTGTCTGAGAAACTTAGGCTAAAGCCTTGGTTTTCCATGTACTTTTTAGCATGCTAGATTCTGGGTCACTCTCTATCTCATAAGGCTATGGTTAGCATGAAGTGAGAAAATTCAGTAAAAAACATTTACATTAATGCAAAGCATGTTTTCAACTAATATTTAAAAAGCAGTTGCTAGAAGAGGGAAGGGAAAGGGACTTCAATGATCCTATCTTAGTATTTAGGCTCTATCCTTTACTACTTCCTAAATTACCAGATGCTATCCCACAGTTTCTTTTTTCTTACACACTTTTATCTCTTTTCAGTCTCATACTTTTCTCTAAGTTTCACATATGCAAATATTCTAGACTGGGATTTTCAATAGAACTGTTCCTGTTTCAGTGCCAGAGAAAATGATGCTAAATCATGTCCTATGGGACTGTTGAATCACATCAGAGCAATGGGCATAAAAATGAAGGCTCTCTATGGACACAAAGAACTTTGGTCAGTTGGGTTTGTTTTTTGGTTTGTTTTTTTTTAAGCTTATGCATTTTCCGGCAAATTACTATTTATTCCTAAACTAGCTTTCACATTTTCCAGTGCTTGTAATTTAATGCATTTATGCCATGAGTCAGTTTTTCCTGTCACAACATTATGGCCACAAGAGCATTCTTGCCCATCCACCATAAGTTTACAGTAACCTTTGGAAGTCAAAACAAGTCGTCGGCGATTGGTAGACTAGGATATGACCCATTTTATCAACAGCAAGGAATATAACAGGAAGTCTCGGTTCTAAGCATTCCATGAGTAATGTCTCACCTTTCTGTCGCTGTCACATAACTAGTTGCTTCCATTAAATCTGAGGCAGTTACTAGTGTAGGAGATCATCAACTGAGAAGTCCACGTCATTTTAATTAAGGACATACAGCTACAGACCAATGACATTTATATAGGCAGATATTTTCTGTTTCAAAAAATTCCATGTCATATGGACTATTAAATATTTTAATGCATTTGAGTTTAACTGCTTCATTTTTTTTTTCTGAAGCACTCATGGGACTTCCCCTTCCATGCTGTCAATATCATGGGATTTTTCTTTTTTAGAAGAGTTACTTTGAATGACATTACTTTACAAAAAAACTGTGTAAGCAGTATCTTTTATGGAAAAAAATCCTATATATTTTTATCTGTACTCAGTATTTCTTCCCAAGACTAGATGATGGATTTTATTAAGTGGGTGTGGACTCGCTAAAAGAAAGAAAGCTTATTTTAAAAGGTTAAGTCTACTTAGAGTTAACACAGTATTTTGCTATAAAACTAATGAAAAAAATAGTTCAATTGACAAAAGTTACTTATGGCCATATTAACTTTTAATAAAATAGACTCATCTCTTTGAACACACATTTATTGAGCTCCTGCTATGTATCAGACATCTTGATGGATTTTGCGGACTCAAAGATAGCTCCCTTTCTTTCAAGGCTAATTATTCTTCCTATATAATTACCAAGATCAACCATGAACAGATCATCATGGTATAGTTTACTGTGAGAAAGACAGGCACAATGGATTGTGTAAACACAGACAATCTAAGCAAGAACTGCTTCCTCCTTTAACTAATAAACTATTTCACTTATTTAAGCTAAATCCTACGACATGAAGACAGGTGGGAAAAGAGATATTCCAACACGTCTATTTCCTAGAAGCAGGCAAGCACATAGGACATCTGAAGAATGACTAATAGTTCAGTTTGTGGAAATACTGGGTGCTTTGAGGATATGGATGTTGAGTTTGAAGAGATAAGTTGAATCCAAGGATTTAAGGTTTATTGTGTTGCAATATCTAGAAGTTGCCTTCTAGATACTCTTTTAGTTCAGTTCTAGAGCTGTCAGTACTTTCATCTTCTTTTTAGTGGGTAGGGGGCTGGTGGGCAAGGAGGTTCAAACTGAAAAATCTGAATCTTTCTTTTTTCTTTCCTTCCTTCTTCCTTCCTTCCTTCCTTCCTTCCTTCCTTCCTTCCTTCCTTCCTTCCTTCCTTCCTTCCTTCCTTCCTTCTTTCTTTCTTTCTTTCTTTCTTCCTTTCTTTCTCTACTCATTTATTTATTTTACCTTATGAGGATGACCTTACTATTGCCACAGTCAGATGTATGATAGAAAATATTGGTACTTAGGTTCTGGGTGTGGGGTGGTGCCATAGTATAAATTTTGAAGAGGTATGAATTACACCCATAAAATATATGAGCCTATAAATTACTGTTAAAGTTTTACAATTAAATACATAAATAAATGTAAAAAATACAAATGTTTGCGCAGAAGGGGTGATGATGTGTGTGTTGTTCGAAGGCTTTCGGGTGGATCTCTCTCTCTCTGTCTTTCTCGCCACTCTTGTTTGGTGCTCTTTAGCTGCTCTGTATGGACCAGATTGGGATGGTTCCTCATTGTGCTCTGCTTCTGTGTGTGCCACTGTGCTCTCTTCTGTCTGTCTCTCTATCTCTGTCTCTGTCTCTGTAGTCTCTCCTCTGGTCTCGTCCGACCTCTCTCTGTCATTGCTTCTGTTTTTTCTCTCTCTCACTTCTGTGTCTTCTCTGCTGCTTCTGTTTCTTCCCTCCTTTTCTGTTACAGTCTTAGTTTATATAGCAATCACATAGGGTGATGACACAAAGGTGGGTTGAATATTAAATCAACAAAGAGGGGTAAGACCACTCCTCCAGAAGATTAACAAAATCTCATCTAAGGATAATACTCCAGATTACTGGGAGATCCACTTAAGGGCGGGACCCCATTCAGGGTGTGTCACTTTCTTCTTTCCTCAGCTAGTAATCCACTTAAATAGTTATAGTAAATTTACTTCTAATAGTTCTAGCAATGTCATTCTGTATGAGCACAGTAAGAGATATATCAAACTTAAAGTTTGGTTCTTCCTGAAGACATTCACTATATTTTCTAGACTACAGTCCTCAGGCCAGGTTAATCTTCCTAAAACCCCAGCAGGGTCCTAGTCTCGTCATTACTTTTTGGATCATGACAGCATTTGTCTATAACCAAGTTCTCAACTTATAGTTGAGTATTGTGGCGCTTTGGCCTGGCCCATTTTGATGCCAGGGTAGCTCACAGCTTGCCCTGGGTCCATTACTCCCCTCATCGCGACCCTGCTTTTGGGGTGCTAGGAACTAAGGGCAAGTGAGTTGAGAAAGCAGATGCCCAGGAGTATATATTACTGGAGTCAATCAGCTCCCAAGTTACAAAGCATAATATTAATTGTCTTCCTGTGTCCATACAGAAAGGACATTGCTTTAAGGTAAATTAAGTTCCCTGTGGCAAGGCTGAAAGGACAAACCCAATGTTATCCTACAAATAAATAGAAGGCTTAACCAGCTCTATTCAATTTTTCTTATTCTTTGTTTTTTCCTTGGTTTTTGTCATAGCACTTTCATAAACCATGAAAGTCAAACTTTTTTATTAGACAGTCACTAATATACACTTAAATTTTTGTACATGTGTAAATTATACCTAATATATGCTGTCTAGTAAAAGTTAAGTATGCATGTATTCTTTCTCAACATGTCTTTTTTCAGAGTATCATAATTTTTTAAATTTAAAGCATCATGATTTATAAAGTTATTCATAGTTGAGATTTAGACATACAATGTTCAGCACAAATCCAACCACCAGTTGTCTTCTTTCCCTCCCTCACAATGTGTCCAGGTTCCCTCCTCTTCCCCTCAACTCCCAGCCTGCTGTCTAACAGCCAGTTTTTAAAGTTAGGTTTTAAAGTTTGGACTTCATAATTTCAGTGTTGTTGACTCTGTGGTTTGGATATTTAGTTCTATCATTCCTTAACACCACTGATGAGCCTGAATTCCCATGAACTTTGCCTCTGTCTCTTCTTCACCCTCTTTCTCCCACCTCAATTTATTTCCTTCTCCTCCCTATTGGGGTCAAGGTTCGTCTAAGCATTTCTCTGGAAGTCATTGCATTTCCTCATCCAGTTATTCTAAATACCATATATGAGTGATATCACCCTTTGTTTATCCTTTTCTTGGCTTCATTTAACATCATGTCTTCCTGTTCCATCCATGTTATAGGTAATGGCATAATTTTAGCTTCATAGTATTCCATTGTTAATATATACCACATCTTCATGACCTACTTAATCTATCCTTGGACATCTAGTTGATTTCAGACCTTAGCTATTGTACTGAGTGCTGCAATGAATAATGGTGTGCTTATATCCTTTTGAATAAAGATATTCTATTCTGGAGATAGATACACAATGTCTGGAGACAGATATGTTTTCCATAGGGGTTGAACCAAACAACATTCTCATCAGCAGTGGATGAGAATTTCTTTTTTTGCTAGGTCCCTGCCAACACAGATTGTTCCCAGTTCACAATGGCATTTTTTTTTCAGCCCCCACAGCCAGCATCTCTCTGCAACTCTCAGGGCTTTGTTTGTAACTCACTTTTCATTTTCAGACCAGTGTGAAGTTTAAACTGCTTCCTCTTAGCATAGTGAAATCTTTGAGAATTAGGAAGTTCATAAGGTTGATGAGATAGTACAGTGGGTAAGACACTTGCCTGGCACAGGGCTGGTCCAGGTTGGATCCCTTGCACCCTTTTTGGTCCCCCCAAACTTGCCAGATATGATACCTGAACACAGAGCCAGGAGTAAGCCCTGACTATGACTTAGGGTAACACCCCACACCTAAAATTAGGAAGTTCAGTACCTCAGGTTTGACAGGTAAGATAGCAGTTAGGACATACAACCAACCCAAGTTGATCTCTGGCACCATGATGCCTCCAAGCATCACTACATATAGCCCCATGAGTACCACAGGCCCAGTTTGGTCTAGTAGCAAAGAGAGACTGTGGTCCCAGGGTCTTTCTCCCCCCACAAAAAGCAAAGTTCAGTAACTCATTTGAGGTTCTGCTACTAGGAAGTTACAAAACTGGAATTCAGCTGCAGGCCTATTTTAAAGCTAGTACTTTTAAATACCTCACCCTAGGACTGGTAATTGTTTGAATTTGCACTTTCCCCCAATTATGACACATTCTTAACACCAACATTCTTTTGCTGATGTCAGCTAGAAATAATAGTTAACATTTGTGTTCTGATTTTAGAGGTATTTTTATACTTGTTTTTATTTTGTCCTCTTCATATTTCTGACAGACTAGGAAGTAAATAGTGTAACTTTGCCTTACACTATTTACTGAGTGAGAAAACAGGTTTGCAATGAGTTTTTGCCTTAAACAACACAACTTCTAAGTAGTAAAAGAGAAATTGGAACATATCACTGTAGATTTAAAATTCCATGTTCCACACAATATAAAAAAATTTTAGATCTAACTTAAGCACAAAATTTTAACTATAAAACCTTCAAATGAAACAATGAATAAAATTTTATGAACTTGGGTTTTGCAAACATCGCTAAGAATGTACAAAAAGTATAAATCATGAAAGAATTAAATGATAAATTAGATCAGATAAATATTAAAAACAGTATATTTGGCATACACTGTTGAGAAAATGAAAACACAAGTCAAAATCTTTAAAAATGTGTTTGCAAAACATAGAGATTACGAGGACTGGTGTCCAGAATATCCAAAGAGCTCTTACAAACCAGTAATATGAAAACAAATAACCCAATTATTTGGAAATGAGCCAAAGATTCTACAGAATTCTTTACAAACGAGAAGTAAATTAACAATGGAAGTATGAGTTCTACACTGAAAACTACAGAATGTTGTTGAAATAAATTGAGGAAGATTTAAATAAATTAAAAACAATGTTCTACATTGGAAAACAATATTTTAGAGATGGCAATGTAAAAGTTTATTATAATCTATAAAAGCCCAGTGGCCTTCACATAAATGGAAAAGCTGATGCAAAAATTCATATAAAGTTTTAAAGGACTGTCAGCCAGAAATATCTTCAAAAATTAATTACAACACAGATTTCTGTTTTTTAAAAAAGAAGCAATAAAGTATTTATTCATATTATACCATGAATGGAACTTGAATGAAAACAGACACTGAGACTGTATCTTAAATGTTTCCATATTTTGGTCACTATATATGAATATTCAGAATAGAGAAAGCCAAAGAGACAGAATGCAAGTAAATATTTGTCAGTGGCTTTTACTAATAGTAAATTTATGTTTTACTACATGCACACAAAAGAATAAAAGTGAATGACAAACATACATTAAATACAAATGCTGACCATCACTGTTCATTAGGAAAGTTTAAATTAAGACTATAGTGAGATGCAATGACATACCTATTAGAATAGCTTATATTAAAAATGTTTAAAATGCAAAATGTGGGGGCTGGAGCCATAGCACAGTGGGTAGGGCATTTGCCTTGCACGTGGCTGACCCGGGTTCAATTCCCAGCATTCCATATGGTCCCCTGAGCACCACCAGGAATAACTCCTGAGTGCATGAGCCAGAAGTAACCCCTGTGCATCGCCGGGTGTGACCCAAAAAGCAAAAAAAAAAAAAAAAAATGCTGATGAAAATGTGAAGAAACAGAAGTGGTTACAAATAACTGTGATATGAAGAATGAGGCAATCCAAAAAAAATTGACTATTTTTTATAAAATTAAATATAGACTTACCATATGATACAGAAATCCTACCCTTAAAGATATATCTGAGAAAAATGCAGACATATATCTATATTTAAAAAAAAATTTTAAACTATATGCAGATATTTATAACAACTTTGTATTGTTCATAACAGGTTTAGAATTATCAATATTCTCTTCATCTAATAAGGTGTTATTATAACCCATAAAGGAGAAATTACTAAATAATGGAGAAAATTACAAACATTTGCAATAATGTGAGTGCTCAGAAGCATTATCTAAGTGAAGGAATCCAGACTCAAAGGTTATATATTGCATTATTTCATTTGTATGACTTTCTGGAATAGATAAAACTATAGGGACATAAAACTGATCTAGGCTGTGAAAGGCTGTGATTAGTAAATTAATTACAGAAGGGTACATGAGATTTAATGGGGATAGAAACATTCTCTACATTTTTGTGGTAGTTCCAAGACTCTAAAGTGTCAAATTTTATAGAATGTTACACAGGAAAAAAGCAAATTTTACATTATGCAACTTATACCTCAGCCTGACTTTTAAAACCTCTCCAAAATATTTCATTGAATTAATAAGGATTTATAGCATTATACAGATTTTAGCTGTGCATAGGCAGATATCAACATCTATCTATCTATCTATCTATATTAAAATTTATTTATAAAAGTAGCTATATCCATTACCATTCAATTGACTACTTTGTCAAGTTTATCCATCTTCTTTCCCCATTTCTTCCTGGACATATTCCCACTAATTTATTTTTATATTATTTAGTTCATTTGCTGGTTTTATTTCTTTGTACCATGTATGAGTGAAATATTATGGTATTAATTTTTTCTAGTCCAACTTATCTCACTTAGTTTAATACCCTCTAGGCCAACTCATGCTTTAGAAAAGAGTAGGATTTTATATTTTTTGTTTTTATAGTTAAGCAGTATCCTATTGTGCATTGATACCACATCTTTATCCATTCTGTCAGTGGACATCTGCTTATTTCCATACTTGGCTATTGTAAATAATGCTATTATGAACAAGAGGTACAAACAAACTATCTCTTCAAATTAGTATGGAAACCACTAGGGCTTTTAAAGGATACTCCATTATTATTTCTCTAAAGGAGAACACCATTGATCCTTTTATTTTCAGTGCTACAAGTAGAAAGAATTTGTTTCCAATAGGAACATCAAAATGTTTGTGGTCACTTTTCCATAATTGCATATCCTAAACAAAAAGCTTTTGGATTTGTTCAAATGAATAGGATTCTGAAAGAAAACATAAATGGTCATGCTCCTAGTAATAAAGGATAATTGAAAGGGCTTGGGAGAAAAAATAAGGAAGGATTGTACTAGTGATTAAATTAAGAAGCTACTAGCTTAGGTGAAGGAGAAGGAGTAATTAGGCTTAGCTGAGTAGAAAGATGATTTTAGGTTTATCTCTAGACTCATCATCCAAAGTATTTTTATGTTTCTGCATCCTAGGAGTATTGTACATTTATATTTAAATTTTAAAATTTTTCAATTTGTTAAATCACCCTTGGCCAGGAAACTATTTCTGTACCCTTGATCCTTATATCACATTCAGCAACTTCTAAGAATGCAACAAAGATTTAAAGTTAATGAATGAATTTTCTAAAACTTGCTGAAGGACAGAACAGTCTTCTACTAAATTAAAAACTCTGAAGGGGAATGTAATATAGCTACTGTTCTGCCCATTATTGCTGAAATAGTACTAGAGAAAACAGTATCTTATTCTTTATTGTGTGTTTGTTCTGAGCAAATCCTCATCAAAATAGACTGCTCCAGTGTTTTCAGGAATTTAAAATATAGAATAGTGCTAAACAGACTCAATGTAGTCTTCAGCAATTGAATATACAATTTCAGCAAAGTATATCCTTTGCAGTTCAAGCCCACTAAAGATGTTATATGGATCATATAATTGATTTGTGGCTCATTCTGCCTGCATCTATTGAACAGTTTATTAAAATGGAATAGACAAATACCAATAAAGTAGAAAGCTCCACTGAGAATTGACCAAACTACATCACTTTCTTCATACCTAGAGTATTCCAACCAATAGCAATTTTACAGCAGCTCTCTATAGTACCAAACAGAGAGCTTTGTAGCCAGGAATCCATAATACAAGCAAACCTTTCCCTAAAGCACAACAAAGAAATGGGTTTATGAAATCACCATTAAACATAATAGAACACTGGAGAGAAAAATAAAGCTAGGCAAGATGAGATGATGAAAATAACCCAATAAGAACCAATTAAAAACATACTATCTCTGCAGTCTGAAGAAAACAAACCATATGTTGATTAAACTTTTTAAAAATATTAAGTAATGTAACATACGATAATACAGCACTGAGAGTCTCAAATACCAGTGGTCCAAAGAGGTATATAATATTTATAAAGGAAAATTAGCTAAAAATAGAAAAAATATATAATAATAACCTCAATTTATCATAATTGTCCCCATGATTTCATAATATGCATAAGAAATATTTTTAAGGTTAAATAATCTTTATCATCACTTTTCATAATAGCAATGAAAATACATTTCATATGTATGATTTCCAACTGTGTCACAAAATCTGATCACAGTCAACTATTCTGTTTCATGACAGTATATATATATAAATACACACACACACACACACACACATATATATATACACTAAATTTACTATGCACCAGAAAAAAATGGTCTCTTTTCTCTCTGACACCTATAACTTTCAAGATTGAATAATCTACAAAGGGGAAGATTACTTAAATAATTTCTTTAGAAGCTATCCGTAGCGCACTCGATATGCCAAAAACAGTAACAACGATGGTCCTCATTCCCCTGACCCTGAAAGAGCCTCCAATATGCCATCAGGCTACACTAGCATGCAACAGGGACAAATGGAGACATTACTGATGCCCGCTCAGCAAATCGATGAACACGGGATGACAGTAATACAGTGACAGTGATGGATATATAAATTCACTGCAGCTCAGCCATAATCTAGGGACAGATCATGAATTGTGTTACAATGACCTTTCTTTTTTTAAAAATAAAGGCAAATATTTTCTGTCACACACATATAGACATTTGTACATATGTACTTGTGCGTTACATATTACACACTTTTCATAATATCCCTTACAATGGGATTTTACAAAATGAGCAAAATTTATCTGGTTAAGAAACCATCTTCATTTTGTTTTTGAAGTCCTGACTGATTCAGATATACTCTGTCTAGTGTCAGCAATAGGGAAGCTAGAGAAAAAGAACTGAGCTGTTTCAAAGTAATGACACAGGTGTCAGAGCAAGGATTAAGAACACTACAATAGTGATCTTCTGGACAGATTGTTGTTTCTCTAGAGCTAGTTAGAATGCTAAGGTGTCACATGTGAAGACATAACTGGAGCAATAGCACAGCAAGTAGGGCATTTCCCTTGCATGCGGACGACCCAGATTCGATTATTCCGTCCCTCTCAGAGAGCCCGGCAAGCTACCGAGAGTATCCCACCCTCAGGGCAGAATCTGGCAAGCTACCCGTGGCATATTCAATATACCAAAAATAATAACAACAAGTCTCACAATGGAGACATTACTGGTGCCCGCTCGAGCAAATCGATGAACAACGGGATGACATTGCTACAATGGTCATTGAGAAAGACTACAGTAAATTTTAGATTGGAGAAATCAAATAAAACAATTTTCATAGAGAAAAAGATTTATCATGTTTAAAAACTAAGTAAGTTTGAAAACTAAGAAGTTGAGGTTTTCAAAAGTTTCAATTACTTTTTTACTTATACATACATTCTCTGGGCAAGCATTTATTCAACATCACGCATGTACAATGAAGTAAAACAAATGCTGTAAATGAAAAAATGAATGAAAAGTTATCCTAACAGCTTGCTGTTTCTGAAGACTCCAAAGGCTTTTAAACATCAAATATTTCTTGCCAAACTGCAACTCAGTATATAATTTTATAATTTTTAAAACAGGGAAAGATATTTTATCATGTAGCCTTAATTCATATAGACGAAGGTGGAGGAAAATTGTTGTCTTTACATCGGAACCCCAGAGGACTTGCAAAGACAATAGTGGTATGAGCAGAAACATTTTTAATTTGGTCAATAGGAAACATTTTGTACCCTTAAAAATCTGTATTTAGAGGCGGGAGCAATAAATAGTACAGTGGGTAGGGCATTTGCCTTGCACATGGCCGACCCAGGTTCAATTCCCAGCATTCCATATGGTCCTCTGAGCACCGCCAGGGGTGATTCCTGAGTGCAGAGCCAGGACTAACCCCTGTGCATTTCGAGGTGTGAGCCAAAAAGAAAAAAAAAATCTGTATTGAACTTTTATTTCTCTGACCTTTCCTTTATCAGAGACATATTATTAGGGGATGATAGTATTGTTCAGTATTGACACAATGCCAAAGCCCTGTCTTTATCAGGGTATCTGGACTTCTTCTCTATACACAGGTAAACAGACATATCTATTGACATCACTCTAAGTTATTATCATCTCTTTATTTGTTTACATTTCTCCCATTTTTGTAAACAGGCATAGAGAGGATGCTGTGGTGCTGTGGGCATTGCTCTGGGAATGTGGTATGGGGAGCTCTACAGAGCATCAATGTAAACCTCATGGACCCTAGAGACACATGCAATTTTGAAGATAACACTATAATTTTGCCTATGATTACGCATTTTCCCCCAGTCTCTACATCTTATAGGATTACTATATGAACATGTAAACAAAGAAAAGATGTGTTCTCCCAGATTATAATAAATATCTAGATTAATATTAGTATGGAAGAGAAATGATGCACATTTCTGAGAAATAAGTTTCAAGCAATATTTGTTTCCATTAAAAAAAATATTCAGGCAATCAGCAAGCCCAAAGTAAGGTTAGGCGTGTTCCTATGATTAGTTTTCCAAACTACTTTGCCTACTGTATGGAAAATCTCCCCAGGCCGACAGAAACTCTGCTGTATCAAGTGCTTGAACCCAGAGCAATGGTTTCAGGTATTTCTATTTCATGGACCAATAAAATTTCTCTTAAATTTTTTGTAATTGAGAGACTATTGCAATCTGAAGTTACATTTTATAAAACAAAAACATAGGGACTAGAAGAAAGATACTCCTACATGCGACTGCCCCTACCATCCTAGGTTCAATCCCTCGCACTCAGCACGTCGCTGGGAGTCCTGCCAGGGACCCTGAGTGTAGAGCCAGAAATAAACTCTTAGTATAACCAGATGAGGCACTAAAACAGAAGACAAAATCACAACTCTAAGAATATGAAGTCATAGTACAATGGGTAGGGGGTCCCATGCATATAGCCGACCTGGATTCAGTTCCTTGCACCACACATGATACCCTGAACACCACCAGGATGATCTTTGAGCACAGAGCCAGGAGTGAGCCCTGATCACAACTGGTATGACACCACTCCCTGAAAAAAAAAAAAAACCCACCTAAGACAAACAAAAATTCCAATCCCACAACTCTAAGAATGATTCGTAAGTTTATTCACAAGCTTTTTTCATAAGTCCTCACAAAAGTAAAAATCTTAAATAAAAAAGATTTTAAAAAATATCCAGAGGCACCTTTCTTTTTTTTTTTTCAGCTGGAAAACATACTTTTATATTTAATGACAGAGAGAACTAAAATTTAAAATACACAGTCTTAAGAAAATATAATCAATTAATGTAAAGGACAGTTTATAGCAATTTAGATTAAGAATGAAAAATTATAACTGTCATGGTTATGAATAAATTGGGGTCTAATAAGTATATTATTATAAAATCTTAGTGAATTTTTAAAATTTAGATATTAGAAGAATTTCAATCATGAAAGTTAATAGGGGAATTTACAATATCTAGGATAGGAATAGACATTTATTTTCTGTGTGTTCATATTTTGCTGCATTCTTTCCAGACTGCAGTTTTTTTTTAATTTTTCTATTGAGTCACCATGTGGAAATTTACAAAGTTTTCAGGTTTAAGTCTCAGTTATACAATGCTCGAACACTCATCCCTTCACCAGTGCACATATTCTACCACCAAGAATCCCCGTTGTGTAAAACACAAAAATAAAAAGAAGAGGGGCGCGGGTGGCGAGGCAGGTGAAGGAAGGAACAGAGCCAAGCTGGTTGGTCTCATCGCAGTTTATTCCAAACTTCTTTCTCCATTCTCCTCTGATTTTCCTCCCCCTTCTTTCTCCCCCATCCTACGTCATTCTCTCTCTCTCTGCCTCTCTCCCGGCTCTCGGTCTCTCTCTCGATCTGTGGATCTGGCCCCCGTGGATCTGGCCCCCAACCCACTCTTACAGCCTCGTTAAATCTCCACAGCATGAGGGGGTTGGGACATACACATAGGTGTGGTCAGCAATAGGGTAAGATTCTTTTCCCTCAGGGGATGCTTCTCCTAGGACTTAATTCTCTTTCAGCAGGAGGATCCACCCAAGGGCAGAGTCCCATGAATGTGTTTCTCTTCTCCTCAGCCAGCAAACATATAAAAATTCATAATATTAATCATTTTGTATGGACACAATAAGAGATGCATTAAAGCTTATAGAATTGCTCTCCTGGGGCCATCTCAATCTCAGACTACAGTGCTCAGGCCAGATCAGTCTTTCCTATCCCTGGCAGGGTCCCAGTCTCATAATTACTATTGGATCATGACAGCATTTGTCTATGATCAAGCTCTTAAATTATAGTTAAGAATTAGGCACTTTGGCCAGGCCCATCTCGATGCCAGGGTAGCACATAACTCACCGCTTGCCCTGGATCCTTCCCGTCCCACGTCGGGGACCCTGCTTTGGGGTGCTAGGAACTGAGGGCAACTGAGGCTTAAGTGGAGAAAGCAGATGCCCGGGAGGGAATAATATTCGAGGCCAATTAAGTCCCAAGTTATAAAAACATAATATTGTCTTCTTGTGTCTATACAAAAAAGACATAGCTTTAAAGTAAATTATTCAAAAGGCATAAAGAGGAGAGAAAGGCAATGTTATAATATTCAGTGTCCTAGGAAGTTCTGACCTTACCAATTAACAGAGTTTGATTAAGGGAAGAGCAGATAAACTGGTAGAAATGGTTACAGATAAACAAAGGAATGGGAGTGACTCGGGAGCACTTTGATGGGTTTGACTGATAAACCTAAGCTCCTAGTGGCAAGGGGGAAAGGACAAACCAATGATATCCAACACCCGTATAGCTCTACCCCGCACCCCCACACCCCTAACCTCCCCACCCTTAGCGCCCCCCCCCCCCGCCTGTGTAACTACTAAATTTCACTTTACTTTCACATTGATTGCATTCAATATTTCAACAAAACTCACTATTATTGTTTGGAGAGTCTCTCTCCTAAAGTCAGACCTGTTGAAAAGGAAGCATTAGATAATTTGTTTTCCATTGCTGAGAATGAAGAGGTATGAGGTCGAGTGACCACATTTAGCGGCCTCTCAGTTTGGGGTTTCTGTATTTTAGTATTTTAGTAATTAAGTCCAGAGAGATATCTGCCAGAAGTTGCATCATTGCCAACTTGTACTTCTCAGTTGCATTATATTCCACATATGAGTGCAATCTTTCTATGTCTGTCTCTTTCTTTTTGACTCATTTCACTCAACATGATACTTTCCATGTTGATCCATTTATATGCAAATTTCATGACTTCATGTTTTCTGACGGCTACATAGTATTCCGTTGTGTAGATGTACCAGCGTTTCTTTAACCAGTCATCTGTTTTGAGACACTTTGTTTTTTTCCAGATTCTGGCTATTGTAAACAGTGCTGCAATGAACATAGAAATACAGATGCCCTCTTTATTTTTGCCTCTCCGGGATATATTCCCAGGAGTGGTATTGCTGGCTCAAATGGAAGCTCAATTTCTAATTTTTTGAGAATCGTCCATATTGTTTTCCAAAAGGGCTGAACCAGTCGGCATTCCCACCAGCAGTGAAGAAGAGTCCCTTTCTCCCTGCATCCACGCCAACACCGGTTGTTTTTGTTTTTTGGGATGTGGGCCAGTCTCTGTGGTGTGAGATGATATCTCGTAGTTGTTTTGATCTGCATCTCCCTGATGATTAGTGATGTTGAACATTTTCTCATGCAGAGGCACCTTTCTTTAGAATAAGTAGTTTCTGTTTCAGTGGTCTCAGGAACTTCCAGGTTTTCTGCTATATTTAAGCTGTGCTGTGAGTGCTGATGAGAAAACCATAAACATGTCCTCTTTACTGAAGTGACAGATTGACAAAGACCACTTACATGCAAATTTCATGCTTCATCTTTTCTAACAGCTGCATAGTATCCCATTGTGTAGATGTACCAAAGTTTCTTTAACCAGTCATCTGTTCTCAAGGCACCCAGAAGGTTTGTAAATCTGTAACTGTACCTCACAGTGATTTGTAGGGTAACATAGCCTCAGTAGTTTAGGTTTATTGGGTTACTCCCGTTACAGTGCTCCTATTCCTCTTTGTTTATTTGTAGCTTCTTTCTTAGTGTTCTGTTGACTTGTAAATAATGTTTTTCTCTTCTCCTTGAGTCCTTTGCATAGTTTATTCAGAGCAAGTCCTTTTTGTATGGACACAGGAAGACTTAACAAATGCTATGCTTTTGTAACCTGGGAGTCATTTGACTCTACATGATATTTTCCTCCAGGGCATAGCACCCCCAAAGCACGGTCCCGACGTGGGACAAGAAGGACCCAGGGCAAGCGGTGAGTTGTGTCCTACCCTGGCATCGAGATGGGCCTGGCCAAAGTGCCTAATGCTTAACTATAAGTTAAGAGCTTGATCATGGACAAATGCTGTCATGATCCAAAGAGTGATACTAGATTTGGACCCTGCTAGGGTGAGGAATGATTAATCTGGCCTGAGTGCTGTGGTCTGAGCCTGTGGCAAGATGTTGCCAGGAGAGCTGCCTTGCAAGCCTCAATGTATCCCTTGCTATGTCCATACAAGAATAACTAGTATTGAGATGTTAATAAGTTCCTGGACTAAGAAAAAGAAAAAAACCTTAAGAGTGAGGAAGGACTTTGGAATGCCCTGCCCTCAGGAAGGGCTTTCTTATGTTGATTTGGCTACCTGGCTGGGTGTAGCCTAGAGGGCAAGGTGGGAGAGACAAGAAGGAGAGGAGAGAGAGAAGCCAGAAAGAAGCGGCAGTAGATCCAGAGAGAGGCCGGAGCTGGGAGTGCGGGAGATGAGAAAGATGAAAGATTGAATAAACGGTAACTAATCAGCAACCAGCTTGGTCCTTGTTCTTCCTTCGCCTGTCCTTGACCACCGGCCGTCCCGATCCAGCCCACACACTGCGGTTCCAGGGCACCGAACGCGGGTGATGAGACAGAGCCGCAGAGCCGCCCGAGAGCCCGCGAGTGCACTCGCCCCTCGGCGAGCCTTAGTTTTTTACAGTGATTCACTAATAAAAAAAAATTTTTTTAAAGACCATTATGTCCTTGATTATATTTTTAATTTTGATCAAAATTACCTCTTTTAGAAAAAATTATAACCTCTTTTAAATCTCTCCCAAATATCTACCTTTTGAAGGAGAAACTAGTAATCCCTGGTGGTTAGGCTGCAAGGACAGACCACTAGAGTGAATGTGTAGTCTGGGAATGGTAATTTGCTGGTCACTTCCCTCTGATGGTTCTGTTATTGCTTTGCTCACTGCTGTTGACGTCGGTGGGCCCCACAGGTGACTTTCGTGAAGCGGGGAGGAGAAAGACGGTCACTTTCTCTCCAACCGCCTCAAACACCCGGGACCCAGGGTTACTGGGTTCTTGTCTCTCTCTCGGAAAAGAATTTCAGGAGTAGACAAGCAGTGAAGTAACAGACTTTATTTAGAAGGTCTTAGGGAAGGAGGAAGAGATAAGTGGAAAAGGAAAACCAGTAGGAGTAACGCGGGCTCCTTCAAAGATGGAGGGAGCCTTGAATGGACTATTGGGCTGTTTTTATAGGTTCTTTACAGCCTGCCCCCACCCACATGCGGTTTCTTTCCAAGTATACCAGGGAGATTGGGAGTGGTGATAGCCTTCTTTGGGGAACCTCCTGGGGAGGGGTCTATTATCCTCAGAGTCTGTTGAAGGTCTTATGGGGTGTGGTTCCTGTGTCCACAGGGTGGGTCAGTCTCAGGATTCTCCTCCCCGGAGACTTTGGTGATCTAAGTTTCATTGCCAGGGGCCTTTCCCTATCTACCTGCCTATATCACTGTATAGTTGTTGTTTTTGTTATTGTTTTTTAACTTAGTGCCTTACAGCTTTTGAATTATCTACCCAACTCTACTTTTCTCACCACTTCTGATTTAATATGTAGCAATGTAGAAATACAAATTGAGTCCAGAAAACTGTGTTATTTTCACATGGCATACAAAACTCATATGTAATCCTGGAAAAGCAGTGATCTGGGGAAAGTTCACGATCACAATCACGAAAGCTCCTTAACCACCAATTTCTCAGGTGGGCTCAGTAACATCTTATTTTGCCCTTTCCGTGAGATCTTAGAGGTCCATCTCGACTTGGCCCTCCTAACGATGTTGCACTGGGGGCTCTTCAGGGTCGGAAGAATGAGATTCAGCTTGTTACTAGATTTTGCATATGAATACACCATGGAAAGCTTGCAAGGCTGTCCCAGGTGGGTAGGAAACTCTCAGAAGATTGCCAGTTTCTCCCAGAGGGAGAAACAGGTTACATGATAGGTTCTGAGAGCTTGCTTTTAAGTCTCTCTCTGGATGTTTGCCGTTGATGGGATTACACACACCTGGGTTCCTCTGCTGGTACCTTTATGCATGAGGCCTGTCCGAACGTGTGGAGAGGGGCCTCCAGCATGGCTGTAGCTAGGTTCCAGTGGTCTTTGGCCGCCAGGAGCTCTGCTCGGGGTGGGGAGGGAAGCCAGAGCCCATCCCCTCCGAGGGACCCCAGGGAAGACAGCCAGGTGTGCAGGCAAGAGACTCTCTGCCCTGGGGAAAGTTACTAGAAGAAATTGGAATTATACTTCCCTCCACCATTATCTGGATTAAATTTGGAGCTGGAGTACAGAATGTACAGCATTTGCCTTGCACATGACCAACCTGGGTTTGATCCCTGGAATGCCATTGAGTCTCCAAAGCCCTGCCCAGTGTGATCCCCTGAGCACAAAGCCAGGAGTGAGTACTGAGCACTACTGAGTTTTGCCCAAAAACAAAAATAAAATATGAATTTGATATTTCCTGATGTGATTATAATGTTTGCCACTGAATATCTCTAGTTTGAAGAAAGAAAGCCAATGTACCAGACCATCCGAGCTTAATGGGAAAAGAAAAGGGAAAAAAATCAGTAAAGAATATTTAATTCCCTTATTTCTAATTACCCATTTGCTCTGCAATCTTCTAATCCAGGATTGCTATATAGGATTCCTATTGAATGCCAACTCCAATTGACTGGTAGCGACTGTCTGAATCAA
Organism: Sorex araneus; assembly: GCF_027595985.1. Lineage (NCBI taxonomy): Eukaryota > Metazoa > Chordata > Mammalia > Eulipotyphla > Soricidae > Sorex > Sorex araneus. The sequence continues at coordinate 51,233,288 of NC_073312.1, forward strand.
TGAAGTGAGAAGGATGCTGAGGCCACTTCGGGCTCAGTGGAAAAGAATGCCACAATTGATTAGTGATGTCTGTCAGCAGTTACTGCACATGTGCCACTCCTATCACCTATGATACAGTTGAGGAAATTTGCGTACTAAGATGAATGGCCAGGGAAGACAACCAGACTAGATTCTAGAATCGGTACATTTACCTTTGTAAATGAACAGATCGATTCTCTGATAACCAGTCTATCTCTGTCAGTTTCACCTGGGGCTGTTCATTTGGGTGAGCTGAGAAAATGGTTAGCTTAAACTAGCAATGCTTCAAATGCTACAAGTCCTGATACTGAGAAGCTGCTTATTTTAAAAGGCCCAGTTTATAGGATCCTACCACTCATTATCTTTGACTTGTCTGCCAAAGATGTCAAAAGATACAAAGTATTAACCACACCACTCCTTTTATTCCCTATTAAATATCTATCACATCTCATTAGGGGTAAGAAGTCCATATATAGATAGATAGAGAGAGAGAGAGAGATACTACTTGATATGTATACTATATAATATATATACATATATATGTATAGTTTTCAAAAATATAAACTTCATTATTTTTTAGTATTCTGATGGCAGGACTTCACGACAATCCCTTGATATTTGAATGAATACTTAAAATTAAGAACCACTACAGAAACAAATGTAAGTCTTGCTTTATGTCTGGAAACCTTTCTTTTCCACTGAGGAGAAAGCAAATAATCAGACTTGCAGAACAGGGGTCAATAGCTCAGAAGAAGATCCCAGAAAGTAAAGTTCATCAGACTACTCTTACAAGAAATGCCATATTGCCGGTACTCTCAGTAACACAAGGGATAGATTGTGTGAGGGGAAGAATATGGACATAGACAACTCAGAATCTGTGAGTGCTTCAGAGAAGGCAAAAACGGATTTTTTGAAAAGTCTTAATCAATGTATTTCTCTTCTATTTCCTTTCTCTGTTTGGAAAAGATCTATCTGTAGATAAATTTAAAGAACTTTTCTAGCAAAGCTTTGTTTTATCTTGGCATCATTTTTCTTTCCTGTTGGTTTATAAAACATTAGTGCCTTTTCCAATTGATGATGCCATAGAGTCAATAAAATAGAACAGAATCTATCAGTAGCTCTAAAAATAAGTGAGGGACTTGTTGAAGCAAAAATATGACTATTCATAGGTTGTTCAAGTTCTCTCAGCTAGTTGTTACATATAGGATTAGTATTAGAATTAATGAGACTTTAATTCTTACCTAGATCATTTCAATATCACTTGGGGTCATATTTCATGAAATTTGGCTTTAAATTATGAACCCTATGGCCAACTAAAATGGTCAGCCTTACATGAGCCTTACATGTAGCCATTTGATAGGATAAATCAATAAAGTTGTTCTCTGGGCATATGTTTGACCACCTAAGCACAAGTGTTAGATGTCAGCATAGCTATGGAAGAAAGAATGTGTAATGCCAAGTGTCACAGTGAGATTTTGTTTCCTCATTATCAACTATGACTATGTGGTAATATTCACTGGTCTACTTGTGTGTCTCTCTTTTTCTTTTCATCTTTAATTTTATTCTATCATCAAAGAAACTTTATCCTAAGTAAATTTTTATAACTAATAATCATGATGCAAATAAATAGGTTGAACCATAGAAAAATCAACATAACTTTACTATTTTTAGGGTTGAAGTTATAGTACAGTAGGTAGGGCATTTATTTGCCTTGCACATAGCTGACCGGGGTTTGATTCCCCAGCATCCCATCTGGTCCCCTGAGCACCACTAGGAGTAATTCCTGAGACAGAGCCAGCAGTAACCACTAAACATCGCCAGGTGCGCTCCCCACACCCAGAATTTTTAAAAAATTACCACTTCTGGTACAAAATCTGTAAGTGCGTGTGATTCAGCTAGCCAGATATTCATGTAAAGCAGCGAAGATGAAATCTGTATTGATTGCCTAAATAAAATAGCTCCTCCATTTGAGCATCTCTGCAGAGCCTCCAAATATCATTTTGGGGGTGGAGAGTTCCCTGTAAAGGCCTTCATCTGATCTCTGTGTATACAATATTATGTATTTTTTAATTTAATAAACTTTTATTGCACAATTAATATCATCTAGCCACCATCCTTAGTCTTGGATACAGAGATTAGTGAATCAGCATCATGACTCTCAGCAGTACACAGTCTAGAAAGGAAGACAGGCATGGACATAATTTTAGTACAAAATAGCAAGCAACATAATAGATATAAATAACATGCTGAAAAGGTACTCACCCTGCCTGGCAAAGCAATAAGACTTCAGAGGTGATATTTGTGCTAGTTCTTGAAGGTGGTATTTATGTTAGTACAGTAATTAACCTGGCAGAAAAGAGAAGACTCATACAACTTGACTACCAGAATGAATGGCTTGTTTAAAATTGCAGAAGTACAGCAAAAAATTGGATGTGCCTGCAGACCCTCTATGTGATTAGGACATGTGGTACAGTTGACAAAGTAATAAGAAATGAGATCAAATCCCAAATCCCATTTATAAAAAGTATTTTATGTAAGGCTACATTTTATTAAGCTGATGAAGAAGTCACTTTCATGTGAATTAAATTAGCTTAGAAGTAAAACTTCTTTTTCTGCTTTGAGTTATGATATCAAGTCCAGTCATCACCTAAGTTTGCAGAAATGTCACAATAGAAACCCTGGAATATCAGCTTCTGCAGGCAACACTCCTTCTCAACCGCCCTGGCAAATACATGAGCTGAGCAACCTGGATTCTCTAAGCGGTGGCTTCAGCCCTGTCCTCTCTATGAAACACAACCATTGAGCTCTGATCCTTCACTATAGCTAGAAGAATAAAGATTGCATTATTGTGGGAAATTGTGACATAGACAGTTGCATGTTCCTCTGTGGAAGGGCTCAGGAAGAGCAAAGGAGATTACCTATACATACTTCATGTTTCCATATTTTTCTCATTGGGTAATTGCACCCAATAGTGATTTCACCTGAGTGCAGCAAAGTCGATTCCTTGTAAACTGCAGAAGATCTCATCAGTGGCCCAGTTTTCCAGCTCTGAAATTTGGCTTCTGACATTTACCACTCATCAAATGAAATGACACAGCACTGTTATGAGTGCTAGTAATATTACTAGCCCACCCTGTGGTTGAACCTTTTCTCTTAAGCTCCCTTCTATTTAGTAATTATGTAATGTTTAATAATACCTTCTTTCATCTACATGAAGACATCAACTGGAATGTATAAAAAATTTTCCACAAATGACAATGAAGAAATATGTGTGCATTAATTATACATAGCTACAAACATACATAAGTTTACACGTGAATAGCCCTTCTATATGAATCAAGGCTAGATGACAAAATATCTTGCTCTGTTTTAAAAATTATGCAATTATACATGAGTATACACTTAAATATATGGGTGTATGGGTATGAATGTATATGTATAGATGAATTTTTTCACTTAGGTATATTTTCCAGATGCATAAAACAAAGTGACTATCAAGCAGTTTTGTTTTATTTTTACTTAAATCAAGTCTCTATGGAAATGTTTTCCAAAATCTTGGGAGTGTGAGTTCTGGAGTGAGCCTGCTCTATTCTAATTCCTATTTCTTCACCTCCTAGCTTTATGTTATTAGGCAAGCTGCAACCTTTCTGTCTCAACTCTATCATCAGTAAAAGAGACTAGTAACCACATATCAGGTTGCTGTTGAATCAGTGGGGGAGTGCATTAAGCATTTATCGCGCAGTAAGCATGCAAAAAATACTAGTAATTAATACCTTTACCATCTTGTAATTAGTTCCTGGATACTAGATCCATCATCATGGGCTTTCTTGATTGCAGGAGAACTTACAGCTGGCACCCTCGGGTCCATTAAGAACTGCACACTCACTAACTTCTTCACTAATTGGGCCCAACCTGTAGGTTTCTTTTGAGTCCTAGATGGGTTTTGAGTGTGTATGCATCATCCCTTGCCTTCAGAACAATCAGTTGTCACATTTTGAAGTCACTAACATTTAGAAAACTAACCATTTCGTTCCCTACACTAATAGATCAAATGTATTAAGATTTCCTCTAACGTAGAATTGTATGATTTAACATCCAAGTCTGTGCGTCAGTGTCAGCACTAAGAGTTGTCTATTTTAGCCCATTTACACAATGGAATACTATGCAGCTGTTACAAAATATGAAGTCATGAAATTTGCTTAAAAGTGGATGCTTATGGAGAGTATCCTGCTAAGTGAAATGAGTCAGAAAGAGAGGGACAGACATAGAAGGACTGCACTCATTTGTGGAAAATAAAATATCATAATATAAGACTGACACCCAAGGATGGGCTGGAGCAATAGCGGAGAGTGTAGGGCATTAGCCTTGCATGCAGCCGACACAGGTTCGATTCCTCTGCCCCTCTCAGAGAGCCCGGCAAGCTACTGAGAGTATTTTGACTTCACGGCAGAGCCTCACAAGCTACCCGTGGCATATTCTATATGCCAAAAACAGTAACAAGTCTCACGATGGAGACGTTACTGGTGCCCGCTCGAGCAAATCGATGAACAACGGGATGACAGTGATACAGTGATACAGTGATAGTGACACCCAAGGATAGTAGAGACGAGGGCTAATGAATATTGTTCCATGATTGGAAGTCTGCCTTATGAGCTGGAGAGAAAGCAGCTGGGATAGAGAGGGGATCACTAAGTCAATGATTGCTCGGGATGGGAGATGTGTGCTAAAAGTAGATAAAGGACCAAATATGATAGCCTCTCACCATCTGTATTACAAACCATAATGCCCATAAGTAGAGAGAGTAAGAGGGAAATTGTCTGCTATGGAGGCAGGGGGACGGGTGGGATAGGGTGAGGGGAGGGATACTGAGGACATTGGTAGTGGAGAGACGGGTGTTCAATTATTGTATTACTGAAACTAAAACATGAATTTTTTTTATTTTTTTTATTAGTGAATTACCATGAGGGTATAGGTACAGCTTTACACATTTTCGTGCTTGTGTTTCCATCATACAGTGTTTGAAAACCCGTCCCTCCACCAATGCCTATTCTCCACCTACAATTAACCCAGTATCCCTCCCACCCCCTAGTCCCATCCCCCCACCCCACCTCTGTGGCAGGGCATTCCCTCCTGTTCTCTCTCTCCTTTTGGGTGTTGTAGTTTGCAATAGGGGTATTGAGTGGCCATCGTGTTCAATCTATAGTCTAATTTAAGCACGCATCTCCCTTCCTGAGCGGGTCCCCAACCACATTTTATTTGGTGTTCCCTTCTCTATCCGAGCTGTCTTTTCCCCCAGCATGTGAGGCCGGCTTCCAAGCCATGGAGCCAACCTCCTGGTACTTATTTCTTTTTTTTTTTTTTTTTTTTTTGCTTTTTGGGTCACACCCGGCGATGCACAGGGGTCACTCCTGGCTCATGCACTCAGGAATCACCCCTGGCGGTGCTCAGAGGACCATATGGGATGCTGGGATTCGAACCCGGGTCGGCCGCGTGCAAGGCAAATGCCCTACCCGCTGTGCTATCACTCCAGCCCCTCCTGGTACTTATTTCTACTATTCTTGGGTGTTAGTCTCCTATTCTGTTATTTTATATTCCACAGATGAGCGCAATCTTTCTATGCCTGTCCCTCTCTTTCTGACTCATTTCACTTAGCATGATACTTTCCATGTTGATCCACTTATATGCAAAGTTCATGACTTCATCTTTTCTAACAGCTGCATAGTATTCCATTGTATACTTGTACAAACTTGTACCAAAGTTTCTTTAACCAGTCGTCTATTTTCGGGCACTCAGGTTTTTACCAGATTCTGGCTGTTGTAAACTGTACTGCTATGAACATGTAAGTGCAGATGTCATTTCAACTATACTTTTTTGCTTCTCCGGGATATATTCCCAGAAGTGGTATTGCTGGGTCAAATGAGAGCTCAATTTCTAATTTTTTGAGAAGCGTCCATATTGTTTTCCAAAAGGGTTGAACCAGTCGGCATTCCCACCAGTAGTTTAGAAGGGTCCCTTTCTCCCCACATCCATGCCAACAGCGGTTGCTTTTGTTCTTTCAGATGTGTGTCAGTCTCTGTGGTGTGAGGTGGTATCTCATAGTTATTTTGATCTGCATCTCCCTGATGATTAGTGATGAAGAGCATTTTTTCATGTGCCTTTTGGCCATTCATATCTCTTCCTTGAGAAAGTTTCTGTTCATTTCTTCGCCCCATTTTCTGATGGGGTTGTATGTTTTCTTCTTGTAAAGTTGAACCAGTGCCTTATATACCCTTGATATCAACCCCTTATCAGATGGCTATTGGGTGAATATCCTTTCCCATTCTGTAGATTGCCTTTGTATCCTAGTCTCTGTATATCTTTTGTGGTGCAGAAGCTTCTTAGTTTAATATAGTCCCATTTGTTTATCTCTGTTTCCACTCGGTTGCTCAGTGGCGTGTCATCTTTGAAGATACCTTTAACTTCAATATCGTGGAGGGTTTTTCCGATCCTGTCTTCAATGTACCTTATATATTGTGGTCTGATGTTGAGGTCTTTAATTCATTTTGATGACTTTTGTGCATGGTGCCAGGTCAAGGTCTAAGCCCATTCTTTTGCATGTGGCTGTCCAGTTATACCAGCACCATTTGTTAAAGAGGCTTTTCTTCAGCCCAACTACACAACTGCACTTCATCAAATTGCAGTTTGCCATTTGGGTTAATTGCCAACCCACCAAATTGTCACAGATTAATACTCACCTATGTTGTGCGACCCCATGAATACTCTCAGCCCAGTAGGACCACAGCAAATCTGATGGGAAAGTTGCACAGACCACCAAGTTCAATAAACTAAAATATTATCAGGGAAGGTTAACTCTCACTAACTAGAACAGATCCTCAGACAAGGACTTTAATAACATCTTTGAAAGATATAACATTTATGACAAATTAACTATTATTCATTAATATTTGATCATTCCATTTGCTTTTGTATCATAACAATTAGAAGTAAATCTCTTTGTGCCTGCCAAAGGTCAGACCGGGGTGGTGGGTGGGAAACCGTGCATTGATGGAGTAAACTCACACTGGTGGATGAATTATTGGTAGGATTGGTGTTGGAATATTTAAGGCCTGAAACAATTGTATTATGAGCAACTCGTTAAATTATGGTGTTAAAATAAAATGTTTTAATTAAAAAAATTAAAATGTTTCTAAGAAAAAACTGATGACCTAGATTTTTTAAAAATTTCATGTGACTTATAAACAAGGAAGAAAACAATGATCCTTATATGACTCTTTGTGGCTTAAGGGTAAAATATTGTATGAACAAAGCTGATTAGTGAAGAATGAAAAAATATGCAAACAAAAATTAAAAAAATAAAGAGGCTTTTCTTGCTCCTCTTCACATTTCTTGCTCCCTTATCAAAGATTAGATGATCATACATTTTGGGTTGTGTGTAGGGATAGTCCACCCTGTTCCATTGGTCTGCTGTTCTGTCTTTGTTCCAGTACCATGCTGTTTTAATAGTTACCGCTTTGTAGTAGAGTTTAAGGTTAGGGAGGGTGATGCCTCCCATCGTCTTTTTCCCAAGAATTGTTTTAGCTATCCATGGGTGTTGTTCCATATGAATTTCAGGATTGCTTGATCCATTTCTTTGAAGAATTTCATGGGTATCCTTATAGGGATCGTGTTGAATCTGTATAATGCTTTAGGGAGTATTGCCATTTTGACAATGTTGATTCTCCCTATCCATGAGCAAGGGATATGTTTCCATTTCCCCATGTCCTCTTTTATTTCATGGAGCACCATTTTATAGTATTCTTTGTAGAGGTCCTTTACTTTCTTAGCTAAGCTGATTCCGAGGTACTTGATTTTCTGAGGCATGATTGTGAACGGGATTTCTTTTTCATGTCCCTTTCCTCTGTCTCATTGTTTGTGTATAAGAAAGCCAGCAAACATGAAAGTTTTGTAACTGTAGCTCACAGTGATTCAATAAAATTATTTTCTTCTGACTTCAAGATCATTGACTATGAAAAGACATATACTGCATAATTTTACTTCTATGTTGAATCTAATACAGTCTAATACAGTCAAACATATAGAACAGAAATAGGTCAGTGATTGCTAAGAATTTCAGGGAGGGGGAAATGGGAAGAGGTTGCTTCAAGGGTACGAACGCTACATGCTGTAAGCCAAAATCCTCACGTCCAAACTCCATCGCATCTATTTTATTTCCTGATTTGTATGTGTGATTTTTTTTTATTTCAAGTATTTTAAGTAAATATTTTTTTAATTTAGGCACCATGACTTAAAAAGTTATTTACAGTTGAGTTTTTGGTCTGTAATTTTCCAGCACCTATCCCATTATCAGTGTCAACTTCTCTCACTCAGTGTCCCCATTTTCCCTCCCACCCCCTAGCTGCCTCCTTGGTAGGCACATTTTTTTTTATTTGGTTATTGTGGTTTGGAGCTCTTGCTTTCAGTTTTGTTAGTTCAATAGTTCGTATATATAGTTATATATCTGCGTCATTTTAAAATAAGCTAATATTTATGGGCCTTAGTACTTCCCATTAAAAACACTAAGTGAGGCCCCTCTGAGCCTAAAGACTTTGATTCCAGAGACCTAACACATTCGGGCATCCAGCGCAGCAGCTAATAGAAATGCACTGGGACTGCGAACTGGGCTACAACTCTGTGCTGCCCGGGGGTGGATTTTTTCCTCCCCACCCTGTCTTCCTGCACGGAAAACGGCGGCTTGGCGGCACCCACATGGCAGGCGCCATCTTCTAAGACTCCAAACCCAGAGGTATTCGATTTTTACACTTGGGGCTCCCAGGGACTCATGGGAAGGGGGCGTAACCGGCACGCCCTCGGCCCAGATAAATCCGGAGCCGCTGAGCGTGAAGCGGACCCTCTGCGCCTAAAGACTTTGATTCCAGAGACTTCTTACAGCAATGCACTGGGACTGTGAGCTGGGCTATGCAATTTCTGACAGAATTTCCCCTGGACTTTATACAGAAATCCAAAACTGCACGGACGCAGCAGCGTCTGCGCGACTTAACATTTATAATTGTCAGCAATGTGAAACGGTTCCTTTTGAACAGGTCTGACTTGGGGGGGGGGGAAACTCCAAATAATAACAGTAAGTTTTTGTTGAAATATTGAAGGTTATTAATGTAGCAGCCACCTCTCTGGACTGTTAACTAAGCAAAAGCCCCACGCTGGCCAATGCGGCGTGGCGTACACCATACTATGAGGCGCGGGAAGGGGGTTGAGGGGGAAAAAAAAAAGGGAAAAGGAAAAAGAAAAAAAAAGGTTATGTACTTGTAGCAGTGGGGCTACATATCTCTTCATTCCCAGCAATGGAAAACTAATTATCAAATGCTTCCTTGGTAGTAGGTCTGTCTCTCTTGGGTGGAAACTCCAACAACTATAGTGATTTTTGTGTTGAATTATGGAATGTAATCAAGGTAAAGAGAAAATGAAGTGAAATTCATTAGTTATACAGTAGGGGGTAAGGGGTGGGGGTGGGGGGTATACTGGGGTTTTTGGTGGTGGAATATGGGCACTGGTGAAGGGATGGGTGTTTGAATATTGTATAACTGACACATAAACCTGAGAACTTTGTAACTTTCCACATGGTGATCTAATAAAAAGTTAAAAAAATTAAAAAATAAAAAAATAAAAACACTAAGTGAAAGGGGGCTGGAACGTTAGCACAGCGGGTAGGGCATTTTGCCTTGCACGTGGCTGACCCAGGTTCAATTCCCAGCATCCCATATGGTCCTCCGGCACTGTGAGGAGTAATTCCTGAGTGCAGAGCCAGGAGTAACCTCTGTGTACTGCTGGGTGTGACACAAAAAGCTAAAAAAAAAATAAAAATAAAAACGCTAAGTGAGAGAAATCCATACTATCACTTGTAGACTTATGTGAATGGCATCCCCTGAAGTTGTACAGAGATGGTGTCCTGAGTCAGATTGCCTTTGTAACTGGTTTTAACAATCTGATTTTTAAAGAAGAATTTTAATGTATCAGTGGCTTAATTATCTCAGTGGCCATGGTAAACTATATTTTCATTCTGATCATTCTGACTGTGAATGCTTTATGACAATATTCATCCTAGGTTTGAAGCTAGTTTGGGGCATGCAAAGAATTTCAAATTATTTATATTGCTATCCTCAAGTAAGGAGGTAAAACATAGCTCACCACGTACTTTTTCCACCACACTCCTGGCCGCTTTCCCCACGCTGGGGCCGAGTCTCACGCATGAGTGAACATATTCCTGGACTGACACATTATCATAGAGGGAAATATATTATATATATATTATATATGCATATATATATATATATATATCTCCTCTCGGAGAGTCTGGCAAGCTACCAAGAGTATCCCACCCACATGGAAGAGACTGGCATGCTCCCTGTGGTGTATTTGATATGCCAAATACAGTGAGAATAACAGGTCTCATTCCCCTGACCCTGAAAAGAGCTTCCAGTTGTTGGGAAAAGCGAGTAAGGAGAGGCTGCTAAAATCTCAGGGCTGGGGCGAATGGAGACATTATTGGCGTCTGCTCGAGTATATAGGGATGACAGTGATACAGTGACAGTGAATATAAATGTATATATTTATGAGTAAATGAGTATATGTTTTAAGAGTAAAATGTTACCACACACCTCCACAAAAGTGCCAGTATCCCTCCACTATTATCCATAGGCTGTCCCTTTCATGCCTTAAAATATTTTTTTCTCCAGGATATAGCCTTGATGCCTTTTTCATATTCCTATATTACTAACCTGATTCCAAGGTAAAATAAATCCCGGCCTTCAATTGATGTTCCCCTTTTGATTCGCAAGTAGCATATTTCTACATTTTAAATCTTTCTGATGTAGGTTTTCAATTTTTAGATTTTAAAACATTATATTGCTCTTATTTTGGTTCTCAGTCTTGTCCCTTTTTCTAGTCAAGCCTCTTTTTGAACATGCATGCACAGACACATTCACATTCATTCACACCATGACCTTCCCCAGTTTTCTTTTTCTTATTTTTTTATTGGACACTAGACTTCAATATTTATTTATTTATCATTTTAAAAATTATTTTATTTTATTGAATTACTGTGAGATATAGTTACAAGCTTTTATGTTTGAGTTGCAATCACACAATGATTAAACACCCATCCCTCCACCAGTGCACATTCCCCACCACCAATATCCCCAGTATATGCCCCCCTTTCCCACCCTCCCACTGCCTCCATGGAAGACAATATTCTCCATACTCTTTCTCTACCTTGCCCAGTTTTCTAAGTGCATTTTGTTTTCTTTTGCCCCGAGACTGTATTTACACATGCTGCTTCTCCTCTTTGGAGAGCCCTCGCTGTTTCCTTGACTGGCAAATGCTTTACAATAACTCAGACTCATGTGAAATGACTCATCACCTCCCTTTTGAAACTTCCTCTATCCCAGTAGAATTGGGTTGGACCCTCCGATGTGTTCTAGTTGCTCCTCCTGTTTTACTGGAGCAATAGCACAGCGGGTAGGGCATTTGCCTTGCACTTGGCCAGCCCAGGTTCAATTCCTCCGTCCCTCTCAAAAAGCCTGGCAAGCTACCTAGAGTATCCCACTCAAATGGCAGAGCCTGGCAAGCTCCCTGTGGCGTATTCAGTATGCCCAAAACAGTAACAAATCTCACAATGGAGACGTTACTGGTGCCCGCTCGAGCAAATCTATGAAAAACTGGAGGACAGTGATGCAGTTTTACCCATTGTCAACCAGTAGACACACGACATACTATCCGTCATGCTGAACTGGAAAGGACACAGCTCATGAGACTCCTTTGTATCCACCTTGTTTGCCACATAACGGGTACTTAATCAGTGGTGACTGATTTTCATGAATATCATTTCCCCTCTAATTTGAAAAAAAATGCCACTGTGCATGAATGCTTGAAACTAATTTAGCATTTTATGACCCACTAATTTTGAAGTTCAATGTGTCTCTTACTAAATAACTGAAAATGTAAGCATTAAAAACACTAAGCATTAAAAACACTTTGTGGTCAAGTGAAGAGAGGAATTTGGTTGGGGAGGGAGGTGTCATGGTTTTGTTTTTGGGGTCTTGTTGCAGTTGCAGGAAGTCTGTTTCCCCAAGTGAGAAGCCTTCCCCAGGTGAGTATTGACATGATGATTCAGTAGCACCTAGCTTTCTACACTGTGGCTTACAGAATTGAATACAGGTGGTCATGAAAAATTGGCAACAGTAAAAGGTTGCTAAAAGTGCAAGAGCCAAAAGTAAATTGAAATTGAAATGCATCATGAATTCAAGGTATTTCTTTTAACACTTGCCTGAGTTGGATTTAAAAGCATCTGCCAGTGGAAAAAGTTTAAGAAGCCCTGCAATAGAGCACAGAATGTCAATTGTAATCTTTTCTTTTTTCATTCCGTTTTTAAAATATTTTCAGGTTACAAATGCAGTTTCCAACTGTCCTGGCCAAATGATTCTTCACCTGAAACCTTTCCTTGTGTGTGGAGGGGATGGATTTACTCAGTCCAACTTTGATGGCTGCATCGCTTCTGCCCTACGTGTTCTGGAGAGTTTTAAGACTCATATTTAGTTCCTGTGTCCTTATTCCCTACATGTACTTGGGGAATTTGTTTTCACCATTTTCTATTATCAAGTATTTTGTTTTCTGTTTCATTTAGAGAGACTATTAGGAAATTTTTCTTCACTTAGTGTCACTTTTCATATGGAGTATAAAATCAATTTTATAATTTTGACAGTTACAGCCTATGCTAGAATGAAGGTTCCTTGTATTTTATACCTTTTGTCACTTTTCCAAACCTACACAACTCCTCATCGAGGAAAAGGAATGCTTTAGAATAACAAGAATTCTTTCCCCGAGTTATGTCAAACCAGGGGGACTATTCATGCACTCAAGTCTTTATTATGGGTTTAAAGCTTCAGTCAAATAATGAATCCTCATTACCAAATTTTAACTCTTACTTTAAAATTTCAAGTATAAGTTGAAATTCAGGGTAGGTTGAATTCAGCCTACCTGATTCAAGGTAGGTTGGGGTTTTTTTTGTTCTTGTTTAATTGCTGAAGCACAGCATTTCTCCAAACTGCAAAAGGCAGGCTGTAGTTTTTGTTTCTCTCAAGCAATGAAATGATTCTGAGCAGTAGGTCATATGTGGTGTCATCTGGAAAATGGCAGTTTGGAGGGCAACTTGACAAATCTCTTTTAAAATTTTCAGAAAACAACCAATTGCTCTTAACTTTCCAAGTCACACAATACTTTTTTCCCAATCTTAATATGAAAATTAAATATTAAAGAGACAGAAAATATATTGATCTTTACCTTTTAGTCTCTCCTATGGCTGTTACTGTTACCTTTATGTGCTCTCCAGTACGTGCTGTGGCATTTCAAGCCTGTCATTTTTAATAAATTCAATACCAAAAAAAAATCACTGAACCAGAAAATAGATGTACTTAAAATAGTTCAATATTTGCCAACTTAGTGGCTCAGCATATCACCCATCTGCTTCAGTGACAACCTTGTGACTTTCTGGCAGTAAGAAAATTGATCCCCAACCTTCCAAACAAGTGACCTGTTGCTAATTTTAAAAAGTAGAATGGTGAGTTTTATTTTATTATTTTGAAAGGAAAGAAGTATTTGCAGCTTCTCAAAGAAATAAAAGTTCAAAAGAAGTTTTATTTTATTGGGAGTACTTAATGTGTCATACTTTCATGTCTACTATCAAACATATAAACACACAAGCATGAGTAGAACTTGTTTATGCATTTACAACGTAGTCTTTGTCATGTTATTATGTATGTGTGTACATAGATATTTTTCAACACTCAGTTGATGGTAAACTGAAATGCCTACAGATGATTAATCTTCCTTCATTTTTATAACAGAAAATAAAAGGTAAATTAAAGCATTCTATCATATGATTAAAAATATTGAGTCTATTTCTTATGTATGTGTGTTGTCAGAGATCTAACCCAGGACCTCACACATGTGAGGTATGTGCTCTACCTCTGAGTCCCAGGCCTGACCCCAGAATTTTTTCATTTATTTTTATTATTTTGACTCATCTTTGCTTCACATTTATCTCTCTGTTGACTTCCCTCTTAAAATATGGTATAAAATTAAGTCAACAGAATTGACTATTTTATTTCATTTAATATAATTTAGGAACTATTTGGCTGAAAGATGACTGATATACAAGGATGATGTTATATTTATCTGTTGGATTTATATCCTCCAATAAAGGGAGAAAATAATTTATAGGGATAGGGTAGGTTAATTAGAGAAAGTACTATCTTTAGCCATTAGTGATAACTTTCAGTATCTATTCAGAATTCTGTTTCTTCTTTTGAGAAGATATGGAAATATGGGAAAAATACCCAATCCTGTTTACTATGTAGATCATTTTACTGGGTTATTTTAATCATTCTGAAATATTTTTATCTTTCGATCCATCTTGGCTAGAAACAGACTAATTCATGTTCTAATAAGGAAATAAAATATATCAAGTGTTTACAAGTCTTATTTTCTCTTGCCTCTTCCCCTTTGGAAAAGAAGTGGATATGGGATTATCTTGGTCAGGAAGCAGTCCCAGAGGAGTGTGAAACTCAGATGGCCAGGATGCCCTCAGAGACCTCAGGGCCATGATATCAGACTCCCCTGGGAAATAGGGGTCAGCACCATTTAAAACCATTGCCAAGGTGTATGTATGTCAGCCCCAAAGGATCACACAACATCACAGTATTTCCAAACAAGAACTTTTATTAATCAAGTAAGCCAAGGAGAGCTGCTCTGTTTTGAAAGGAGCATATTCAAGTGAGAAACGACTTGAGCAGCGGGGTGATTTAATACTTGTTAGCTGATAAATATAGCCTTTGCAGGAATAAAACTTTATGATGCAGTGTTGAAAAGCTTAATTACTAAACTGTCTATGCATGTCTTGCTCAGGCAGCAAGGGTGACAAATTATAGCAGTGGAATAGTATTTTTCACCTTTGGCATTTCTGAAGGGGAAAAGTATGTCTAAAAACATCAAGAAAGCAGTAATAATCCCAGACCAGATATTACAGAGAAAAAAAAGAGGCACTTCATTGAGTCACCAAGCCTTCTGTGCAAAATGCCATCATCCCCACCCCACGCCTACCCACTACCTAAAGTAAAAAGAACAAGGTCAATTTATTTTATACTCATCCAAGTATGCATATATATGCATGTATATGTGTGTATATATGTATATACATATATACACACTCACACCTCTCATTCTCCTAACTCTCTTGTGAAATAAGTAGACAAAGTAATTCTTATTCACATTTGACAATTGAGGAAATCAAGGCATAAAGATTGGCCAACCGAGGTCACAAAATGAGAAGTCAGGACAGGAACCCAGGCCTCCCATGACCCATTTCTATTTACGTGGCACCATGCTGCTGCCAGATGAACATGATAATTAAAGCTGAACTGAAATATGAGTTGGAGGTACAATTAGCACCATGTGGTCTTCTTATTGATGTTTCATTTCAGAGAGCTAGCACTAATCCTAATGTGATATAAACAGGAGTCTAATATGGAATAAAGTCTCCATAAGAACTGGCAAAATGATTTATATCCCTGTTATTTTCATTTGCTAGCTTATTTCCTTCTTTGGGGGCACTTGCTGTGAGAAATAGCTGTATTACTGAAACTCAGCCACACTCTCTTCTTTAGCACAGAATCACGCTCTGTTCCTTCTCTCCATCTGTACTTCTCATTTCTTCATTCCCTTTGTTTGAATATCCTTTCCTGTCCTCTAGCATATCTGTCTCCTCTATTATCTCTTTCTGCCTTAATGTATTTTCTCCTTCTCTCTTCTTCTCCTATGCCTAAGTCTCCATTTTCAAAACCTGGAATATAAATACTATTTCATTTTTATGTGATGCTCAGTGATTTGTGTGATTTCTTCTCCACCCCCTCTTTTAAAATTTAAAGCAGCCAGCCCTGTTTTTTATCCAAGCTAAATGTGCAATCATTATTTTGATTTTCAAATAACACAATAATTTAAATTTGACTGTAGTTTTCAGGAATCACAGTGTGAATATTCTTTAAAAATGCATGCAGAGCATGATCGCTGACTCTGGAGTGGAAACAATGGAATATAATTATTAATTTGCACCCAAAACCCTGATTAAGAAAAGATAAAATCCACATACATGTAAGTGCAAGTTCAGAGAATAAAGATGCTGTAGCTCATGAAATATAAGACTCCTAAAAGTAAAAGCAAACAAGAACATGTTTCTGAGAGAGAGAGTGAGAGAGAGAGAGAGAGACTACAGATGAAAAGATACATCAGAAAAAAAAATATCCAGTAAACTATACTCCACCTGGGCAGATATGACTCAACCTCAGGAATCCAAATGACATATCAGTGTAGCTAGGATGAATTCTGTATGTGGAGAAGACTTAATGGAAAGTAGAAAAGGAAAATGGCTTAGCAAACCTTACATCAGTTGGTGCAGAATTGAGCTGCTGTATTCCTGCCTAGAAAGTATTTATGCCAAGCCAATATAATTAGCGAAGGAAGCCAGCATGGTAGAAATGGTATTGTGTTGTGTCCTTTGTTTTTTCTCAATAAGACTAATTATAGTGTACCTAAGAATTCAGAGAAGAGAGTATCAAATGAACCTGCTAAGGAGAAAGCGTTAATTTAAAAAGACTTTTAGAATTATAAAACCTTAGAATGCTTCAGCTTAGAGGAAGCAGGAGACCATTTGACTTGACTAGCTTTTAAACATCTTGAATTTTTTAAAAATATTTTTTAATTTTAGGCACCATGATTTATAATACTGTTAATGTAGGATAACATTGCATTTGTCCTTTCAGCCTTGCCGCAGGGAACTTAGTTTATCTTAAAGCAATGTCCTTTCTGTATGGACACAGGAAGACAGTTAATATTATGCTTTGTAACTTGGGAGCTGATTGACTCCAGTAATATATACTCCTGGGCGTCTGCTTTCTCAACTCACTTGCCCTTAGTTCCTAGCACCCCAAAAGCAGGGTCCCAACGAGGAGCGTAATGGACCCAGGGCAAGCTGTGAGCTACCCTGACATCAAAATGGGCCAGGCCAAATCGCCACAATACTCAACTATAAGTTGAGAGCTTGGTTATAGACAAATGCTGTCATGATCCAAAAAGTAATGACGAGACTAGGACCCTGCTGGGGTTTTAGGAAGACTAACCTGGCCTGAGGACTGTAGTCTAGAAAATGTAGTGAATGTCTTCAGGAAGAATCAAACATTAAGTTTGATATATCTCTTACTGCGCTCATACAGAATGACATTGCTAGAACTATTAGAAGTAAATTTACTATAACTATTTAAGTGGATTACTAGCTGAGGAAAGAAGAAAGTGACACACCCTGAATGGGGTCCCGCCCTTAAGTGGATCTCCCAGTAATCTGGAGTAATCTCCTTAGATGAGATTTTGTTAATCTCCTGGAGGAGTGGTTTTACCCCTCTTTGTTGATTTGTTAATGTTCAACCCACCTTTGTGTCATCACCCTATGTGATTGCTGTATAAACTAAAACTGTAAGAGAAATAGAGGAGGAAGACACAGAAGTGGGGGAGAAGAAACAGAAGCAGAGCATGGAAGTTGGGAGAAGACACAGAAGCAGAGCACAGAGTGGAAGAGAATCATCAGAGCCAGAAGCAGGGGAAAGAAAGAACACAAAGTGAATGCTCCGGAGAGAGAGATCAGAAGAAGAGAGATCGGAAGAGACCAGAGGAGAGACAACAGAGACAGAGAGAGGTCTGAAGAGACCAGGGAAGAGACTACAGAGACAGAGTCAGACATAGAGAGACAGACAGAAGAGAGCACAGCAGTACACACAGAAACAGAGCACAAAGGAGGAGCCATCTCGATCCGGTCTATACATAGCGGCTCGAGAGCACTGAATGGGAGCATTGAGAGAGAGCACCGCCCCAAGAGCCCTCGAACACAACACACATCACATCATCACACACTCCACGCTCATTTGTATTTTTTACAAATTCATATGTTTCGATACCACACCCTTCACTAGATTGTTCACGTCCCTCTATCACTGTCCTGGTGTTCCTACCCCTCACCCCTCTGGTGTGGTAATCTCACTTATATAGACCAGTACTTAGTTTCTGTTATCTTTGGCCATTTGTTATTCCCCTACTATGGTTCTGTATATCCCACATATAAGGGGGATTATTCTGTATCTGTCCCTCTCCTTCTGACTGACTTCACTCAGCATATTTTCTAGATCCATTTATGTGGCAGAATATTGCATAATTTCATCTTTTCTTATGGCCAAGTAGTTTCCACTGCTTATATATAAACCATAGTTTCTTTATCCATTCTTGAATTTTGAATTATTTGAGAAGGGAAGGAAATCTGTGGATGCCTTAACAAAAAAAAAAAACTGTGAATATAAACTTCACTTTAATCACTATGTACTTCATGAATATTAACTTTGATAGACTTTAATGAAGAGTGACTTTATTTTAAACTTTCTTGCTGTCTTTTTACAAATAAAGTTTTCTTGGAACACAGCCTTGACCCCTTGAATATTTCTGAGTATATTAACTATGACTGTTTCTACAGCAACGAAGAAGAAATGAGTATTTGCAACAGAGACTTAATGGAACATGGAAAATGACTGACCTCTGGAAAAGAGAAAAGGAAAATGCCTTAGCAAACCTTTAATGTTTAAAATAAAGGATAAGTTACTATCTGGTCCTTAAAAAAAATTACTGATTCCTAATTTAGGGGGTCGCAAACCCTCCAAAATTTATTTTTAGACACTCCAGGGTCTTTGGATACCAGATGAAGAACCTCTAAATCTAGATCCCATCACTTTATGTAAATACAGCTTCTTCTTAAATCCACACATCTGGTCCATTGTTCTTTGATCTTAGGCCCCTGTTGTAAATCCTTCAAGGCTAACATTACAGCTTTGCAGTTAAGAACACGTCCTGTGGTGTTAAATAGTTCTGTATTTTAATCCAGACTTTACTCCTAATTGTTTGACCTTGAGGCATTTAAACAACCTCACAATCTTCTATAATCTGAAATATGAGCTAATGGTAACTCCCTCAAAAGATTGCTGAGACTCAAATACACATAAAATCTTTGTATAGTGCTGGTCACATAGTGTTTAATGAATGATAACAATGATAATGATGATGCAGAGGAGGGAGAAGAAGGAGGATTAAGAGCATGAGCAGATCCTCCCACTGCCTCTGAGAATCCTATAAAAGTCTCCACTTACTTTGAAAGTTGATGGTAAGAGTTTCTGCATTGATAGAAGTCCATAGTAAAACTCAGAAGATTAAAAGTTCCACTTTTCTGAGGCCCAGTTCCGCTGATAAAGTGCTTGCTTTGCATGTGGCTGACCTGGGCTCAATTCCCAGAACCCCATATAGTCGACCAACCACTACTAGGAGTGATCCCAAAGCACAGAGCCAAGAGTAAACTCTAAGCACCACTGGGTTTGGCCCCAGACCTTTCCCTTAAAAAACGAAGTTCAAACTTTCTGGGACATAAGAAATAGCTAAAGGACTTGCCTTGTTTGCAACTCACCCAGCTTGATCCCTGACACCACACAAGGTCCTTTGAGCACCGTCAGGAGTGATCCTTGAACTCTGCTGCTTGTGGTCCACACAAAAAGAAAATTAAAATTTCCAGTTTTCTTCAATACCTTGCTGACACAGAATATCATTGTGTCTACCTGAGACCAGCTGTGGGCTACTTTTGCCTGTTATAATAGAGAAGTAAATTTATTTGTTGGTTGGGGGAAAAGGGATAGATATGCCCTAATCTGGTTCTTGAACAGAAATTGGGCTAAGCCATCAACAAGAGTAGGGATGATGAAAAATAGAAGCATTCTCTGTGACTAATAGTGTCTTTTCCTTAACAAGCATGTGTGCTGAATGCAAAGAATTTCACACTTGGTTTGGATTCTGCTGAAGATTATTTACTTAATCTCTAAAAGACTGTGAAAACTGGGAGTGGTCATTGTGCATTCTTAACATGTTTGGGTAAGCATGTGAACTCAGTTCCTGGCCCTGGCCTTTGATTTTAAAAACTCAACTCCTAGTAAGCTCTATGGCATGAGGTCAGTACCATGAAATTCTAGATCTGCCACTTTCTAGATGTGTGATCTAGGGTTAGTTTCTGCTAGCTCTGACTCTCTGGATCCTCATCTATATATTGGGAATACTACTGATATTATTTGCCGTAGAATTATTCTGAAGATTATGGAATATAGATATAAGACATTTGGCATTATGCTCTGCACATAGAAAATAATTTTTTTTCAAATTCATTTCCTTTTAATTTCCTGGCACAGGTTTTTTTTTTTTAAATGACAGGGAGATATAGTTACAAAGTTGTTCATGATTGGGGTTTCAGTCATATAAGAAAGCAATTTATGTTGACTGCTATTATTATTTTTAATAGTTAAATATGACTTAAGAAAATTAATTCCTTCCCATTGCTGCACTGATGGACAGCTTAGAGCTAAGGAAGCCAGTTCAGTATAAAAATCTCATCAGGACTATGTTTACATACCACTGTAAGTTTGATCTCAGAGTCATTTTTCTTCAAAAAGTCTTAATGACTCTTTAGTAACAAATGAATAAATGCTATTATGGTTTATTGTTGTGCTCTTTAATATACCTGGCATAGCATCCTGCTTTTTCTCATCCAATCCATCTCCCTAATTTTGTGATATAATCACATGTGGGCTTATTTGTTCAGTATCTCCTGGAAGCCAAGTAGATTTTCAGCCAAGAGATTGAATAATGAACATTAAAACATTTTAGCTAAATGTTAAATAGCTCATCCATAACTTTCATTGTATAACAAAATAATATTTTTATTGCATAAGACTAAATAAAATGTTACTATAGTTAACTCAACCTATTTAGTTTTACTTTTTTAATATGGCACCAAGCATTTTAAATTATAAATGTAATTTACATTTTCTCCCCCCCCCACCGCTGGACAATGTGGATCTTATCCTTAGCACTCAGAATGTGGCCCTAGATGAGCAGCATGGGTGCTGATTAGCTGAGAGCTTTATAGAAATGAAGATTTTTTTAGGTCCCAGGAGAATAAGAAATTCTGCTAGAGATCTGCATCTTTGCAGAATTCCTCAGCTGACTTGTATTTATTGAGACTTGTAAATATCATTCTATTCCTTGTTTTACAGACAGGCAAACTGAGGGCCAGAGAGATGATGCATCAGATAGAGCTCTTGCCTTGCGTGCAACCAACCTGTGTTCAATCCCTGGTGCATTCCATATGGTTCCCCAGGTGGAAGTAATTACCAGAAATAATTACCAGGAGTAATTCCTTAGTGTACAGTCAGGAGTAAACCTTGAACACACTGGGTGTTGCCAAAAAAACATCCCCTACACCGAAAAAATAAAAATAAAAAGGCAAACTGAAACTTAGTCTGGTAACAACTTGTTCATGATTATCTAGAAAGTCACTTTAAAACCGGATTCCCCCATGGTCTTGATAATGCCAAATGGAGGGTAAGAAATATAGTACAAGGGCACTTGCCTTACATGCTGCCACCCCTGTTCAACCCCCAGCAACACATTTAATACCCCAATCACCTCCAGGAGCGATTCCTGATCACAGAGCATGGAGGAAGTCCTAAGCTGAGTGTGGCCCAAATACAGGAAAAGAAAAGCAAAGTTAAATTTAAAATAAATTTTAATTTAAAAGAAAAGAAAATTTTAATTTAAGAAAAATTAGATGTAATTTTCAAATTAAAAAATTAAATTTAAAATAAAATAAAAAATTAAATTCAAAATACAGTTAGGATAGAGAAGGGGCCACTATGACAAGATAGTTGGATATAATTACTCTGAACAAGAACTGAGTGCTAAAAGTAGGTAAAGGGATGTACATGATAACCTCTCATTACCTGTATAACAAATTATAATGCCCAAAAGGGGAGAAAAGAGAGAGAGAGAGAGAGAGAGAGAGAGAGAGAGAGAGAGAGAGAGAGAGAGAATGCCTGCCATAGAGGCAGGTTGGGGCAGGATGGGGGCAGATGAAAATGGTAGGAAGGAAACTGGGGGTATTGGTTGTGGGAAATGTACACTGGTGAAGGGATGGGTATTGGAACATTCTATGACTGAAACCCAATCATGAACAAGTTTGTAATTGTGTATCTCATGGTGGTGAAATTTTAAAATAGGAAAGAAGGGGAAAAAAGGGAGGGTGGGGGGGAGGGCAAGAGAAAAAGAAAGAAAGAAAGAAAGAAAGAAAGAAAGAAAGAAAGAAAGAAAGAAAGAAAGAAAGAAAGAAAGAAAGAAAGAAAGAAAGAAAGAAAGAAAGAAGGAGGGAGGGAGGGAGGGAGGGAGGGAGGGAGGGAGGGAGGGAGGGGGGAGGGAGGAAGGAAGGAAGGAAGGAAGGAAGAAAGAAAGAAAGAAAGAAAGAAAGAAAGAAAGAAAGAAAGAAAGAAAGAAAGAAAGAAAGAAAGAAAGAAAGAAGAAAGAAAAAAAGAAAGAAAGAAAGAAAGAAAGAAAGAAAGAGAGAGAGAAAGAGAGAGAAGGAGAGAAAGAGAAACAAAGAAAGAAAGAAAGAAAGAAAGAAAGAAAGAAAGAAAGAAAGAAAGAAAGAAAGAAAGAAAGAAAAGAAAGGAAAAGAAGAAGGAGAAGAAGAAGAAGAAGAAGAAGAAGAAGAAGAAGAAGAAGAAGAAGAAGGAGAAGGAGAAGGAGAAGGAGAAAAATGACCTCCTAAACTATTGCTACAAATAACATCCTTTTTTAATTATTGATTTTTTTTTAATTTTGCATTCCTAAGGAAACTAGGAATTGAGCTCCTATTTGACCCAGCATCTCCCCTTCTTGAAATATGCCCTAAGGGACTTAAAACACAGTGTAGAAAAACATCTACACTCTTAAATTCATTGCAACACCAGTCACAATAGACATAATCTGAAACAACCCAAATGCCCAAGAACAAATGATTGACTAAAGAAACTGTGGTACATGTATGCAATAAAATATTACTCATCTGTAAGAAAAGATGAAATAATGCTATTTGCTGCTCCATGGATGAACCTAGAGAATATCATACTGAGTGAAATTAGAGGGGAAAAGACCAACACAGAATGATTTCTGTCATATACTGGATATAAAGAATTTAACACAGTTAGGAAAAAATAAATGACCCAAAACAATAGAAAAAAAACACATGAGAGACAGTCTTCAGTAGGAAGCTTACCACTTGGGGGAGAAGGATGGGTAAGTGGGATAACACAGGGGAAGAGAACATTAAGACAATGTTGGAGGGAAGGGGTCACTCTGGAGAAGGAGGAGATACCAAAAGGTGGTAAAGTCTTAAACACAAAACCCCATCATTAACAGTAACATCAACCTCTATAAAGTGCCTTTATAGAGGCAGGCTGGGTTGGGGGAGGGGAATCAGACTCGGGGTACTGGTGGAGGACGGAGGATATTAGTGAAGAGATCGCTGTTGGAACATTGTATGTGTGAAACCCAGACAGGAAAAACTTTGTAATTCACAGTGACTAAATAAAATAATAAATAACATAGTTTGACTATGGTAAAAGGTCAAAATTTATAGTATAGTAAAGTATATCATTCTAATATCCATAAAGTATATTATGCTAATACCCTTTATGTCCTTAACAAAAATTGAAATATTGGCTTGAGGTAAGGAAGGATTCAGTGTGTGACTTCCTGTCTCAGTGGTTGTAGGATAATGTTGGTTTGCCCTTCCTCCCTGACTGCTGGGAGCTTGTGTTTGATGATTGCCCCTCAACCTGTCAATTGCCTTTATCTTGTGATCAGACTCTGACTTGTAAATATTGTCTTTCTCTTCTCCCTAATGTCCTTTGCATGGTTAGCTCTTTCAGAGCAATTGCTTTTTGTTTGGATACAGGAAGACAGTTAAAAAGACAGGCCTGTGGCATGGGAGTTGATTGACTCCAGATAATATTACCTCTTGGATATCCGCTCTCTCAACTTAAGCCTCAAGTTGCCCTTACCTCCTAGGTCCCCAATAACAGCGTCCCGGCAAGGGACTGGATGGACCCAGGGCAAGCAGTGAACCAGCTACCTTGGTATCGAAATGGTCCTGGCCAAAGTGCCCTAATGCTTACCTATAAATTAAGATCTTGGTCATGGACAAATTCTGTCATAATCCAAAAGTAATAACTAGATTGGGACCCTGCTGGGGTTAGAAATGATTCATCTGGCCTGAGCACTGCAGTCTGAGTCTGTAGTAAGATGTCCCCATGAGAGTCACCCTACAACCCTAAAAGTGTCTATTACTGTGTTCATACAGAATGGTCAATATTAGAAAGGAGAATTAAAGAGGTTAAACAAGTTAAACAAGTTGCAGGTCTAAAGACAGGAGAAACACACCTTAAGGGCTGTTTTGCCCTTGTGGGCTGCAGGTGGTCGGGAAGACTGAAAAAACATTTTAATTACACTTCCCATGGGGAGGTGTGGTTGGGGAGGCATGGTGAGAGAGAAGAAAAGGAGCGGCTGCAGAGAGACAAGGGGAGAGACAGCAGAGACAGAGATAGAGGAGACGGATACAGCAGGAAGAAAGAATTATGGGGTTGAAAAAGGGTGAGAGAGCCGGTGACAGGTAGAAGGACAAGTAGATTGGAGGAGTCAGAAGGAATGTTGACACAGAGAGAGACAGAAGAGGACAGAAGGTTGTGGGAGACACAGAGTTAGAGGGGAAGGTTGAGAAGGGTTAGAAGAGAAAGACAATATTTACAAGTCAGAGTCTGATCACAAATGGAGAGCTGGGAGTGACGAGAGATTGAATAAATGGCAACTAATCAGCTACCAGCTTGGCCCATGTTCTTCCTCCGTCCGTCCAAGGGAACAGCTGTCTTGGGTGGGGAAGCGGTTCAAGAGCACCGTGTGCGGGGATTGAGAGAGAGCCACCTGGAGAGCCCAGGAACGGAGGGGTTGACACAGCTCCAAGCGATGGGGCTTTCACAAGTGGTGCTTAGAAAATCACTTACAGTGATACTCAGCCTGTTGGGTGAGGCCAAGGTCTACGTTCAGTGATATTGTGTTGCTTGGACCCTGTGGTACCAGCCGTGCTCAGGAGCAGTAGTACCAGCAGTACCAGGAGTTAACTCATCTTCATACATGCAAGTCATGCATTCCAGCCTTTTGAACTATCACCCCAACCCCAAAGTTCAGCCTTTTTTGTTTGTTTTATTTTGGGGCCGCACCCAGTGGTCCCAGTGGGGCCGCACCCAGCTTACTACTGGCTCTGTGCTCAGGGGTTACTCCTGGGGACCATATGGCATGCCAGGGATCAAAGCCAGGTCAGTGACATGCAAGACAAAGCCTTTCATGCTGTACTATCCGGTTCCAAGTTTTAACATTTTAGAATAAAAATTATACAGATAATACTATATTTCATCTCTGTATTTCCTTCTTTTCTTCCTTTGTCACAAAGGAAAGTACTCCTATGTCTTTATTTTTATCAGGTATATTGCTCTATGGTAGCATTTCTACATTTTTATATTTGACTTTATATGCATATATACAAATTGGTAATGTTCCCTGAGTTTTTAATTTTACAGCATATTGCATGCAGTAATTTGAAAATTTTGTTCACTTCAGTATCATATTTTTTTTATCATCACTCCATGTTAACACCCTTAGTTGGTTAATACATATTCACTATTCTTCTATTTTGTAAATAAGTCTCAGTTTGTCTATTCCTCTATTGGTAAGCATTAAGCTGCTTTAAATATTTACTGCTCCCAACATTATTGTCATAAATACCTTTACACATGTCTCTGTATTCACTTGTGAGTTTTTGCAAGACATAATTTTAAAATATATTTAAACTGTTGTGAATTGAAGAAAGTGTTTTTGCCACACTACATGTTTAAAATAATTTAAAAATTATTTGAAATATTTTCCGAATTCCTGAAATGTCATTAAAATTTTTCTATTATTAAAATAGATTTATGATGGGATTAGGGAGCCTGCTTGTTAGCGGGTATTCAGGAAGCAGCAAAATCACCCATGGAGCCAAAACTACGTAGTCCAAGTATGCAAGTATTCGCTGAAAGCCACTAAGGATAAGGACAAGGAACCACCAGAGGAATATGTGCTGATGTGGGGTTATAAAACATTTCTCTAATTTCTCAGAACTAAGTGCTTGTGTGATTCTTTTTTTGTTTTGCTCTGTTTTGTGTTCAAATCCAACAGTGCTCAGGGCCTGCTCTTGGATCTGCACTCAGGGATCACTCCTGGTGGTACTCAGGACTGTCTGGGGTGCTAGGAATCAAACCCAAGTCAGCCTCGGGCAAGGTAAATGTCTTACTGCTCAGGCTTCAACTAATGTGATTATAAGAGTAGAGAAAACTTCCTCTCTCAACAAAAACCTGCTGAAATTAAAGTTCCCACCTGAGAGCTGAAAACTAGGGCAGACTGTCATATTTTATTTGATTAAATAAGAAGAGAACCACAATGAGACACCAGTTCACAGTCATCAGATCACTATTATCAAAAAACAAACTAACAGAAAATGACAGATGTTGGCAAAAATGTAAAGGAATTGGAACACATATGCATTACTGGTGGAAAAATTAAATGGCGCAACCACTCTGGGATATACTAAGGTGGTTTCTCAAGAAAAACTAAACAATGAAATGGAACCAGCACAGTAAAGTCATAATGAAAGTAACAAGTTGTCATGTATCAATAACCCTCCTCGATGTGAATGACTGAACGCACCAATTAAAAGGTACAGAATGGCTATATGTATTGAAACACAAAGTGAACTCTGTGCTATTTATAAGAAACTCACTTACGCTGTAAAGACAAACAAAGACTTAAAGAAATCAGAACTGGTGGTATTCTACGACAGAGCAGGAATTGCGCTACTTATATCAAATAATAAAGGCTTTGCTTTGAAAAATACCACAGCTATAATTCATCATTAGAAAATGATAGAGGAATCAATACAAAAATACATTGCCATTATTAATGTTTATGCTCTCAAAGTCATAGCCTCAAATATATAAAATAAACATTAGCAGACCTAATGGAAGAAGACATTGACAGCAACACAATAATAAGGGACTTTAATATCCCATGTACAGCAATGGACAGATTATCCATGCAGAAAATAATCATGGTAGCAAAAGCTTCCGTGAAAAATTACATGAGATGAACTTATTAGATATTTACAGAACATTCAACTCCAAAGCACACATTATTTTGAACTGTTCATACAATATTCCCACAGATAAGCTACATGTGACACAAAACAAATCTCAATAAATATATGACAATTGAAATTCCATTAAGTATATTTTCAGATGTCTACAACAGTATAAATCTAGAAATAAACCAAAAAAAGAAAAAGAGGGGAAGCCACAACTTTGTAGAGAATAAGCAACATACTACTGAACAACTTTTGGGTCAGTGAAGAAATCAAACTTGAAAGAGAAAATTAACTGGCAATAAATGAAAATGTAAGCATAGCCTATCAAAACCAAGGGGTTGTAGCACAAGCAATACTAAGCATCATTTTTATATTAATACTTGTCTACCTCAGGAAACAAGAATAATAATGAGCTAGAAATAAAAAAACTGGGGACCAGAAACCAGTAAATGGAAGGAAATAATAAAATTATAAGAAATTAATGAAATAGGTTTCAAAAGACAATCCAAATATTAACAAATACAAGTTGGCTCTTTATAAAATTAACACAACAGACAAACGTTTAATAAGCCTTCTATGAAGAAGACTGAAATTAATTTAAAAAATGAAATAGGAGATGTTGTAGCAGATATTACAGAAGTTCATGGAATAAGGAAGTACGAATACAATGATACAACAACAACTTGGATCACATAGAATAAATGTCAAATATTTATAAAACTAAGTTCCAAGACTTAGTAAGAATTAAATAGAATACCTGAAAATAACCATACCCATTGCAAGTAACAAAATGGAAACAACAAGAAAATCCTCCCCTTATATAAGGCAAAATCTAAAGATTGATTCCCCGGATTTACTAGTGATTCTAGCAAACTTTAAATGAAGAATTCATAATAATACTTTTTGAACCTTTCCAAGAAATTTTAAAGGAGAGGAAATTACCAAACATTAAAGTCTTAAATTAGCCTGATACCAAAACCAGAGAACAGTGCACATATACATGCATGTAAGCAAGGAGACACACACACACACACACACACACACACACACACACACACAAAATGCTATATATTAGTATCTTTGTTGAATGCAGATGTGCTTTTCCTCAAAAAAAAATGCTAACAAATCAAATGAAACAATACATTGAAAGAATAGCATACTATGTTCAAGTGAAATTTAATCCAAGGATGCAAGAATGGTTCAATATATGGAAATCAATTGTGATATGCCACATTAACAAATGGAAGGGGAAGAAACATGATCACCCCAACGGACACAGAAAAACATTTGAC
Organism: Sorex araneus; assembly: GCF_027595985.1. Classification (NCBI taxonomy): domain Eukaryota; kingdom Metazoa; phylum Chordata; class Mammalia; order Eulipotyphla; family Soricidae; genus Sorex; species Sorex araneus. The sequence continues at coordinate 51,261,812 of NC_073312.1, forward strand.
AAGAGTTGATATTATTTAAAGATTAAAAATAATAATAATAAAACCCTCAACAAAACAGGCACAGAAGGAATTTACCTAAACTTGATAATGGCCATATATGACAAACTCACAGCCAACATAATACTCTATGGTGAGAAAATAAAATCTTCTCCTATACTGTCAGGAACAGACATGAATGTCCTTTCTCTCCCCTATTGTTAAATAGATTGTTAAAAATCCTAGCTAGTCCAATAAGAAAAACATATTGCATCAGAATTGGAAAGGAAGAATAACACTCTCACTATTTTCTCAATAGAAAATTTAAACTCCATTAATAAACTATTAATAATAATAGAATATAGCAAAACAGCTAGCTAAAATTTTAACATACAAACATCTGTTACCTTTATTTATGGAGGGGGATGGTTGAATCATACATAGCAGTGTGAAACACATGTAGGGTACCACATACAGTGTCAAGGATTGTACAAGGTAAGCTGCATGTAAAGGTACTTAACCTCTATTATGTTTTCCACTTCCCCCAAATCTGTTGCTTTTTTGTTTTGTTTGGTTGTTTGGTTTTGATTGGGGGGGCTACATCTAGTCGTGCTCAAGTTTTACTCCTGGATTTCTGCTTAGGGATCACTCTTAGTGGGCTGAGGGAACCATAAGGGGTGCTGGAGATTGAGCTTAGGTTGGTTGTCAGGAGTGATTTTTAAAAATCCAAAAGTAAATAAATAAACCACAATGAAATTCCATATTTATCTTATCAAATTGGTAGCACTGTAACACTGTCATCCCATTGTTCATCAATTTGCTCAAGCGGGCATCAATAATGTTTCCATTGTGAGACTTGTTATTATTTTTGGTGTATCGAGTATGCCACGGGTAGCTTGCCAGGTTCTGCCTCGAGGGTGGGATACTCCTGGTAGCTTGCTGCGCTCACCGAGAGGGACGGAGGAATCGAACCCAGGTCGGCTGCATGCAAGGCAAATACCCTACCTGCCGTGCTATCGCTCCAGCCCATCAAATTGGTATCTCTTCAAAAAAAATTGCTACCAGGGTATGGTGCCACCAGCAGGTCAACCTGTATCTGTGGGGTGAGTGCATCAGTAGCCTGATGGTTCATTTAGACTTCCAGATACTCCAAAATTGCTGCTGTGCCTTTGGCCAGACCCCAACAACTTGGGGTCAAGTTTACCAATAAATTAAATGGCCAAAGTTAGGGATATGGGAGCCACACCCACAAACCACCTCCAGCTCAGCTATATATGCTCACTTATTGACATTATTTCAGAGATCAATAAATCTCGAAAGAGATCAAAAGATGCAGTTAAGGCCTGCAGCACAGAGGTAGGTGGGAACCCATGACTGAGATCTCCAGGGCCTCTTGGATTGGCACTGGGCCTCCTCCTCCCAGGTCCCCAGTTTTCTAGTAGTTTGGCAGTCGCACCCACAGACTGCCCCCAGCACCATGCAATATCATCAATGGCCAACACCCAGAGACTATAAACTAAAGCTCCTGGAAGAGAGTGTCACAGAATCTCCTGATCCTCCACCAGGATGTCCTCACCGGGGCACCTCAGAAGAGAGCGGTTTGGGTTGCCCTCCCTGCCCCATGCAGAGCCCCAGCAGCCAAAAACCTCCAGAACCCAACCACACGATGTGCAAGGCCACTCTCCACACTCTCGGATGACCTCTTCCAAGAGGGAACGAGCCTCACTCAAGACGGTATGAACCTCACTGGAGAACGTACAGACCAGAAAACCCAGGTATGCAGGAACCCGTGACTGAGATCTCCAAGTTTGCTCAGATCAGGACTGGGCCTCCTCCCCCCAAGTCACCAGTTTTCCAGTAGCTTGGCAGTCACACCCACAAACTGCCCCTGGCCCCATATAATCTCATCAATGGCCAAGACCCAGAGACTATAAACTAAAGATCCCAGAAGAGAGTGCCACAGAATGCCCTGACCCCTCACCAGGCTGTCTTCTCCAGGTTATTTCCGAGGGGAGCAGGTTGAGTTTCCCTTCTTGCCCCAAGCAGAACCCAGGTAGTCGAAACGTCCAAAACCTAACCACCGCCCTGACCAAGGCCACTCTCCACATGCTTGGACGAGCCTCACCTAAGAGGGCAATAAACCTCACCCAAAACGAGATGAGCCTCACCAGAGAGCGTACTGGCAGGAAAACCCACATATGCAGGAACCCATGACTGAGATCTCCAAGCCTGCTTGGATTGAGACTGCTCCTCCTCCCCCTAGGTCCCCAGTTTTCCAGTAGCTTGGCAGTCACACCGACAAACCACCCCCGGTGCCATGTAATCTCATCAATGGCCAAGACCCAGAGACTATACACTAAAGCTCCCAGAAGAGAAAGACACAGAATTTCCTGGACATTATATTCTATCCATAACAAGCAATACAAAACAAATCGTCTAGCATTGCCTTTTCAGCAGGTTTGAGTGGTGGTGAGACTGGTGTCGAAATATCAAATGTAAAATAGATATTTTATCTAATAAAAATAGAAAGAGAGTATGGGGGAAATTGTCTGCCACACAGGCAAGGTAAGTGTTGGAATGGTGATGGAGGTGGGAGAATGCTGAGGATTTTGGTGGTGGAAAATATGCATTGGTGAAAGGATGGTGTTTGATGATTGTATGACTGAGGCTCAAGTATGAATGCTTTGTAACTGTATCTCATGGTGAATAAAAAAAGGGGGGAATAATAATAAAATAATAAAATAAAATTAACATTCTGAATAAAATAAGTAAAAGTAATGTGGAGTTCATGCCCAATTCAATTAGCTTAATCAGTGGCTGAATAAATAGCAGTACTCCTACATTATAAAAAAAAATGCTAAATCCTAGAGAGATCAAAACTTACTGGTAAATATTAAAATTTTCACAACCTCTGTACATAATAAATTGGCAGTATTACCAAATGTATTCTTACTCCATAATCATTCTTCTAGGAAGCTGGCTTAAAGAAATAATCAAGGATGCCAACAATGATTTATTTATAAAATGTCTATTTAAACATTAGTTATTATAGTGGAAAACTGGAAACTACCTAAATAAACACTAATAGGAAATAGTTGAATAAATTTCAATAGATCAAAACAGTGGAATCCAATGCAATTAATTTTAAATGTGTTTTAAAAGCACAGTTACCTATCTTGGGTAGCTTTTACCATACAATGTTAAGAATTAGCAGCAGGATAGTACCAGGAATAGGGCATGCACTTGCCTTGCATGCACTTAACCTGGGTTCAATCCCCAACACCACAGATGCTTCCCCCAAGCTCAACAGGAGTGAGTCCTTAAAATAGAACCAAGAGTAATCCCTTAGCAGTTCTAGGTATGCTTCCCCCAAACAGAAAAAAACAAGAATTAGAACAAAACAATAGATTAAAATTAGTAGTCAGACTGGAATACTTTTAATGACTTTAATTCTTTTAAAACATTAGGTATATGTAGTATACAATTACGTGCATACATACATGAAAACTGAAAGTATACAAGTCTTTTCTAACTAACTGGGGTGCCAGGTGTGCATGGCCACTCCCAGAGACACGAGGCCCACTGCCTGGCAGGCAGTGCAGTGCCTCTGGAGATCAGAGGTACTAGAGACTGCACTCCATTCCTTTGAGCTAACTCCCCGATCTAGTATATAAAAATCTTCACAAGGTTCTCAAGGGGTTGGCACTTTGAGGTGAATTTTAGATTTTAAAATAATTTTTCTCTATATCATATTTTTTCTATGTTTTTATAGTGAGTAAACAGGAAAACAGATTGTCCTCATTTTAAGGTAGTTTAACTCAATATGACTACCTCTAAGAAAGAAAATAAAACTTAAATGAGAAAGAAATTTTCACAAGCAGAACTTCCCAACTCTGGATGGAACAGGTTGGTGGTGGGGTCTTTTCTCTGCCATCTGGGAAATGTTCCCAGAGTGACTTGGTATTCTCCACTCTAGCTGATCCTCCACTGCCTTGGGAAGGCAAATGGGATGGAGTGTGTGTGTGTGTGTGTGTGTGTGTATGTGTGGTGTGTGTGTGTGTGTGTGTGTGTGTGTGTGTGTGTGTGTGTGTGTGTGTACAGATTCCTGGGCCACATACCAAATCTATCTGGATTCAAGCTCCAGGGCAGAGGTCTGGAAGTCTGCATTTTATTTAAATTTTCCCTAAGGGATTCGGAGGCTGTCAGGCCATTTCTACACTTGAGAGTGCCCAGATTAGAAGATTTAAGGCTGCTTCAAAGTGGAATGAAAAGCAGTTCTGAGATTTAAAAGTCTGGAGATGATATGGCTGTAAAATCAAAGCAGTACAGGTACAAAGAAAGCAAGTGGGAGGCAACTGGGGTGGAGGAGAGAGTGACTTAAGGATCGGTTTCTGCTTATATCCATCACTGAAGTGTTGTTTTGCAACATAGGTGCTTGGCCCCATAATATTTTGTAATGCAATATATTTAGCCAAGAAAAAAAATTAAATTAATAGTGGGGAGCAGAGACATAAGGGAGGAACAAGGAAAAATGTGAATGCTGATGTGAAGTAAGAAAAGCTATTTCCCAAGCCCTTCAGGAGTGATTCCTGAGTGCAGAGCTAGGAATAACCCCTGAGCACTGCCAGGTATGATCCACTCCCCCAAAAAAGCTATTCATAAAAACTGCTGTAGTGTTTTAGACTGGAGCGATAGCACAGCGGGTAGGGTGTTTGCCTTGCGCATGGCCCACCCAGGTTCGATTGCTCTCTCCCTCTCGGAGAGCCCAGCAAGCTACCAAAAGTATCCCGCCCGCACGGCAGAGGCTGGCAAGCTACCTGTGGCATATTCGATATGCCACAAAACAGTAACAAGTCTCACAATGGAGACATTACTGGTGCCCGTTTGAGCAAATCAATAAACAGTGGGACGACAGTGCTACACTGCTAGCAAAAACTACTCTTAGAAAATATGATCTTAAAATGAGCACGATTCACGTCCTTTCTAACTCAACAGCTTTCCTTTGTCCAGATCTGGAGGAGCTGGGAAGCGAAACATTTGGGTCTCCAGGAGAAGGGACGCGCTTCTGAGAATTGACGCACTGGGCCTCTCCTGATGTCATCACACTTCCCATTCCCCTGGGTAGAGCGTGGGGCTTCGCTCTCCCACAGATAGCAACGTGTCCCTTATGTGCTCCTTCCATTTATTTTAGAAGACATGCTATAGCATAAGACGGTCTCTGTCCTGTAGCTCCAGAGAAAGAACAACAAGCAGTAAGAACTCCTGGGACCAAACGTTTCTATTTGCAAGACTGCTTTTTGAGGGAACTAGTAGAGAGGGCACAGCACAACCAATTTTCTATGCCCATGTGGTACTTGATTCAGATCGCTTAAATCAGGTCAAAACCTGTGTATCCTATATTCAGATTGTCTGACCTATCTCAATGGGTGACAGTTGGCTTAAATTACAATGGAGCATAATAGTGTAAATAAACCCAGAGAAAAATTCTTTTCTTTGAGTACTCTTCTCTGATACGTTGGGAACCCCAGAGCCTCTAGAGTTGACCATACCAGGGATGTTTCTGTGGTTTTACTAATGAACTGGCATGGAAGTTATACCATCATTACAAAGAGAAATCCAAAAGCTAGTTGAGCATAAACAATTCCCCGACTGCATTGAAGATCGTCATAGCTGAGTCATAAACCATGTAGAATTTTAGAGATCCACTCTGGAGGCTGAGAAATGTGACTTTCCTCTCCATCACAGACCAAAAACCGTATCTCAGAAGGAACTGAAAATGCAATTACTCAAACTGAAAACTGTTGATCTCTCTAGAACAATTCTTCTCCTAACCCAAGTCTGACAAGTGCCATTGGTAAGGCCCAGAAATGAATTATTTCATCAGAACAGGACAGAGTTTGGTCTTCTCAGATTGACTGACATTTTCACAGTTTTGGAGCCAACCCTTCTCCACCTCAAACCAAAACACGACAATGCTTGAGTCTGTGCCCTTGTGGCAGAAATGCCCCCTGTCAAACGCAGACTCCAACACCACAAGCCAAAGATGAATAAAAGAGGAAATTATCAAGACCATGACCTCTTGGTGACCTCCTGGAGCTAAATCTTTGCTAGACTTCAGCTTATCAAGCAGGCTTCGACCACCTCTTTCACACCCCAAGAGTGGTTTATATACAAACGCTGTGCAGTCAGCATAGTCTGCAGAAGCCTGCCTCCCTAGCAGCTTGCGAAGAGAAAACCCAAAGGCAGGTCCTATTTCAGCCACCAAAACTAGAGTGCATTGTTTAGGGGAAGAAACCCCCTCTGAGAAATAAACTTCCTCCCGAAATTCTTTCAGGGTCATTCAAAAAGGTCACTGCTGGGTTGTCTCCAACCCAGGAGCAAGAGAGTTTGAATCTGAACATTGTGGTCTCTTGCAAACCTTTTTAGTTATGTGGATCAGGAAACTTCACGCAGCTTAGGCCAACCTGACTTTGTTCACGTCAGTCTCTTAGAACATATTCTAATTTACACACTGACCACGGTGCTATTCTTAAAAAGGAAAAATATTTGCTTTTTCTGACTTCTATGTTTGGTTTACTGATATTACTTTGTTTTTATCATTAGTAACAGAGTAAGTAGTGAGACTTGTTACTCTTTTGGGCATGTTGAATATGGAGATGTTACCGGTGCTTGCTGGAGCAAATCGATGAGCAACGGGATGACATTGAATAGAGTAAGTGATAGAAGTTGCAACAGTAATAGCAGCAGTAGAAATTCTCACCCCTCCCTTTTGAAAAATTTTTCCTCTCTGCACTATGCATACATCATCTCATTGGTACTTTTATTATCTCCACTTTGCCAATAATATGAGACAACCAACATCATTATGGGATAGAGGAAAAAAATGGAATATTTTTTGCACTCTTGTGATTATCTCAGGTGATTTATTTGAGAACTACAGAGCAAGGATTACCTGGTAAGAGGAAGAAACAGTTGAGGCAGAAATAGTATTCCTGATATTCCTGTTCTGCCAACTGCCTTTCTCCCTAGTAACTTACTCTAAAGATGAATCTTAGAGGTGTATCTTCCCTCCAGTGAACAAAAAGAGATTTGTGGATCTTTCTGAATCAGAAATTATTTGGCATACAGAGTGTGTGTGTGTGTGTGTGTGTGTGTGTGTGTGTGTGTGTCTTAGAAGAAAGATTGTCTTAGATGTGGGGTGGGGGACAGAGGGTGGTCTGAACTGTGACATGTGAAAACCATGCAAACCAGAATAGAATCTTTCTGTCTGGGACACCAAGTTCACCCCCAATGTCTAGACTGTTGAAAGAGAATCATTTTACCATTTTAAAAAGGAATGGAATTAGAAATGAAAGTGACTGGCCAAGAGTACACAGTCTTCTGGGAGTGCTGGGCATCCAATAAGCTATGTTCATCGTAAAGGGGTGGGTGGAGGGGGGGGAATCCCTCTGTTTTGGCTCAGAATTAGTGTCCTTATTTTAGAAGCAGCCACATCAGTGACCCAGACATTACTATTTGAGTACAAAATTTCTGAAGAATATAAGTTTAGGGGAATGCTGGTTCCCTGTTCTATACATCTTGCCTCACAGGTTTCTTTGTACACTTGCTAAAAAAAGTCAGCATTTCTTTTCTCAGAGGTTTCTGTAGAAAGAAAGACAATTGCCTTTAGAGAGGGTGAGCTCTATTAGTCTAATTGCCTGTTCATCCAAAGATTTCTTGCAAACCAACCACTAGGTTTTAACAGGCTCATTTAAAAATCATAATTTTTCTACATACACCAAATTTTACTGTTACATCTTTTGTCACTATAATATCTCATATAAGACAACCTAGATCATGACATTTTCTATAGTCTTTATGATATCTTCCATGTGAAATTCTCTTTTGTGAGATTCTAGCTGCTGGACAGATTAAAAGACTCAAAATTAATTCATGGTGCTAGTCCCAAGGAGATGACTGATTCCTACTTGGGCCATCTATTAGCAAAAGCACAATCTCCTCATCCTCACAGGGAAAGATAAGAGTGTTCTAATAACCAGGATAAATTATTCATATCTGCATGATCAGAAGAAACCTTTTATAAATTTCCTTGGAGAGATGAAAACACCTGGGTTCAAAGACTTTGCCTAAACAAGCTCAGGTAGCAAATGAAGGAGCTGAGGTCTGCACTTGGGTAATTCTGACAGAGAATCTGTACCTACTCCTTAAGTAATACTTTATTTTTCAATCATTATGATCAGGTTAGACCTATGTTTGGGGGACCTAAAGCTTAACCATTTGGCAGGTAAGCCTTCTTTAAGAACAAAAATATACATAAAACCAAAAATCAGTACAGGGCCTTTGTGAGAAAAGCCTAAAGCTAAACCTTATTAATTTCACAAGTAAATCCACTTTGATTGTGATAATGTTATTATTGTCAAGCATGTTAACATAAAAATAATAATCATATTTCAAATCAAAATAAATCAAAATATGGTTGGTTTAGGATCTTCAGACTAAAATCTGGATAGTGAAGTTGTTCTAGAGACTCAAATACCTCTTCTAGCTCCTTCTTAGTCACCGTATAACTTCTTCGCATCTCTGTCATTCCTCTGCTTAAAATATTTTCACGATATCTTTCTATGGGTACTTTCTTAATCACTGTCACTGTCACTGTCATCTCGTTATTCATCGATTTGCTCGAGCGGGCCCCAGTAATGTCTTTATTTGTCCCTGTCATGTGCTAGTGTAGCCCAATGGCGTCTGCTCACTCCAGGAACACAAAGAGCATGTTGTTACTGTTTTTGGTATATCAAATATGTGACGGGTAGTTTGCCAGGTTCTGCCATGCACTGTCTTAATAATTATTGTAATTATAGCTAACATTAATACTATGCCAGGCATTGCCCTAAGGTATTTTCTCATTGTCTATGGGGAAAAAAACTCTACCATTATTCCCATTTTTCAGATAGGGAAACTAAGAAACTATGATTTAACAGTTTGTCTCTGAAATATCCAGCTAACCAATACACCATGATGCTTCAAATAACTCAGGTAAATCAGACATAAACATGAGCAAATTCCATAGCAATTAGAATAAAGTGCAATAATTACCATGGCCTCACAAAGTACCAAATGTGTGGCTAAATATTCTGTGAGTAATATTTATTACTAAGTGTTAACTAACAAACTAACATTAATTACAAAGTATTAACTAACTTAATACTTTGGTCAAATTCCCTATTACCTGTAAATAGCACAACAACAAAAACATATTTTGAGATAATTAGTAATTCTTAGATATGGGTCACCTTGATAAATGAATGATTTAATGATGGAAATATTTTTTTTCTTGATTGCAAATGTTGAGGCTCCCAAAATAAGGTTGGCTATGCCTGAATTTAAATATTTATCATAAGTTTAATTATGCTTTTTATAGTCATTATCATATTATGTGAACCAAAAAAGGTACACTACCCCTGAAAACTAGTTAATCATTAGTAATACCTAAAAAAATTGAGATAGCGGGTAATAATATCTGCTAAAACTATCTTGGGATTGAAACAATATCAACATGTCTGATTCAGGTTACTTTTATTTGAGTGTTTGAAACCACCTTAAAATTTACAGATGAGGGTTATGGTACTCTGAGATCACAGAGATGATGAGTAGTATTAATTCAACAAACTAATTAAATAGATTATGAGATGAAGATAGAGGATGTTCCATTACTCTGTTTTTTCCTCATTGTAGAAGCCTGTGTTTTCTCTTGAATATATATATATATGTATGTATATCCTCTCACGTTTCTCTAAACTTATTTTACTTCACTAAAGAAAATAGTGATGATAATAATAATAATGACAATGATAAAAATGCATATATGGTGAAGTCTGACAAGGATATCATTGTTTTGAACATTGCATAATTATCCACCATCACCTTCCATTGTCCTCAGCATGAACCCTTGTTCTTTACATTTTCCATGAAATTCTCACTATGTGCAATTGTCTTAGTTTGGATTGCTGTAACAAATTGCCCTTCACTGGATGGCTTTAAACTTGATGGCTTTGTTTATTTGTCACAGTTCTAGAGGCTTTGTCAAGTCTGGTTCTGGTGAGAGTTCTCTTCCAGGTTGCAGACTACCACTTCCCATTGTATCCATTTATAAGAGCACTAATTCCATTCATGACGGTACCAGCTCATGACCTAATGACCTCCTATAGACCCACCTACAAATGCCATAACTGGAGATTATGTTTCAATATACAAATCTTTGAAGGACCCACATAACAGTTCATCTCTGACTCTAAACCTTTGTAAACTCTGCTTTCTAGACCTGGGTACCTTTCTGCCTCTTCTTTGCCGTATGAACTCATTCATTCATCAAGACTCAGAAGTGCCATTAATACAGTAAAAGCCTCACAAAGACTGTCATTCCCCACCTGTGCACCCAAACAAGCTTTGCTTTATCCCCCTTCTGTTTTCTTAATGCAGTTTCCCTACCTTCCCTCCAAATTCCATTTTGTTAAAGCACTGTGTGACGCAAAGTTATTTATAGTTGGGTTTTTGATATAAAATGTTCCATTATCAATCCTGTCCCCACTGTCAACTACCCTCCACCAATGTTCCGAGGTTCCCTCTCCTACCCTCCTACCCCCACCCTAGCCCCAGACTGCCATCTTGACAGGTGTATCTTTTATTATATTTGGTTATTAAAGTTTGGGTCTCGTGATATCAGTGCGTTGACTCTGTGGTTTGAATATTAAGCTCTATCATTCCTTAACACCACTCATGTAACTGAATCCTCTTGGCCCCTGTCCCTGACTCTTTACTTGATGTACAGTTCTTAGGGTTTTTGGCACTCACCCTGTGTAATGTTGGTTCTTGATTTAGTTTTTTTCTCTCCACTAAATAACTGGTTAAAATAGAATCCCAGTGTTGGTCATCTTTTTAATCACCTACTGCCTGGGTGCTAGTAGGAACTGAGGAAATATATCATAAGAATTCTAATTAACATTTAATCCCCACAATAATCTTCAAGAGAGGCTGTGATTGGAATAAATTTTGCCAGAGTTCCCAAAAATTTCTCATTCTTTTACTGACTTTAGATATTGCCAATAACTTAATGTGTCCAACAAAATCTAAGCAAAAATAATATTGTTAACCTTGTATATTATCATTCATTGGTATTTCCTTTGCAACAGTGGTCCCTAAATTTTTTATTAGGTGGGGGAAAGTCACAAAGGAGTGATACCTCCATCATGCTCAGATGATCCATGTTGGACTTAAAGTATCAATGAGGAAATGTCTTTTTTGGTATTAAATCACTGATATTATGAGTGTGTTTTTGTGGCAAAACTTTCCTTTTCTGCTGAGTACCAACAAAGTCTAGGATTTCCTAAGATTATAAATGAGTTCACTTTAGTGGTAGATGACAAAGTGAGCATTCAAAATCTGTCTGGTATGATATTAGAACTTATCTTGTAGACCATTATGGAATAGAAATGGGAACAACACTTTAAATTTCCATCTCACTGAACATTCTTGTTATTGCTTTCTTTCTAGTTAGTTTCTTGTCAAGAACTGATAGAGATTCTATTCCTTCTGGGAATATTTAAGTAAAATGTCCCCTATGTTCTCTCTCCCCAAAATCTCTTCCACGATCATTCTCTAATAAAACTCCACATATTCTCTGCATGACCATTCAGTGGTTCTATGTCAAATACTCAAGTTTGTTCACAGCAACTCAGCAAAACTTTTACATATGAAGAATTTGTCTCTTACTCAAAGGAATAAAGACTACATAATTGGAACATTTATTTTCCAATATGATTTTTAAAAGTCATTTAAGTTAGGTTGGTAGTGTTGTCTTTTTTTTAGGTTTTATCAAGAAAATATCATGCTAAGGAAAAACATTTTGTGACTTCCAAATACGATTTTCTTGAGGAAATCTTTATTCTTTTTTTTTAAAATTTATTTATTTTTAATTAGAGAATCACGGTGAGGGTACAGTTACAGATTTATACACTTTTGTGCTTATACTTCCCTCATACAAAGTTCGGGAACCCATCCCTTCACCAGTGCCCATTCTCCACCACCCGTAAACCCAGCGTCCCTCCCACCCTCCCCAATCCCATCTCCCCCCCACCCCACCCTGCCACTGTGGCAAGGCATTCCCTTCTATTTTCTCTCTCTAATTAGCTGTTGTGGTTTGCAATAAAGGTGTTGAGTGGCCGCTGTGCTCAGTCTCTAGCCCTCATTCAGCCCGCAACTCCCTTCCCCCACATGGCCTTCGACTACAATGTAGTTGGTGATCGCTTCTCTGAGTTGACCTTTCCCCGGAACGTGAGGCCAGCCTCGAAGCCATGGGGTCAACCTCTTGGTACTTATTTCTACAGTTCTTGGGTGTTAGTCTCCCACTCTGTTATTCTATATACCATAGATGAGTGCAATCTTTCTATGTCTGTCTCTCTCTTTCTGACTCATTTCACTCAGCACGAAACTTTTCATGCCCATCCACTTAACTACAAAATTCTTGACCTCCTTTTTTCTAACAGCTGCATAGTATTCCATTGTATAGATGTACCAAAGTTTCCTCAACCAGTCATCCGTTCTGGGGCATTCGGGTTTTTTCCAGATTCTGGCTATTGTAAACAGTGCTGCGATGAACATACGTGTGCAGATGTTGTTTTGATTGTACTTTTTTGCCTCTCTGGGATATATTCCCAGCAGTGGTATTGCTGGGTCAAATGGGAATTCAATATCTAATTTTTTGAGAGTCGTCCAAATTGTTTTCCAGAAGGGCTGAACCAGTCGGCATTCCCACCAGCAGTGAAGAAGGGTCCCTTTCTCCCCACATCCTCTCCAACAGCAGTTGCTTTTGTTCTTTTGGATGTGTGCTAGTCTCAGTGGTGTGAGGTGGTATCTCATGGTTGTTTTGATCTGCATCTCTCTGATGATTAGTGATACAGAGCACTTTTTCATGTGCCTTTTGGCCATTCGTATTTCTTCCTTGGTAAAGTTTCTATTCATTTCTTCGCCCCATTTTTTGATGGGGTTGGATGTTTTCTTCTTGTAGAGTTCAACCAGTGCTTTATATACCATTGATATCAACCCCTTATCTGATGGGTATTGTGTAAATATCCTTTCCCATTCTGTGGATAGTCTTTGTATTCTGGTCACTGTATCTCTTGCGGTGCAGAAGCTTTTTAGTTTAATGTAGTCCCATTTGTTGATCTCTGTTTTTACTAGATTGCTTAGTTCCGTGTCACCTTTGAAGATACCTTTATCTTCAATATCGTGGAGGGTTTCGCCGACCTTGTCTTCAATGTACCTTATGGTTTGTGGTCTAATGTTGAGGTCTTTAATCCATTTTGATCTGACTTTTGTGCATGGTGTCAGGTCAAGGTCTAAACCCATTTTTTTGCATGTGGTTGTCCAGTTGTGCCAGCACCATTTGTTAAAGAGGCTTTCCTTGCTCCACTTCACATCTCTTGCTCCCTTATCAAAGATTAGATGATCATACATTTGGGGGTGTGTGTAGGGATATTCCACCCTGTTCCATTGGTCTACGGCTCTGCCTTTGTTCCAGTACCATGCTGTTTTAATTGTTACTGCTTTGTAGTAAAGATTGAGGTTGGGGAGGGTGATGCCTCCCATCATCTTTTTCCCAAGAATTGTTTTAGCTATCCTTGGACGTTTGTTATTCCATATGAATTTTAGGATTGCTTGATCCATTTCTTTGAAGAGTGTCATGGGTATATTTATAGGGATCGCATTGAATCTGTATAATGCTTTAGGGAGTATTGCCATTTTGACAACATTGATTCTCCCTATCCACGAGCAGGGTATATGTTTCCATTTCCTCATGTCCTCTTTGATTTCATGGAGTAGCGTTTTGTAGTTTTCTTTGTAAAGGTCTTTTACTTCCTTGGTTAAGCTGATTCCGAGGTACTTGATTTTCTGGGGCACGATTGTGAATGGGATTGCTTTTTTCATGTCCCTTTCCTCTGCCTCATTGTTTGCATATATGAAGGCCATGGATTTTTGGGTATTGATTTTGTAGCCTGCAACTTTACTGTATAAGTCTATTGTTTCTAAGAGTTTCTTAGTAGAGGTTTTAGGCTTCTCTAGATATAGTATCATGTCGTCTGCAAATAGTGAGAGTTTGATTTCTTCCTTTCCTATCTGGATGCCCTTAATCTCTTTTTCTTGTCTAATAGCTATCGCAAGTACTTCCAGTACTATATTAAAGAGGAGTGGTGAGAGTGGGCATCCTTGTCTTGTGCCTGATCTCAGAGGAAAGGCCCTTAGTTTTTCCCCGTTGAGGCTAATGCTTGCCGTAGGCTTGTGATAGATGGCTTCGACTATCTTGAGGAAAGTTCCTCCAAACCCCATTTTGGCGAGGGTTTTCATCATGAAAGGATGTTGGATCTTGTCAAATGCTTTCTCTGCATCTATTGATATGATCATATGGTTTTTATCTTTACTTTTGTTGATATGCTGGATTATGTTGATTGATTTCCGAATGTTAAACCATCCTTGCATCCCTGGGATGAATCCCACTTGGTCGTGATGTATGATCTTTTTGATGAGTTGTTGGATCCTATTTGCCAGTATTTTGTTGAGGATCTTCGCATCGGTGTTCATCAGGGAAATTGGTCTGTAATTTTCTTTCTTAGTGGTGTCTTTGTTTGCTTTTAGTATTAGGGAGATATGTGCTTCATAGAAACTGTTTGGGAGAGTTCCTGTTTTTTCAATTTCCTGGAAAAGTTTGAGGAAAACAGGCAATAGGTCTTCTTTAAATGTTTGGAAGAATTCGCCAGTGAAACCATCTGGGCCTGGGCTTTTGTTTTTGGGGAGGTTTTTGATTACAGTTTCAATTTCCTTAACATTGATGGGTCTATTCAGGTATTCCAGGTCTTCTTTCTTCAGTGTTGGGAGATTGTAGGAATCAAGGAATCCATCCATTTCTTTTAGGTTCTCCTTTTTTGTGGCGTAAAGACCTTCAAAGTAGTCTCTAATGATCTTTTGAATCTCACTGGTTTCTGTTATGATGTCCCCCTTTTCATTTCTGATTCGATTTATTAGAGTTTTCTCTCTTTCTTTCTTTGTGAGTCTTGCTAGTGGTTTATCAATCTTATTTATTTTCTCAAAGAACCAACTCTTTGTTTCATTGATCTTTCGGATTGTTTTTTTGGTTTCGATGTCATTAATTTCTGCTCTAATTTTTATTATTTCTTTCCTTCGGTCTGGTTTGGAGTCCTTTTTCTGGTCCTTTTCTAGGGTCTTGAGTCGTGAAGTCAAGCTATCTATGTGGGTCCTTTCTTCCTTCCTGAGGAATGCTTGGAGAGCTATAAATTTTCCCCTTAACACGGCTTTAGCTGCGTCCCATAGGTTTTGGTAGCTCGTGTCTTCATTCTCATTTGTTTCTAAGTATCTTTTGATTTCTTCCTTGATTTCCTTCTTGACCCACTCATTGTTCAACATTGAATTGTTTAATTTCCAGGTGTTTGATTTGATTTTCCGTATTTGTGAGTGGTTAGCTTCTATCTTCAGCGCATCGTGGTCTGAAAAGATGGTTGATACAATTTCTATTTTTCCGATTCTATTAAGGTATGTTCTGGGGCCCAGTACATGGTCTATTTTAGAAAATGTTCCATGTGCACTGGAAAAGAATGTGTATTTTTTCTTTTTGGGGTGTAAGGCCCTGTATAGGTCTATTAGGCCTCTCTCTTCCATTTCTTCTTTCAGAGTCAGTGTTTCCTTGTTGAGTTTTGTTCTTGTGGATCTATCTAGAGGCGATAAGGCCGTATTGAAGTCTCCGACTACAATTGTGCTGTTAGTGATGTCCTCTTTGAAGTCTGTTAGGAGTCGTTTTAAATATTTAGCCGGTCGTTCGTTAGGAGCATATACGTTTAAGAGTGTGATTTCTTCCAGTTGTACATATCCCTTGATAAACAGAAAATGACCTTCGCTGTCCCTTTTGATCTTTTTCATCCTGAAATCTATGTTGTCGGATACCAGGATGGCCACTCCAGCTTTTTTAAGGGGGTTGTTTGCTTGGAGGATTGTTTTCCATCCTTTGACTTTGAGTCTATGTTTACTCTGTTTGTTCAGGTGTGTTTCTTGCAGGCAACAGAATGTTGGGTTTAATTTCCGGATCCATTTAGCCACTCTGTGTCTCTTGATAGGTGCATTTAGGCCATTGACATTGAGAGAGATTATTGTGATGTGGTTTTGTGTCATCTTTCTGTGGGATTTGTTGTTCTTATGGGGCTCCTCCTTGTCTTACAGTAGCCCCTTTAGACCTTCTTTCAAGATTGGTTTTGAGTCTATGAAGTTCCTGAGCTGTTGTTTATCCGAGAAATAGTGTATGGTTCCATCGAGTTTGAGTGAGAGTTTAGCCGGATAAAGTATTCTTGGTGAGGCATTCATTTCGTTGAGTTTTTTCACTATGTCCCACCATTGTCTTCGGGCTAGGAGGGTTTCTTCTGACAGATCGGCCGTAAATCTGAGGGGTGCTCCTTTGTATGTGATTTCCTTCCTTGCCCTTGCTGCTTGCAGAATTGTGTCTCTATCCATGGTATCCGTCATTCTGACTATGATATGCCTTGGGGTCTTTTTATTCGGGTCTCTTTTTGCTGGTACTCTTCGGACTCCTTGTATCTGGATGCCTGCCTTCTCCAGCTCTGGGAATTTCTTAGCAATGATATCTTTGACTGTGTTTTTTTCATTGGGGTTGCTTCCCTGCGGTTCTGGTACTCCAATGATTCTTATGTTGTTCCTCTTGAAGTCATCCCCCAGGGCTCTGATTCGCTCTATAGCCATTTTGAGGTCTTTGGCCATGATTTGTTGCTGTCTATAAGCTTTCTGCAGCTCATCTTCCAGATCACTGATTCTGTCTTCAGCTGTAGTCATTCTACTGTTGAGGGCATCTAGTGAGATTTTTATTTCATCTACTGATTCCTTTATTTGTGAGACTTCCGTTCGAAGGTTTGAAATTTCTGCTCTCATTTCTGCTCTCATTTCTTCCTGTATTTTCTTGGTAGACCGTTCCAGCGCTTCATTCATCTCCTCCCTTAATTTATTGGATGTCTGTTCCATATTTGCTTGGAGTAGGTCGACTCTCCTCCAGATTTCCTCTCTGAATTGTTTATCTGAGAGGTCGTAGATGTGAGAAGCCCCTGTTGAGGTTTCTGGTATCTTTTCTTCCCCCTCTCTTCGAGGAGGGGATTTTCGCTGCTTCTTCATATTGTCACAGAAGTGTAGAGTTGGAACCTTGTAGTTATTTATTCCTCTTCCTTTTGTGGGAAGAAGGGGCTCCGATTGTGCTAAACTTCCCTTATTCACTGATAGCTTTTATACTGTCAGCCTAAGCTAATGGCTATTTTGCATAAGTGTTTGAGATCGCTAAAGTGAGTTTTCAAAGGAATACACAGTACCGATTGAGCTGAGGTAGCAAAGAATAACTGAGTGCAGAACCAGGATTCAACCCTGAGTACCACTACATATGGTCTCAAAACCCCTAAATACAAAGAAAAAACAACAGCAAAATGCCATTGTTTATTGAATTTGTCTAAGGACCCTTCTATAAAGATTTGGTAAATTGAGTGCTGTCTGGGAATAGGGTTAGTTCTTGTTCATGTTTAAGAGAAGACTTTCAAAATCAAATTAGTGCATGCCCAAACTCTACCCTTTACTTGTTCTGTAACTGTTGTCAGGTATATTATTTAACCTCTTAGAGTCTTAATTTTATCATCAGCACAATGGTTACATAAAAGCTGTGTTCATGCTGTTATCATAAGGACTGTATTTTTACAGTCTGAACTTACATAGCTGAAGCATGGTTGACTTGTATGTGATAAGAATTTAATGAGTAGTAGTAGTAGTAGTAAACAAACACCTTCCCATCTGTTAGTGGGGGAAATATCCCCTGCTAGTGAGTTCTTGCTCTATAATGTGAAAACAAACAGTTGCCCAAGTTAGTCTTTAAAAGGTTAGGTTTTGTTTTTTTTTCTTCCTGGGTCACACGCGGAAATGCACAGGGGTTGCCTCCTGGCTTTGCACTCAGGAATTTCTCCTGGCAGTGCTCAGGAGACCATATGGATGCTGGGAATAAAACCTGGGTCTGCCGAGTGCAAGGCAAACACCCCACCCACTATACTATTGCTCCAGCCCTTAAGAGGTTGATCTTAATTTTCCAAGCCAGGGGTAAACATAAACATTTGAATGGGAAAAGCCCAGATCACAGCTCACTCAGATATGGCAGGATTTTAAAAATGGACTTAAACACATAGGACTTCATAATTTCCTGGTTCAAGAAGGAACCAATTAGTGAAGCAGGGCTCTCGCTTGACTTCTTATGGGGTGAGTTTGAGAATGTAACAGAAACCATTAAAATACAAAAATCTGTGTTCATTTTCCCACACTAAGATGGAATATGGGGAGGAGAAAAGTGACCAGGATTTAAAAAATCTTGCATTGACTTTAGTAAAATCAGAAGCAGCAAAGACAGCTCTCTATGACAAAAAGTGGAAGAAAAGAATTCTTGGCACTAATGCTCAGTAAATGACAAGGGATTAGAAAGTACATTAACAGTTATAGTATAATAAGATGGTGATAACACTAACACATCTGCATAACTCCAGTTGAAAAGATCAGAATAAACTACAGGAAAGTAGCCTTAGGATTCAATGAGATTCAATGAGAAAGGATTCAATGAGACAGCTCACATTCATTCATTTTCACAGTTTCTGGTTCTTTTGAGCAATTAGTTGGCCCATAAATTATGATGAGACTTGAGCATAGGCAGAGATCGTCTTCTCTGAACCTAGGAGTCTAGGATACTATTAAATATTTAGGGTACATTCTCTGGGTTCTGAACATTCTTGTTTTTATTCAAAGTCTAATTCTAGTCTCATGCAGTATTTGTTTTATGGCTATCTTTTTAACTCCTCTATATTTTTATTTTTAAAAATTAGTGTACTGTACACACAGCACACAATTCTACCCAGCTTATTCACTTTAGAATACACCAAATTTTTAGCTACAGATCAAAGTGTAGAGATTTTATTTAATTTACAGCTGTAGAAAATGTCCAGATAGACCATAATTTACTCACTTGCTCCCCCCACACACACACACTCCAGAGACACCATTTCCCAGTATAACTCTCCTAAGCAGCCTTTGCTCTTACGTTCTTCATGCCTTTTTAAATTAGTAAAATTTGTGTTAGATTTCACGAGAGAGGTTACTGGCCATGATGCTGATAATGTATTTCATTTTGTTTGTTGAACCACTCATTCCTCTGGCTCCAATTAAAAATGAAATCAATATCCTGTATATATTCAGGTGATGAATTCTGGCAGTTTGAAAATACTAATTATCTTTCTCACTCACGTACTATGAGGATCTTGGGAAGCTCCTCCTTTGTCTTCATAACTTCACTTTGTTAACTGAACACAAAGCAAGCATGCAGACATGAGTCTCAACCCTCCAGTGTTATCCAATTCCTAGGTGTTCTAAACCAATATTTTAGTAGATGATGACTGGAATGATTGACACTCTAAACCTGTGTTTCTTTTCCAACTTGTTTCATCTTTGTGCACACACCCACCAATCATACTGGATGGGCCTCTTGTCTCGTACTGTGGCCCCCATCTATGGTCCCTTTCATCTGTGGGCCGTTTGGAATATCCTAAGAGATTGTAGGGAATCCTATTCAAGAATGCTGTTCTGAACCCAATTTTAATGTTTAAATAGGAGGAAATTATTGGCTACTTTGTCATTAGAACTAAAATGATCGAAGTGCACAGTGTAAATTTTCAGGAAAAGTACAGAGGTCCATAATGGCTTAAAGCTTGGAAGATTAGTTCACCACTATTAAAGCCTTGAGGGTATACTCTTTTTCCCACTTTCTTAGGATCCCTTGCCAAAAATCCCTAGGTTTCTAGTAAAGAGGTGAACCTATCTTTTATAATATCCATATATCACATTAGATGAATTCTTCAGATTTAAAAGTGTCTCTGAAGAATATGGTCAAGTGATTCATTTTAAGTCTAATGGTTAGATAAGAGAATACCAAACATATTGGGCCTACCACCCACTTTTCAGGGGGGAAATAAAAACCCTCAGCACCCTTTCCCAAAGGCTACTTTCTTTAAGCCAACAAACAGGAAGCACCCCTCCAGAGGGTACTACCACACCTCTGGATTATTCCACAACCCACTTTGAAAGTTTGAGGACAGTGTCACACACTTGGGGAAACACTGAACTAGATTTCAGAATTGGTATCTGTTTCTCACCATCGCTTTATCTCACCTCGCATCTGTGAGTCTATCCCATTACTTTAGTTATCCACTAACGAAGAAAGAATGAATATTTGCAGCTACCATGTAACAGTTGTGCTTTGCATGAAGATATTGTAGTAAAGAGAGCAGCCATGGTTAGTTAGCATACAAGCCCAGGTTATACTGTTTATATTAATTATCTCTTGCAGTTTTATTATAGCCCTAGGATGAAGGCATTATATATTACATTCTCTTTTACATCTTTGGAAACCGAGATTCATACAAATTAACTATTTTACCCAAAGTTAATTATGGAGTCTGGGTCCAACCCTGACTTAGAAAATATTTTTTCACTAACTAAATTGGATTTTGTTTAATAAGATTCATAATATATATCCCTAAACACTTATCTTCAATACCCAAAGTCTTCTAAAAGCATACACCAAAAATTAAAAAATTCACTTAGAGGAATCAGCTCAAAGTCAATAATGTCTATAAAGTAACTTTTGTGTCCTACCAAAAATGCCAGTAACATTTTCATATTTCCTTTCAGCTCCTCAAAGTATTTTTCATAACTACTGATGCTTTATATTCTTCCAGAAATACTGATTTCTCAGAAATTAGGTTTAAAGTATAAATATATTTTCTTAGTCAAATTACAAAGTTTCTTGATTTTTTCACTTAATGAAATTTTCTTGGGAAGAAAGCCATGTGGTTAAGTATGAGTAATTCAATTATTTTGCAAAGCTTTTTAGATAAAATAAAAATAAACCCAGAAGAACGGGTCTATTTTTGAGGTTAAGTATCTTATCCCTATTTTCTCCCCACCCTCCTGTAGCTAGCTATTCCTGGTTTATATATCATTCTGCAATTGGTTTATAATAGTTTTCTATAATCTTCCACTCCAGACTAAAGAAATCCAAGATTACAAAGTGGTATCTTGAATGAGTGATATTCCACCAGAAGTGAGATATAATTTTTACATTTTTCATCACAGATCCATCTGAGATTCTCTCGTTGGTCCTAGACTTTATTTCTGCCTCCCCTACACATCCATGCCTTAGCTTCAACATCCACTTGTTAAATATAGTCCTCCTGATCTAAAAGTTTACAAATCCGGTTTTCAGAATTACTTGGCTTAGGCTGAGACTGGTATGTTCCCAGTTTCTCATCTACTACCCATCGTATCTTTTCATCCCAGTACATAAAAATTGTGCACCAAACCACCCTCAACTCCCTAACCAGACCCATCAGCTTCCTCTATTATGACATCTCTAAGAATGACCTTAAAAGAACTTTAAATTGGAAATGAAGTTTTGGTATGCATCTTGGTTCAGCAGATTTTCCATTAATGTCTTCCTGCCATTTTCCTGACAATGTAAGAGTGTCTCTTGGGCTCTATCCTAAAATTGTTTTACAATCATTTAGCTTACACTCACATCACATTAATTTTGGCATCATAATGTGATTTGCATTGATTTGAGGCTGCCATCAGGATGAGTTCATAACTGTGTCAAAACCTTTGTTGAGTAAATAAAGAACCGATTCTGAATGTGAAGAATGATGGAAGATGGAAAAATCACAAGAAGAGACAAGAAACAATACAAGCTCAGTAGGGAAATTTTAGACATCAAACATTCTTTTTCAACACCAAATACCAAAGGTCACTAGTCTCCCACATCAAGTACACAGACAATTTTTTTAAACAAATCCATTTTAGTCTGAGTCTTGAAATATATCTAAAATATGTGATTTTGCAAAGGAGATTTTAGGATCATTTAAATTTTGTTCATTTTTATAAACCAAGGAGAAGTGTTTGGGATGTCGAAAGAGGATATGGGGGGTGGGGGAAGTAGCCCCATTTTTTTCTTTGCTCTCAGAATGTAGAGGACTTCAACCTACCCAAAAGGGATTTACATCTGAATAACTGATTCCAAAATGCAAAATTTCAGAATTGTATTTATTTGAAGGCTTAAAATATCCTAAGGATCCAAATTGTGAGTTGGTGTGTGATTGTTAAAGACTAGCAACCCCCTTCATATACAGTTAAGGCTGACAGAAATACCCCATCTCTCACCTCCAAGATGCAACTTTTGCACTTATCTTGGCAAATACTCAACGGGTGTGAAGGTTGAAATTTGGCCAAAGGGGGGTGGAATTCGCATGAAAATGTGCCTTCACCCATATCATTCTGCCTGAAGAAAGCGGATGGAGAGGGAGGGTTTTCAGTCTGAGTTCCTGCCGACCTTAACTGGAATAACTTGCTCTCTTCCACATCTGCAGCTGTGTCCTCCTCAGGGAGTTGTCCAACTAAATGTGATTTTAAACATCTGTCAGCTAAATCAGAGCTCCAAATTTAGCACTCGGGAACATTATGTGGATTTGTGATGCTTGCCGGAGAACACTGGATCCATAAACCCAGCTCACATGAGACAAGCGGGTGGTGTTCTGCTTGGTAATTTCATCCGTGACACATTTCATTTGCCTAAACATTTATGAACATTATATAAAGGGGAAAGAGTGACCATTTCCTTGCTCACTGCTTTCTGAGTTGCTCGAAAGATCAATAGGCAGAAAGAAAGCCTTTGCTCTGGGAACACTAACTGTATTTACATCCAATCATTTGCCTGGAATTTTAAAAAATCCCCACATGCTGACTTTGACAGAATTTCCTGAAACTCTGTTTTGTATATTGAGCTGCCTTTTGGTCAGTTCTTATTTGGCCACTCTGTACCCATCCTGAAGGAAAAGAAGTGTAGATAGTCAAAATTTCCAGCTGCCCTCTTTGACCACATCTGGCCAGAAAGACTCTTACAACCCCATGTCTCCTTTCTCTCCACTGAATTGGTGTTTCTGAAGAGGTGCTCCACTATTTGGGAGAACTGTGAAACCAGGCTTTGCTCATAGCCTCCCATTTTTTTTTTTGCTGAGACAATATTTCTAGAAAATTGTCTAAGAGCCCTGAGTGCTTTGGGGGATTTGGAACCCAACCTATGGTTTCTGATATACTGGTGTCTTTGAAGGAAGGCATGGGGAGAAATAAATTTGCAGTTCAGTATGGCTTCCTGATAGATGATTTGCTATAGTAGACTATATTTTATTACATTATTCTGTATCCCTGCTTCATTACCCTCCTGCAGCTTTTTTCCCTCTCAGATCTATATCATTGCTAGAGAAAATCCCAGAGACTCTTCAGCTGCTTTATTGTTTCAGGTTCAGCAATCCCAAAAGAGATCAATGCAAATCTGTTTGCTGTTCTCAACATCCCCCTTCCAGGGAAAAGACTCAGACTGACCCACCTTGTATCTGGTACTCATCCTGCCATTCTGCTGTGTCAGGAGTAGGCAAAGGAGACCTGGGCTCTGGTGACCATCCCATAAAGACCCACTGCCTCCTTCCCAGAGAGACAGGGAAGATATTTGTTTATGGGGAAAAATTTTTGATGAGGCACATGCTGAAAATGGTATCTTCAGGTTGTCATGAAAACAAATCATTTGGAAATGTGAGTAAATGTGTGCATGCACAGCCCTTCAGTGTGCAAAAAACCAAAAAATATTAAATATATGTTAAAATCATAATTCTGTCTGCATGCAAGAAAAGAAATTATTTATAGGAAACAAAGATATTGAACTTTAAAATGGAAATGCTTTCTTAATGCCTGTTGATTTAAAAACAAAATTTGGGGATCAAAGAGATAGTACAGGGAGTAAGGCATATGCCTTGCTTGCAGCTGACTCCAGTTAGAGGCTCAGCCCCACCTGGTCACCCGAATATCACTTGATGCAGATATAGAGGTTCCTGAGCACTGAGGTGGTGGTTCAGATATTCC
Organism: Sorex araneus; assembly: GCF_027595985.1. Classification (NCBI taxonomy): domain Eukaryota; kingdom Metazoa; phylum Chordata; class Mammalia; order Eulipotyphla; family Soricidae; genus Sorex; species Sorex araneus. The sequence goes on from NC_073312.1 coordinate 51,285,890, forward strand.
CTCTGCACTGCAGAACCTGAGTAGTACCAAATCCTTAAACTCCTTATAAACTCCTTATATTATGCCATTGACCCAGTTCTTAGAGATTAACCAGGAGGGATCTCTGTGCCTCCTGAGCACTGCTTGAAAGATGAAATAAGTAAATAAATGCATAAATACATATATAAATAGGTGACTCAATGTGGAAAGATACTATAAAGAGAACTAACCCTTGAGCCTTCACCATCCACACTTTAGCAAGGATTAGTTGACAGCTGAGTTAAAACCAGGGACCTAAGGATAGACCAGTGGAGAGAGTGAAGTATGGAGAGAGGGAGCAGAAAAGTACCAGGGCACTGGTGCCAGTTTCTTATTCCTCAGAGGTGTGGGTAGCAAGACTCTCCACAGAAAGGCAGAGACCAGCTTAGACTTCTGAAGCCTCTATCAGCATTTCACAGAGTATCAGCGAATGCTAAACTGGAGTCAGAGCAAATACTAGAAAATCCCTTTGGTAATTAAAAGTCACCCGACTATTGTGAAAGAGCACCTCATAGTTTTCAGGTCAAGTCCACAACCAACTTCAAAAATCCTATAGAAACATTTCTTCTCTTTAAAAAAAAATTAGTTACTGTGGTTATTCATAGTTGGATTTCTGGCATACACTATTCTAAGTCCAATCCCTTTATTAATGTCCACTTTCTCCTACTAATGTTACCAATTTCCCTCCCACCTACTAGCCTACGTCTATGATAAGTGTTTATTTATAAATTTTAGTCACTGCGGTTTTATGCTTAACACTTTGTCACCTTTCAGCACCTCCCCATCCTCCAGGGTAACCACTTTCTTTCACCTTTGTCATAGTGTTCTCTTCCTTGTCCTATCCCTCCCTCCCACACAAGTGGAAAGTTTTCTACTAAAGACCATTCTTATGTACTTTACTTATGTTGCCTTGGGTATTTGTTCTTCCCCTACTACATTTCTTTTTATATCTCACATATGAGGGAGATTATTCTGTATCTGTTTCTCTTCCTCTGACTTCACTAAGCATGATACTCTCCAGTTCCATCCACATAACAGCAAATGGTATGATTTCATCTTTTCTTTCGGCTGAATAATATTCCATTGTATTTATGCATAACAGTTTCTTTACCTGGTCATTTTTTCTTGGGTTTTTAGTTTGTTTACACATTTTGACTACTGTGCATAGTGCTGCAATAAACATAGGAGTGCAGATATCTTGTCTGCATTGTACTTTGGGGGTCCCTTGGGGTATATTCTAAAAAGTGGAATTGCTGAATTATAGAAATATTTCTACAGAAACAAATACCCACACTCCACTCCCATAGCCTCTAAGTGTATCTGTCACTCTGTCCCTAGTTCCCATTCCTGGACACAGTGAAGGTAATTGTAAAAAAATCATCTCATTTAACTCTGGCACCCTGTTGCTTCCAATATTTGTGTCAACCTGCTCTTCCTTCTAATGTTCCTCTTATGGGCAGGGTAAGACAGGTGGCCATTATCAAGACCAATTATGAAGCACCTTTGACATTATTGTGAAAGTTACTTGCACCACAGAGACATACCTCTGAGACTTCAGCCTACATGGTGACCAAGATTCAGAAATGCCATGGGTCAGTCATCTCCACAGCCTGGGATGAAGGAGAGAGACAGTGATTTTGAAGTTGCTGAAGTTGCTCTGAGACATGACTCAAATGTTTCCTTAAATGCTGCTTTTCACTTTTATCTCCAATAAATATATAGAATATAAATATATATAGAATATGTATAAAAATATAAAAAATATATAAAAATATATAGAATATAAATATGTATATATAGAAGTGCACAAAGAAGGGCTTTGAGTGAACATCCAAGATCCAGGCATGGGAAGATTCAGGGCTTTGATACTTGGAGCCTTCATTCCTGTTCCATGGCTATTATTTTCATTGACATCCATAACATCACCAACTTGTATTATTTCAAACAAGGGTTTATCCCAAGTTTCAGGCATCTGAAGCCTATGTAAAATGGGTCTACAGAGAAATGAATGTAATACATTTTCAAAATAGTCATTCGTTCATTAGGGTAGTCAGTAAATTGAGTACCTCCCATGTACCCTAATTGAGCTGAGAGCAAAGTAAAAAATGAGACCCAGTCCTGTCTCAAGGTATCCATAGGGCCAGGAAGGATTAAAAGATAACTAAATAGGAAAAAATAGAATAGGATACTAAGTGCTCATGTGTTTAAGGGCAGGATACTTGCCACATCAGAGAGAGCTTAACACAATCTTTAAGCATTAGAGAAGGTTGCCTAAAATAAAGACTTATTCTTGGGAGTTCTAATGGAAGCAGTGGCAGTCTTGAGTCCCTTCAGCTCTGGCTTCTGGCCCTCTCATTTCATCAAGTTTGGCTATATGATGAATTCATAAAAGTAGTGCTAGTTCTAGTTATCTCTATAGAGATATAAATGGTGTAAGGAGTTGGGCACAACAGAAAGGAAAACATAGACTTTCCTTATTTCAAGAATTTTTACAAAATCTGGCTTTCTCATTTAGTTAGGTTCATGTGATTAGTTTATCAATTATTGGAGTACTTACTGTGTGCCAAAGAGTGGAGCCTGGAGAACAAACCAGATATGATAAAAACAGAAAGAGGAGAGGGGAAAGATGGAATAATTTTTGGAGGTGGAGGCAAGAAGTCAAAGTTTATGAGAAAGCTATATTTGGCCCAATAGCAACTCCCTCAAATAAAATTATTTGTTGAGTATTATCTGATAACTGGTAACAAGAAACTGCATCTCTGCTAGCTGATCAATATGGATACATCTGGGAGAGGGGATTTAATTCCACATAATAAAGTGTTTCTTTCCAATTATCTGACATGCTTCAAATGTGGGATAAGTGCCCTGTGGTATGATGCACCATTGGTAGAGGCTTTGTAGGCAAGAAAAGAGCTTAGCAAAAAATTAGAAATTGAGCTCCCATTTGACCCAGCAATACCACTTCTGGGAATATATCCCAGAGATGCAAAAAAGTACAGTAGAAATAATATCTTCACTTGTATGTTTATTACAGCACTATTTACAATAGCCAGAATCTGGAAAAAAAACCGAGTGCCTGAGAACAGATGACTGGTTAAGGAAACTTTGGTACATCTACACAATGGAATACTATGCAGATGTTAGAAAAGAAGAAGTCATGAGATTTGCATATAAGTGGATCGACATGGAGAATATCATGCTAAGTGAAATGAATCAGAGAGAGAGAGGGACAGACATAGAATAACTGCACTCATTTGTGGAATATAAAGTAACATAATGGGAGATTAACACCCAAGGATAATAGAGATAAGGACCAGGAGGATCATCCCATGACTTGGAAGCCAGTCTTGCTTGCTGGGGGAAAAGGTAGCTGAGATAGTAAAGGTACCACCAAATAAATGATGCTTTGTGGGCTTGCTCAGGATGAGAGATGTGTGCTGAAAGCAGACTATGGACCAAACATGATGACACTTAGTACCCATATTGCAAATCATAACACCCAAAAGGAGAGAGAGAGGAATGTGCCTGCCAGAGGCAGGGTGGTAGTGGAGGGGGATACAGTGGGGGTAGTGGAAAGATACTGGGATCATTGGTGGTGGAGAATGGGCACTGATGGAAGGATGGGTACTTGATCATTGTATGACTGAAAAGTAGTCACAAAAATTTATGTCTGTAACTGTACATCACAGTGATTCATTAAAAAAAGAAAAGAAGAGAGCTTAGATGACCACTTATATTTCTCCTATGTTTGTGCCTGAGATTTGACAAAGCCTAAATGAAATGTAAAACGGAGGAATCTTTAGAGGGGACACAAGGATTTACGTTTTGTCCTAACATACCTGTGGACATCTGTCCTAACATAGCCAGAAAAGTCACAAGGTATCAAATAGCAAAATGTGTCTCTCCCAACAGCTTTATGTGTATTTGTGCTTATCCATGTTATGCATGTCTGTGTTGGGAGTAGGTACATACTTGCAGTACATGGTGGTATTTTCAGTATGACTTTCAGTGAATTTCAGAACTCTGTTCAGTCTCATCTGAGTCAAGAGTAAATGGGAAAGAGGCCCATCAGGTAGTTATACAATTACCCAAACCACTTTTGGAGATCCCTTGTTTAAAGCCTAGGGGTGGAGGCATGGAGGGAGTTATAGAAATGAAATTTGTTGGGATACTTAGTACGTGTTGTGGCACATTTATCAATAAAAATAAAAGTGGAGTAACTTCTAAATTTCTCATTTTATACATAAGAAGGCTGAGAGACAGAATTAAATGAATCATTTAGACACATAGCTATTTTTTTCTTTCATCTACAAATTTACAAAAATACTACTGAATGTCCCATTAGGAGATGTGTGCAAAATACTCCACCATAAAAAGGGAGGAGGGATCAGTATTTTATTTTAAATATTTAAAAATCATGATACTATATAGAAATCAATGTTGTAACTCTTATAAATCTGAAGTTCTTGAAACACTGAGCCACATTTTCACTCACTGATGGCTCAGGACCTACTTTCAGCTGAAAGAAGTTAGAACCCTGGTTAGCCTTCCAGAAAGAGGGGAATGATGGAAAAAAGCACAGCTGGGGTTAAAAAAACTACTCCAAGAAAAGACTTTTCTAATATTAGAAGAGATTTTTCTAATATTCCTATTTTTCCTTTTAAAACAAGAAAGAGTGAAAAACATTATTTCTCTTCTTCCTGCCCTAATAGCTTCTGCCACAGCCCCCCAGTCAGAGGCCTGGAAAATATAATCTGTAAGAGTCAGTTACAGAAGAGCAAGGTATTTGAGGATAGAGGTCCTAGATTAATATCTGAAGTATTGAAGAGTAAGAAGATCACAAGATACAGAGAAGGGATAACCCTCCATAACAAAAAAAAAAATCCAGCAAGAAGGTACTTGCTCATGTTCACAAAACTTCTCATTACTCTCAATAGTTGAAAACTACCTCCAGTTCAAGGTGAAAAAAATTCTGTAGAGATTTTTGTTTCTACTGTGTGGACAAAAAAAATTTGAAGCTCAGTGCTCAGCAAAGGTGCTCCTCCTAATTTTTTACTTTACTTCCTTTTTATTTTATAAAGCACTGTGATTTCCAGGTTATCCATAGTTAAGTTTAGACATACAATATTGCAGTACCAACCCCAACACCAGTGTCAGCTTCCCTCCACCAGTGTTCTCAGGTCTTCTGACTCCAGGCGGCCCTCTTGACAGGCACCTTTCTAGTTTCGGTTGCTGATGTTTGGGTCTCTTTATTTCAATGCTGCTTACTCTGTTATCCAGATATCCGGCTCTATCACTCACAATATTTGTACCTCAATCCCCTGCCCTGTCCCCCACTGCTTCTCATATTTCTTTTCCACACCCCTCCATTCTTTCTTCCCTTCTTCTATACTCTGGGGCTAAGGTTGATTTGGGCATCCCCCTATTTTAAAACTTGTTGACACCCAATATGATAGTAATTGGAGGAAGGAACTCCAAGAGATGATTATGTCATGCACATGGAATATTATACCCTTATAAAAGAGGGATCAAGAGCCAAAGATAGTCTAGCAGATAAGGCACTTACCTTATATGTGACTGACTTAGGTTCTATCCAGGACATCACATGTGATCCTTGAGCTCTTCTAAGAGTTTTCCATGAGTACAGAGCCAGAAGTAAATCCTAAGATAGCTCGGTATGTCCCCACAGTAAGTGCAAAGGGACCATCACACCAGTAGCTATTTGAAGACAACCAAAAGATGATAGTTTAAGATCCAGGAGGCAGATTCTCTCCAGATACTAAATCTGCCATCTGTCAGTGCCCTGGTCTTGCACTTTGCAGCATTAACTTTTAGAGTTTATTAGAAAGTAATGAATTTGTTGTTTATAAATCATATTCTCTTATAACAGGCCAAACAAACTAACACACTGAGAGAGGACAAGTGGAATACATTTCTGCCATTTAGGGAGTTGTCTAGGCTCCATATAATTGGGCAAACCCAGTTGGGGGTACCCAGCATTTTATATGTCTTGATGGAAGATAGGGCATTATGAATTACTCTGAAAGCTAAAAAGAAAAATCCACCTCGTCAAAGTGGAATGATTCCAACTTGATCTCTCTGTCCAAAACTCAAAATTTTGAGTGAGTAAAACAAACAAAAGATTTAAAAATTATCCCTTGCCTCAGTGGTGGCTTGGAGCCATTGTTCCGGCTTCAAGTGTCCAGTGGTAGCCTCTGAACCATACTAGACTTTATCTTGGTATTAGTGCCTGGTTTGTAATCTTTCTCTGCTCCTGATAATTTTCTAAGTCTGCCCCTCTATTCTTGCAGTTCATTCTGGGAAGCACCCTGTATCTGGCCAACAAATTTCACTTCTGATTACGTTTGTTTCTGTTGCTTGCAGTTGGGCAATCTGATAAGAATTTTTGTTCTTTAATGGCTCTTTTTAGCATTTCTTTTGAGAATATTGGACAGGTATTGAAGTGAAAATTATTTCAGGCTGAGACATGAGATACATAAATGTGGATCTCTCTGAATCTACTAATCATAAAGGGGCATCACTTTAGAGAAGGGGAAAACAAATCAACTAACATTTATGAGGTACTTATAATTGTTTTCATAGCTGCTATAAAAATTTACCACAACCTTAATGACGTAAAACAATACAGATTCATTGTCTTGGCAACCACAGTTTCGGAGGTCAGAAATTTGAAACGAGTCTCAAGGGCTAACATCAATGTCAGTGGCACTGTGTTACTTCCTTAAGTTTCCAAGTAAGAGACTGCTTTTTTTCTGACTTGATCTGCCTACATTCCTTTCTTGTCTAGTCGTTGCTTCCATTGAAAAGCCAACAGTGACAGGGTGAGTCTTTTTACAGGGCATCCCACTAATAATATCTCCTTTGTCTATGTCTTCCATGTTAGAAATAAAGTTATTTTTTTCCTGGGTTATTTTAGGCTCATCCAGATAACTGGTAAAATCCAGTTTTAAGATCAACTGTTAGGAACCTCTATTTATCTTTATTTAACCTTAATTTCTTCTTTCCATATATCACAGTATATTCTTCACCAATGTTCTCAGGTTCCCCATCTCCTGTGGTTTGGGGTGGGATAGCTTGTGAGCAAAGTGGTGTTGGTGGGACTCATCTACCACAAGTACTTTATTCCCATGTTTAATTCTATGGGTAAACTTGACTGGATAACGGACAGAACATCATTTCAGTATCTCTGTGTTTCTGGAAAGTATCAACATTTCAATTCTAGATAGAGTAGAGAAGATCACCCTCACTAACGAAGGTGGGCATCATCTTTTAATCAACTGAGTTCCAGAAAAGAACAAAGTAGAGGAAGGAGAATTTGTTCTCTCTGCTTGAGCTAAGTTGCCGAAGTACTGAGGTACCCATCTTCTGCCACTCTCTTACACTGGCTCTCGTGGTTCCCAAGCTTTCAGACTCAGGCTGGAATAGCCACCTTGCCTCAGGTTTTCAATCTTTGGACTGAGACAAATTAAACAAACGGTTTTCCTCTTCTCCAATCTACATATGGCAAATTGTGTACTGTCTTGTGTAAATCAATTCCCATAATACATCTATCTCTCTATCTCTCTATATAGATCTCCTTCCCTCATATTCTCATATTTCTATGTTTACTTCTCTCTCTCAATATATAATATGTCACTGTCACTGTCATCATCGCTGAAAGTCACTGTTCATCGATTTGTTTGAGCGGGCACCAGTAACATCTCCATTATGAGACTTGTTACTGTTTTTGGCATATTGAATACGCCATGGATAGCTTGTATCTGTATATATCCTCTTTGTTATTTTTCTTTGAAGGGCTCTAATATACTTATTTTGTACCAAATTTAACTAAATTATAGCATTTTAAAATAACTCAATTAATCCTTATCACAATATTATTGATAAGTTCTGTGTTGTTTCCAATTGGTAGATGATGAAATTAAGATTAAAAGAGGTTAGTCCAAGGTGACATAGCAAATTTCAGACCAAGTATTCAAGGCCAACTTCGTTCAGGGATAGTAGTTAATTCTATAATTATAGAATTCTATAATTCTATAAGGTCACCACAACACATTTGTTTTTCTCCCTCTGGTGAGACCCAGTTCCCCTTCTTCACCCAGCTGCCTTCTACTCACTCATCAAACTACGTGTTAATTCCTCAGGGAATCAGCCTTCTCTGATGCCATTGCTAAGACCAAATTCCTCTATTTTATGTAACAATGTTCCTGGTTGTTTGTGTGCATGTCTGTTTTCATAGAATAAAATCTCCTCTCTTTATCAGCACCCAAATGAACCATCAGCCAGCCTCTGACTCTCATAACCTCACCTAGCATACTCTTCCTATTTATTGGCTGAGTTAATTACTCACTTTTCCAGTCCTAGTTTACTTGTCACTTAAAAGTAAGTTAGGCCTCCATTACATCTTTTCATTCCATGGCACTTTTCTTGATTGTTTAGCTACTTATGTACTTACTATGATCTGTCAGTTTCATACTCCAGGATCCATAGTATGCTTAGCAGCATTTCAGTACTCTTTAAATTAATTAAAGAAGAATGAGCAAGCTTGTTCTGGTTGTGGATGTGATGACATGGGAAACTATCAAATGACTTCTAATTAAGGACACTGGGAAGCTGTAAAATGTTTTTTCCATGACTCTTCTCTTTTCTGTGTCCACTCCCATACACTTAATGACTAAGACTGGTCAAAATCAGAGATTCCGAGTGAACCACATCTCTGGGAGTCATCATAGAAAGAAGATAAATAGACCTGAGTTGAGTGGCTTCCTCATGTTTTTCAGGAGTCTTTCTGTCCCAAGGCCAGCTTTGATACATCAAGCTTGAATAACAACTGTATGAATGGAGGTGGGAGGCTGGGTTAGACCAGTGATCCTGCATCTTTTGCACCCATCAGAATCACCCCATTTCCACAGAGAGTTTCACTGTGCTTCATTCTGGAGGGTTCTACTGAAGTTGCTCCTGGGAATTCACATTTCTAGCAAGCTTGCACCTGGAGGTTAGGTACAAACCTTGCTAGACTTTGGACCACATTTTTAGTGCAGGGTGAGTAGCTCTTTATCACTTCACACCAAAGTTTCAGAAGCTTCAAATTTGGCTGCATATTGAAATCTCCTGGGAGGTGGTGGTATTCAAAAAAGTGTTTAAATATCAGGATCTTAGCTCATGGGGGTTCTGACTTTATTGACCTGAAATACATCCTGAATATAAAAATGTTTAAAGCTCCCTAAATGATTTGAAAGTCCACGAGAGTTTGAGAACTAGTGTCCTAGGTTTTGAAACTTCAATGGCAACAGATTTTGGTAGGGAAGGCATAAGAACTGTTAAATTTAAAATGCAATAATTTTTATAAAAACCTAGAGGAGGATTTTTCAAAGCATAAATATACAGAAATAATCTATTCTGTATAAAGATAGATTATCCTGAAATGGCACCAAAAAAAAGCTAATGGAAACACCTCAAGAAAAATAAATGACATTGATCGATGATTAAAAGATATATGAAAGGGGTTAGAGAGATAGTACAGGGGTAATATGCTTGCCTTAAATGCAACATACCCTAGTTCAACTGCCAGAACATATATATATAATATATTATATATTATAGCACAGTAGCACTGTTGTTCATCGATTTGCTCAAATGGGCACCAACAACATCTCCATTGTAAGACTTGTTACTGTTTTTGGCACAGCAAATTATATGTTATAATATAGTATACTATGTAGTATGTAATACATTACACATTAGTAAGATACATAATCTTTAAAAATGGCTATCATCAATACAAAATAAAGTAATATCCTAATAAAAATATAGGCAAAGCACATAAACAGAACCTCACAAAATAAGAATTTTAAGGAACCAATACAGATACCTATGTAAATTACTAGTACCCACAAATGTATATATAACAATGAGATCCCAAATTGTCCTCTAGCATTTAATATGGTGTTAAAATTAATTGATGTAACACTGATTTATGAAAAGTGTGAATATTTGTTTTAGGGGGATACAGTGTCATCCTGCCATTCCACCATCACTGTCACTGTCACTGTCATCCCATTGCTCATCGATTTGCTCAAGTGGGCACCAATAACATCTCCATTGTGATGTTATTGTTACTTATTGTTACTGTTTTTGGCATATTGAATACAACACAGGTAGCTTGCCAGGCTCTGCTGTGCAGGTGAGATACTCTAGGTAGCTTGCCAGGCTCTTCGAGAGGGGCGGAGGAATCAAACACAGGTTGGCTGCATGCAAGGCAAATGCCCTACCTGCTGTGCTATCACTCCAGCCCATGCCACCATCAATTTGCCAATATAAGTAAGGGTGGTGTTTAGATTATGAGATTCTGTGCAGCACACTCAGCCTTGAAGACAGAATGTTTGCACTTGGCCTTGGAGCTTGCCCTCCTAACAAGCTTCCAGATATTACTGATCTGGGGCCCATACGCATTATATTTAAGAACCTCATGTTGGGTAGAGAACAGTGTAATTGACACAACCTATGCATCTTAGACTTGAATCATTGAGGATATTGTTAACAAAACCTGTTCTGACTGTGATAGATTTAGGGACTGGATTGGTGAATGAGGGTTGCAGGAGTCTACACTTCAAACAAGGTTTTCTGGGATGCCACTGCTGCTCCCTGACACGCCATGAACTTTGTAGCAATGAGTGAAATACTCAAGTACTAGTTCTTGAATAGCACTGGGCCCAAGGCAAGGCAGTCGTTCCAGTGATGGACTTTGTTGCCATAGCCTAGATGTTAATATATTAAAAGTTATTTTGAATGCCACTATTCTCTCTGCATATATTTTCCTCAGTGACTGTAGGGAAGGAGGCTTTGAATAGAATTAAGGTGTTATTTGGGGGAGAGTGGGGTTTCATATCCAACTGGACTCAGGGCTTTCTTCTGGCTCTGTGCTTAGGGATCACTCCCGGTGGAGATTGGGGGACCATATAGGGTGCTTGAGATGGAACCCAGGTTAGCCCTGTGCAAAGCAATTTCCTTGCTAATTGTACTATCACTCTAGTCCCCAGAGTTCAGGTAGTCTTATGTCCCTGTGTAAAGCAAAACCCATCTTAATCTTACCATAATTTGAAAAAAAAAAGCTTGTCATTTTGCTTAATTAATATATAGTAAAGTGTAGTTTTAAAAAATTATGTCAGATTAACTTGTATGAGATTAATTTGATTATAACAGTAACCTCCATTCTGTATGCTACCCTTCATGGCTGATTACACATGTAAAATGGTTGTCTGCTCACAACTTAAAAATATCAGAGGGAGCATTGGGTATTAGAGACATGGTAAATTATCAAATGCCTTGATTTCCTACAGTCAGGAATGATTAAAGCTGTGATTACTATTTTAGAGGGTCTGTCTATATTTCTAATTTCTTTGTTTTCAACGTTAGCCACAAAAGGGTGGAAGGTAGGCAAAGAAACAGGAAAGTTGGGAAAGAAATTTCTATAAACATGATAAATCTGTTATATTACTTACATTAAACACTGGATATATTAACAGACATACACACACATCAATTCAAAGCAATTGCTGCAAATCACAGATCCCAGATTACATGACAATATTCCTGGTGGGAAAGCCAGGAGTAGTGAAGGATGGATTTTAGCATGTCCTGTGCGCTTATTTATGGCACAGCACATCATCAAACAACACTTCGCAGCCTCTAAGCTGGCAAACCGGAGGGCTTTGAAGAGAAATAATGAGCTGAGAGGTTCATGACATGCTATTAAAAAGTTTGTGATTGGATTTGGAAAATCAGATGGGTCTCCAAGGAAAGAGACCATTTCTGAGCCATTGCATTTTGAGTAGTTTTGAGCCCCAGAGCAGATATTTATGAGAAGGAAGAGTTGTTTTTGTCTCAAATCCAGGTTCTGACTCTGATGTACAGCAGGGAAGCTGCTTTGCACTGCAGACCTGAATGAAGTCCGGAATAACCATGATGTCACCTTTTTCTACTGATCTGCTACCACTGCACAGAGGCACACTATTAGCTCTCTGATGTTTTAGCAAGCCTAATTTTCCCATATGTGAGTGCAATTTCAGCCAACACAAAGTCGGTGGGGGATTTTACAGCCAATGAATTGCTCAAGGTTGTTGCATGTTTAGTGAAATGGGAGAACAGGTGAGGATGTATGTATTATGAACAAAAAAAAATAAAGGAAGGGGGTATCAGAGCAGTAGAATTTAAGATTGCCTGGTATGTGATTTCCAAATCAAACCTTCAGTCAGTCATCCAGTCCATGATTTGGTGCCCTGAGCATACACCGTTGAGTTTTCTGGTGCATTTCTAGTGTACTAAAGGGGAGAAAAAAAGCACTGTTTTACTGGTAAATTATGGAATCCTTCATTAAATTAGAAAGGAGTTACTTTAGGGTATGAAATTATGAAAGAGAATAGTATTTAGAAAGAAAAAAATTACAGGCACACACAGTAACACATAACTAGGCCAGCACCGGATGAATTTGTGGTTAAGCCACTTTTCCCATTACAGATGACACTTTTAACACTTTGAATTCCTCAGTCCTGCGTGCATGCACATACTGTACAAACCATTGCTGCCAAGGTGAAAACAGGCTGTGCATAGGTTGAAATAGGAAGGTCTAAGGACATTCAGCACTCAGCTTCTAGGCTCTGAGTGCAAGATACTAAACCCTTCTCCTGACATCATACTGTGACTCATTCCCTCTGTGTTGCCAGCAGCATAACATAAACGCATAACCCTCATTCTCAGAAGATCGTTCCAATAGAAGGAACAATGGGGCAAAGCAATCACACCATGAAAAACAACTTGTAATCATTAGGGGAAAGGGGAGGAGAGTAAAATGTTATTCTAATCAAAAGCAATATCTTGTTGTTTCTTCTTTGGTTTTCTTCACAAAAGTCACATGGATGATGGTACATTTTTGAAGTTTGCTCCAGCCAAACTCTGAAATGTGCAAGTATTTGTTTCCTATGGGCAAAGTTGTCCTTTTTTTTTTCCTTCCACTGTGGGAAAATGAACTTATTTTCAGTCACCCCTGACATCTGACCACTCAACTGATCACGAGGACACTGTGGCAAACCACAGCACAACTTGAAATGAACATTTTTAGGCACCGTTCCTGCACTTTGGATGGCACCATTACAGGCTACCCAACTTTACTTTCTTATCTTGCCTTCTAGTTCCACTTTTGCTTTTTTCCATCTACTCAAAGTGAGTGGACTTGCTCTAACATTTTTCCATTGGGACAATCCTCAAAGAAAGGTAGACCAAATACAATAATCAAACAAAAATAAAAATGTTTCCCAGCCAAAGCCCCCCGCAAGGTGACCCAAATTGTGTCAAAAATTGTGTCCTTTTTCCAAAGAAAAAATATAAATGAAAATAAAAGAGCAAAAGTTTTGGACCTGCTGTGAAAGAAACAAACCCAAAACCACCTTTCCTGATTAATAGCAGGATGATCGAGCAGAGGTTTAGACATTTTCCTCCTATTCCTTCTGATTGAATCATCTTGGGTTTTGTAGCTGTTTTACATCTCTAGGATCCTGCCATCTGCCCGCTTTAAAGAAACAACAGCAAAGCATTCCCAAAACAATGGCTGGACGGAAATAATTATGAAAAAAACTAAGAAGTGGACTTTGCTGCACCCCTTTAGTTAGTGCTACACTCCCTGGAGGGAACACAGCCCTGGGGTTTGTGGATGCCTGAAGAGTTCCTACCCCCTCGTACCCTGTCATGCCACCAGACTGATAAGCAAGAACTTGGTATGTGGATCTGGCTGCCCTCTTGGCTGAGAAAGGAGGAGAAGGAGGGGTGGGCAGCTCCCCGGGCAGTTATGTCCTACTCAGATCTGGTGTGTGTCATTGGAATGTAGGTCAGCGTTTGTTGGACAACTGAAAGCGAGTTATATGCATGCGGACCCCAAATTGGGAGCAAGTCCCCCTCACTTTCTTCCTGCTCAAGACCACAGTTCCCCCAAGAACATGGTGAAGCCATCGGGACAGGCAAAAAAAAAATAATCTTTCCATTTTGTTCACAAATGCTAGGGAAGTCTGAGGCTCAGCCAAGGCTTTATCAGCCTTGGGGTTGGGCCAAGGAGCAAGCTGCAGTTCAGCTGGCCAGGCCAAAGGCATCTGCTGGCCATTCACGCTTCCCACAGGGCCTTTTCCTCAACCCTGATTTAGATAGCAAAGTGGATGGGTTAATGTGCACGTAACTGCTAAGAGTGATTGGAGAAACAAAATGACTTTCAATTACAAAGCAGTTCAGGTGGAGGCAGAACACAAAAAAGGTTTTCTTTCCAACAGCAAAATGAGGTGTCAGTTAAAAGAGCAGCCGGCCTGGTGGAGAGATTATTACTTTAATGGGGTAATGGCAAATGCTATCAGACGAATGTCTCAGCTTGGTTACTTGCTTTCCCTTCACAGTTGATTGAGGGATAAAGATATTACATGAATTGGAATTTTTCATGTGAATTAAAACACTGAACTCCTGATTTGGAAGTAACAGTTGTTGCCAAGTTAATGCTGAACAATTTGGAGAATGAGGACTAATGTTTTACCTTTGTGGCTATGCAAAAAAAAAAAGAAAGAAAGAAAAGTGCACCAAAAAGGATCATTCCACAGCTTTGTCCAAGGTCACCAGACTCTGCATGCACAAATGGCTCAGGACTCCCAAATCCCAGCACCTGATTAACTAACCTTTGACTGAAACAATGAATGTAAAATGAATTAGCAGAGATTATGACACCAGGCCAAAAAAATGCAGAAAATCAAGAGAACTGCAGAAAAAGTAGGATTTTCTTGAAATAGGCTGATGTTTAATGCCTCAGTAATAGTTTAAATGTGGCACTATTTGTTACATAGCAGCACTGTAGCACTGTCATCCCATTATTCATCGATTTGCTCTAGTGGGCATCAGTAACGTCTCCATTGTGAGACGTTTTTGGCATATCAAATATGCCAAGGGTAGCTTGCTAGGCTCTGCTGTAAGGGCGGGATACTGCTCTGTGGCAGATACTCTTGGTAGCTTGCTGGGCTCTCTGAGAGGGACAGAGGAATCAAATCCGGGGTGGCCGCATGCAAGGCAAACCCCCTACCCTCTGTGCTACCGCTCCAGTCCTTGTGGCATAGTAGGTAAATATATATAATAATATATTTATATATATATAATACATATAATATATAATACTAGGGGTTACTCCTGACTCTGCACTCAAGAATTACTCCTGGCAGTGCTCGGGGGACCATATGGGATGCTGGGAACCAAACTCAAGTTAGCTGTATGCAGGGCACGCACCCTACCCTCCATGCTATCTCTCCAACCTCCCATAGTAGGTATGTTTGAAGCTTCACCATGCAGGTTAGATTAAAAGGTAAGTATGACTGCTCCTAGCACCACCAAAAGGCATTTTCTAACACATTAGATCAGAGTTTCCCAGACTAATTTAGGGGACTATTCCCCCTTCTCAGAAAAAAATTGTCTTAGCCCCTTCAAAACTTACCTTCTTTTAAAGGAATAAACTGAACGCACACTGCAATTGTACCCTTTTGGGATTGTTCTAGTAAAGCCATGAGGGGTGATAATTGGGAAACAATGCGATGATTTAGCTCTCACAATAATTTGGTGGATCACTTACCATGACAATTATTCAACTCACTGAGTCTTAAAACTGACTCCAGTTCTACTTGAAATATAAATGGTGAAGCAGCATTCAAATCTCTTTCCTAACTCACATGCTTCAAAACCACTTAGCTGCCCCCTTTAAAGAACACAAAACCAAAATAACCTAGGTTGACTGTTCTCAAGCACAAATTCCTAGAGGAGAAAACTATGGGTTAAAATGAAAGTTTCATTGATTTTCCTACTTTAATGTCTTACATAAATGTGAAGGTAGTGAGGCTAGTATGAAATATTATCATTTCTTTTAATTAAAAAGTACCCAATTTTATAAATAAACTCTTGCTGAAGAAGACATTATGTAACCTGATTGAAATCTGGCCTCATATTAGAAATGAATTGAAATGTCCAGACATAAAATAATTTAGACCTTATAAGAGGAAAATATTTACTTAAAAAGTTGGAAAGTTAAAGATGTTAACAAATAGGTGATTCAATGCTAAGTGCATGTTGACAAAGCAGGAAAAGCGAGGTTAATTTTGTTAGCATCTCAGTTGCGAGAGTTAGATGCCAACATTTCTTAAAATAGAGGAAAAAGACATAGTATATTTTTTCTATTTTTTAATGTTTCCTGTTTGAAAAGGAATGAAGAGAAATAAGTTTTAAAGTACTAGTAATAAAAATGAAGGCTATCTTGTATCTGTCTTGCCAGATGCCATGGTGCAGAGACTGACACATACAGTACAATAATAGATGAAAAAAATAGGCCAATGTACTATCACTGTCATCCCATTGCTCATCGATTTGCTCGAGCAGGCACCAGTAACATCTCCAGTGTGAGACTTGCTGTTACTGTTTTTGGCACATGGAATACTCCACGGGTAGCTTGTCAGGCTCTGCGGAACGGGCGAGATACTCTCGGTAGCTTGTCGGGGTCTCTGAGAGGGGCGGAGGAATCGAACCCAGGTCGGCCGCATGCAAGGCAAACACCCTACCTGCTGTGCTATCACTCTGGCCAATGTACAAAGCACAAAAATAGTGCAAAGAAGGAAATAATTACCTGGAAAGAAAAAGGAAATGCTCAGGAAAAGGATCGCAAAGGAGAAAAATCTTAAAACTAGAATTAAAAGACAGGGACCAAATAGATCCTGACAGAAAAGGGAGGAAAGTCTATAGGCAAGGACATAGAGCATGCCATAGTAAAAGGAATCTGACACTTCTGAAGGGAAGAACCAAAAGATTAAGGGGAGAGGATGAACTAGTGAAGTAGATTCAAGCTTGGAGCGTGACTATGATGTGGAGAGTCAGTAATGGGTTTTCAAAAGTAGACTTCACTTGCCAAAAATGTACTCTTGTGGTGGTGTCAAGAATGAATGGCCAGTCATCTGATCAACAAAATAAAAAGCTGGTTGTTTTTTTTTAAAAAGTAATTAAGTAGACAAACTCCTGGCATGATTGATTTTTTTTAAGAGGCAGAAATAAATAGTACTAGATATGAAAAGGGACATTGAAATAGGAAAAGTAAATATTTAAAAATCATAAGAGAATCACATGAACCACTTTAGGCCAGTATATTTGAAATCTTAGCTACTCTGTACAATTTACAGAAAGCATGAATTATGGAAATTAACTGGGAAGACATTGATACTGACTATAACCAGTCAGAAGAAAAAGAAATAATGCTATGGTTTTAAAAAATCCAGAGAGTACTGCAAAGATTTTTAAGACAACTTTTCCAAGCATTAGAAGAAAAAAGAATATCTAACAAATAACTACTCTGGGGAATAGAAAATGGGGAAAAACTCCTCAATATATTTTATAAATCCATTGTAACCCTATGATAAAGCCCGATAAGAAGACAATAAGAATCAATCTCACAAACAGACAGGTATACAAAAAAAAATACTAAATAAATTTTAGCAAGAAGTTCAATCTGGAGTGACAGCATAGTAGGAAAAGCACTTATCTTGCATGTGGTTGGCCTGAATTCAACCCTAAGTGAACCCCCTAACCCCTCCAGGGGTGATGTCTGAGCACTGAGCCAGGAGTGAACCCTGAGCACTACTGTGTGTTGCCCAAAAACAAAACAAAAAATCCGAAGTGAATCTGTACCTAGATATTGTATAAAATATATCCCTGGGGCTGGCACAGCAGGCAGAAGACTTGCCAACCCGGTTTGGATCCTTAACAGCTTTATGTGGTCCCCCAAGTCCCACTCAGGAGTGGATCCCTGAGTGCAGAGCAAGGAGTAAGTCTTGAGCACCATTGGGTGTGGCCCCAAAATCAAATAATAAATAAAATATACCTCATATAACATATAAGAATTGTTTAGCATTAAAACATGAATATGATTGCTCATATTAATATATTATAATTAATTATTATAATATTTGTATTATAATATAATAGGTTCCTTCCTTCCTTCCTTCCTTCCTTCCTTCCTTCCTTCCTTCCTTCCTTCCTTCCTTCCTTCCTTCCTTCCTTTTTTTGTTGGTATTTTTGGGTCACGTTGGGCAGTGTTCAGGGTTTAATCCTGGCTCTGAGCTCAGGGATCACTTCTGGCTGTTCTCAGGAGACCATATGGGCTGATGGGGATGGAACCTGAGTCATCCATGTGCAATGTAAGCATCCTACTCCCTGTACTATCTTGCTAGCTGCAAATTCAGGTGCAAAGTTTTGTATGGAGGGCTGGAGGGACTTGAGCGATGGCAGATCGGGTAGGACATCTGCCTTGTACAAGGCCGACCCAGGTTCGATTCCCAGCATCCCATATGGTCCCCTGAGCACCACTAGGAGTTAATTCCTGAGTGCATGAGCCAGGAGTAACTCCTATACATCAATGGGTGTCACCCAAAAAGCAAAAGAAAGAAAAAAGAAAAAAATCCAAAGTTTTGTATGGAAAGAAAAAGAATGGATTCAGAAGGAGATTAAAGTGGAGGCAAAGAACCCTTTTCAGAGGAGGTCATCATGGTATGAGATACAGACAAAGACTGGAGGAAAGTGCTGATGGTGGAGACAGATGAGACAGCAAATTTCAGTGCTTTTTGAGTTTTAGATTTTAGTGTCTTCTCTCTAATTAAAATGGAAGATTGGGTTAGAAGCAGGTGATTGACTGGATGTAGGAGGTGGGTTGTACTGAAGAAAATGAAGACTATTATGACTCCCAGATTTCTGGATGAGGTGGCTATTTTGATGGTAATTCAATTAATCAAAATAGAAAGTGCAGTTGGAAGGTTTTCTTGAAATTAGCAAGACTTTCTTGTATGGCGAGGGGAAAACTGTGTAAGAGAACTGAGTATTGGCAGCCTGAAAATAGTTTTTGCCATCACTGGATTAGTTAGTTAATCATAGGAAAAAAGGAGAGAAGGGAGTGGGAGAAAGCATTACCGGGTTTTGAAGTCCAAGCTAGCACTCGGCCTGGAATGTCAGTACATGATAAAATGTTTACTAAATTAGCTCAAAACTGTCAGCAGTTCACACTGTGGAAGAATGAGTAAGGAAGAACTTAAAACTTTTGCATAATTAAAACTATAGGTTAAATAATAATAATAGCAATATTATAATAATTATTATAATAATAATAGTAATAACAATAACAGCGCCAGGCTGTTTTCACTCGGGGCGCCCCAGAGGGGTCAGGTGAGAACCCTCCCCACCCAGACCCAGCAGCCAACCTCCACTACCCAACCACCACCACACTCCAGGCCGCTTTCCGCACGCTCTGGCGGAGACTCATGCATGAATGAAGTCCCACAAAACCCAGATAATGCTGAACTTTGTGACCTTGTACTCTGGACTCAATGGGACCGGAAGTAGAGCCCCTCTGCCTGCTATCCCCCAATTTCCAGTGACCCAGGGATCACACCCATAAGCCACACCCTGCCACACCCTGCTGGCACCAAATAATCTCCTCATCAGCCACCCTCCAGATCTCAATGGCTACTCCTCCCAGAGTGGAGTATAAAATGAGGCCCCCATAACCATGCCACCAGACTCCGTGCCAGGTTGATTTCACTTGGGGTTCCCCAGAGGGGCTGCATGAGAACCCTCCCTACTCCAAGGGACCCAGCACCAGCAGCCGACATCCACTGGGAGGTTGGGACCTCCCAACTGCCACCACGCTCCAGGCCACTTTTCTGGACCTTGCGGCCACTTTCTGGTTGCGCAACACATTATAAGATACTTCCTACCCATTTTCCATAATTACCACACCACCACATTTGATGGAGTTCATACCACACCACCACATTTGATGGAGTTCAGACAGTAGGCAACAAATCATATATATGTGTGCATACATACATATATACTTATATATGTATGTGTATATGTATATGTATATATGTACATATATCACTGTCACTGTCATCCCATTACTCACTGATTTGTTCGAGTAGGCACCAGTAACGTCTCTCATTGAGAGACTTATTGTTACTGTTTTTGGCATATCCAATATGCACGGGTAGCTTGTCAGGCTCTGCCGTGCGGGCTCCATACTCTCGGTAACTTGCCAGGCTCTCCGAGAGGGGTGGAGGAATCGAACACAGATCGACCGCATGAAAGGCGAATGCCCAACCACTGTGCTATCGCTCCAGACCATGTACATATATATATATACACATATATATACACATATACATATATACGTATACATATATACATATATATATCTCGGAGAGCCTGGCAAACTAATGAGAGTATCCCGCCCACACAGGCAAAGCCTGGCAAGCTCCCCGTGGCATATTCAATATGCCAAAAACAGTAATGATAGATCTCATTCCCCTGAGCCTCAAAGAATCTCCAATCATTGGGAAAGACAAATAAGGAGAGGCTGCTAAAATCTCAGGGCTGGGAGGAATAGAAATATTACTGGTGCCCGCTCGAGTAAATTGATGAACAAAGGGATGACAGTGATACAGTGATTGTATAGAAAACCAAAAAAGTGTATATAATAAATTTAGGATTAAGATGTGCCTAGTGGTGGAGCCAAGAGTAAGTAGGGCACTTGCCTTGCACGAGGCCAATCCAGGTTTGATCCCTAGCATCTCATATGGTCCCAAACCCACTAGGAGTAATTCCTAAGTGCAAAGCCAGGAGTAAGCCAACACTGCTGGCCAGATGTGACCTAATACCTGCCCCACCCCCTGCAAAAAAAGAAATAAAAGAAGTGCCTAGTGAGTATAATATTTAGTTACCTTTTGGGTCACACCTGGTGATGCTCAAGGGTTACTCCTGGTTTTGCACTCAGGAATTACTCCTGGTGGGGCTCAGGGGACCATATGGGATGCTGGAGCTTGAACCCAGGTCAGTCATGTGCTAGGCAAGGGCCCCACTCACTACACTATTTCTCCCAGCCCCCACAAAAATATTTTAATATTGGAAATAGCAAAAAGATACTTCTATTTTTAATTCTTGCTCAATTTTCTGTTATGGATAGTTACTATCATTTTATGTTAACATTTTGTTCAAAACAGACTTACTATTTTTAGAAAATGACAGAATATACTACTTTGTTTCTAAATGATCCCTATGTACCCATTGCACTACATCTGCTTGGGGACAGCTTCCAGAATGGCCTTTTGCTTTCCTCTTTAGGTTTTCTAATTTTCCCTCCCAACTTGACAGCATCCACGCATGTTCCCTCCATTTGCTGTGACTTGAATAGAAATAAAAATAAATCTATAGAAATAAAGAAAATCAAATCACCATTCTATTAAATAAGTGCCCAGTGTCAAAGTTATAGCTAAAACATGTCTAAGAAGGCTGGGAAACAAATAGATGAGGCTATAGGGCATGAAAGCCCAAGTTCAAACCTACTGAAAGTCCCATCAGGCAGTGGACAAGATGTTTCATTATAAGAAAGAGCAGTCTTCCCCAAGTTTTTGAGAATGGTGGCAACTTCTTGGCTTTAAGGAAATTTGGCTGTAAGGAAAGTCATTCAGGCATGAGATAGATATAACATACTGGAAAAGTGTGAGTAGTTTGAGTAATTGTTTGGTATATGCTTGGTGCTTAAACTTTAACCTTTGGGACACCAGATTACACATGGCATTACCCAGGGACCAAATTCAGATCAGAGGGAGAATGTGCAGGAACCCTTTGCCAGGAGCAGTCTTCTGCTGATCAGATCCAAGAGGCAAGAGCCACAGCAGGACAAAGGAACTTTTGAACGTTACTTGAAAAGAGTTTAGTTTCTCTGTGGTTAACCCATCAAAGGCATCTTCCTGTAACCCAGAGGACAGCAGGCCCCGACATGTGCTGGCCATTTGGAAAACAGATTCATATGGAGTAGATCAAACATTTCAGGAGAGCCCCTTGCCTCGAAAATATGGAGCCTTATGAAAATCATTAAGCAATTCATTGATATTTATTTGCTTACACTGTGCTTCAGCCAAGCCAGCGGGAAGATGAGGATAGGAACAATTGACCCAATTTTTAGAAGCCCTAGTTTGAGAAAGGATTCCCTTACATGCTTTATTTTAAAGAGCCTTTTAAGAAGACATCCTACCACACTACTGGCATTGGAAGACTGCCTTGGCTCCCCTCAACTGTGTATTAGGTTAACAATCACCTCAGGCTTCTTAGAAACTTAGAAATCCCCAGGCAGTAGGAGGAACTCCTCAGGGCTAAGAAACCCCTTCTAATCTCAGAGCTTTCTGAAGAGGAATATTTCCAAATACCTTCCTATTTCACTCTGTAGCATTTTATGCAACTCACCTCCAGCTTTATAAAACATGAGGAGTGGCCAGGAGTATACTTCCTGGATGATACTTTCATCCCTATGAAGCAGAAACTCTCCAGTTAAGCCTTAGTGCCAATGGAGCCAGAAATGAACAGGGAGCAAGTTTATATTGTTATTTTGGGAGTGACCCGTTATGTACACGAGTTCCTTCTAACCAAAGTAATTCCACTGTGTGTGCTGGGAACTTTGCTTATTTGAAAGCTTAAGGATGTATCCTCTCAAGAGTCATCAGCCTTCTAGCCTCAGCTACCCTTTTGCTCAGATGTACAGTTCCCATGAGTAGAGACGGGCTCAGAAGAACGCCATCATTCTTACACATTGGGCTTTCAAACCATCTCTGTTATGTGCAATGCCAAAAGCCTGGCCTCTGAGGCTCTGGGAAGTGGGGGAGGAGGCTGCCTCCAGGGAGCTGGGCTCAACTTCTCCCAGAACATTACAGGGGTTGAAAAAAATCTGTCCTCGAATATTCAACACATATGTTTTGAAATTCATTAAGTTTCAAAATTAAAAAACAAATTAAAAAAATCTTGCACCAGTTCCTGAACAAAGCAGACACTCCAGGAATGCTTGTTGACTGATGCATTCGTTAGCTGATAAATATGAGCAATACAGTCTGCTTTGTACCACATGACAGATGAAGATGTTAGGAAGACATTTGTTTCAAGTTTGTCATTATGCAAGTTTTAGAAATTTAATTACCTAAACCCTACCTGAAGAACAACTTTCTCATAAAGCCTTCCTCAGATTCTCCCCCTGGATCATTTTTTGACAGAACAGTGTATAGTCTGCTTTGAATTGTTCATTAACTTTTAGTTATCTCCTCATAATTATAATCCCCCAAAGGGGAAAATTCTGTATTATTTGCTTAAATTTAAGGAAGGGGGAAAGATTGGTGGGTACTTCTTCAGAATGCAGCTCAGATTCTTGCTCCAAGTATATATTCAATGACTGTTGACTGATTGATTTGTTCATTGATAGATATTAAAAATACAGTCTGGTTTGTACCATGTGGCAGTTGAAGCTGCAGTGCACAAAGAAGCTTTATTCGCTGCAACAATTTTACAGTCACTACTCAGGAAAAATGTCTCCAAAAATCTTTTCTCTGATTTCAAGATAGCTTTGGGCTTAGCACTTAAGAGTAAACAATATGTTTCATGTAGTAAAAATATAGATAGATTACATGTAAGTGGAACAATAAAAATATTGTAATGCTCTAGTGGTGTATTCTGTTGTCAGAGACATTGGTTAATTTCTAATAGACACATGGCTGCTATTTCTCTAGTAGATGAAAGAAGTTTAGTAATGATAGACCCTTTTTTGGTGAAAAAATTAGGGTTGTCAGAATACAATGTCTTGATATTCCAAGCCAAGGAAATAATTGAAGTGATAAAGCACATGTCTAATATGTACGCCCTGAGTTCACTTCCTGACTCCCCAAATCCACTGCTCCCTGGAGAAGCCCAGAGAGTTTGAACATCTTTGAACATCTGTCAGATTCACACATTCATGCCCGAATTTGGGAATAGCCCAGGCCTCTGCACACAAGGGTCTTAATTGACCCGGGTTTGATTTCTCCACCCCTCTCCAAGAGCCCAGCAAGCTAGTGAAAGTATCTCGCCCCCACAGCAGAGCCTGGCAAGCTACTCCTGGCGTATTCAATATGTTAAAAACAGTAACATGTTTCACAATTGAGACATTACTGGTGCCCGCTCGAGCAAATCGATCAGCAACGGTAAAGCTCTTCTTCTAAAAAAGTTGATTTTAGGAAGGAAAGAAAAGATGAAAGGCAAAGAATGAAAGTAAAAATCCACAGACTTGAATTAACCACTTGTGAACTACTGCCATATACACATAATAAATCTGTCAATGTAAAAATAAGGATCCTGGAAATATAAAGACCTTCCTCCTAAAACAATGTTGTGGCCAATGACTGCTTTGCCCAACTCCACCTTATTTCTAGGCCCAAAGAAAACTCACTCTGGGGTCTATCTCAATTGTAAAACTTAAGGATAGCACTCTGCATATCATTGCTTCCGATGGAGATATTTTTCCACAACAAATCTGGAGGATGGACCCTTATAAGCCCTTTCCTTAAAATTAGAACAATGATTTCCTCCACAGTATGGATTTATTCCCTGCAGTGGATTCTACAGGTTTTCTCTTCTGAGTCACTCCATTGATGTAGGAGTTGTCTGTTTTACTTGCAAAGGGATGACATCTGGGAGATGTGCAATGCCTATTTGTTGAATAAATGTATTTAGACATCATTCCTCTGAAAATAACAGCATAGTGCTCATTTGCCAAAAGGAAAATTGAAACGTGAAGAAAATAAAGTTGCCTGACATCTTAGAAGAACCCTGACTTACACTGCTGACTGACCAGTCTTGAGTCCTCCTGAGAGAAGGTAACCATTACTGCCTCTCTCTCTTTCTCTTTACAGCTGAAGGGCAGAAAAAAAAAACCGCTCCCTTGAAGAATAGCTTAAGAAAAAAACTAGCCCATCAACTTACATAATAGTGCTTCCCTGTAACCTTCTTTTTACTAAATCAGGAAATGGTTAAGTAGGCCCCCATAAAACCAGCTCAGAATTCTACCTTGTCCTCCTTTATCACAACTTCCTTGACTTGGAAAGTGATTTCTATGCCAAGGAATGTGCCAACAGTTATTATAGGCTGCCAAAGTCCTCAACCTCTTTCTTAAAGAGCCAAGGCATTTTCCTCCCCAGCATTGTATGACACGTCAGCAAAACCTGGTCATTTTCAAGCAGTGTTAAACCACATTATCCTCAAACTATTGTAAAAATCTTGCCATGTCTTCTTATAAGACAAATGTTTGATAACAATCATCATAGTCTTCTTAATGATCAAAAATTTTCTAAAGAGGTGGACAAATATTGATCGAGAACTAGTAAAAACTTACTACTGAATTTATAAATTTAGTAAACGTATTCTATTTACCTTCATAGCAATCTACAATGATAACAAAAGATCAGAATATTAGATTCCCAAATCTGAAACCCAGGTCATAGTGAAATCCATTTCTAAAGATTTCTGCTTTTTAATGGATTTTGTTTATCCAATACTTACATAATAAAATTAAGAGAAAACCTGATAACAAGTTATGTATTAGTATATATTGATTTTTGCTTACTGAAGATGTATGTCAACAAAAACTATATAAATTAAAAAATTAGAGACAAAAACAGTAGAATGGGGCTGGAGCGATAGTACAGTGGGTAGGGTGTTTGCCTTACCCACAGCCAACACAGGTTTGATCCCCTTCTTCCTGGGGTTCCTCGAGCAACACCAGAAGTAATTCCTGAGCACTGAGCCCGGAGTAAGCCCTGAGCATTAGCATCACAGGGTGTGACCCAAAAGGAAAAAATAATAGTAGAATATTTTGTAAAACCAACAAAAATATGCCTTTGGGTGGGTGGATGGATAGATGAGGAAAGTGGGTGGAAATGGACTCAATCTTATTCTTTGTCTTGCAAGTGTGATAATAATTATATCCAAAAAGCTGTAATTCTTTCATGCTGAATCATATGTCATATAGAACATATAAATCATGCAACACAATATCTGACAGGTGGAGTGGACATTTTAGTTTAGTTATCCATGTAATCATTGATAACATGGAAGTTACTTCACATGGAGGAAAAATAACAAAATTGGCAGTGCTTGTCTGCTTTGAATATTACTCTTGGAGTGACCATGCTTACCATCTGTGGATTTCACTTTAGATTTATATAGAATAGATTTACTTCTGTGTGAAGCTCCAGTGATCAAATATACTCTTCCCTCCGTGCTCGTGAAATCTCACTCTTGCAAACTTGTCTTGAATGCCACTGCTACATTACATCTTTCCTGATCTCTATATTTGCTCTCTCTTGAAGTCTTGATATCATTGAGATCTGAAAATATATTTCTTGCTCTACATTGCTTATCCCCCCTTTCCATTTTTAATCCCTTGAAAGCAGGGTGCAATCTTACCTTTATGTTTTCTACAGGCTGAGCCCAGGGTGTCAGACTTAGGAGCGTAAGAAAAATGTGTTGAGTTGCAGTGAATTGTGACCCACCCTGACTCCTAGGCCCTCAGCCAACTTCAAAAAGCAGAACACAATGGGCCCTTGTATTTGCTGCTGTGCACACCCACAAACATATACTAAACACCTGGAAACATGGGGACACTTAGTTGCTTGGCAGATATTCTCCCTCCCAGGGCGTCTTCTCTTCTGAAGGAACTGCTTTGACAGCTGGCCCATTGCTGGTTAGAGGGGGCAGTCCCTAGAATAGCCCATCGTGGCAGCAAATGGACAAGTTCGCTGTGCCAGTGAAGAGAAGGGTCCAAGTGGGAGCTTTCTCGATGCCAAGAATGTGCTCTCAGATATGTAGCAGAGAGAAACTGGGATGTTAAATTTTCCCTGAAGCCTTCTCCTTCTCCTGCCTTTCTTCCTTCTTCATTTTCACATTCCCTCTCCTGCACCCAATTCTCCAGGACCGTCCACTCTCGTGTGATCTGGTGCAGTTAGAGTTCAGACCCTGCTCCCCAGGGAGCAACCTCTGATGGAGAGAGGTCAGGCCCATCTCCCACTTCCTCTAGGGGATGCTTCTAGGAGACACTGTGGCAGCAATGCTTGTTCTTTATTAAATGCAAATGGAACTGAGCAGTTTCCAGGAACTTTAGTAAAAAGTTGGTCCCCCCACCCAAACCCTCAAGACATTTCCCAGATACAGAAAGGATTATTATTATCATTGTTATTATTTCGAAAACCCACAACATTCTCAAACACAGTCTTAAAGGAACAAGCTACAGTAAGGAGAGCACGCAACTTCCAGAATGCAGCTGTCCATGTGATCCTGCTTTCTTCACAACCATGACAGCCTATAGGATCTTGGGGAGGCAGCAGACCAGCGGAGAGAGGCTTCTCCTTGAAGCCCTGTCAGGACCGACAGATTTAGCAAATAAAAATGCAGTTATGGCCAGGTCAATTTGAATTTCAGCTAAACAGTGAATGATATCTTAGTGTACATATGACCCAAATATGGCATGGGGTGCACTTATGCTAAAACAATGTTTGTTGTTTATCTGAAATTTAAATTGAACTGGTGATCCCATCTTCGAGCAGTTAACCCTCAGCCTGTGGAGAGTCAGGACAGTCAAGAGATTTTTTTTCCCCTCCAACAAAAGCTTCTTTGAAATCACAGGCTGAATGGCTTTGGACGACATTTCAGTTCAGGCCTTGCATTTTCCCTAGAGTGTGAGCTCAATGTCGTAGAAAAACAATTGGGAGAATGAACATTCAGTGAACATTCCGCCCCTTTCTTGCCCTCAGCAGCCTGTGGCAAAGTGCTCCCCCTAACCAGCTGGGGAAGAAAAAAAAGCTTTCTCTTTTAAGATCGTTTTCCCCTCCCCTTTTACAGATTGGATTGTTTCTTGGGTTTGCTGGAGAGCTGCTTTTGCTAATTGCTTGCAGACTGCAGTCCAACCAGGCCTGCCAACTGTGGAGGCAGCACGGAAGGCTGAGAGGTAGCGAGTGAGGGTCTGGAGTGAGGCAGGCCTGGTTTGGAATTCTGGCTCTGCCACTTTCATCCATGACATGGCAGACGACTTACTGGATCTCTAAATTTCCACATCCATCCCGGCAAACGAAGGGGCTTGGAAGGCTGAGGTGAGTGTGATGTGATCTTAGAGCATGAAGAAGATTCTGCCGAGTGCTCAATACACAGTGCTCCTTTCACCATTAATCACGTTCTCGTTATAGGTTTTGGATGCATTGCCCCTGGCATGACCCTTGGAATTGAGGCTTCTCAAGCCTATGACTTGGAAATGTGGGAATTTCCAAGAAGAACCAATCTTCTAAAAGATTGGTTAGCCTTATTCACCAGAAAGGAATCAAGCAATAACTCAGCTCCTCTGCTCTCCCCAAGGAACCTGCCGTGTTCAGTCTGGCTGGCTGGCTACCTCTAAAGTCAATAACCAGATCACCAAATGACCTCGAACTAGGTCACTACAGAAGGTCCTGAGAACTAGAAGTCTACTTTAAGAAGTAGGAACGAGTCCGAGAGATTGTACTGGATTCAGGTTTTTGCCCTGCAGGCAGCAGACCTTGGCTCAATTATAGCACCACATGTGGTCCCCTCAGCACTGCCAGAAATTACCTCTATGCCCCCCATTTTTCTTTTTAATTTAAGATTAACTCTTTAAAAATTTAAGATTTAAGAACAAAGAGATAGTATAAGGATCAAGGTTCTTGCCTTGCATTTTGCCAACCCCCAATTCAAATCCATGGCAGCACATATGTTTTCCTGTGCTCCACCGGGGGTTACTCTTGCATACAGAATCAAGAATAGCCCCTGAACACCACCAGGTGTGGCACTTAAAAAAACAAACAAAAAAATGGGAGTAAGAGTGTGGTAAGAGGGAAACAAAGGGAGCAAAAAGAAGAGAGAGCTAGAGACAGCCTTCTTGGGTTTATGTAGAAAGTCTCTTTCTGTCCACACAGGTATGGTGGCTATGCCAAAGGGCAGTCACAGTCCTGTCCTCTGACCTCTGGGAGCTGATGTTGGGTGGAGGCATATGTGGCCCATCCCAAGATGGTTAATGTTGGCAGGTGGCTGCAGTCAAGTTCATCAAACCCTGAGATTTTTAGTCCCAGGCTTGGGCTGAATCATAACAGGAGCTGTGACCTTGTTACTTCTATTATTTCAAACTTAAATGAAGTAAAGGTCGATAATCTCTGCAGATATCCTAAGCCATGAAGCATACAGG
Organism: Sorex araneus; assembly: GCF_027595985.1. Taxonomy (NCBI): domain Eukaryota; kingdom Metazoa; phylum Chordata; class Mammalia; order Eulipotyphla; family Soricidae; genus Sorex; species Sorex araneus. The sequence continues at coordinate 51,315,063 of NC_073312.1, forward strand.
TGAACCTTAATAAAGCGGGGGTTTGGTAGGGGGACGAGCTGACCCCGTCTGCATAGTCAAAAATCCACCTATCACTATTGATTCATTCAAACAAAACTATCTACATATGACCTGATATTGGCTAAAAGCCCCACTGATAACATACAGTTGATTAACCCATTTTTTGTCCGTTTGATATAACACTGTGTCCTTTTAAATAGTCCCTCCATACTCACACACCTTCCACCCAGTACTGCTGAAGCAGCTACCAGGGCCATTCCTAGAAGAGCCGGTGGTGGGGACATATAGGACATATGCCAAGCAGGCATCTTGTTAGCCCTATACTACATTTGCTCGAGCAGGCACGAGCAATGACTCCATTGTGAGACTTGTTGTTACTGGTTTTGGCATATCGAATACCCCATGAGTAGCTTGCCAGGTTCTGCCACGTGGGCGGGATACTCTCAGTAGCTTGCCGGGCTCTCCGAGAAGGACAGAGGAATTGAACCCGGGTGGACCACGTGCAAGGCAAATGCCCTACCTGCTGTGCTTTAAGAATAATAATAATAAATTCAAAATGTCTGGTAAAAAGGAGCTGGAGATACATTAAAGTGGGTGAGGTGCTTGTTTTGCAAGTGTCCAACTCAGGTTTCATCCCAAAAGGTTCCTGAGCACTGCAAGGAGTGATGCCTGAGTGCAGAGGCAGGAGGAGTGAACCACCCTGATGCATCCCCCATCTCCACTCTGTGTTCTCTAAAAGCTCTGCACCTCCCTGGACCCGCAGAATATACTGAATGCATGAGGAACATGTGAAAATCAAAATACTCCACCAAATGCTTCTGAGCCCCAGGCATGTGAAGAAATGACACCCACACCCTTAGAGGGCAGGAGGCTAGTGTACTGGGAGAGCCTTTGCCTTGCAGGCACTGATCAGTATTGAGCTGGTATCCCATAGGTTGCCCTGAGCACCAACAGGAGAGATCCCTGAGTACAGATCCACAAGTGACCCCAGAAAAGTACTGCTCCTAGCTCAAAAAAGATTTTTTTTTTGCTTTTTGGGTCACACCTGGAGATGCACAGGGGTTATTCCTGGTTCATGCACTCAGGAATTACTTCTGGCGGTGCTCAGGGGACCATATGGGATGCTGGGAATTGAACCCAGGTTGGCCGCAGGCAAGGCAAACGCCCTACCCACTGTGCTATCGCTCCGGCCCCTCAAAAAAGATTTTTTTAAAGAAAGAACGTGCCCTAGTCTTTTGATGAGAAAAAAATGACTCTTTAACCCTGACTACGTAATCAACCTACGAAATGAAAGGGGCCAGCAAAGGACCAGCGTGGGGACATTCCTGGAGGACCTCACCCCACCCCACCCCTGTGGCCCCCATGGGGGCTGCAAATGTCCCAGCAATGGCACCAACACAGCGTTAGCTGCATGCAACCCCTCAGATCTGGGGTTACTTTCTCTCTGGCTGGAGGCTGGAGGAAAGGTCAGTGGGGAAGTGGGGAGGGTGCCTGCCTCACATCCCAACACCCCCTGGGGGCCCCGAACTCCCAGCAGGGATCCCTGAGCTAAAGAACCTGGATTCATTATAATAAAAAAAAATGTTTTTAATTAGGAAAGTGATAAAGAAGAGGAAATATATACACAATACTCTTCTGTATTTTCCAATACTTTATCATGTTCATGCAGGCAACTGCAATTAAAAAAAAATATTAATGAATCACCATGAGGTACAGTTACGGTCTTACAAACTTTTGTGCTTACAACTGCAATTTTTGATAGAGTGGCTGGAGAGGTTGTACAATGGAAAGGATACTTGCCTTACACGTGGCTGACTGGGGTTCAATCCCTAGCACCCCATATGGCCCCCCAACCCCACAAGGAGTGATTCCAGAGTGCAGAACCAGGAATAAGCCTTGAGTGTATGTCCTCAGAACAACAAAATTCTGTTAGTAAACCACATTCAACTGTGAGACACCGGTGGTACACACCAGCATCAAAGTGTTAGATGCATTATAGCTATAAGATGAAAATTCACATATAAGTAGACCCAAATTCCTGTTTCCAAGAGTAACTCTTGATGGACATGTTACATTACACAATTATTAGGTCATGGAGCAAAAGCAGTACAGATAGAATTCTGTCATCTGAGAAAGAGTGAAGAATGAAAGAGTGTGACTTCCTTCAAGCCTCTACATCCATCCCTAAGTTGTTTCCACATACATTCTCTTGTTATAGTAGCACTTTAGTTCAGTTCTGTTGTAAAGTGCTCTCTGTTACTCGCAGAGACAGATGTACTGAGTCTCCTTGACTCCCAGTAGATTTCTGCTTGCCCATTGCACAACATTGAAGTCTACCTGTTTGTAGCTACCAGCACTTACAGCACTCATTCTAGCCTGCTTATTTGCCAGCCTTAAATCTCTTCCAAGCCTACTGCCACCAATACCCAGAAGTGTCATCCTAGAATCAGAGGAAGGAGAACGTTGCCATTGGCTGATTCTGATACCAGGGAATCCTTAACATGGTACCGTTTATTCCATTTAATTCCCTTTCACAAAATTTTACATTTTGGTGGGGGGGGGCATAACTGGTGATGCTCAAGGGCTACTCCAAACTTAGTGCTCAGGTGTCACTCCTGGCAGTTCTTGGGGGAATCAAGCCTGAGCAAAGCATGTGTTCGGCCATTTGTGCTGTCTAGTCCTAAATTTCATATTTTTCCCCATCAAATCCCTCAGCAATTCTATTTCACAGGTGAGGTGACTAAGGATAAGACGGTCTATTTGGTGTTAGCAGCATTGCTCTTTTGAGGCTTATCCTTTTCATGTCATCTTCCTCTATTACCTTCACCTGTATCTTCTCTGCATATTTTTTATATCCTAATCTCCTCCTCTAAGACGATAAGTCATATTGGATTAGGACATTCCTTATGGCCTCATTTTACCTTAATTACCTCTTTAGAAGATCTTTCTTCATACATAGCCATTTTCTGAGTTACTGGGTATTAAACTTAAGCATGAACTGAGGGGGCATAATTCATCCTAGTACAGAAAAGTTACAAGGTCACACAACTGGATAGATTGAGCTAGAATTTAAATGCAGGTCTGTGTATCTCCCAGGCTCAACATTCTTTAGCTCTCAAGACTTTACATGTTCTCATCTCAGTCAGGTTTTCCATCTACCCACCTCTACCCTTCCTTAACGGGTACAACAGGGGATTCAGAAATGAGGAAGATGTATCTCTACCTTACACTCAATGATCCAGTAGGGACAGGAGAGAAAGGTAAATACAGTATACAAAGATGATAAAAAGTACACAAAGAATTAGAAGATCTGGAGGAACTAAACCTACATTTGAGAAGAGGAGAACAAAGAGAGCACTATAAAGTTACAAAGAAAGGAGAGATTGCCATCAGCAAGGGCAGGTGGGAGGCAGGCAGAGAAGATTGGGGAAGCAACAGGATCAGAGAAGACTCAGGAAAAGGATGAGATTTAAGAAATAAGAAAATAACTTGGAGGAGCACCTAGGAATCCAACCATGGGATATCAATTCTTGCTCCGCTACTTGCTGGTTTTGTGATCTGGGGCAACGTAATCTGTGTTTTGATCCTTCAAATGGGGATTATAATAACGTATGAATATCACAGTTTTCTGGAGATGAATCAATAGAAAGATCTCTATAAGTATGAATATAGTATTAACACATACCATCAGTTCAATAAATGTCAACTGTTATTATTATTTGAGACATCTCAACATAGGATTTTCATTAATAGAGAAAGAAATTGTAGCTTAGAAGAATAAATGATTTAGGTGAGTAAGGTTAACCTTTGAAATGTGAGTGATGAATCTGGACTTGTTTGGGTAATGTAAACTCAAATAGCAACTATAATTTTATTAGAAGTACATCAAGATGGATAAAACACTGGAAGGGAAAAAGGACAAAACTGAAAGATGCATGTAAGCAGGGAGCAAACTAAACAAAGAAATTACATGAGCCCAGTGGGGGCGGGGCACTCGGCACTGGGAGGTCAAGGGGACAAAGAGAGTGACAGGGGAAGGGAACAGAGAGAAGATAAGAGAGAGTGAGAGAGGTAGGGAGGGGAAAAAGAAATTGAATAAAAGGATGGATGGAGGAAGGAAGAAGGAAAAGGAATTGGATAGATCAAATACATATGGTTGGCAACCAGGAGAATTTTACTAATCCAGAAGAATAAAGATACAAAGCTACAGGACCATAAAGCATTAGTTGCTGCCTATAATCAACCGTATTCCATTTCCTGCATCATCCCTCCTTCCTTCCAATGCCTTTCAAATATTCATTCTCCTCTAAATGGCTACTGATTCATAAGTGAAGCACCATTCTCACACTCAGGTCATCTCTTTAAATTCATTCAAGAGATGGGTTCAGAGAGATAATACAGTGGTTTAAGTGCTTGTCCTGCATGCAGCTGACCTGGGTTTGATCTCCAGCATCTCATCACTTGTATCACTTGTAGTCCCGTTGATCTTTGATTTGCTCGAGCAGGTGCCAGTAACGTCTCCATTTGTCCCTGTCTTGAGCTAGTGCAGCCCAATGATATCTGCTCACTCAAGGAACATGAAGAGCCTCAAATCGTTCATTCAGGGATTTGACGAAGAAATCTGACCATCTAGTTGGTGGGCGGCCATGAGGTCTTCTGATGTCCCGTGGAATCCAGTTGGTAACAGCTCTAGTCCATTGATCATCCATTGCCAGCATCTCAGACAGTTTCCTAAGCACCATATGGGATTGCAGAGCCAGAAGTAACCCATGAGGACCTGTGGTGCCCCCACCTCAAACAAAAAGAAAAGTAAAAGGGAGACCCAATTTTGGGTGAGAACATTCCAAATATCCACACACTGAGAAATGAATTGAGAGACAAAATATTTATCCAAACCATGAACTATTATTTAAAAGTAATAAAGATTGGTATACTGATTGAGGGTATAACATGATTAGCCTGCAAAATATTAGATCAAGTAAAAGACGCCAAGTGCAAACAGCTGTATATTACATGATTCCATGTCAACAAAATATTTAGAAGTGGCAAATCCATAAGAATTAGATTAATAGTTCTCATGAGCAGGGATGTGAGGAGTAGCGTGGAAGGAGAGTAACAATGATTATAAATGAGCTCAAGGTTTCTTTGAGGTCTAAAGTTGATTTTGTTGAGAGCTGCAGAATTGTATGAATATATCCTATTGAATTGTATACTTTAAATAGGTAAATTTCATAGTATAAAACTTACATCTCAAGCTGTAATAATTTTTTTCAAAAGAACAAGGAGAACATTTCTAGGAAGAAAATGTTCTCAAGGATAAAATATGAATTAGAGAGACAGCAAGGAGGTCACGGTAAAAGGAAGATTAGAAAGTAAATCTTTGTTAAAGGAGAATGATGCTGACCAAGGTCAGGTTTTAGAGGATTTGGGTTGGGGAACAGTGCCTGAGGAAGCAAAGTAGCTGTTGAGACACACTTACAGAAGAGGAGACGTTATGTTTTTCATTTCCATAATGTCCCAAACAACATTCACCAATATATGGTTCTGCTCCCATGAGAGGCCCGAGGGAGATGGCTCTTCTCTGGAGAATATAGTTGGGAGGAGCCATGGGGTAGCTCATAGGTGAAAAGTGAAGAGGGTCCTTCTGGATGTAGGTAGTGAAAAGCCTGATGTGATTTTTTTTTCCCTTATCTTTCTCTCTGCAACAGTGGTTGTGGTGGTGGCCTGGAGCACAGAGGACAGGACCAAAGATTAAACACACTTTATTTCTGAGTTGTTGAACAAAGAACGAGCGCACTTGAGAAAGGTCATCTGATCTTCTGTGGTCATTGCCTAAAAAAAGAAATCAACATTTGTCAAGCCTTTAAGATGTAGAAATTGTTCGTTGTCATTATAACAAACTAGTATAACCTAGTTTTATCCTTGCTAATAGAACTAGTATAGTCTAGTTGATAAAGAATGAATGGGAAGAAAGCCTGGAAAGTGGCCAGAGTTGAGGAAAAGAAAGTTTTGTTTTTATTTTTGATTTTGCATATATTTGGGGCAAGTGAGAATCAAATATATTTGTTAGGAAAACAGAGTCAATAGAGAGGAAAAACTTCCAAGACCCATGGTAGCCTAAAAAAGTAAATTAATATAAAGTAGGAAATGTAGCAACACACAAGTCCAACAATGGGTGTCTTCCCCTTTTTTTCCAGGAGAGACATCAAAATTCAAACACAGGTCAAATACCTGGCATTTTGGACCAAAAAGAGAAGTTGAGAGAAAATATGCACTCATCAGCCTGTACACTTGACTTCTGAGCCAGGCAAGTGGAGGTTGGAATTTGGAATCCTTGAAGTGGAGCGATTTCAAGAGATGACGAGTGTCTATGACTGAAATAACCATGTATGCAATGATTGCCTTTGTGTATCAGCATCCTGGCAGCTGTCCATGGCGAATGACTAGCAAAGAATGCTACAGATGGCATTTTATCCTTTGGGTTTTTAATTCTATAGGCAGTTCTTGAACAGAATCTTCATTATTTTAAAAGTAAATAAAGTCACACCCAGAAAGGGTTAAACTGTTTATCCCGAGTCCTAGTTTCCCACCTCCCCAAGTTCCCCCATTCCCTTTAATGAAATTAGCTATTCCGCTGACAGGCCAGTACTGGTCCTCGCAGAAGGATACATGCTGTGCTCTCTGTGAGTACACTTGTGATGAACTTTAAGCCATGCATCTGCTGCAGAGCGGGAACTCTTATTCCCCAACAGCTAACCTGCGCTGGGGATTTGGGTTCATCTCTACTCTAGCATGTTTTTATCAGAAAAGGCTCCTGGAGAACCACAGAAATAAATGTAATTACCAAGTCTCTACCTCATTACCATGCATCCCCAACTATTTTCTTTCTCATTGGCTTGTTGTTATTCCACGACCAGTTCTGCAAAGAGAAGGAGGATATTAAAATCAGCATTCATCCTCATTTGCCCCCAAGTCATTGCTGTATCTGGGCAAAGAATGTCTATTATCAGTGTCACTACTCCAAGGCTTTCTTTGATTTAAAGCAGAGGTTGGCAAGCACTGTATGTGTTTTACCAGATAGTAATTATCTAAAGCTTTGTAGAACATAGGATCTCTGTTGCAACCTCTCAGTTTTGTGCAATTGTAACACAAAAACTGCCAGAGATAATACCTGAACAAATGAGCCTGGTTGTGTTCCAATAAAACTTTATTTACAAAAGCAGGCAATGAGCTAGAGTTAGCCTATGAACTAAGTTTAGAGTGTGGATTAGCAAGAAGACTTTAGGTGAATTGATAGATTAAAAAAGTGTGTATTTTTCATGAATTTAACTCCTAAAAGAAAAAAAAACACTAAAATATTTTGTTGGACATTTTATTTCATTTGCAGATAACACTATGGCATTTAAAAGATTGCATTTTAATTATTTTAAGGTTCCTCTCCCACAAACAAAAGCTGAGAAAATAGTATATTTTAATCCATGGAAGAGACAGTAAAGAGACTAAAATATGAAGTGGTGCAAATTCACTTCTCTGCAAATGCAGCCTCTTCATTAGAAAGTTGATTTACCTAACTATCAAGTTGCTTTTAAGAGGTCTGGAGTAAAAACAAATGTGCTGACCTTCACTTGAGAAGATCAAAGGTTACACTCATACCCTGTAGGATGGTTAGTTCAATCACTCCTAAAATGCCTGATGACATATTTTTGAAAAATATTTCTCTTCAACTTTATTGTGTTTTTTTTTGTGTGTGTTCTGGAAACATGATTTGAAGTTCTAGCTCAATCAGGAGTCTCGTGAGTCTTAGATAGCTAAAATTCTACCCCATATATATCCAGAGGCATTTGGATAATTAGGATAAACAATAATTGCAAGGGTTAACAATTCTGACTGGTCATTTATCAAAGATTGAAATTAACATGATAAACTGAATAACCAAGAAATGTAGGAACTTTGCGTATATAAGGAGTTAAAAATGATCTATTTAAACACACTTTATGTTGAAATAAATAAACATGCTTTAAATTATAGTGTCAAACAATTTCTGAATATTCCCAGTGTTTTTTTTTTCTGTCTATAAGTAATATCACAGAGCAAAACCATCACAGTTCAAAAGTCAGAAAAACTTAACAAATTAATCTAATTCAAAACTATTTTTAAGGAATAATAAAGCAAACTCTCTGTCTCTTACATTGTAAACTTGCTCAAAATTCTTTAAGTGCAGGGTTTCACAAAATTCACTTGTGACAGTTTTAATTTATAGTAGATTTTTAAAAAAATAGAATACATTGATATAAGAATTTTATATAGTTAAGTGAATTTGATTTCAGGAAACTTTAGTCTTTTATGTTAACAATAAATTTTAATTCCATTTGTTACTCAACTAAGTAATTACTAATTAATTAATCATTAAATCAATTAACTAATTAACCTGACAGGGACAAATGAAGAAGTTACTGGTACTTGCTTGAGCAAATTGATGAACAACATGATGACAGTGATACAGAGATACTTAACTAATTTAAAAAATAGTAGTTAAAAATCCTAAGTGGTTTCCACTGTTTTAAATCACAGTTGCTTTGGGCTGAATTGGGTTCCCAAAAACTCATACATTGAAGTCCTACTCCTGTGTGTGATGATATTTAGCAATGTCACTTAAGAGGAAGAGTTTGATAAGGTCCTGAGGTCCTAAGGTTCCTCATGATGGGATCGGTGGCTTTATAAGATGAAGAAAGAAATCTTTTCCTATGAAGACAGCTTTAGAAGGTTGCTACCTATAATTCAGTAAAGGATGGGGGAGGGGCAGGCTAGGGAAATAGTAACAAACACCCACTTACAAAAGGAGAAGGGTTATCAAACAACCAACTTCTCCAGAGAATAAAGTACTCACATTCTGTCATGACTTAGGGCCATCTTACAGCAATTAGGGTAAGAAATGCTACCATATTCCATGGACTAGAGCTGAGATCTGGACTGGAGTGATAGCAAAGAGGGTAATGCATTTGCCTTGCACACAGCCAACGTCCCTCTCAGAGAGCATGGCAAACTACCGAGAGTATCCCGCCCACATGGCAGAGCCTGGCATGCTACCCGTGGCACATTGGATATGCCAAAAACAGTAACAAGAAGTCTCACAATGGAGATGTTACTGGTGCCCACTCGAGCAAATTGATGAACAACGGGACAACAGTGCTACAGAGCTGAGATCTTGGCTTTAGAAACTGATCTCTCTGCCTTTCAAAAGATTGCCCCTGTTCCTGTTTCTGTTTTCTTCTTATATCCTCATTAGAGTTTGTGTCTACTCCATTTTCCTCCTTTTCTGTGGGTGATTATTTTAGTCAGGGTCCAATGTAGATATTTAAATCCCCATCACGATGTTCAATTGGCATCATCCTCCCTGATGTTTAAGACTTTTGCACAAAGGAAGAGATACACTTTTAGTTCTTTTTTGGCTCAAATCACCATAATCATATATGTACTATATAAGCAAGAGGGAAGGTTCACAGTTATGCAGACATGTGACATATGTCCCCACAGTTCAGATTGAGGTAGGGTATGACTTCAGATATGGATCTTTTGTATGTTTTGCTCTCCAGGAGGAGTAGGCAATGTTTGATAATTGTTTGATAATTGTTTAATAAGTCTCTTGCGTAGTTATTGCCATCACAGAAAGAAAATTAGAATTTATGTCTACTCAGACAAAATCTATTCCCCACATATATTTTTTAGACTTCTAGTTTCACATTGTGGCCAAGTCCTTGGGAAACACGTCCAGCAGTGGTTTGTGTCTGTTTCATACTGGTTTAATTTATTTATTTATTTATTGACAACAAACTGAAGCTCATGGTTTGAATAAAAAGACTAGTTCTATCCCTTAAATGTTTCACTAAGTATTCTATGCTGTCCCTCTCCTCTTTTTCCACAGTCATGCTCAGGCATGCTTTGTAGACACCTTTTGTAAGAATATTTTTGTTCATTTCTACATCTATGGTTTATTGTAGCCACAAAATGAATCATTTGACATGAGGTTGGAGGATTTGACGAAGATGAAAGTCTGTTATCAACTCATTTCTTACATTAAAGAATTAATCAAAATTACTTTTCCTTGATATTGTTTAGAAAAAAGCTCTGGGAAACCTAAAACTGAAATATGTTACTGGGGAACATATAACAGAAAAGAGGGGTACTGTAGAGATTGGAAGTTGAGTCCAAGGTGTGTCCCACAAGTTGTTTATCTTTATACAAGTCACATGATCTTAGTGGGACTCTGCCTGCTCACATTACTCATATAACAGCAATATTTCCTTGGACATTCAGGAAACCAGGAGACATATGTAAAGTCATGCATCATCATTCACTTTTTTAGGAAAATACACTTGAAAATGACAGCAAGATATTAGTAAGAATGGCATATATCAAAAAGACTAGATACAATCAGTGTTTGGGGAGTGATTATAAAATTTGTTTTAAAAGAAACCTCTTTTACTGTTGGTGGGAATGATTCAGCCTCTGTGGAAAACAGTATGGGGATGTCTCAAAAAGTAAGAATAGAGCTTCCATATGGCCAAGTGATACCACTTCTTGGCATTTACCCCCAAAGCATAAAAAAAGCAATTCAAAAAGATATTTTCATACCTATGCATATTGCAACACTTAGTATAATAGCCAGAATATGGAAGCAACCCAAGTGTCCAACAACGGAAGAATGGATATAAAAGTTGGAGTACACACACACACACACACACACACACACACACACACACACACATGCAGTTTGTAAGAAAAGATGAAATCTTAACAGTTTGCTCCAACTTGATAGAACCAGAGGATATCCTGGTAAGCAAAATAAGTCAGAGGAAAGACAAATACCAGATGATCTCATTTATCTGTGGTATATAGAGAAATAAAACAGGAATAGATAGTAATGAACAATGACAAACCCATGGCCTTGAATCACAAAACTGAGATTACCAAACTGGGAATGGGAGGACGGGGAAAGCTGTGGGAGGGGGGCAGGGGGGATTAAGAGGAAGACTAGAAGTAACATAATGACACTGGTGGAGGGCATGGCTTTTATTTACATTTGCTGCAACTTACCACCATTAAAGTAAGTTTCAGTAAATGTACAGAAAGGCCATAAATGCTAACCATGTAAATACCTTATATTGTCACTGTCACTGGCATACCATTGCTCATTGATTTGCTCGAGCAGACACCAGTAATGTCTCCACTATGAGATTTGTTGTTACTGTTTTTGGCATGTGGAATATGCCACGGGTAGCTTGCCAGGCTTTGCCGTGCGGGCGAGATACTCTCGGTAGCTTGCCAGGCTCTCCGAGAGGGGCAGAGGAATTGAACCCAGGTTGGTCATGTGCAAGGCGAATGTCCTACCCACTGCGCTATCGCTCCAGCCCAAATACCTTATATTAACTACAATATTTTTTAATTGTGTGCTCTCACAGAAATATTTTCAGGACTTATAGATATGTTTTAATCAGTGGAAGACTCTAGTGAAAAAAAATTAATGCCTTAAAACCAGAAAATCAAGTAGTTCCCAATCTTGCCACATGATTCCCTAAGATATCCAGAGGCCTACCTAAGGATGACTTTAGAGAGAAATGAATCTGGACCTTTTGTATTAACTTGTTCTCTTCCGATCCCTGGCATACTGGAGACAGTATGCCAGGGATCTCTTTGATAGCTCTCGGAACTGTCCTTCTAAAGGCAGATGCTGCAGTCAGAGAGAAAGCAAAGGGTGCTTTCCTAGCATGTGTTACCGTGATTGAATTCTTGGAACTACATATGCTCCACCAAGCAACACCAGGAGTGACTTTTGAGCACAGAGCCAAGAGAAGTTCCTGAGTACCACAAGGTGAAGCCCTAAAACCCAAAATAAAAATTTAAAGAATGTTCATGTTCAATGCTCATTTAAAAACTGAATCAGTGAATATACATTATCACCTGTACTCATTAAACATTTGCAAGGCAATGATTCTATAATAAAGACAATGATATATGTGGGGGCTGGAACGAACAGCGGGTAGGGCATTTGCCTTGCACACGGCCGACCCAGGCTCGATTCCCAGCATCCCATATGGTCCCCTGAGCACTGCCAGGAGTAACTGCTGAGTGCATGAGCCAGGAGTAACCCCTATGCATCACCAAGTGTGACCCAAAAAGCAAAAAAATAAAAATAAATAAGTAAATAAATAAATAAAAACAATGATATGCAATGCAGCAGTATTTAAAACCCTTTAATCAATCTCATTTGATGTGCACAGTTCTCTGAAGTAGATGTCATTACTTCAGTGTTCAATAAATTAAAACTGAGACAGAAAGATATTAAATAGCTTGTCAAAAGCTGAGGAACCAGGCTACAAATACAAACTATAACTAGAATCTCTTCCCTGATCTGGGGAGCTTAGATTTCACTGGAGGTTGTTTTTTCACATTTCACTAGCTGAGACATAGAATGACGTATCCTACACTGGTGCTCAGTGCTGAAGGAACTAAGATGGGGACTTGATTACTTCTGCCTCTTCCCATTAAGATGACTTTAAAGAGAACTTAACAGCCGAGTTAAGTCTCAGGCAGAGTCAAGCTGACCAGAACTCCATTGTCACCACCACTCACTTGGACTCCACCATCCAGGAATTTAGATACAATTTCTGCGATTGCTTCAGAAGCAACATAGGCTTTAAATGTCAAGATAATTGAGGGAGATGAAAAAAGAGCCTCGGTTGAATGTTTAAATATTTTGTGCTTGATAATACTACAAACTGCTTACCATTCAGCATGCCCTGCTTCAGGCAACTCATAAAAGCTAAGACCCTGGAGATCATCTACTTCAGTGATAGCAAATAGATTTTATTTCATGTGCCAACTCTAATCCACCAAGAGTTGTTGCTGGAACATTGGGTTTAGAAGGATCCTGAGGCTGTCTGTGATCAAAGGAAATGTGCTACAATTGATTATTGATACTTGGCATGGACCTGGTGTGGAGAGTGACTGTAGACATGCAACATGTATGCCAGATAGTGAGGGCGAGAAAGAGAGAGAGAGAATCTAATCCAATAAATTTGTTTCAGAGGAAAAAATAGGACTCTGAACTGAAAGTTCAAATGCCTCAAGATCAGGTAATAGATTGGTGGTAGAGTTACCTGGATCCCCTTGTTCTTTATGTAATACTCCAAATCCTATAGAGAGGTAATTGGTGTTCATAGAATAGGCTGTAAGAACCAGCAAGAAAATTAAATTATTCTTGATACAGTATTTGTGTTACGTGCATTTCACTCTAATTCCTTGAAAGCTGATGATCCATGTAATGTAGCTCTGTTCATTGGAATATCTGATTAGTTGGAGTATTCCCTGATTTAGCTGGTGGGTAACAAATAGCCATCCTCCCCGGCAACTATCCTCCCATGGCAATTTGTGCCTGACAAGAGGAAAGAAGACAGGTCAAGGTCTTTTTCAAAGGTCAATTTTTTTAAATTGTCAGTGACAATTATGTTTGTTAGTCTGACCTGGGCTCATCAGTAAAACCTGTATCACGCTTGTATCACTTGTCATCCTGTTGATCTTCGATTTGCTTGAGCGGGCACAGTAATGTCTCCATTCATCCCTGTTGCGTGCTAGTGTAGCCCAATGGTATCTGCTCGCTCCAGGAACATGAAGAGCCTCAAGCCATTTGTTCAGGGTTTTAAAGAAGTCTGACCATCTCGTAGGTGGGCAGCCGCACGGTCTTTTGACGTCCTGTGGAATCCACTTGGTAACAACTCTAGTCCAGTGGTCATCTCTAAATCGCATTATGTGCCAAGTCCATCTAATTTTTTTTTTTTTTTTAGAATACTTCATCCTTTATTGTTCTTTCTAAGGAAAAAAAAAGACAGATTACATGTTAACCAACACTATAGGCTTATAATCAGCACAATCCAGATGGTAGGAAATCTACAGGACAATTGATTCAGTTTCAATGAATAATATATAGAAATAAAAGACAGAGTTTGGAAGCAGGGAGACAGAAGGTCCATCTAATTTTTGATGCCTTGGCAAACAAGACAGCGTCCCTGATTCTTGATCGTCGATGGGGGTTGGAACTCCGGATTCCTTCTCTCACTTGACTGAAATGTGATATTCCAAGCAGAGCTCTTTTGATTCCTCTTTGGGATACCCAAATAGTGTTCTCATCCTGTTTTCGTAGCTCCCAAGTTTCTGAGGCATATGTTAGTGCAGGAAGAACGGTGGAGTCGAAAAGATGTTCCCCGAGCTGGAGGTTCTTCATCTTCTTCACCACTTCTTTGACACTCTTGAAGGCGTTCCACGCTGCTCTCTTCCTCCTGCGCAGTTTTGGCGCCAAGCCATTCCTCATGTTGAGTTCTCAACTCAGTTACACATAGCTGCTGCATTTGGAGATGTTCATTCCATTGAGAGCAAATGGAACATCAGGGACTAGTTCATTTTTCATGAACATTGTCTTGGTGAGATTCAGCTGCAGTCCAACCTTTCCACACTTGCAGTTGAAGTTGGCCAGCATTTGTGCTGCTTGGCTAATGTTTGGGGTTATTAGAACGATGTCATCAGCGAAGCAGAGGTGGTATAGTTGCCGTGTATCTTCACTCCCATTCCTTCCCATTCCAGTCATCGCTTGACGTTCTTGAGGGTAGCACTGAAGAGTTTCCTCTTTGGGATACCCAAATAGTGGTATTTGGGTATACCAAAGAATACTGCCCTGCCAAATCCCTCTCTTTACGTCAATGATCACTTCCTTGTAGAATAGTAAGATCCTGGTGGTGAATCCGTAATACAGCTCGAGGAGGATCTTGATGTACTGAGTTTGAATCCCCTTTTTGGCTAAGGCTTCGATGACTGCTTCAGTCTCCACAGAATCGAAGGCCTTCTTTAAATCAATGAATGTTAGACAGAGCGGCATCTTGAACTCTGGCGAAACTTTAATGAGTTTGGTCACCGTGTGGATATGGTCGATCGTGCTGAATCCTGACAAAGTAAAACCTGACAAAGTAAAATGCAGTGAAGGAATGATAGCTCTCCAAACATCAAGATCAACCAAGGGAAACCTTGGTGAGAAGATTTCATCATCTCCAAACATTCCTGAGGTATGATTTAATCAAGATGTCAGCCCCAAGGGACAAGTGCGAATGCATATAGAACGCAGAAAAAAGAAGGACATGCAAAGCCAGAGAATGCATTTACAAAGACTTGGTGATACAAAGAGGAACCCCTTATTTGGTCTAAAAAATCACTGTATCACTGTCATCTCATTAATTATTGATTTGCCTGAGCTGGCACCAGTAACGTCTCCATTTTAAGACTTGTTGTTTATGTTTTTGGCATATTGAATATGTCTCGGGGAGCTTGTCAGGCTCTGCCTTGGGGGCAAGATACTCTTGGTAGCTTGCTGGGCTCTCCGAGAGGGACAAAGGAATCGAACCCAGGTCCGCCACATGCAAGGCAAACACCCTACCTGCTGTGCTATAACGGTCAAAAGTGTAGGGCACTGGGAGTAATTGAAAAACAATTGTAGTATGACAAGAGCTCAGAACTTGGTTTTCAGATGAACTTCCAAAGTAATCCAGACTCAACCACCTGCCAACTGCAGGACCCCAGAATGCTGTGCAACCTCACTGGTCCTCAGTTTCTTTGTCATATTATGTCTTTCAGGATGGCACAGATACAGATTAATATGATTGTGCCAGCCACCTGTATACAGTGCTTGAAATTTAGTAGGTGGTCCATAAATGATCAGATACTTAATTTACATATAATATACATATTATGTTTGTGGGGAAAATAACACCAAATCAGGAGTGCGAAACTTTATGTTTGGGACTATCCAAAGTTCTGGACCAAATTCTATGACCTTGGCCCCCTGCTTTGCACATAGTAAGCATCTTAGATAAATATTTGCAGAATGGGATGAATGAACACATTTAAAAAACCTAAGGACATTTTTACATAGATTTGTGGGGGTCCATTTTCTATATCTTCATAGGGAAACTGAGTTTTCAGATCCATTTGAATAATATGTTCCTGTGCCCTGTCTATTTCTTTTTTTTTTTTTTTTTTTTTGCTTTTTGGGTCACACCCAGCAATGCTCAGGGGTTACTCCTGGCTTTGCACTCAGGAATTACTCCTGATTGGGGGACCATATGGGATGCCGAGGATCAAACCCGGGTCGGCCACATGCAAGGCAAACGCCCTACCCACTGTGCTATCGCTCCGGCCCCCTGTCTATTTCTTATAGACACTCAAGTACCCTTGAGTTAAGTTCCACCCTGACCATAAGCCTGAAGTCCCAGGAAAATTCATGGAATTCAGAGTTTGACCTCAGCAGACCTTGACCTAAATCATACCCAATGATGTTATTCTGACCAGTCAGAGATTGCAGAATCTACTTTTCCTTAAAGATGAACTCAAGCAAAGGAAATCAGATATTTTATTTTAAGTGTCTTGGTCTTGTAGCCATACTCTTAAGTGGTATGGGGCTACTGCTAGAGGTGCTTGGGAGGGCCCTGCAAATGCCAGGTGTCAGTCCTGGGCCTCCTACATGCAAAGCATAAGCTCAGCTCATTGAGCCATTCCAGATTTTAAAACAAGGACTAGCTGAAACTGAAAATAAGAACTGAGGTGTGGTTCATCTAGCCTCTGCACATCCATATGAATTGCTATCTTCAGCACATCTTTCCTGACTTTCAGACTCCTCACCTGTGAATCTGAGCCAGTCAAACAAAGGGTTTACATTGTTGGAGCATCGTGAAAGTCGAAAGTCGGATCAACCCTTCCACTGTTGGCTAAGATCTAGGACTTTCACATTCAGTGCCATTGGGAAAGAGAAGGCAGGTTTGCTGAACCAAGGGCTCAGGCACAGGTAGGACTGTCACACTTCCCTTGACTTCTTATCCCCTGCGGGAGAATCTCTTGAGGGTGGGCTCAGACCCCAGAAGGGGGCAAAGGTGCTTAGAAGCAGGCAGATAATAGCATTCACAAGATGAGAGTTCAAAAAGAAACAGTGCAAGCTGGAAGTAATTGATGTCTCTTTAGTGCTGCAAATATGCCTGCTTTTGTTTGTTTTTTAAAATCTCAATAAGTCACAGACACTGAATACTAAATCATATTTCTCTTTTCCCCTTTGAGTACTTTAGCTTATGAGGAGCTTTTACATGACTTTAAAGATAAAACTTCAGAAGGCCCTAGCGTTATGCCCAGGAGGCAGGGAAAGCTGCCATCTGACTGGGGAGAGAGGTGGCAAAGGCTGGCTGACGGGCCCTTCCTGAAATGAGATCTGAACCTGAAGTATAATGAGATAGGAGCCAAGTAGATTAGCTGCCTGTGATCTGATAATTCAGGGAGAATTATCAGGGAGACCAGAGGATTCAGGGAGGCTGACTTGGGTAGCGACAGTGAAAAATCATTATAAGCAGAGAATGGACCTTAGGAATATTCTGCTAATTTCATTAGCAGAATTGGTAATGAAAGTACTTCCAATATCTTCTCTTGCCACAGATTAGACCAAGTGATAGGGGAAACTCATTTATACTAGTAGAACAAATTCAGATCTGAAAATAACCAAAGGGGGCCAGGTCGTAATTTTCCTAACCTATGTTTACTCAAGTAAGAAAAATGTTTTTCGTGTTATACAGTTCCATTCTGCATGTATTCATTTACTCAGCAAATATTAGAAATATACTCTATGTTCACTTCTTTGGGGAAATCAGGAAAGGACTTGAAATCCTAATAAACACAAGTGTGTGAAAAGTGTAAAAAAAAGACAAATCAAGGCACCCCTTCTTTCTTTCTTTCTTTCTTTCTTTCTTTCTTTCTTTCTTTCTTTCTTTCTTTCTTTCTTTCTTTCTTTCTTTCTTTCTTTCTTTCTTTCTTTCTTTCTTTCTTTCTTTCTTTCTTTCTTTCTTTCTTTCTTTCTTTCTTTCTTTCTTTCTTTCTTTCTTTCTTTCTTTCTTTCTTTCTTTCTTTCTTTTTGGGTCACACCCAGCAATGCCCAGGGGTTAATCCTGGCTTTGCACTCAGGAATTACTCCTGGTGGTGCTGGGGAACCATATGGGATTCTGGGAATCGAACCCAGGTCGGCCGCGTGCAAGGCAAATGCCCTACCCGCTGTGCTATCATTCCAGCCCCCTAGGGCACATTTTCTTTCCCAAGAAGAAGTTCAGGGGCTGGAGCGATAGCACAGTGGGTAGGGCGTTTGCCTTGCATGCGGCCGACCCGGGTTCGATTCCCAGCATCCCATATGGTCCTCCGATCACCGCCAGGAGTAACCCCTGTGCATCGCCAGGTGTGACCCAAAAAGAAAAAAAAAAAGAAGAAGAAGAAGTTCAGCTACTGTGAGACACAGCAACCTACTGAAGAAGACTTTCATGGGAAGTGAGGTATTCTGGATAGGTCAGGTAGACGGGGAGTGGGAGGAGGGAACAGAGGGAATATTCCAGGCTAGAGGAGACATGAGAAAAAACTGAGGGATCCTGGGGATGGGACGCTGGCCTGTCGGAAGCAAAGATGTTTCCACAGCTCTCCTAGGATCAAAGAGGAGTGTGCTTGCTGAATTTGAGACAGAGCCCCACTTTACATGGCACCTTCCTGAAATGATCTGGAAGCAATGTTCATAGTTGAGAGTTCAGAGTAGAAGTACTGAGGAGGTGAGTTGGGAGTTATGTTAAGTGACCCCCAAGGTGGAGACTAGATCCAAATAACCTATCAAACCAATAGGTTGTCATAGACCCTCTCAAATAGTTCGGAGCCCAGCCAGCAAACTCAAGATGTCGAAAGAGCAAATTGGACACCCATGCTCCAAACGCCTAATCATGCCAGGAAATGAATATTTCTGATGCCTTAGAAGAGCTGGGAGACGAGAACGAAACTGTGGGGCCAGTGTACTTCCCATCTGCAGCCCACATTCCCGGCAGTCGCCCACCATTGTGGAAAGGGGGGATTAATGAGATGCAGACTGTCTAAGGCCCAGTTTTATATTATTCATTTTTATTTCTGGGAAATATTGGCACTCCTATGATTCTATGATCCCGCTCTGATTCCACATGTCACACTTCGCTTATATTTCAACAAGCACAGGGCCTGCTTCTCTGGTTAACACTTGCTGCCATGGTCTCTGCTAAGGGCTGCCCCCAAAAGCTGGGGCACCCATTCCAGGATGCATCAATGTGGACCAGGAGTCTCCCTCTTTGGCAATAAACATAGTGCAGGAAACCAGAAAACAGGCATCTTATTTTTAAAATTTTTCCTCCTCCTCCTCCCTTTTTAATTTGAAGGCAATGAGAGTTCTTTCCCAACATCAAACTGAATTAAATTTCTGAGTTTAGAAAAGTCATAAGAATTTTTATTTGATCTATAAGTAATTTACTCCCAGCTTGGGATTTTCTTTCTAGCAGAGGCCCTCAATTTTATTTTTCTGGATAGCCTATAATTTATTTTATTATCTAGCATTTTGTGCTCAGGATTCCCTGTTCTGAACCAAAGGTTTCTTTCCATACCAAGTAAGACTTGCTTTCTACCACTGGGGAGATGAGCTGTCATGTGGGCTTTGTTCTTCGTCTATTTTATTAAAAATGGTGAAATAGAAACTAGGGATCTCTTTTTAATATTTTCACCCACCTGATTAAAAAAAAGTGATATTTGCAAGAGCTATGAATCCATGCCCTTCCAGGAGACCTCTAATGAACTCTGCCATCCACATCACTCCTGGTTCTGGGTGTCCTGTATAGTTTGACATCATTTGCTGCTTCCTCCTAATTTTCTAGTCACCAATAACAGTGGGAATTATCTCCCAATGTCACATTTTGAGAGAGCAGCCCAGCAGGGTAGAGTACAATGCTGGCATTGGAAGTGTTCTGAAAGGCTTGCTTAATAATCCTCCTAAATGTATATTTGAAAGTCAGTTTCCTTAGGACTAAGCTTGCTGTCTTCCACTCTTAATTTCCACGACCCTGAGGTCTACTGGACCACTTAGATATCTGGAGCCCATCTCTACTACTAGCTGATGCCTGGTGGCAATTCATCTATCAAACATTTCTCTGCCTCCTTCACCTCCATCAGTGGGTAATCAGGACATGGTGTGTCTGGAGTTAAATTTATTTTCAAATGGATAAGTTGAGCTCTAGAAAAGTATGGTGAGTAGCTGGTTTTCTTGCAGGTTGGTTATTCACTCAGTCCCTTTCTTCCAGGTTCTCTGGAAAATCCATTTTCCTACACATGTCTGGCATTTTTGATTCTGGGTGGATTCACCCCAGGTCTACACACTACCAGGTGATTAAGGTTACTTGACCCATTTCCAAGTGAGTATGTGAAAACTTTCTGATACCACTAAGCAATCTCAGACACCAGCAGAGTGTATCAGAATTCAACCCAATTCAGCTGAGACACTGTTGATCTGGAGAGTATATCAGATTTCCCCAAACTAAAAATTTAGTTCACTCTCCACTTCAGATGCCAATTGCAAGCCTTGGCCATTTCCCTGTGCTCCTGAGCAAATGGCTATAAATCAGATGTCTCCATAGCTCCTCCTCAGGATGAATTATTTTGTTAAAATGGCTCACAGAATTCAGAAAACCCATGACACACTAGGTTATTGATCCATTTCCAAAGATACATAGCTTAGGTAAAATCAGGGCTGGAATGATAGACCAGTGGGTAGGACATTTGCCTTGCACGTGGCTGACTCAGGTTCAATCCTGGGCATTGTATGGTCCTCTCAAACATTGACACAAATAATTTCTGAGTGCAAAATCAGGAGTAACCCCTGAGCACTGCTGGATGTGACCCAAAAAGCCAAAAAAAAAAAAGGAGAAGAAAAGAACAACGAGATGGAAGGATCGAGCCTGGAGACGGATGGATGGTTGATATTTCCATATAGCAAGGATAGAGAAGGGGAATCCTCTCCCCTGACACACTATTACAATCAAATTTCCACAAGAGCACCAACCTGAAGGGGCTCCTAAGTCCAACTTCTAGCTTTTATATAGGCTTCATTACTTAAGCAAAATTGATTAAATCACTGTGCATCAGCAATTAAACTCAACTTCTTATTTTCTTTATTTTGTGCTTCCCCAAAAACACCACTTCATCAGTCTCGTCAGTTAGGAAATTTCAAGATTTTTGAGGACCTGCCAGCTAGGAACTATTGGTGAAGTGCAAATATACATGAAAAGTTATTTTGGGGCCCAAAAGCAGAGACAGAATATGGGGGAAATTGTTTGCCATGGAGGCAGGGAGAGGGTGGGAAAGGGGGTCTATACTGGGGATATTGGAGGTGGATAATGTGCACAGGTGGAAGGATGGGTGCTGATCATTGTATGATTGAAACACAAACATGAAAGCTTATAACTGTACCTCATGGTGATTCGATTTAAAAAAATTGGGAAAAAAAGAAAACTTTATTTTGGTCCCTTGAATAACGTGTGTGTGTGTGCACACATATGTGTGTATGTGTGTGTGAATATCTATGTACATATCTATAGCTACACATATATCTATATACATATATAGATATAAATATCACTGTATCACTATCACTGTCATTCCATTGTTCATCGATTTGTTCAAGTGGATGCCAGTAATGTCTCCATTTGTCCTTGCCCTGAGATTTTAGCAGCCTTTCTTTACTCATCCTTCCCAACAGTGCCACATTGGAGGTTCTTTCAGGGTCAGGGGAATGAGACCCATCATTGTTACTGTTTTCGGTATATTGAATGTGCCACAGGGAGCTTGCCAGGCTCTGCTGTAGGCAGGATACTTTTGGTAGCTTGACAGGTTCTCTGAGAGGGAGAACTAGACAATTAGAGGTCATGTGCTTCCGGGAGATTTGTTTTATAGTCTCTGGATCTTGGCCGTTGATGGGATTACACAGGCTGGGGGCAGTTTGTGGGTGTGACTGCCTAGCTACTGGAAAAAGGGGGATTTGGGTGGAGGAGGCTCAGTCCGGATCCAAACAGGATTGAGATCTCAGCCCCAGGTCCCGCACACCTGAGTTCCTCTGCCAGTTCCATCATGCATGAGGCTCATCCAAGCATGTGGAGAGTGACCTTGAGCATGGTTGTGGCTGGGTTCCAGAGGTCTTCAGCTGCTGGGGCTCTGTTCCGTGCAGGGAGGGAAACTTAACCCGCCCCCGCCCCCCTCCAAGGGGCCCCGGTGAAGATAGCCAGGTGCGGGGACAGGAGACTCTTTCTCTCTCTCTCTCTCTCTCTCTCTCTCTCTCTCTCTCTATATATATATATATATATATATAGATAGATAGATAGATAGATAGATAGATAGATTAGATAGATAGATAAATAGATAGATAGATAGATAGATAGATAGATAGATAGATAGATAGATAGATAGATAGATAGATAGATAGATAGATAGATAGATAGATAGATAGATAGATAGATAGATAGATAGATAGATGTAAAAAACTAAAGAACGCCGAGTGCACTCACGGGCTCTCCGGGCGGCTGTGCCTCACCGCCCGCATTCGGTGCTCTGGAACCTCGGTGTATGGGCTGGATCGGGACGGCCGGCAGTCAAGGACAGGCGAAAGAAGAACGAGGATCAAGCTAGTTGCTGATTAATTACTGTTTATTCAATCTTCAAACTTTCTCATCTCCCGCACTCCCAGCTCCGGCCTCTCTCTGGATCCACTGCTGCTTCTTCCTGGCTTTTCTCTCTCCTCCTACTTGTCTCTCCCACCTTGCCCTCTAGGCTACAACCGGCCAGGTAGCCAAATCAACATAAGAAAGCCCTTCCTGAGGGCAGGGCACTCCAAAGCCCTTCCTCACTCTTAAGGTTTTTTTCTTTTCCTTAGTCCAGGAACTTATTAACATCTCAATACTAGTTATTTTTGTATGGACATAGCAAGGGATACATTGAGGCTTGCAAGGCAGCTCTCCTGGCAACATCTTGCCACAGGCTCAGACCACAGCACTCAGGTCAGATTAATCATTCCTCACCCTAGCAGGGTCCAAATCTAGTATCACTGTTTGGATCATGACAGCATTTGTCCATGATCAAGCTCTTAACTTATAGTTAAGCATTAGGCACTTTGGCCAGGCCCATCTCGATGCCAGGGTAGCACACAACTCACCGCTTGCCCTGGGTCCATCTCGTCCCTTGTCGGGACCCTGCTTTGGGGGGTGCTAGGAAGTAAGGGCAGCTGAGGCTTAGGTCAAGAGAACAGATGCCCTGGAGGAAAATATCATGTAGAGTCAAATGACTCCCAGGTTACAAAAGCATAACATTTGTTAAGTCTTCCTGTGTTCATACAAAAAGGACTTGCTCTGAATAAACTATGCAAAGGACTCAAGGAGAAGAGAAAAACATTATTTACAAGTCAACAGAACACTAAGAAAGAAGCTACAAATAAACAAAGAGGAATAGGAGCACTGTAATGGGAGTAACCCAATAAACCTAAACTACTGAGGCTATGTTATCCTACAGATAGATATACATATATATATAGGACCAAATGTATATATGTTTTCCAAGCTATTCTCTAGGGCCTGGCATCACTCCCTATGATACTTAGCCAATCAAGCCAAGCAATTCAATTCTTGGGCTTTGTGATACTGTGCTTCTCGGGTCTGATGGTGTTGGGGGTCACCAGCATAACCCCAGTCATACTTAGGGGTCACTAGAGTCATATGCAATGGTGCTTGGAAGGGTTATATGGTAGAAGGGTTTGAATTCAGGTCTGACCTATGCCAGGTATGTGTCTCTGATGGCCAAGCCATCTCCCTATGTATTTCTATTTTATTACTGTTTTTAGGCCAGACCTGTCAATGTTCAGGGGTAACTCCTGACTCTGTGTTCAGAAATCACTCCTGGCAGTGCTCCAAGGATCATATGGGATACCAGGGAACAAACAGGGTCAGTGACATGCAAGGCAAATGTCTTACCCACTGTACTATCATAATTAATCTCAAAATTGTACTGAGCCTAACCAGTTCTCTTCTCTTTCAAGAATCAGTCAGGATTTAGGTGTGTGACCCAAGCCAATTACAATGTCCCTCTCAGGATATTTTCTTGAGCACTAGAGAAATAGATACTGCTAAATTTGAAAGCTGACAGACTGTATGCGTGCAGCTCTGATGGGTATTCTGCTACCACAAGAAAAGAATCTTCTTTTGGAGCGGTGGGGTGGGGATTGATGTTTGGGCCATACCCAGATGTCTCAGGTCTAACTCCTAGCTCTGTGCTCAGGGATCACTTCTGGTGGTGCTTGGGAGGGCTGTGTGTGGGTCAAAATCAGTTGCACATGCAAGACAAGTGACTTATCTGTGCCACTGTATTACCTCTCTGACCCCAAGAATTTTCCTAAACATTAAGCTTAGAGACAGAAGGAGGTATGAAAGATAGAGAGAGATGGGTATTTAATGACCTTGTTTGTGTCCCAAGACCTAGCTGCTTGCAGTTAACTGTGCCTGAACTTCTAAATTATGTTAGATCGTCCTCCCTCCTTTCTTTCTTAAGGCAGTCTGAGCAAGGCTACTTTTCTTAAAAAGCTTTTCCAGTATAATCTCTTGGTACTTTGAGCTTACTGTTCATGAAGAGCTTCCTGTTCTTACTGATATGCTAAAACTTCAGGAATGGGTTGATTCATCTCTGTTCTTCCACTAAAGCTCAGTATGAAAATCAGTAGCTTGTGTGAACGCTGCCAACCATATCCAATTAATTTTTGTTGGTATCCTTAATCTTTCCTTTTCCAAACATGGCAAAATAATAGAACAAGTAGCAAAGTTTGCCCATGGTTTGATCTGCCTGAGGATTGACAAATAATGAAAATTCAAATGCAAGAAGCAACACGCAAAACTGGTACACAGGCCTCACAAAAGTGAACATGGACACATTAGACACAATTCAAGTGAAACCCTTCTCCATAATTCACTAATAAGAATCACAGAAAAATGACTTTCTGAAGCAAAGATATTCTATTAAGCAGACCTTAAAACTGAGTCTGTAAGATAATAGAATTTAACAAAAGTTCTCGTCATTGAAAGTAAGCAGATTTGTTGAAATTCCAAGGGTTTTTTTTAACTTAGTAGTTCTGTGAGATCGCAGTTTACTTGACCTTGGTTTCTGCCCTCAAAAATAAGACTCATATTACCTATCTCATAGGGTTGATGAGAATATTCAATGAAATATTTATCTAATTTTACTCATTATCATAGAGTAAGTATTCATTATTGGTAGCCATCCTTAGTATAATTAATAATAATAATAATAAAGAAAATAGTAATTTGCTTATTGCTATTTAAATACCATATGCATGGTATAAATGGAACTTCAGGTCTCTAAACCATCATGAAGAATAACTAGCACATGAGCTGGGAAATTATTCAAAGGGCTGGAGTTCATGCATATGCTAGGTCCTAAATTCCATCCTAGATGCTGTATAGTACCACATGGACCACCAGGTATAACCTGGTGGTCCTTTGTGTGTCAGGTCCAAGTAGCACTGAAATGACAGGCGTGAGCAGGCAAGCCAGAGCACTGAACTGTCAGGCCAATATAACTGGACTGTATGTAGCCTAGAATAAGTCCTAGGGCTCCTGAGCACTGGTTGAGAGCCTCAAACAAAATCCCACCAAAAAAAGGAATAATTACCATAGATGAGCCTGCCCGTGTCTCCTTCACCTAGACTGCAAGAATTAGAAGATCCAAAAGACAAATGTTTTAGTCAATCTTATTGAGGCAAATATAAAGCACCTTGACTAAACCATATTTTTTAAACACTTAGGTAGTTTTGTACACTAATCTTTGTTTACTTTCCACTTAAGCAAAAGGGCACATTTCAAATAAAACTAACTGTTTTCTCTTACTGGTTGGATTACGTAGACTTTATGAAAAGATAAAATTTGGGACCAGAGAGACAGACAGTGGATAAGGTGTTTTCTGTGCATGTGGCTAACCTGGCTTTAATTCCAAGCATCACATATGGTCCCCTGAGCATAGAGTCAGGAGTCAATACTGAGCAATGCTGCATATGGCCCCCAAACAAAAACATTTTTAAGATAAAATGAAAGGAGCTATTACATTTCATTCACTTTTTTAAGCTTCTATAAATAAATCTAAAATGACATTAATGGGGCTGGAGCGATTGCGCAGCGGGTAGGGTGTTTGCTTTGCACTCAGCTGACAAGAGTTCGACTCCCAGAATCCCATATGGTCCCTTGAGCACCTCCAGTAGTAATTCCTGAGTGCATGAGCCAGGAGTAACCCCTGTGTATCGCCAGGCGACCCAAAAAGCAAAAAGCAAATAAAATAAATAAAATAAAATGACATTAACTTTTTAGGAAAGAATGTTCAAAATGCACTCTGTAATGCCCCATTTTTTTTTTTTTTTACAGTTACAGATTTATACACTTTTGTGCTTATACTTCCCTCATACAAAGTTTGGAACCCATCCCTTCACCAGTGCCCATTCTCCACCACCCGTAAACCCAGTGTCCCTCCCACCCTCCCCAATCCCATCTCCCCCCCACCCCACCCTGCCACTGTGGCAAGGCATTCCCTTCTGTTTTCTCTCTCTAATTAGCTGTTGTGGTTTGCAATAAAAGTGTTGAGTGGCCGCTGTGCTCAGTCTCTAGCCCTCATTCAGCCCGCAACTCCCTTCCCCCACATGGCCTTCGACTACAATGTAGTTGGTGATCGCTTCTCTGAGTTGACCTTTCCCCGGAACGTGAGGCCAGCCTCGAAGCCATGGAGTCAACCTCCTGGTACTTATTTCTACAGTTCTTGAGTGTTAGTCTCCCACTCTGTTATTCTATATACCATAGATGAGTGCAATCTTTCTATGTCTGTCTCTCTCTTTCTGACTCATTTCACTCAGCATGAAACTTTTCATGCCCATCCACTTGACTACAAAATTCTTGACCTCCTTTTTTCTAACAGCTGCATAGTATTCCATTGTATAGATGTACCAAAGTTTCCTCAACCAGTCATCCGTTCTGGGGCATGTAATGCCCCATTTTTTTAACAAGCTTAAAATAAAAAGAAAACTGAAGCAGAGATGAAACAAACAGTACCATAAAAAACAAACTGAAAGCCAAAGTAGTGTCAATGAATATAAAAATAGCATATCACATATATGATGCTCACTCCTTCAGACCATAATAGCCATTTCAAATAGTTTCACATGGTTATATCTCCCTGAATTTGAACTTTTATCCTAAAGTAAGACAAAGAGCAAGAGAAAAGACTGGAGGGATAGTACAATGGGTAAGTACAAGGTGACCAGGTACTAAATATGGTCTCCCACACTTCACCAAAAGTGATCTTTGAGCACAGCTGCATGTTGCCAAAAAAACAGAATGAAAGAGAAAAAGGAAAAATAATGAAATGGAATTTCCAGTTCCTAATCCCAGCTGAGTATCTCTTCTGCTGTGTTGTATGAAGAGTTCTTTGCTTTGGTTCCTAATCCAGTCTTCCCTCATCAGAAATATTCTATGCTGATTAGCATATCTATAGCCAAAGTGATTGGATGAGTACATGGAAAATTTCAGGCCAATGGTGTTCAAAATTTTGTTGAACATCTTGGGGATAAAATGTTACTTTTTTCCACCAGATCTGAAAATTAGTGCCTACCAAGTTTCTTAAACTGTAGGCCACAACTCGGTCAGGGGTCACATATCTGAAAGTGGGGTCACTGTCACTGTCATCCCGGTTGCTCATCTACTGCTCCAACCCTGAAAGTGGGGTAGCGAAAAAAATTCAAATTTGCTTGAAAAATAAAATTCTTAGTTTTTAGAGGTAGCACCATGAGTAAGGCAATTGCTTCGCATGCATCTGACTCAGGTTTGATTCCCCGGTACCCCATATGGTCTTCCAAGCCCAGGAGTGATGCCAGAGTGCAGAGCCAGGAATAAGCCCCCCCAGAAAAATTGGGTGTGCCCCTGGATCCTCCCATTCCCCACAAGAAACAAAAACAAAGTTCTTTGTGATTTACTATCAGTACATGTTTTTGTACTTACTTTATATGTCCAGTAACATGTTAAAATTTCTATGGTGAAAAGAGTCCAAGTGAAAAAAGTTTAAGAAAAAAAAGTTTACATCCTAAATGAGAGGATGTACTCTTATTTCAATCAAGTGCTCCTACTAGTGTTCATTGAACATGAGATGAAGCCAAAAATAGCAGAGGCAGAACCAAGAATAGAGAAACTGAGTCATGAGCATCCCCTTTGAGTCCTGATTCCAACAGCTCCTGACCTTGCCCCATGAACTTTTCAGTGTATGTAAGCCAGTGAAATCCTTTTTGTTTAAACCAATTTAAGCCAGAATTTTGTTGCTTGCGAATTAAAGTAACTTAGTAATAAAAAAATTGAGAAACATCTACATTTAAATTATGCATAAGCAAATCAAAAAGAGTTCTATGTTTTTAGGAGATTAAGGCCCAATTCAACAGCCTGTTGATTTCAGTAAGATGATCCACAGACTTAAGATGCACCTTCAATAATTAAACAGATAAAGCATCTGATTTATGCTGGATGGCCATATCTATTTAATTGGGGAAATTCAAGAGAGAAAATAGGAAATTATAAAAAATCAAGATAGTAACTCTGGTGAGAAAATGGATTATGCATTAAGAACTTGTCATAAAAATACCTAAGGAGTTCGTTAGCCGCATTATATTAACCCAGTCAGGGAGAGCAAAGGCATGGCTTGAAAAATGTCGAAAAGATACTTTACAAACTCCATTTTTTAAGGGCTTCTGTGACTTCAAATAAGAAGTTTTCCCAAACTTGAGAAGGTGCCTTTAGGGCCAGAAATAAAAGGGTGTGACTCTTCTAGCACACAAACAGAAAGAACTCAGACAAACGAGGAATTGTAGTTTTATGAAATGGGGACTGTACAAAGCAGATGCATTAGGAATTTGGAACCAGCTTAAGACAGTACATTGTTTGTTCAATTCCTGGTAGAAATCCTGCCCCTAAATTATTTTTAATCACATATGGCAACGTCTTTGCCAAAAAGAGAGCTTTTGTACAATGGCAGCATAAAAATCACTTAAAGCGAGTACAATTCCAAGCAATCTTGGAACTCAGAAGCTTCCCTCCAAACCACAGGCAGCCCAGTGCCTCCTACAGCAGGGCAAAGTGCAGGGCAGCAGCCTGCTGAGGGCCCGGACACCAAGGGCAAAGGCCAAGTTTTCTTTACATTGGGAACTTTGCATGGAAACTAAAATTCATCTGATTTATGGATTTGGATGATCTGGTATTCTTTTATTCTAGTTCCACTAAGTAAACGTTAGAAAATGTGTTTTTTATTTATTTGTTTTTTAAAGGAGAGGGGCTGGAGTGATAGCACAACGGGTAGGTCGTTTGCCTTGCACGTAGCCAACCCGGGTTCGATTCCCAGCATCCCATATGGTCCCCTGAGCACCACGAGGAGTAATTCCTGAGTGCAGAGCCAAGAGTAACCCCTGTGCATCGCCAGGTATGACCCAAAAAGCAAAAAAACTAAAAAACAAAAATATTTTTAAAAGGACAGAGGGATTGAAGATATAGGACAAGGGATAAGGTTCTGGCCTTTACCAGCCAACCCCAGTTTGATCCCCAGTGATGCGTATGGTCCCCCAGGCACAGCCAGGAGTGATCTTTGAGCCTGGAGTTAGCCATGGGCACTTCCCAGTACAGTAGGGAAAATAAGAAAAAGTGAGGAGAGCAGAGGAGAGTGGGGAGGGGGGGAGAGAGAAGAGGGGAGGGCAAGGGAGGAGAGGAGAGAGAGGAGAAAGAGACCTGAAAGATAGATCAGGGTTTTAAGTCTCTCATCTTGCTTGAGGCTGATTCCAGTTTGATCTCTTCACCACGTGATCCCCAGGAGCAACACCCGAGCACAGAGTAAGAAGAACCCCCTGAGCACCAGTGAGTATGGCCCAAAATCCTCAAATAATTATAATATAAGACAAGACAGGATAAAGTCAGTCATATTCATATAACAATGTTCGAATCCATTGGGTGAGAAGTTTGCCAACTGACAAGTCTAAAACTTCACCTGATAATCAAAGGAGCCATTCCATACCTTAGTTCCTTCCAATGCTTAAGATAAGATGGCTTGGGAGAAGGCAGATGGAATAGAGAAGGGATCACTAAGAAAATGATGGCTGGAGGAACCAGTTGGGATGGGAAATGCATGCCGAAAGTAGATAATGGACCAAACATGATGACTTCTCAGTGTCTGTGTTGCAAGCTATAATGCCCAAAAGTAGATTGAGAGTATGGGGAATATTGTCTGCCTTAGAGTCAGAGGAAGGGTGGGAAAGGGGGGCTATACCCAGGATATTGGTGGTGGGGAATGTGCACTGGTGGAGGGATGGGTGTTTGATCATTGTGAGATTGTAACCCAAACATGAAAGCTTGTAACTATCTCACGGTGTTTCAATAAAATTTTAAAAATTTAAAAAAAAAGATAAGATGGCTTACTTGTACTAAGCTTTGATTATAGTAGAAATGCATTCTATCTACATTGGTTATGACAACTAGGAGAAGGGTTCTGGCCCTGTGATGAAAAATACAGTCTCCAAATCATGATGGCCACTTACTACCTGTATTGCACACCCTAACCCCCAAAATGACAGAGAGAGAATAAAAGGGAATGTGCCTGTCACAGAGGTGGTGGGAAGGATATGTGGGGATGGGCAGGAGGGATACTGGGAACATTGCTGGTGGAGAATGGGCACTGGTGGAGGGATGGGTATTTGATCATTGTATGACTGAAATGTAATCACAAAAGTTTGTAAGTCTGTAACTCACGGTGATTCATTAAAAAAATTAAAAAATAAAGTTTAAAAAAAAACAACTAAATGAAACAGGGTTCAATAGAAAGCAAGCAATTAGTCCTAAAGTGGTGCTTAGGACATAGTAGACATTGTTTTCTAATGTATATTAAAAAAGTGGATAAAAGCATAATAAAATGAATAAATGAGTGAATACTTGCTATATTGATCAATCGATTGTGCCACTTAAAAATGAACTCTGAGAGAGAACCACTTGTCTTTGGAGAACCATTTCTCTTGAAATGGAACAAAATCATAATTGGTCAATTGGACAAATATTTATGTCTTGTTCACCTTGCACAAGAGAAAGTATGAAATACTGAAAGGGAGGGAGATTCACAGATAGATCAATATGGATTCTTCTTGTATTGCTTGTCAGCCCATTAAGAAAAATTAAAGTGCTATGCAAACCAGAACTTACATTATAGATGCATTATTTTTGTGAAATAATGGACACAGAGGAGAAAAAATATTATAATTATTCCGAGAGTTGAAGGCCAGAAAAATCTTGTAGAAATAGATAATATCAATGTGTATAGAGTTTTAGTGCGTAGACAGAAAGAGCAAGGTTTGCCTTGGAAAAGAATGAATTCTGGAAATGCAGCCGTGTGATATATTTGGAATCAGCCTGACCACTGCATGTCTCTAACTCTTCTCTCTGGGCTTTTTCTGGTTTCTATCATCATTTGTCATCCAAATTGTAGCCTCTGGTTGGGTTCCCAGTCTCTATCATGTATCCTTATGATCTGTTGTCCTGAGGCAATAGGGATGATTTTTTAAAGGTCAGTCAGGTTCTCCTCCATCCCCTACACTTAAAACCTACAGTGGTTCTTCACTAACCTTAGGCCCAAAACTTAGTCACTAGTCTTTCAAGTCCAGCAGGAACTGTCCTGCTTTCTTCCCTCAATCTTCACCTTCCCAGCCCCTTTCCAAACCCACTCTGGCCTCCAGCTATACTGAAAGCCTTTTCAGTTTCCAAGTATGCCATGTTATCTCATCTATGGGCTTCATACATGGTATTCCATTCTCCAAGTAAACTTTCCCCATTTTTCACCCGGTTAAATACTTTTTCTAGTCAGATTCCAACCTAGATATCACTTGATCCACCATGTTCCTGTTTGTAACCTGGGTTTTTCAGGCCTCATGTTTTCTCATAGCACCCTGTGCTGCTCTGTCATATAGCATAGTGCACTGCATAATCATGTCTGCCGGTCCAGTTTGATATCAGGCTGTCAGCTTCAAGAAGAGAAGGACAGGGCCTATCTGTGTCACCTCTCTATTCTCAACCCAAAGTGTCTGGCACAAGTTATGCATTTAATCAACTTTTGTTGAATGAATGGATGGGTGAATGGATGAATGGATAACCAAGTAGATAAATGTGTGAACATTTATTTTTTTGTGTATGTGTGTGAACATTTATTATATTGTACAAACAAGTAGGGCAGGAATTGCAGATAGAGGTAACGTTGAATGATAGGGCAAGGATTCTGAATTTTATATTGAAAGCATCTAATGCATCTAAGGATGAAATAAATGTAAAAATTGATAAATAAAATTTACAAAATATGACAAATGGAATAATAAAATTTATATTCAAAAGAAAAAGTAGGGGTCAGTGAGAAAGTACAGGAGTTAAGGTGTTTGCAAATGACTCATCCTGCATGGATCTCTGGCATGACATATAGTCCTCTCAGTATCTCCAGGAGTGATCCTTGAGCACAGAGCCAGGAGCAAGCTCTGAGCACTGCTGTGTGTGGTCCACCGCTCACCCCAGTGAATAAGCAAATAAATCCTAAAAATCAAAATTTAAAAAAGGCAAATTTACAAAAGAAATTAATAAATAGAACTAATTTTGTGGAAAGGTGAACACATATATGGTTCTCAACCCATCTAACCTGCAAGGCTGAGTTGAAATTTCTTACCTAGAATTAAAAGGAAGATGAGAAAAGGAGAAAAACTAAATGCTTCCATTGTTCTATTATTATGTGCATGGTAAGTTCCCATGTAGGCAGAGTAAAGACATAAAACCCAGCAAGTTTGCAAATACTGAAAAGGTCAGAACAGCTGGATCAACCACCATATGCTGATGTAGAATACATTGTTTTGGGTGATTCCCAAGCCTCACTGTGCATTCAAATAAATTTTGTTTAGATTATAACATTAAACTAGAACTAAATGATCCACACTGTTAAGATTATTATAAGAGTGGAAAATTGCATAACTGAACATTTTTCTTAGTCTTCAGAGCCTGAGGGTCATAATTTGTAGGGATCATTGTGCTGGCTTAGATACTTGATTATTTACTATGCGTTGACAACTTCTTTAGTTCTGTACAAGATAGAAAAGAAGTTTCAGCCTTTCTGAGAACAGTGAAAACATAAGTAAAACAAAGAATCCAACATAATATGAACAAGGTGTAACTGTAAAATAATGACAAGAAATTTTTCTTTAAAAGATATTAAAATTCGGGGCTGGAGCAATAGCACAGTGGGTTGGGCATTTGCCTTGCATGCGGTCGACCCGGGTTCGATTCCCAGCATTCAATATGGTTCACTGAGCACCGCCAGGGGTGATTCCTGAGTGCAGAGCCAGGAGTAACCCCTGTGCATCACTAGGTGTGACCCAAAAAGCAAAAAATTAAATGAAATAAAAAAGGATATTAAAATTTGGCGCAGGAGCAATAGCACAGTGGGTAGGGCATTTGCCTTGCACATAGCCAACCCAGGTTCGATTCCCAGCATTCCATATGGTCCCCCGAGCACCATCAAGAGTAATTCCTGAGTTCATGAGCCAGAATAGTCCCTGTGCATCGGATCGGGTGTGACCCAAAGAGCAAATATATATATATATATATATATATATATATATATATATATATATACACACACACACACACACATATATATTAAAATTCAAGTGAACGGTTCTACAAATCTGTCACTTTGGAGGATGGTACAATTAGTTCAAAAATATATACACATGCTCGAACATTTTTGGAAGGTGTTTTTCAGACATTGAAACACACTGTAGAATAGCGAAAGAAGCATAAACTGATTTCTGACTATTAGCAGCTGCATTAACACAGACAAGTTTCCTAGCCTACCAAATCTTCAGATTTCCTCTCTTGTGAAATGGAAATAAAATACCACACAATTTTTTTAAGTACCTGTTGGATCATAACCAAAAGTGCCAGTGTTAGAATGCTTGCTACCAAAGGGAGTCATCTTTGTTATCTTGTGTAAGTTCTGTTTTAGCACTAGTGCATTGGTCTTCCTAAGTTCAACAAAGAATGGCTTGGGCCAGTAGCAGAGATACTTAGGTTTATTATTCCTCAGTTATCCAATTTAACCTCTATATAAATTTGCTTAAGTTTTAATACACTGTAACATTAACAATGAACCGTAAGTAAAGACTTCCACAACAGATATGTATTCTATCACACATCTAGAGTTGGAAATCAAAAATCAAAGAATCAGCAGGCCCTTGCTATCTCTAGAGGCTTTTGGGAAGGGTCTTTCTTTGACACTTTCTGGATACGTCTTGAAACCTCTGATGTTCTTTAGTTGTAGAGAGTGCACTCCAATCTTGTATTTGGACCATGATATAGTGGTCTCCATATCTTTGCTTTTCCTCTCTTATCTTCAGAAAGATGCATGTTATATAGAATATAGGAATTTATATGACTCTGCGAGGTCCAATACAATCATATCATAACTAATTATATCTACAAAAACACCATTTGAGCATAAGCCTATACTTTGAGGTACCAGGTGGATATGAATTTTAAAAGGTTCACAATTCAACCAAGATAGTTTCCAAAATCAAACTCCAAAACCCCAAAGATGTTTGCACTCTTAAAGATTCAAATCATCCAATACAGCCTTTATGAAAGCTAGCAAGAAGGGAAATCTGGACAGATTTCAGACAGTGGCAGCTGGCAGTTTTACTGGCTGATATGGTTAGATGAACATTGTGATCATTTTAAAGTCACTATACATATGTGTGTGCATGACTTTGTATACATATTCTCAAAATTTTAGAAATTGTCAGAGGTTCCTATTTGGTTTACTACCCCCTTTTCAGGAAATAAACCACTCACTAGTTCCCTGGAAATCTACCTATTTAAGGAAACAATCATAAAGCAGTCACCATAGTCCTTAAGGCTACCACCACCACCACCACCACATAGTTCTAGTTCTCCAGCGCAACACTATTGCCCACTTTGAAAAAGAATGCTTTAGTTAGACTGCCCTTGTCTATCCATGAATGTGGAATGAAGAATAAACTCACACAAATCTATGGCTACCAACCAAAACTTATCTCAAATATAATAGAAAATTTATATTTTACCAAAAAAAAGTAATAATAATGACCAGAGAGATGGCACAGTAGACAAGGTACTTACCTTGAATTTGGCTGATCCAGTTTCAATGACCAGTACCACATATGATTACAATGCACTGCCAGAAGTGATCCCTGAGCACAGAGCCAGATGCGGGCCAAAAACAAAGGAGAAGGAGAAAAAGGAGGAGGTGGAGGAGACATTTGAACACAAAGACAATCCCCATGAGTCCCTAAAGAAAGCAGAGTTTGAGATTCTTCTAGAAGGGATCACTATATCACTGGATCACTGTCATCCCGTTGCTCATCAATTTGCTGGAGTGGGCACCAGTAACATCTCCATTGTGAGACTTCTTGTTACTGTTTTTGGCATATCGAATACGCCATGAGTAGCTTGCCACACTCTGCCATGCGGGCAGGATACTCTTGGTAGCTTTCCAGGCTCTCTGAGAGGGATGGAGGAATAAAACCCAGTTCAGCCGCATGCAAGGCAAATGCCCTACCCACTGTGCTACGGCTCCAGCCCCTGTGCTATCAGCGGTAAATGAGCACTAGTATTAATAAGGATGGTTCTCTGAGGAAGGCTGATAGAATTCCCCTGTAGAGAAATGGGAAGAGAGTCCACCAAGAAGAGATAGCACAGGAAAGGTACACCAGGGTGGTAGGGAGTCTTCAATTACTTATGCTGTTAACCTATGCTCTAGATCATAAACAGATTTTTTTTTCCTTTTTGGATCACACCCAGCAATGCTCAGGGGTTACTCCTGGCTCAGCACTCAAAAATCTCTCCTGGTGGTGCTCAGGAAACCATATGGGATGCCAGGGACTGAAATCGGGTCAGCCATGTACAAGGGAATGGCCCTGCCCGCTGTACTATTGCTCCAGCGTGGATCATGGACAGATCTTAAGAGAGGAAACCCTAATCTGGCCCCATGTGACTGCAAGCATTCTAAATCAACACAGATTCCTGGGCTCCCTATTTCAAAATCTAGAAGAAGCCCAAGGAAACTTTTCAAATACCATGGTGTAGTTAACAGGCATTCTACAAGCAGCAACAGAGAGCTAAGGGACAGAACTGACTTGGTTGCCCACCTGAAGAGAATGATAATACAAACACTGGGTGAGAGTCATATTGGGGCACACTTTGCTCAGAATTTGAATTCTGTGATTTTAGCAATGAAAGAGAAAAGAACCCTTATCAACACATCATCTCTTTCAAAAGAACATTGCTTGGATTCAATCTGACTGATTATTTTCAAGTTAGAGTTAAAATCAGCTTCCCAAGAATAGGGAATAATTGTCTTAGCTAGCAAGTGGAGGCTAAATGATGTTTCACCCTCACCAAGTTCCTGATTTCCCTTCTGTCAGAGTGATCTTTGACACCAAAGAAGCAAAAAAAAAAAAAAAAAAAAAAAAACAAAGGTAACTTAATCTAGGAAGCAGAGAGAAAGAACATTTGAGAACAGAAATGCCTGCAAGAGGTGTGGCAAGCCTAAAGATCATAAATTCAAATGCTTACAAAGGCTAAACAGGTAATCTCATGCCTTGGAGTTAAGATGCTATACACACCCACCTAGTTGCTAAGTTTTAAGAAAAACCCAACACTCAAAAAAAAAAAAAAAGAGTACATATCTGCCCATTCAATACATTTTTATTGCAATATAATTTAAGTAGCACTGTCTTCCAGTTGTTCATCGATTTGCTCGAGCAGGCACCAGTAACATCTCCATTGTGAGACTTGTTACTGTTTTTGGCATATCAAATATGCCACAGATAGCTTTCCAGGCTCTGCCATGCGAGCGGGATACTCCTGATAGCTTGCCGGCCTCGTGTAAGGCAAATGCCCTACCCGCTGTGCTATGGCTTCAGTCCAGTATGATAAATTATTCCTGTTTAAAATATACAACTTCATGATGGGGTACGTGGGAAATCTCGGGATGGGGGCGGTACCCGCACTGCTCCCTGTCCAGTCGAGACCCTGAGCAGCCACCAACAAACAGCTCCTCCGCTCCTGAACGGCCATGATCCTGGAGGCACACGAACCAGTTTTGTAACCCAATGGCTTTTGACAGAAATTTTTCTGGACTTAATTACTAAAATACCAGAAATCCAAAACCGCACAGCCACTATTGCAGCTGCGCAACCCCATATGCTCTTCAATATCAGCAATAGAAAACAAATTATCAAATGATGCCTTTTTGGCATGTCTGATTGTTTGGGGAAAATTCCAAATAATAATAGTGAGTTTTCTGTTGAAATATTGAATGTAATCAAAGTAAAGAGAGAGTAAAGTGAAAATCATCAGCCACACAGGCAGGGTGGGGGGAGGCATGGGGGACATACTGGGGTTCTTGGTGGTGGAACATGTGCACTGGTGAAGGGATGGGTGTTTGATCATTGTATGTTGTATGACTAATACTTAAACCTGAAAACTTTGTAACTGTTCTTAACGATGATTCAATAATAAAAAATAAATTAAAATAAAATAAAATATATGACTTCAAATATAGATAGAACTGTGAAGGAGAACCATAATCAAGGTAATGAACTAATCCATTGCTCCCAAGCATTTCTTTGTTCCTCTTGTAATCATTCTATCTCACCTTTCCCCAATTCCTGGTGATCATAAATCTGCTTTCTGACACCATATATTCATCTGCATTTTCTAGAAATTTATTTAAATGGCAACCTTTATGTGCATTCTTCTTCTTTTGCATTCACAATGATTTTTGAAGCCTGATTGATGCTGTTTATCACTGTATCACTGTCATCCCGTTGTTCATCAATTTGCTCGAGCGGGTGCCAGTAACGTCTTCATTTGTCCCTGTCATGTGCTAGTGTAGCCCAATGGCGTCTGCTTGCTCCAGGAACACAAAGAGCACGTTTGTTGTTACTGTTTTTGGCATATTAAATACGTCATGGGTAGCTTGCCAGGCTCTGCCGTGAGGGGATAAATAAATAAATAAATAAATAAATAAATAAATACATAAATAAATAAATATAAAAATAAAGAGGTCGCATGGGCCACGTGCTCCAGGAAAAATTGCATTGCACTCTTCCAGGATCTTTGTTTTATAGTCTCTGGCTCTTGGTCATTGATAGTAATACATGGCGCCAGGGGGAGTTTGGGGGTGTGACTGCCAAGCTACTGTAAAACTGAGGATCTGAGTGGAAGAGGCCAGTCCTGATCCCAGTAGGCTTGGAGATCTCAGCCACTGGTCCCACATATTTTCATGGGTGAGGTTTGTCCGAACGTGTGAAGAGTGGCCTTGAGCATGGCTGTGGCTGGGTTCTGGAGGTTTTTGGCTGCCAAGGCTCTGCTTGGGGTGAGGAGGAAAACTCAACCCACCTTCCTACGAGGGGGCCCAGGTGAAGACAGCCTGATGAGGGGGCAGGATATTCTACATTGCTCTCTTCAGAGAGCTTTGTTTCATAGTCTCTGGATCTTGGCCATTGATGCGATTACGTGGGGATATATTAATGTTGTATATATTAGTAGTTTATTTTAGTATTCCATGGTATATACACATAACTTATATAGTAATCTGTTAATAGACATCAGCGTTGTTCTTAGTTTTGTGGTTATTTGAATAAAATTGTCAAAATATTTGTGTATACACTTTTGTTTCTCTTCAATTTAATAACAAGAAGTAAGACAGCTGAGTCATACAAATACAATAAATACTTAACCATTGAAGAAACTATTAAATGATTTATAGAATGGTAATATCACTTCATATCCCCACAAACAGTACATGATATTTCTCCTACTCTGTATGCCTGTCAACACCTTGTATGGTCATCTTTTTAATTTTAACCACTTTAAAAGTTTTGTAGTGTTATGTTTTTTTGTTGTTTAATTTATATTCCCCTAATTATCAGTTTAGTTGAATATCTTTTCATGTGTTTATTTGCTGTCCCTATGTCTCTTTGATGACATACTTATTAAGTTCTAGACTATTTTATCTACTTATTTTATCATTGTGATTTCTTTATATATAATCTGCATATACAGGTCTTATATTATATATGTAATTTTCAAATACTTTATTCCCTCTGGGATTTGTCTTTCCATTTCCCACTAGTGTCTTCAAAAAAACATTGCAAATTGTGCCAAATTTCAACTTATTTTTTTCAATGGATGAAAGGTTTTTTTATCTTGAGAAATCTGCCTAGCTGAGTGCCACAAAAATGTGCTTTTATATTTTCTCTTCTCCATGTATAATAAGCTGAAAATGACAGTCAGATTTATGAAAGTTTAATATAGGTTGAAACACATCTATGAAGTTCATCTAGCCCATTGGCCACCTATTAAAAACTCTATAGCCTGATATTTTACATCCCTAAATTTATAGCATACAAGGTTTAAAATGTCTTGCTTAACTTTTTCACATTATCTTTCACAAGACACCAAGTCTTATTCAGAGTCAACCTTTTTTGATCAACACCGAAGATCAATGTCTTTCTAAAAAAAAAAAGTTAGAGTTTCTCAGAATTTTTATTGAGTATTGAGAAAAATAGTAAACAATGGCTTAGTTCTCCTGAATTAGAATTCGCTTGAAGTTCTGGTCAGATGAAAATGCCATTCACTAGTGTGATGTTTTAGCGATCTACCACATCAGTCTGCTATTGCCAAACCAACTAATGAGAACATTGTGACAGGAATGATGCTGATGGGAGGAAGGCATAGAAGCAGACTTTTCTGTTTAAATTTTGCTTTTAGGTAATTAGCCTCTTTCAGTAGAGGCCCTTTATTCTTCGTGGCTATCTCAGAACTCAAAAAGATAATTTTTAAAGCATTTGGCTAATTAAATACCCTGCCTTTAAAACAGACTCTCAGGGATCGTGTTTTTAATATACCGAAAGAGATAAAATTCTGGCTCTGGGCAAATGTTAAAAAACATTTTTGTGTTGTCAACAGAGTAAAAAGTGTTCTTAGCCCCTCTGGCATTGTTCTGGAAATCCACACATGATTCAGGAAATTAGTTGTCTCGTGTCCAAACACTACTCAAGAACAATGTTTTAAAATGTAATCAGACACCACTGAAGTGCAAGGAGCAGTTTAGAAAGTGAGGCGGGCCCTGAAAGCACTGAGATTTGACGGTATCACAGATGGATCGATGAACCATCCATAGAAAGGGGTAGTAGGGCTTGAATAGAATCTCTTACTGATAGTTAAAACTTCTGGTGGTAAAGGAAAAAGTCTTTGCTGAACTTCTGATTGCTCTATAGCTTTAAAATTATGGCTACTCAAAAGGCACAGAGACAATTATTGAGTCCCAGTGCTCTGTAAA
Source organism: Sorex araneus (assembly GCF_027595985.1). NCBI lineage: Eukaryota > Metazoa > Chordata > Mammalia > Eulipotyphla > Soricidae > Sorex > Sorex araneus. Next base: position 51,355,488 of record NC_073312.1, read on the forward strand.
GGCATAAAACCTCTCCTCTCTTACAGTTGTAATGGTAGTTTAAATCTGTGAACATAAACTTACTTCACAGACCCTCCTATTCTGTTACTTGTTTTAATAATGGCTCAGAAGGAACACTGAACTAGTGATGTGTTGTCATTGATGTGAAAATTGTCCATGTTTCACTGAAAAGAGAATCTTGCCTTTGAATCTTCTTTCCCTTCTCTCTTAGGGCACACATGGCTTTCTCAAAGCAGCTGACTAGTTCATCCTTCCTTTGAAGCCCCTTTATGTATTGTACTCATTTCACTTAAAATTTTTTTAAATTCAGAGAATCGAGTTAAATGCCCTAAAATTCTAGTTAGAAAACAGTTAATGTCTGCGTGGACCTTTGGAACTTCACATCCTTGATTTTGTACCAGCACTTAAGTACATTGACCTCTTTGTGTTATTTCCAACATTTATTGCTGATTCTTGATCATCACATCAAAACGCATCATAACCCAAAATGAAGGTCTTAAATCTTAGTAGTATTTTCCAAAATAGGGAAGATTTGAGATCTCAATCAATATGGAGAAGTAAAAAGCAAATTTTCTTGTAGCAGAAGTTAAAATTGATTTTTTTATATTTCAACTACGTCCTTTACAGAGAGGAACATAAAGAATGTAGTTCAAAAATGTCTTTGCATATTTTTTCTCTTGAAATAGGTGGAAGGATATTTGACTAGAAAATACTTTAACTCCACTTTATCTAATATAAAATATTCTGCCCACCATTGAATAAAGCAGTCATTCCATTTTAGTTTATATTATATTCAACCCATTGATTCAGTAATCTGATAAGAAAAGTGTAAGCAATGGGTCTTATATATCTGAGTTTTACCAGCAGCCTGCCACTTGCTATCTATGCAGCCTTGAGTACATGTTTTGATCTCATGAAAACTCAGCATACAAATAGATTGCTGATACCATACATACCTCAGAGGTTTGCTATGATGATTTACTGTTGAGCAAGGTAGGTTATCCAAGCAAGATACCCAGAAGTTCTGGCTGTCATTCTGTCTCCAATAGCACTGTGCTTTTTAACAGAGTCCTCTCAACATGTTTAACAGATGCTGATTTTATCTTGCAACTTCTCCAATCCTTTGTTAGGACTCAAATGGTGGCTTGCCTAACTCATCTTTACATTGTTCTCCTGGCACACCTAGTACTGGGGAAGTTTTATATAAATATTTTTGGAAGGAAATAAAGAAGAAAAAAAGAGTAAATTTGGTTGACTAAGTAATAGTGATTAAATAGTGATAAAATAATGAAAAGCACAAATTTGGGGAGTCAAGATGGATTTCAAATGCAAACCCTGTGATGGGTGACTTTGAGCAGGTTATTGAACTTTTATCTATAGAAAAAGATAATAAAATCTGCCTCAAAAAATTGTACTAAGATTTATTAGATTTATTTTGTTAAAGGCTTATCAAAATGCTGGACATATTAGAAATCTTCAAATGGTCACTACTCTCATCGTACAGTTTAATGGCACTCATCTTCAAAGTGATTAACATTCAGTTTGCAAATTTTAAATAATAGTTGCCTTGACCTATACTGCATGCAGTGGTGTAAAAATCACAACATGATTATGTTTCGCTATCATTAGGTATAGTTGTAAATCCTTTAGGGCTCTTCTGGAAATGCATGCAGGAGGGAATGCTCTGCCACTCTCTGTAGGCCGGACCCTGCTGGGAGTGTGGAATTTTAACCAATTCAAACAAGCACTTGGACAGCAATTATCTGTGTGTGAAAGGCACAGGGCTTAGATTTCTGAGGCTGTCAGAAATAAATCGCATCCTGCCCTCAAGGAACTGGTATCTCATAAATCACTACAAGAAAAGACAGAGCATGATCAAGTGCTCTGGCCAAAGTGCAAAATACAGTTATACTGAAGCCGGGGGAGTGAAAAGGCATGATGTGCTGATTGGGAAAATGTGCTCTGCCTTCAAATTGCTATCTTAATATTTTTCTGACTAAAAGAAATTTTATTTCCTCACATTCAGAGTAAGAGCATCTAGAGTAGCCACCTTATGACTTTCTGGAATGCTGATGAGCTTCAAATGAGGTAATGCTTGAAGAAGGTTGCACATAATGCCTTGTAAGTGCTAGGCATAATAAATGCTAACTGTTATAGCTTGATTTATTATCTGTCTAGTATATCTAACATGGATCATACTAATATTTTATAATAGTAATTAATAGGATATTACATTAATGCAGAATATCGATATGTTGATATATTAATATAATTTCAATATAGTATATCAGTAATAAATAAAATACAACATAATCCCTTAGTACTGCATCTAATATTAATATGATATTGATCATCACTATTAAACCAATGATGTAATAATACAATGTGTAACAGCATAGGTGCTTCATGGAGAACTTGGCATTTGAATGGGTAGAATTTAAATGATGGTTGGCTATTCAGAATCTAAGATATAAAAGCAAGTATTTTCTTTTCCTTTCCAAGTTTCTAATCCGTTTTAAGTTTTATATTTTCATATATGTAGAATGACCTGCACTAGGCTCTTGGTAGCCTGGAATCAAAAACTGTTAGGGATAAAGGAGAGGGGGAAAAGGGCACATTTTGATCAATGTCCTACATCCTTTCTTCCCTCTAGTTTGCCTGACATCCTACAAGAGAGCAAGGGCTGTGCTAATCAACCTGCTTAACATAATATAAATATTCACATCACAATTACTGTATTATTAGTATTTATATTGAAAACAAATTCCCCTTTGGGACTGCTGCTAAACTCCATTGGCACCTGGCAGATCCTTTAATATTTAAGTTCCTCCATCTTCAAAGATCCACATCAGAGTCTTTCCTGAGGCTGAGGACTGAATGTTCTTGCACCTGGGAATTTCCCTTGTGGCTAGAAAACCCAACGGGAGAACATTTCATGCATTAAAGAAATGTTAAAGGGAGCCTATAAGGCGAAGGGGAGGAGGTTGGGTCTTGAAATCTGAAAACCACACATAAAGATAAAAAAGTATACCACCCCCAACTTTCTACCCCCATTCTCATTAAAAACTCATAAAGCAGTGTGTGTACAGTCTTTATAAAAAAATTTATAAATTGTTTTATAAAATTTGTTTATAAAATAAAATAAATCTAAGGCAGCCATTCTTAATCTTCAATGAGCACAAGAATTACCTAGAGACTTGCTAAAAATGAATATTTCTACCTTAAAAGAGCCTAATTTTGTAGCTCTAGGATGGATCCCTGGAATCATTATTTTTAACAAAGCATCCCACGTACCATTTTGAGAAATGTAGGCCTATAGATATGCTTTCCTTTGCATTTTTAAAAAGATTTTCTAGTTCAGAGTTACTCTAAGTATTTTCTCACTAAATAGAAGATTTTCATTAATTTTACAGATGAATTTTTCCAATTCATGGAAAGCGTTTAAGTTCCCAAACTCTGAGCACTTAAATTTCTCATGGGGCAAGACTGAGACATACACATTAACTACTCTCTTCTGAAGCTCAACACAGCAATAACAGGTATACCTGAAAGGTTTCCTCATCAAGAGAAGTTTCAATTAAAGGAAGTTAGATGGGGGCCGGAGCGATAGCACAGCGGGTAGGGCGTTTGCCTTGCATGCGGCCGACCCGGGTTCGATCCCCGGCATCCCATATGGTCCCCCAAGCACTGCCAGGAGTAATTCCTGAGTGTAAAGCCAGGAGTAACCCCTGAGCATCGCTGGGTTGTGACCCAAAAAAGCAAAAAAAAAAAAAAAAAGGAAGTTAGAGAACCAAGTCTCCTGAGAATTGGTCATTTCATGCTAAGTTCAAAGCTTCTTGTCCTGGTGCCAGACAAATAGTTTTGCAGGTAGGGCACTTGCCTTGCATGCAGATGACCCAGATTTGATCCCAGTACCCCATATTCCAAGCCCAACCAGGAGTGAACTCTGAGCACAGAGCCAGGAGTAAATCCTGAGCACTGCCAGGTGTGGCCCCCAAACAAAACAAAACAAAAGCTCCAAGTCATGTGTTTACAGAGAATTCATGTGCTACAAAGGAATCTAGGGCTTTGGTTTACAAGAAGCAGCTGTGTGCAAGTGAGGTAAAGCACGGGGATGAAGGTCAAGAAGCAGGTAACACAGCGACCTGTCCTAATCCTGCTGTCCTGGGATTTGCTTCTCATCATCACCCAAAAACCATCAGGAGGGATCCCTGAGCATAGAACCAGGAATAAACTTGAGTACTGCTGGGTGTGGCTTCAATCTTCCCCCCAAAAGTGAAATCTGAAGATTAAGAAATGTCATCTGGGAAAGCTATCACAAGCCTTTTCAACAACAGTCAAATCCCTAGTGTTTTAGCATATCTAAATCTCAGTTTCTTTTTGTGGGACATAAAGGGATTAAGCCAATGATTGCTATGCTCCCTTCCGGGTCTAAAACCCTAAAAATAATATTTTTCTTTTATATTTAATCAGACTATACCAAAAGAAGCTTTTTTTTAAGAGAATGTTTCCCCAGCAGTGCTTCTGGGTCACAGAGTTACACCTGTTGGTGCTCAAGAGGCCATGCTCAGGCCTTGATTAAACTCTGGGCCTTGTACATTAAATATATGTGTTCCAAACCTATGTGCTATTTCCCTATACCTGAAAAGTGTCTTAAGATTAGCTACAGTGGTCTTTAGTAGTTGAAAAGTTGTTTATATACTGTGGCACAATGAGACAGTACAAAACTTGATGGCTTAAGCTAGTGGTTTTCAACTGCTGGTCTATGGCCCAGTGCTGGCCCACAAAATTTTTTTGCTGGTCTACAAAAAAAAGTTGTTGCTTTTTAACAAATACTATTCCTGGGCTGGAGCGATAGCACAGCGGGTAGGGCGTTTGCCTTGCACGCGGCAAACCTGGGTTCGATCCCCGGCATCCCATATGGTCCCCCAAGCACTGCCAGGAGTAATTTCTGAGTGCAAAGCCAGGAGTAACCCCTGAGCATCGCTGGGTGTGACCCAAAAAGCAAAAAAAGAAAAAAAATACTATTCATTTATCATACAGCAGTATTATAAACATTGATATATAATACTATTGTTATTATAAATCATAGCTTTTATTTATGTCTTAGTAGTCCATAAGGTATCCTATTTCCACCTATCTGCAGTGTGAAAATGTTAAAAGAAAAAAAACCACTGACTTAAGCAATAATTACATTGGTCACAATTTTGTGTGTCTAAAATTCAGGGAGAACTCAGCTGGATGACTTATCTCTGATTCCAGCTAGTATTGAAAGATTCATTTCTGATATTCTGGGATGGTTCCCTCACTTGCCTGTTGATACCAATGTGTGCTGGTCTCTCGATTGGTGTCTCTCCCAACTCAGCAACTCATTTCCCAGGGTCCCTCCATATGACACATGCTTCTCACAGAACAGCAACCTCAGGAAAATAACAATTCCAACAGACCCAATCTGAAGCTGCAAGTTCTTATAAAGATGAGGCCAGAGGCAGTATAGGGTTTCCTTGACTATCTACCCTCCATCAGAACACCAGATTCAAGTGGCAAACTAAAACCCACTGCTCAACGGGATGAATGACAGAAATTTTACAGAATATTTAATCTACAACAATCAGGATTTTAAGTAGAAAATTATTTATATTTATTTAGCCTATGTGATTAAATATACCTAATATCAATCATTTTAATAGTTTTTTTTAAATTTTCTGGTTTGGGGAGTCACACCCAGTGGTGCTTGGGGGTTATTCCTAGCTCTACACTCAAGAATCACTACTGGCAGTGCTTGAGGGACTGTATGGGATGCCAAGGATCAAACCCAGGTCAGCCCTGTGAAAGGTATGCACCCTACCTGCTGTACTACAGCTCTAGCCTCCAATTTTAATGTTTTTTTTTAAAAAAAAACAAAACTCAAAAGTTCAAACAGTTCAGCTTTCATAAGACAAGAAGCACGTTTTTGCCCTTACATGCGATTGATGGAAATGCAAATTGTTGAAGCTATATGAAGGAATATAAAAATTTCTCAACAAATGAAAAATAAAAATTCTATGCCAATTCAATTTCCCTCTTCTGGATGTTTTAACCAGAAGAACACAAAACTACTGATTTTCAAAAAGTCCCATGTTTATTGCTGAATTATGTATAACAGCCAAGAATTGAAAATAATGTCTATCTGTTGATAAGTAAGTGGATAAAGATGCTATATCTATCTATACATAATGGGATACTTCTCAGCTCTGAAACAAAAGAAGAAAAAAATTCTACCATTTGGAACAACATAAATAAATATAATGATATTATATTTAGTGAAATAATTGTACAAAGAAAGACAAGTACTGCCTGATTTTACATGTATGAACTGTATAAAGAAATGAAAAACTTTAAATCAAAATAAAACAAAATTAGATTTTTTGACTAATTTTTTTAGAAGGCTGTTTTGAATATTCAACGATATTTTATGACCTCTTCATATTCAGATAACTAGAAAGTAGGTACTGATGAAGGTAAGGTTCCTAGAGTCACTACATATGGGCCAAAAAGTAACGTTTTTTAATTTGAAAACTTCTTATTAAAAAATCTGTGATTTATAAGTTATTGATAGTTGAGTTTTAGACATATGATGATCTAGCACCAACCCCACCACCAGTGTCAATTTCCCTCCACCAATCTTCCAAAGTTTTCTTCTGCCCCACTAGCCTGCCACCTTGACTGGCTCACTTTATTTATTTGTTTATTTATTATTATTATTATCATTTTTATTATTGAATCACTGTGAGGTACAGTTACAGGCTTACAAACTTTCATGCTAGCGTTTCAGTCATACAATGATTGAGTACCCATCCTTCTATCAGTGCCCATACTCCATCACCAATGGTCCCAGGATCCCTCCCACCACCCCTACCCCATCCCTTCCACTCCACCCTGCCTCTGTGGTGGGGCATTCCCTTTTGCTCCCTCTCTCCTTTTGGATGTTGTGGTTTGCAATAGAGGTATTGAGCGGCCATCATGTGCGGTCTACATTGACTGGCTCACTTTAAAGTGATTGTTTTTGGCTTGCTTTTGTTTTGGTTTTGGTTTTTGGTTTTTGGGTCACACCTGGCAATGCACAGGGGTTACTCCTGGCTCTACACTCAGGAATCACCCCTGGCGATGCTCAGGGGACCATATGGGATGCTGCGAATGAACCCGGGTCGGCCGCGTGCAAGGCAAACGCCCTACCCACTGTGCTATTGCTCCAGCCCCTAAAGTGATTGTTTTCATAACCAATATTACAATTACAAAAATGTACGTTTTAAATAAAACTTAAAAATTGTAAAGCAAATTCTTATTTACCAAAAATTAGCACTGTCATCTGTCTGTAGCACTGTCGACCCGTTCATCGATTTGTTCATCGATTTGCTCGAGCGGGCACCAGTAACATCTCCATAGTGAGACTTGTTGTTGCTGTTTTTGGCATATCAAATATGCCATGGGTAGCTTGCCAGCTCTGCCATGTGGGTGGGATACTCTAGGTAGCTTGCCAGGCTCTCCAAGAGGAACAGAGGAATCGAACTCGGGTCGGTTGCATGCAAGGCAAATGCCCTACCAGCTGTGCTATCACTTCAGTCCAAAAATTACCCCCAAAATTACCAAACCACAAAAATTTAGGACCTATTATTCTCATAACTGCAGACTGAGGCAAAACACAAATGGTAAACACACAAACAAATATACATTTATAAATGGAAATAACTTTTCTTTTAAATTTTCTTTTAATGTTTTAGTTGTGTTAGTTTTCTCCCTTATCCACTTATAGAAATCATGGTGTTTTCCTGGGTCTTGTTTATCCTGTGAGGCAGGGAAATTTTCCACATGAAAGACTCCTAAATCCCTTAGTTTGGTAATTAGTTTTATGATACTCCATTGCAATAGAAAATTATTATATTCTATTATTATATTTTATTATTATAATCTAATTAGAGAGTCTCTTGCCCGCACGCCTGGCTGTCTTCCCCGGGGCCCCTCGAAGGGGATGGGATCCAGCTTCCCTCCCCACCCCAAGCAGAGCTCCCGGCAGCCGAAGACCACCGGAACCTAGCAGCAGTCATGCTGGAGGCTCCTCTCTACACGTTTGGACAGGCCTCATGCATGAAGGTACCGGCAGAGGAACCCAAGTGTGTGTAATCCCATCAACAGTCAACATCCAGAGACTTAAAAGCAAGCTCTCAGAAGTGCGTGCCCTGCGATATCTTTAGCCTGCTTCTCCCTTTGGGAGAAACTGGCAGTCTTCTGAGAGTTTCCTGCCCGCATGGGACAGCCTTGCAAGCTTCCCATGGTTTATTTATATGCAAAATCAAGTAACAAGCTGGATCTCATTCCTGTGACCCTGAAGAGCCCCCAGTGCAACATTGTTGGGAGGGCCAAGTCCAGCTGGACTTCTAAGATCTCAGGGAAAGGACGAAATGAGATGTTACTGGGCCCACCCGAGAAATCAGTGTTTAAGGGCTATCGTGATCGTGATCGTGATTATTATAATCATATGTTGTCGTGTTTTCTTGGATAATCCAGTGTGTGTTAAATGATCTTGAGGCTAAATTTCCCAGAGTTATACCAAAAGCAAGAAACAAACTCAAGCAAATATAAAACACTAATAGTTCTTTCTTTCCAATTAAAATCTTACTATAGATTTCAAGGCACAAAATTTTGTCACACTTATGAATACCTTAAATGATATAAAGATCTAAAATGACTAAAGAGGGGCTGGAGCGATAGCACAGCGGGTAGGGCATTTGCCTTGCATGCGGCCGACCCAGATTCGATTTCCAGCATCTCATATGGTCCCCTGAGCAACAACAGGAGTAATTCCTGAGTGCAGAGCCAGGAGTAACCTCTGTGCATTGCTGGGTGTGACCCAAAGAGCAAAAAAAATAAAAATAAAAATAAAATAAAATAAAAATGAAATGACTAAAGACTTTCCAAGAATAAAGACAGGATTTTAGGTTGTGCACACTAGGGGCTTACTAGTCCTAGAGTCTGTCAACTCCTTCTAAGCTGAAATTGCTTTTCTCCATCTATCACTTAGGTAAGAGGACACTCTAAAGGGAAGATATAAAGGAAGAATCTCTGAGAGAAATGAGTCTCAGCAGCTGCTAGAAGTTTCCCAAATTTTCCCCATAGGGTCAGCTAACTGCAAGTGGTTGGCGCACACCAGATGGCTGCTGTTGCTCCTAGTAACATGACTGGGCAAGTCCTGGAACTGTGTCAGCCAACTGCTCCAACATTTAGGAGCCAGAAGAGCTAAGCCACCTGGGGCACACCACCCTTCCTGACTATCTTGCCAAAATCTATTACCAGAGTCAAGATTTGGTGGCTCACTGCTCAAAGGCCAATACCAGAGAGAAAGGACTTCGAGTGAGAAAAGCAGGTTTATCATGAGAATATGGGATTCTCATTTATTGCCTCCACTCCCCCAGATTATTTCTTTCAAGCTGAATTTTCAGTTTATATAGAAACAGAAAATAGTGGGACAGTGCATGTGTAGTGGGGTGAGGGCGGGGGGAGGGGAGGCAAGGGAGGGCTGCAGAGGAGGGGTGAATCATGAGCTGTCCAGCTGGTGTCAATGGTTTGATGATAGTCTTCATCTGATAAAAGCTTTGAAATGGCAATTACCTCTGTAGCCTGCATGACTGCATAACAGACTTATGCAGAGCATAACATAATAGCTGTCTCCCTCCCTCCCTCCCTCCCTCCCTCCCTCCCTCCCTCCCTCCCTCCCTCCCTCCCTCCCTCCCTCTTTCTCCCTCTCCCTTTCTTTCTTTCTCTCTCTCTCTCTCTCTCTCTCTCTCTCTCTCTCTCTCTCTCTCTCTCTCTCTCTCTCTCTCTCTCTCTCTCTCTCTCTCTCTCTCTCCCTTCCTCCTCCCCTGCACCCTCTCTCCCCTCTCTCTGGAGGACCAAGTGATTATTCTCTCCCAATCATCTGTAACTGACTCTTGACTTAACATTAAACACACGATACATGAAATCATTCCCTCATTAAGAAACAAACAAGGCAAAGGGAAATGGGAGCTAGAGGTTTTAAGAAGTACATACATGAAGAATGCTTGCTTACTTACAGATAGATTCGTTTTAATGTAATTAGCTTTCATTATTGGAAATGAGTTGTTGGCTGTATCAGAAAGAATCACGCTAAAAATCACTAAGAAGTACCCAGCAGTTCTATCTATAAATTATTGTCATGGAAGGCCACTTCACTGGTCCAGTGGATAAGCTCATTGCTCAATGTTCTGCTTATGGTATTCAGTGTGACACAGATGCCACCCTTGCAGTCTACACACAAACAGGTCATTGTTGCTCTGGCTGCAGCAAATTCTTTACCATGAATAATCTACTACAACAAATGCTCTCTTTAATTCTTCTTAGCCTTGAGAGTATTGGAGCTCCTGAGGGAAAATAAATCTGTGCCCAATAGGAATTAAATGGTAGAAATGCTCTCTTTAAACATTGCCATGGAAAATAAATGGAATGACACTTCTTTTTCCCCCCACAAGCTCAGCAAAAGAAATAGATTAGTGAATTTGGGAAAAAAAACAAAAGATATACAGCCATAAAAAGACAGTGTGAGGGAGGAAGTAGTGGGGTACCTGAACTCTAGAGTTCCCTAGTCTGGGTTTATAGCCAAGCCAAATCACTTTACAACCATCATTTCTTATACCAATAACTGAGTTTAGCTGAAATGCACTTTCCCCATAGGTAAGGAAAAGACAACAGTAGAGAAATATATGCCTCATAGGGCTGTTTGCTGAAGGTTAAAAGAAAAGATCCCTGCAGATTACTCAGCACACACTTATACACAGGTTCATAGCAGTTATTATTAGTATGATTGTCTCCACAACATGAACTCACACAAAATCATATTCATATTGATTTTCAGGGGTGCAAAGAAATGTCATTTTCTTAATTTCTCAACTATGGCTGTAACATTCCTTGTGGGTTCCCCCACTGAAATGGGTAGTTGGGGAGTTTTTTTTTAAATATGTCAATTAATAGCCCTTCAGAGTCTTCTGGTTTGAATAATTTTCAGATGACCATATCATGTTTAGGTTATCTACCATCTCTCCCCTTCTTACTATTTCTCACAAAAAAGTTAATTCTTAGCATAAATAGAAGGTAACACAGGACCCATACCCTCTTTTGATTCTTGTTTATCTCCTTAGTGAACTCTACCAACTCTTAAATGATCATTGACTTACTGACAACCATGGATCCTGCCAGATGCTTCCAGATATCTGCAGCAGTGAGATCTTCTTGGAATCTCTTAGTCTACTATCATAGAAAACTGGAACTTCTGGGTTTCCTGCTATGTCTACTCTCTTGGGACCAAGGAACCCATGTCAGGCTGATCTACCCAAATGTACCCCACCTGAACCCATCACTATTGCTTCAGAATGAATTTCTATGTCATTGTATCACTGTCGTCTCGTTACTCATCAATTTGCTTGAGCAGGTGCCAGTAACGTCTCCATTCATCCCTGTTACATTCAGGGTGAGGGGAATGAGGCCTATTATTGTTACTGTTTTGGGCATATTGAATATGCCAAGGGGAGCTTGCCAGGCTCTTCCATACAAGATTCTGCATTGCTCTCTTCCAGGGGCTTTGTTTTATAGTCTCTGGATCTTGGCCATTGATTAGATTACATGGCGGGTGAGGGCGGGGGGGAGGGGGGGAATTTGTGGGTGTGACTGCCAAGCTACTGGAAAACAGGGGGTCTGGGTGGAGGAGGCCCAGTCCTGATCCAAGCAGGCTTGGAGATCTCAGCCACAGGTCCCACATACCTGGGTTCCTCTGTTAGTTCCTTCATGCATGTGCCTTGTCTGAGCATGTGGAGACTGGCCTTGAGCATGGCTGCGGTTGGGTTCTGAAGGTTTTTGGCTGCTGGGGCTCTGCTTGAAGTGGGGAGGGAAACTCAACCCACCTCCCTCCGAGGAGGCCCTGGTGAAGACAGCATGGTGCAGGGGCAGGAGGGTTTTTTTTTTCTTGATTGTTGGAAAGCTTTAATTTTAAACTGATACTGTCATTTCTTCCATTCCTCTAATGGAAGAATCCTAAAATCAACTTCCACCTCCCACCTTACAAGGTAGTGTTTATTTTTACATACATTTAAGAAACACATAATACAAATTTTTGTTTAATAATTTAGAATATTACAGAAATTTTAAATGGGTAAATCTGGTCTTGTGTATGGAACATAAAAGTAGTTGTATTAATGTGTACCTGTTGTGCATCTGTTACACTTCCCTGCAAATCAGTCTATGAAGGAATACACATTAATGGCACATATTCCCTACTCAAACTCAAGATCCTCAATTTATCTATGGTAAATATAAATGATGAAATCCATTTGGCCCTCATTTGTACTCTACAAAATAAAAAGCAACGTATTTAAAGCACCTTATTTATACAAGCCAAACTTATACCAATAAATGTTTTATTTTAGGGCTGGTGATGCTCAGGGGTTATTCCTGACACTGAGGAATTACTCCTGGCATTGCTTGGGATGCCAGGATTGAACCTAGGTCAGCAATACAAATGCCCTACTCTACCTGGTATACTGTCACTCCAGCCCCTCACACCACTTTTAAGGTCTTAGTGGGTAGCATAGAAGAAGCCTGCTGCATAAACTTTTGTTATATAAAAGGCAAATCATTTGACAGCTAAATATTGAGTAAAAAGCTGATCAAAGAGACAAGGAAAAAAATATTAGTGGGTCAGTTGTCTATTTCTTTGCTTTGGGACCACACCCAGCTCAGGGCTCAGGGGCTGCTCCCAAAGGATTATAGACTGTCCCTCAGGAAGCAACCTCTGAGATCCAAGCCAGGTGTGGCCCCAAAACAAAAATAAATAGATGATCCACTAAGATCTTAATAAAGGTCAAGTGAAAAATCAGCTTTGATCAGCTGAGATTCCTCAAATGTCTCAAGGATCTTGTGGAGACATACATGCTGAACCATCACTCACTTGTGAGCACAAGTTGCCAGCAGGCACAGCCCCAGCATGCTTAAACTCAAGAGCCCCAATTTATCTATGGTATAATTTCTATAAAGAAACATTAACCAAAGAAGCCATATCTGAGAAGAACCTGAAGTTCAAGAGACCCAAAGGGTTCCAGCCAAGAGGACCCAAACAAAAATGTTATAAGTTCTACTCTACCAAAGTTATCTTCCTTCAAAAGCCATATTATTGCTTCTCCCACCTCAGATACTTAAGCTGACGACCTATCTCTGCTCAGCATCAGGCCTTCTGTTTTGGTGGCTAGCAGTTTTCTTTGCCTCAGGCCTGCAAACTACCTGCAATGAGTAAGATAGAACAGAGTTGACCAGGAGAGAGAGCAGAGTGATTCATCAAAGACTTAGAAATAGGGTTGTGGAGGAGGATTCTGTCTGTATCATTTGCTGGATGTGGGACCAGGAGAACTTGTTTAATCTCTTTGAAGTTTAATTTTTGTTGTTGTTTTATGTTTTTTGTTTTGGACCACACCCAGTGGTTCTCAGGGCATAGTCTTGGCACTGTACTTATGGTTACTTCTGGAGGGGATTGGGGAACCATATGTGGTACCAAGGATCAAACCCAGGTCAGCAGCAATGCAAGGCCTTAACCCCTATCCTATTGCTTCAGCACCTGAGCCTTAATTTTCTTAACTCTAAAATGGAGATCGTGATCATAACAAACATATCAAACATATATGGAGTTTTTGTACACTCAGGTTGTCCTAACAAAATTCCACAGACTGAGTGGATCTAGCAACAGAATTATTCTCAGAGATCTGGAAACTGTAAAGGAGAAATCAAAGTGTTCATATGATTTGTTACTGATGAGAAGTCCCCTTTGCTTGTAGATGGAAATCTACTCACTGCGTCCACCTGGCCTTCTGGAGCACACGCAAGAACTCTCTGTCATGTTACTGAAAGGATACCATTGAATCCTATCCTATGTGTCTTATTCTATGACTTCATAAAATCTAATTACCTCCTAAAGTCCCTTTCTCCAAATATTAGAGGTTAGGATTTATATATATGAATTTGGGTAAGTGGGCACATTTAGATCAATACATAGCTGAAGACTTCTTTAAAAATTAAATGAGATGATCAACATAAAGCATTTGAAGCTAATAAGGACTCTATTTCTATTATATCTGCTTCTGCTATTTTTATTGTTAAGAATACAGAGCACTATTTAACTAGGAAAGTCAGGTCAACTGTTTAATACCCACTCTGAAAGGAGTCTACTGAGTAAAGATTGACACCAGAAAATGCCCAGGAAAGTTGCCATCTTTCATAGAAAGGAAAAGGTAGGAACTTACAAAGGGGTTCAGGTCACTGATGTTGACAGAAACAGAATTCATTGACTTATTTCACTACCATAAGAGCTGTCATTTATTTAACACTGTGTATTGAGCTCTTTTCCATTTTCTGAACTCTCTCCTGGCTATCTAAGCAAATGAGAAACTGAGATTCAAAGAAGTTAAATGGCCTCACATAAATTACACAGTTGCAGGATAGAAGCTCAATTTAATTCCAAAATTTTTGATCCCAAAGCCATATGCCTTCCTCTAGGTCTGGACTATTTCATGCACAATCTCAATTATATATATATATATTGTAGGATAGGGCCAATTCCCAGAGTCATTATTAATTAGAAAGGGTAACTGGTCTTTAGCAACATGCTACTAGGGAAGCTGATGTATAGAATCAGTTCTGAAGTATTTGAAAGAGACTAGAAAAAATTACCTGTCTAACCCTAAACATATTGAGCTGAGAATTAACATATGAATTAATTAGATACAGACACTATATCAAGTTGCCTATTACTGTATATTAAATAATTTATTCCAAAATGTAATGTATTAAAACAACACCTTTTTTTCTTTACTCATGGGTTTTCAGGTCAGCTGGGGATTGAATACAGCCAAGCAACCCTGAGGCTGTATATCTTGACTGTTCTTGGCTCCATAATACAGGTTCTCTATATTTCCATCACTAGAGGTCTCAGGCAGAAGGAAATCAATATGGGGGAGTTCTCCTTACAGAAATGGGAGAAATGATGCTCATTAATGTCCAAGTGCAGAATTGGTTATGATCGCTGCTACCCACACTCCCTTGATTTAAGCAATTTGCATTGCAGTAAAAAATGTTTATTCTCTCTTTTGTGAGTAGGGTTGTAAAGTCACATACATGGTAAAGGTTGTACAGAAAGAATTGAGACCAAAGCTGGAGAGATAGTACTGCATTGTTTGTCAGTCTCCTTTGGATCCCTGGCATTGTACATATGATCCCCTGTGCACCTCCAGGAATCATTTCTGAGCACAGAGTCAGGACAAGACCCTAAGGACTACTGGGTGTGGCTAACACTCCCACCCACTGCCACCACCACCCAAAGAAAGAACTGAGGCCAAAAATCCCATCTACTAAAGACATTTTCTGATTTATGTTGGGTGCGGCTAACACAGAGGGGGTGGAATGGCAAGTATCTATAAAATCCCACTGACTTTCAAGAAGATTTTCCAAAAAAATTTGGCCTGTGAATAATACATAGCATATCCTCAGATTTCCATCTAAGATAATGCTCATTCTCCTACTTTTCCTCTAAAAGTAGATAAAATTGTAGTATACCAGAATATTAGGCAAGCCAGAGTAAAAGGAAAGAGTCCTCCTGACTCAAGTTTCAGCTTTCTGTAAAAGTAGCATTTGGTAAATGTGAAAAATGGATCTCTCTACCTTTGGGTCTGAGTTCCTATTTAGTGTTTTATCTAGACTTCTCTAATCTCCAAACACGCAGATACCAACCTAACTGCTTGACAAATAGACACAGGCATGCTAATAAAAGAGAAAAAGAAAGACCCTAGAAACATAAATCTGAAAGGACTGGGGCCAACTTCTGTTGCAGAAAATCAGGGTAGGCCTCTGGTGGGATCACATTACTGCGTGGAGATGTATTTACATTTCCTGGTGTCGGCTCAGCTATTCTACTGATGGGGTTGTGTTTGGACTAGGAGACACAGCTTCAATGGAAAACTGGATTGGTTTGTCTTTTGAATTGCTCTCTCCTGATCAACATTTTCTGTCTTTCTGTCTTATTCAGATAAAATCCACAATGCCATTTATTTTGATTCCCAGTAAACAAAGCCACTGAGATGAGTTTTTGTTTTGTTTTGCTTTTTTTGTTTTTGTTTTTCAGTCACAGCCAGTTGCACTCAGGGCTTTTAACTGGCTTTGTGCTCAGGGATCACTCCTGGTGGGGGGACCGTGTAGTAGTGTGGTATGCTGGAGATTGAACCCTGGCCATTGTATGTGCATGGCAAGAGCCCTATTGCTATGTTATCTCTCCAGCCCCCACAAGGTGACATCTTTCCATGGAACCTTGCGGTATCTGTCTGGTAGCTTTCTGCTTCCAATCACTTGAAAACTATAGCAGTTTTCTATGTGATTATTGCAAGGGTGAGTATCCAGATGTGTTTTTGCCCCAAACATTAAGGCACATAGAGTTGTTGTAGCCCTGTATTTCAAACAAGTGGATCACTAACAGAGTGTATTACCAGACATTAGAAATTAGCCAAGAAATAAGGTATGTGTATTCCATACTCAGAAAGCAGTTGTATATCTATTCATTAAGTTAGGAACTGTTGTGACTGTACACAACTTGGAAAGTTGGATGAAGTATTTAAAGTTTACTTATTATAAAAAGATAGAAACCCAAATCAAATAACTAACTTTGAAGCAATTTCAATACATTTTATCCTATTCTCTTGCCAAACAGCACCTTATCTGGACTTGCTTTCCTTTCTTTTTTTCTTTCTAAGCCTCAGAAAAATGTCCTTTGAATTAGGAAAAGAAGCTGCATAGACCAAGTAGATGGGAAAAGATTGAAAAAAAAAAAAACAGCAGATGCCCCGATTGTACTGAAAAGACAGCTTGGACCCTGTCCCAGTTGATCAGGTTTGACAGACTCACGGGAGCTGCCTGGCCAAACTTACATTCTGGTGGCAACTTTTTTCTCATGAACATATGAATTGTTTTAGTACTGAAGAGGCCACTGATTTGAAAGATAAAAAGAAAACAAAGTTAGGGTGCAATATTTTTTATTATTATCAATGTCACTGTGAAATCTGTTGCAGGGTTAGTTCTCAAACTTTTAGAAACACAAGAATCTTTTTAGGAGTTGTTAAAAATTTCAAATCTTAACACAGTTGGCCCCCAAGATAGCCTTTGAATCTCTGTACTTAACCCTTTCTCCAACCGACAGAATCACAAGATTTTGAAAAGCAACCATCTAACTCTATGGTTTTCTTTGGCTTACTCTCTGTCACTTGTATTATGATCTACTTCTGACTATTCCAGGGAACAGTAGTGCATTGCCTATTCCTGTTTTTCAGAAAGCATTTGCCTAACACTAAGTTCATTTCTCTTGGTTCCAGGTAAAAGATGGCACCTGAGTTCTTATGAAGTAGAAATGAGTCAATGATTACAAGACCCTGAGAAAAATCAACCATAAGTGAATATATCTGGAGACAGTTTTTATTGTCACAATCTCAGGAGGCAGTAGCAAGGAAAGATGCTGTTACTACAAGTATGGCTTAGAGATGGGGCTTCAGGGGTAGGAATTGAGTCCTACACATCCTGCAATACATAATGCACAGGACAGCCCACTACAACAAACTTAATTAGCATAACATTTTGAGCTGAGCCTCCCTGCCTGACCACTGCATAGCAGCAGGCCAAGCTCCATATCTCAGCCCCACTTCTTCCTCTACCCTTCAGGCAAAAGTTAGCCTCTCAGCTGACTTCCCCAGGGCCTTTTTGGGAACCAGAAGCAGATGCTCCTCCCTTCCATCTGGGTCACAGCAGCTTCCCCCTCAACCTGGGTCATCTCAGCAGGCCATCTCCCCATCTCCTGAACCACATGGTCACTTTTGACAGCTCTCTTATTACACCTCACACTGCTCACACTTACACTTCCTGTCAAGTGAAGAGGGTCAGGGAAGGAGACAAAAAAAGAGAGAAAAAGCAACACCCAACTTAATTCTTCTGAGACTCCCAGGATTGTTACCTATAAAGGTTCACCCTCAGCAGTACGGTGAAAGCACAGTCCACAAAATGGGGAAGATGTGTGTAAACCCACAAAATTCATGGGTGAAAATAATAACAGAGAAGACTAACAGCAACATCCAGCTCTTAAGGCACCCAGATTCAAAAGGTCCAAAGGATTCTGGCAAAAATAGATCCAAATAGAAAAGCTCCTAGACAAAATGAGAGAAGACAGAGTAACAATAATGAAAGCAAAAAGAACAGAAAAAGAACTATATACAAAGGAAAGCTTATAGGATTCGCAGCAAATGAAATTTTATGAGCCAGAAGAGAACAGTGGGACATAGTTTAAAATTGAAAGAAAGAAAGAAAGAAAGAAAGAAAGAAAGAAAGAAAGAAAGAAAGAAAGAAAGAAAGAAAGAAAGAAAGAAAGAAAGAAAGAAAGAAAGAAAGGAAGGAAGAAAGGAAGAAAGGAAGGAAGGAAGGAAGAAAGAAAGAAAGGAAGAAAGAAAGAAAGAAAGAAAGAAAGAAAGAAAGAAAGAAAGAAAGAAAGAAAGAAAGAAAGAAAGAAAGAAAGAAAGAAAGAAAGAAAGAAAGAAAGAAAGAAACTAACTCAGTGTCATGAATTCCTTACCAGGAATATTTTTTTCAGCTAGATTATCATTCAGATTTGAAGGAAGGACATAGAGTTTTGGGGACATGTAAAAATTTAGGAATTTATAGCCTTGAAAGTAGTTTTACATGAAGTGTTAAAGGACAGGATAATCTTCTCAGCATTTTGCCATTGAGTATGGTATTTACTCATGTCACTTTTGATTACCCTCTACTAGATTTAAAAAGGTCTGTTTACTCCTAATTTGCTAAGAAATAGCATACTTTTTAAATAACGTATTAATATGTTTCAATTATATTAAATACTCTTTGTTCAGGTAATTTTTTTATATTATATCCATAGAGATTTCTATTATAATTATTTATTTATTAATGCAGATGCACAGCAGAGTCTTGCAAGCTACCCGTGACGTATTCGATATGCCAAAAACAGTAACAATAAAGGGCCTCTGAAATGCAAGCACGAAAGTTTGTAAGTATGTAACTGCTCCTCATGGTGATTCACCAATAAAAAATAATAATAACAATAATAATAGGCCTCATTCCCCTGACCCTGAATGCGACAGGGTCAAATGAGACGTTACTGGTGCCCACTCAAGCAACTCAATGAGCAATAGGACAACACGGATACAGTGATCCAGTGATTAATGCAGATGCCTAAGCATTATCCATTAAATATTTTCTAACATAGTCAATATTCCCTTTATAGCCCTAAGCATATTTTTATACCTTGGTAGTCCTATTCAGATTTCCCCTTGAGATTTTCTTAATTTTCTTCATTATGACTAAATTGTATATTAGTAAGATCTATTTTATATAAATCTTAAATTTTATTAGCATAAAAGTATCTATACTATTATTTTTTGAAATATATGCCTGTAAAAAAGAAATACATACTGTTGTTGAAATAATTTTTTTATTAAATTATCATTTACTTAAAAATTTTTGGAATTTCAGGAATTTAACTTTACTCATCTATATAAAGTGTCATTGCTCCCACAATGAATTATAATTTAAAAGTCTTCTCTCCTATGTGGAATATAAAGAAGCATAGTAAAAGAATAACAAACAATCAACGTCATGAAAGCTAGAGATTTTGTTAATAGAACTGAGCTTATATGGGTGAGGGACTGTGAGGCCTTTGGGACACTGGTGGGGGAAAGCTGTACTTTGTTGTTGGGAAACCTGTACTTAGTGGTGGGTATGGTATTGAAATGATGTCTGCATGAAAAAAGTTTCAATTAACAGTATTGTAAAACCTGATACCTCAATTTTAAAAGGTAAAAATAGGACTGGAGAGATGCTGCAGAAGGTTAGGCGTTTGCACGCAACCAACCTGGGTTTGATCCCCAGCATCCCATATGGTCCCCCAGGCGTTTTCAGGAATAATTCCTGAGTGCAAGCCAGGAGTAACCCCTGTGCATCACCCTATGTGACCCCTCCCCCAAAATTTAAATTAAAATGAAGTTCTGGGTTAATAAAAAGCTGGAAACCCTGCTTTAGACTGAGTTAGTTTTCAAAGGGAACTAGGAGAGTTTACTTCCTGTTCTCTATGTGTTCAAGAGGTATACTGAGCCCCAAGGGTAGATGGTCTTGAATGTCATACTTAGGCATATAAACAATGTTCCATATTTAGCTAGCTTCGAAGAGTAAAAAATCACCTATGCTTGTAAAACAATTAGGCTCAAGGATTAGCAATGCAAATAAATAATTCTTAGTAGACATTTACATGTTGAATTTTGACACAAAGAAAATCATATTTTAGTGAATCGATGACTCACTAATTTCAACAAATATTTTTTAGCACAAACTCATTAAGGTGTGATCTCAGACTTGAATAAAAAAAACATAATCCCTACCTTCAAATTATTTTCTATGAATAGAGATCATGTCTTCTCCCAAATGAGAGAGAATCCAGAAATCGCTGATAGAGAGGATAGTTATCAGAGAAGCATATGTGGGAATATTTTTTACTTTTATCTTACAGTGAGGTATGATTTAGGAAGAAAACACAGACATAAGGTTATTAAAAAAAATTCAGAAGCCCAAAAGTACCCAAGACTACAGTCACCCAGAGGCATTGGTGAGAGTGGTGATCACAGAGAGTAAATGAGATTAATTGATATATGAGGAAGATAATAGAGGTTAGCCCAGTTACATATGGTTTTGACTGCATGACTAATTTTGGGGGGTTTATCCTGTAGGTAAAAAAGACCACCCAGACTATTCTAATCCCTATAGTCTAATAATCTTCAACTAACTGTTCTGAGTACGAAAGGGGAAGGGGACTGGACTTTGAGCACCCCAAATAATTTGCCAAACCAACTGACTGTATTTGGGGAATCTCTTCGTTTATTTAAACAGCGGGCATTCCCAAAAGGGGGGTGGAGAGAGAGACAGAAAGAGAGACAGGCAAAACGGAAAAGCGCCTGCCATAGAGGCAGGAAGGGGGTGGGGGGTGGGGGATGATGGGAGGGAATCTGAGGACACTGGTACTGGGAAGTGGACACTGGTGGAGGGATGGGTGTTGGAATACTGTATGACTAAACTCCAATCATGAGCAGCTTTGTAAGGTTCTATCTCACAGTAATTCAATAAAAAAGCTGCTTTTTTTAAAAAAAGAGGACTTTGGAGCATTTCTTCAAAGTTCTATAAGCATAGTCCTTGTGCTAGTGTTTCTAAACACTTTCCAGAATACGAGCTCACCACATCCTCATGACACATCTTCAAGGTAGAAAGCACAGGATGCTTTTTATTTTTCTGAGATAAATGGTTGAAGGTGTGGGAACAGGTTGGGTAACGTGTGATTGTCATCCAGGAACCCAAGTTCCATGGTGCTTGTGTTGTTAGTGTTGTTTTTAACTTGAAAATGAAACACTTGTAGAAAGCACAAATTCCTAGAGGGGTTTCCCTGAGACAGAATGTGGTGGTATCTGTATTGTCTCTTAATGAATGTTCCCTGCCATTGTGACCAAAGGCAAAGGCAAGAAAGGAAACAGCTTCTCCAGCTCAGGCAGGGAGTGCCAACGCAGACATTGCCAACAGGATGTTATCAATCAACGAACAACATGGACTCAGAGGTACGTTGAAAGATCACAAATCCCGCACTGGTCCCATGGATGCAGACTTCCAGGAGCAACATTTCATGTCACACTCCGGTAAGGAAACAGCCTGGAGGTGTCTTGGACTCAGTTACAAATGGGCATTTGTTTCTGAGTCTAAGACTTTTCCCTGTATATAACTTCAATGCTGCAACATTTAAAGATTGAGTGTGGTTTAGACTGAGCCACTCAGATAACAAAAATAACCAAAAACTCTAACGAGATAGTTAGCACAAGGTCCCTGATCCTAATAGCATGTTCCAGCTAATGCAGCTTTTTGACCTTCAACCTCTTTATCAGAAATTCTTACCGGAGAAAATAAATTATGCGATGTATCATACTTTTTTGTAGGGAGAAGAAAAGAACAAATTCATCCTCTAGAACCGGGGACAAAGACCCCAGAAACAGTACAGGCTACAATTCTTTACTTTCCCGGAAACGCTTAGGCTTTCCCTGGCAGTTAAGCACACTAGAAAATATTCAGTGGAAAGAGTTCCTGAGTAGATGGGAGACAAGAGATGAACCCCCCCCCCCTTTGAAGACTAGAGTGTGTAGGAAGACTTGGGAGCCACCCCATAGCTGCAAAAGCTGCCAAAGTCCCTAGTAAAGGATCACATATCCTGAACCCACACATGTCACTGTCACTGAGCCAAGCCTGCCGGGTCTAAGAACAGGAGCCTGTAGAGAAAGTTCCTGGCATGGTTCTGTGCCTCACTTTCCAAGCTCTGAATCAGGCTAGGAAGAAGCAGGGCAGGCCTGCCACTCAGCCTGGGGAAGTTTCCTGCACCCTGGCCCAGATCCACCCTTCATCTCACTGCTAAGAGAGGTCTGTTTGGGATAGAGTGTGGACAGTTAAACACAATATGGCAGACATGGCCAATTTGATTGATTTCCCAAGAGAAAACCTAACTTTGAGATGAGCTTTCCAGACCAAGAACTATGATCTGGGAAGATGGAAAAAAAAAAAAAAAAAAGCAAACACAGATGTGCATGAAAAAGAAAGGAAGGGGAAGAGCAGAACACATAGACAGAATCCTATGCCCAATCAACTAAAATCACTTAACACTTAGAGCAAATGAAAGAAACAGGAAAACTTTACACTATCTGCAAACTAGAAATGTTGACATGAATTAATGAAGAATATAGAGAAAGAATATATGCTCAATGTGATAACATGCTACTGAAATTTCGTTTTATTACATGTGGCTCATTCAACATTTTCAGGAATAGGTAAAACAGTCAGTATACCCCTTAAAACCTACCTCTCCTGAAATTTCTTCCTTAATCTCAATAATCCCAAATCTTCCTTCTCACTACCTTCTTCTCTAATTGCTACACCTACGTTTTTCTTGTCTCTATATCAAGCCAGCATGTAAGTAGCAAGAGATTCAAAAGTCAGGAATTCAGGCATAACTCAAAATGTCAACCAGGTTGCCAAGATCAATGAGAAGTGTTTTTGTTTTTGTTTTTTGAGAGATAAAGAATGAAGCAGCTCTATGTAAAAGCAGATAATGAGTTGAAAATGCAGGTAGATAAATAAATCTTTAGAAATTAGAACGCAAAGGCAGAAAAGACCTGCAATTCAACAGGTCAGAAATTGAAGGAAGATCCCACCAAAGTGGTAACTTCAGAGTTTTCACTTAGAACTAATCCTAAAGTGGGGCAGGGGGATCATTATCCCTCTGTTCTAGTAATGATCAGATTTTCAGTCTATTATTGAATCTTCCCTGTACCATAGGAGTCATGCAAGTGGTGATATATGCTGATTATGATATGAAGGTTGTGCTATGTTGAATGTTAATACCCCATGGATTATGGGGTATTAAGGAGCAGTTAGCATTTGTAAATATGCCTGCCATTCTTCTTTAGGACACCATTAAAAGTGCAAAAATGGAGAGGAAAATATTTATCACACATTGAACAGCATAGATGTTATCAGCTATCCTCCACTGTTTTGCTGCATTGTGTGCCTAGTTAAAGATTTGTTAAGAGTAACTTAAAAATGGGCCATTCGTTGTTTAAATGCCAAACCTTTTCTTCCATTCAGTCACTCTGATACTGTCATTTGGCCACAAATATTTATTGAGTGTCTCTTATGTATCAGGAACTGTGCAAAGTTCTCTCTGTGTGTGGCAATAAGACCAAGAATTAGTTTCTGGTATTATGAAGCTTCTCAGCTTCTCATTCAGTTTAATGAGAGCCCCTTCCTTCCTTTCTTCCTTCTTCAATTCTTTTTCATTCCTCCCTTTTGTGCATGCCTCTATTTTTTTTAATTTTTATTTTATTTTATTTTTTTGCTTTTTGGGTCACACCCAGCAATGCTCAGGGGTTACTCCTGGCTCTGCACTCAGGAATCACTCCTGGCGGTGCTCAGGGGGACCATATTGAACCCCGATATGGTTGGCCACATGCAAGGCAAACACCCTGCCCGCTGTGCTATGGCTCCAGCCCCTCTATTTTTTTAAAGGAGTAATTTTGACAATTTCAGACTAAATATTTTCACACATTTTCTAAATGGTAAAATTATTGAAAGTGCCCTGAAGAAATTCAAATGGTTATTTTGCTTTGTAGCTCAACCCAAAACATGTAATATGAAAGAATATGTTATTGACACTTCGAAATCACAAAAGGAAAAACTGTTAATTACTTAAATGGCTGGCTGGTTAGCTTAATAACAAAGAAAATAGTGAAAGGTACAAGTTGTCTTTTCACAGGTATTAAAATTGGAGCATATAGTGCACTTGTCTTGCACACAGCCCACCGAGATTCAATCCCTGGCACTCCATAGGGTCTTCTGAGGCCCACCAAGAGTGAACCCTGAGCACAGAGCCACAAGTAAGCCCTAAGCATCACTAGATATCACATATCACACACACAGACCACAAAGCTGTTAAAGTTATATTTCAAATGTTAAAATATGTATATGGTTTTATCTGTGTTTATACACAGACATTCATCTAGTGAGTAATGTCATGAATATATATCCATATACTATATATGTCTATATACACAGTTCCTTTTGTATCCTTAAAACATATGCCAAACCATGCAAGCAATACCATGCAAGCAATTCCATTCTAATGCTAAAACTCAATATGCTCTAAGAAAATTTTTGATATGATCAAACTGGATTTCAGATAATCATCCCTATTATAATCAAACACTGAGTTTAGAAGCTAGAATTTGCAGCAATTGTCTACCAACAAAAGATATATCTATGTTTCTATTTTCATCATCATTTTAGAGATTTACTCTAATTTATAAGAAAGACCCTCACGCCCAGAAAGGTACAGAGCTTTCAAGAGCAAGAGACTAGAAAAGTATAATTTTAATTCACAAAATAAGGTCAAATGAACAATGAATTCTAAAATGTTCTTACATTTCAGTTCATGACTATAAAAATATCTCTCTTTATTGTACATTTCCTAGAAACTGAAGCTTGCTTTATGAAAAGCTAAATAATTCATTTTGAAATAAACCCCAAAAGGCATGCAAATTAGTGTTTGGACCATGATTCATGTGACATTTCAGCTGCTGGTTGCATTGTCTTAATCTTTTGCACTGTGTGTCCTTGTGGCTTTAGTACTTGGAGATTTGGTCCAAAGGGAAAAACTCATATAAACATAATTTCTGTCTGACATCACTTATGGTATAATACTATGCTTATAGAATCTGATTTAAAAATAGTCATTATAGTGGACTATGCCTGACATCATGTCATATTAACTGCTTAGTGAAAAATCCATAGTGCTGTCATCATGGGGAGGGATAGATCCTAGTATACAGCAGGTAAAACATTTAGCAAAAAGAAAGGGAAATCTAGGGCCTGAGTGATATCACAGGACATAGAGAACTTGCCTTGCATGTGGCCGACTGGAGTTCAGTCTCTGGCACCCCATATGGCCCCCGAAGCCTTACCGAGGTGATACCTGAGCACAAAGCCAGGATTAAAGTCCTGAGCTCTGCCGACTATATCCAAACATTCCCTCCCCCAAAAAAGAAAGTTAAATTCATTGAATATGAAGTAAATTGTAGGGCTCCCACGCGGCTGCGAGGGCCTCAGTCATCCAGCAGCCACCCAGCCCTGCCTCCCGTGACCCTGCCTCCCCGCCTGGCTCCCTAATACTGGCCCTGTCTCCAGCAAGAAGGAATAGAAATGGACAACTACAAAGTTCCAACTCTATACTTCCATAACAATATGAAGAAGCAGCGAAAATCCCCTCCACGAAGAGAGGGAGAAGAAAAGATTCCAGAAACCTCAACAGGGGCTACTCACATCTACAATCTCTCAGATAAAGAATTCAGAGAGGAAATCTTGAGGAGAGTCGACATACTCCAAGCAACCATGCATCAGATATCCAATAAATTAAGGGAGGAGATGAATGAAGCGCTGGAACGGTCTACCAAGAAAATACAGGAAGAAATGAGAGCAGAAATTTCAAAACTACGAACAGAAGTCGCACAAATAAAGGAATCGGTTAGATGAATTAAAAATCTCAGTAGATGCCCTCAACAGTAAAATGACTACTAAGCGACCTTGAAGATGAGCTGCAGAAAGCTTACAGACAACAACAAATAATGGTGAAAGACCTCAAAATGGCTATAGAGTGAATCAGAGTCCTTGGGGATGACTTCAGAGGAACAACATAAGAATCATTGGAGTACCAGAAGCACAGGGAAGTAACCCCAATGAAAAAAACACAGTCAAAGATATCATTGCTAAGAAATTCCCAGAGCTGGAAAAGGCAGGCATCCAGATCCAAGTATTCCGAGGAGTACCAGCAAAAAAATAAAACTCCGAATAAAAAGACTCCAAGGCATATTATAGTCAGAATGACAGATGCTGTGGCCAGAGACACAATTGTGCAAGCAGCAAGGTCAAAGAAGGAAATCATATACAAAGGAGCACCCCTCAGATTTACAGTAGACCTGTCAGAGGGAACCCTCCGAGCCCAAAGACAATGGCGGGACATAGTGAAAAAGCTCAACGAAATGAACGCCTCACCAAGAATACTTTATCCGGCTAAACTCTCACTCAAACTCAAAGGAACCATACACTATTTCTTGGATAAACAACAGCTCAGGAACTCCATAGATTCAAAACCAAACTTAAAAGAAGTTCTAAAGGGGCTATTGTAAGACAAGGAGGAACACCATAAGAACAACAAACCCCACAGAAAGATGACACAAAACCCCATGACAATAATCTCTCTCAATGTCAAAGGCCTAAATGCACCTATCAAGAGACACAGAGTGGCAAAATGGATCTGAAAATTAAACACAACATTATGCTGCCTGCAAGAAACACACCTGAACAATCAGAGTAAACACAGACTCAAAGTCAAAGAATGGAAAAAAATCCTGCAAGCAAACAACTCTTTAAAAAAGCTGGAGTGGCCATCCTAGTATCCAACAACATAGATTTCAGGCTGAAAAAGATTAGAAGGGATAGTGAAGGTCATTTTCTATTTATCAAGGAAATGTACAACAGGAGGAAATCATACTCTTAAATGTTTACGCACCTAATGAACGACCGGCTAAATATTTAAAATAGCTCCTAACAGACTTTAAAGAGGACATCACTAACAGCACAATAGTAGTCGGAGACTTCAATACTGCCTTATCACCTCTGGATAGATTGAAAAGAAAAAAACTCAGCAAGGAAACACTGACTCTGAAAGAAGAAATTGAAGAGAGAGGCCTAATAGACCTATACAGGGCTTTACACCCCTAAAAGAAAGAATACACATTCTTTTCCAGTGCACATGAAACATTTTACAAAATAGACCATGTACTGGGCCCCAGAACATACCTCAATAGAATCAGAAAAATAGAAATTGTATCAACCATCTTTTCAGACCACGATGCGCTGAAGGTAGAAGATAACCACACACAGACATGTGGAACCAAATCAAACACCTGGAAATTAAACAACTCACTGTTGAACAATGAGTGTGTCAGAAAGGAAATCAAAGAAGAAATCAAAAGATACTTAGAAACAAATGAGAATGAAGACACGAGCTACCAAAATGTATGGGACACAGCTAAAGCCGTGTTAAGGGGAAAATTTATAGCTCTGCAAGCATTCTTCAGGAAGGAAGAAAGGGCCCACATAGATATCTTTGACTTCACGGCTCAAGATTTTAGTAAAGGACCAGAAAAAGGAACACAAACCAGACCGAAGGAAAGAAATAAAAAAAATTAGAGCAGAAATTAATGACATGGAAACCAAAAAAACAATCCGAAAGATCAGTGAAACCAAGAGCTGGTTCTTCGAGAAAATAAATAAGATTGATAAATCGCAAGACTCACAAAGAAAGAGAGAGAGAGAACCCTAATAAACTGAATCAGAAATGAAAAGGGGGACATCATAAAAGAAACCAATGAGACTCAAAAGATCATCAGAGACTACTTTGAAGGTCTGTACACCACAAAACAAGAGAACCTAAAAGAAATGGATGAATTCCTTGATTCCTACAATCTCCCAAGTCTGAACCAAGAAGACCTGTAATACTTGAATAGACCCATTAATATCAAGGAAATCGAAGCTGTAATCAAAAGTCTCCCCAAAAACAAAAGCCCAGGTCCAGATGGATTTGCTGGCGAATTCTCCCAAGCATTTAAAGAGGGCCTGCTGCCAGTTCTCCTCAAGCTTTTCCAGGAAATTGAAAAAAACAGGAACTCTCCCAAACAGTTTCTATGAGGAACACATCTCCCTAATACCAAAAGCAAACAAAGACACCACTAACAAAGAAAATTACAGACCAATATCTCTGATGAGCACCAATGCAAAGATCCTCAACAAAATATTAGCAAATAGAATCCAACAACACATCAAAAAGATCATACACCATGACCAAGTGGGATTAATGCTGGGGATGCAAGGATGGTTTAACATTCAGAAATCAATCAACATAATCCACCATATCAACAAAAGTAAAGATAAAAACCATATGATCATATCAATAGATGCAGAGAAAGCATTTGACAAGATCCAGCACCCGTTTATGATGAAAACTCTTGCCAAAATGGGTATAGAGGGGACTTTCCTCAAGATAATCAAGGCCATCTACCATGAACCTACGGCAAACATTAGCATCAATGGGAAAAAACTAAGGGCCTTTCCTCTAAGATTGGGGACAAGACAAGGATGCCCACTCTCACCACTTCCCTTCAATATAGTACTGGAAGTACTAGCAATAGCTATTAGGCAAGAAAAAGATATTAAGGGCATTCAGATTGAAAAGGAAGAAATCAAACTCTCATTATTCGTAGACGATATGATACTATATCTAGAGAAGCCTAAAAGCTCTACTAAGAAACTCTTAGAAACAATTGACCTGTATAGTAAGGTCTCAAGCTACAAAATCAATACCCAAAAAACCATGGCCTTCCTATATGCAAGCAATGAAACAGAGGAAAGGGACATGAAAAAAGCAATCGTGCCCCAGAAAATCAAATACCTTGGAATGAGATTAACTAAAGAAGTAAAGGACCTCTACAAAGAAAACTATAAAAAACTACTCCATGAAATAAAAGAGGACATCAGGAAATGGAAACATATCCCCTGCGCATGGATAGGGAGAATCAACATTGTCAAAATGGCAATAATCCCCAAAGCATTATACAGATTCGACGTGATCCCAATAAGGATACCCATTACATACTCCAAAGACATGGATCAAGCAATCTTGAAATTCATATGGGACAATAAACGCCCACGGATAGCTAAAACAATTCTGGGGAAAAAGATGATGGGAGAATAGGATTTATCAAAGCTGGTCTCATGAATGTAAGTCACTAGAGATAAATAAAGCCAAATTTGTATCACTTGTCAAAAAAAAAAAAAGAAAAAGATGATGGGAGGCATCACTTTCCCCAACCTTAAACTTTACTACAAAGCAGTAACAATTAAAACAGCATGGTACTGGAACAAAGGCAGAGCCACAGACCAATGGAACAGAGTGGAATAGCCCAACACACAATCCCAAATGTATAATCATCTAATCTTTGATAAGGGGCAAGAAATGTGAAGTGGAGCAAGGAAAGCCTCTTCAACAAATGGTGCTGGCATAACTGGAAAACCACATGCAAAACAATGGGCTTATACCTCGACTTGACACCATGCACAAAAATCAGATCAAAATGGATTAAAGACTTCAACATCAGACCACAATCCATAAGGTATATCAAAGACAAGGTCAGCAAAACCCTTCATTATAAGGTATCTTCAAAGATGACACGGAACTAAGCAATCAAGTAAAAACAGAGATAAACAAATGGGACTACATTAAACTAAGAAGTTTCTGCACCGCAAGAAACACAGGGACCAGAATACAAAGGCAATCTACAGAGTGGGAAAGGATATTCACCCAATACCCATCCAATAAAGGATTGCTATCAAGGGTATACAAAGCACTAGTTGAACTCTACAAGAAGAAAACATCCAACCCCATCAGAAAATGGACCGAAGAAATGACAGAGTAGTAAACTAATACCCAAGAATAGTAGTATATAATACCAGGAGGTTGGCTCCATGACTTGGAAGCTAGCCTCACATGCTGGGGGAAAGTCATCCCAGATAGAGAAGGGAACACCAAGTAAA
The DNA here is from genome assembly GCF_027595985.1 of Sorex araneus. Classification (NCBI taxonomy): domain Eukaryota; kingdom Metazoa; phylum Chordata; class Mammalia; order Eulipotyphla; family Soricidae; genus Sorex; species Sorex araneus. The sequence continues at coordinate 51,385,860 of NC_073312.1, forward strand.
ATGTGATTGGAAATCCCGAGTGGGGAGGGAGATGCACGCTGAAAGTAGACTAGAGACTGAACATGATGGCCACTTAATACCCCTATTGCAAACCACAACATCCAAAAGGAGAGGAGAGAACAAATTGGAATGCTCTGCCAGAGAGGCGGAGTTGGGTGGGAGGGATGGGATAAAAGGGTGGGAGGGATACTGGGTTCATAAGTGATGGAGAATGGACACTGGTGGAGGGATGGGCTCTCGAACATTGCATGAAGGAAAAACAAGCACGAAAATGTGTGAATCTGTAACAGTAACTTCACTGTGACTCACTAATTAAAAAATAAATTATTAAAAAATTATTCCTACTGTTTTCTATAAACAGTAGGAATGTCACAGTAGGAATGACAGTGCACCAATTGACACCTCCCACCCTAGCAGTGTAACAGAGCTTTTGTTCCATATTTCACCAACACTTGTTGTCAATCCTTTTTATAAAGAACATTGTCACCAGTATGAGGTGATATCCCATTGTATACACATGTTTTGGTGATTAAATTTGATTCTAGGATTTATCAAAGCTGGTTTCATGACTGTAAGTCACTAGAGATAAATAAAGCCAAATTTGTATCACTTGTCAAAAAAAGAAAAAGAAAAAGATGATGGGAGGCATCACTTTCCCCAACCTTAAACGTTACTACAAAGCAGTAACAATTAAAACAGCATGGTACTGGAACAAAGGCAGAGCTGCAGACCAATGGAACAGGGTGGAATATCCCTACACACAACCCCAAATGTATGATCATCTAATCTTTGATAAGGGAGCAAGAAATGTGAAGTGGAGCAAGGAAAGCCTCTTTAACAAATGGTGCTGGCACAACTGGGCAACCACATACAAAAGAATGGGCTTAGATCTCGACCTGACACCGTGCACAAAAGTCAGATCAAAATGGATTAAAGACCTCAACATCAGACCACAATCCATAAGGTACATTGAAGACAAGGTCGGCAAAACCCTCCACGATATTGAAGCTAACGGTCTTCAAAGACACAACACGCAACTGATCAACCAAATGGAAACAGAGATAAACAAATAGGAATATATTAAACTAAGAAGCTTCTGCACCGCAAAAGATACAGTGACCAGAATACAAAGACAATCTACAGGATGGGAAAGGATATTCACCCAATACCCTCCGATAAGGGATTGATATCAAGGGCATATAAAGCACTGGTTGAACTCTACAGGAAGAAAACATCCAACCCCATCAGAAAATGGGGCAAAGAAATGAACAGAAATTTTTCCAAAGAAGAGATACGAACGGCCAAAAGGCACATGAAAAAATGCTCTTCATCACTAATCATCAGGGAGATTCAGACCAAAACAACTATGAGATACTACCTCACACCACAGAGAATGGCACACATCCAAAAGAACAAAAGCAACCGCTGTTGGAGGGGATGTGGGGAGAAAGGGACCCTTCTACACTGTTGGTGGGAATGCTGACTTGTTCAGCTCTTCTGGAAAACAATATAGACGCTCCTCAAAAAAGTAGAAATTGAGCTCCCATTCGAGCCAGCAATACCACTTCTGGGGATATATCCTGGAGAAGCAAAAAAGTATAGTCAAAATGACATTTGCACTTATATGTTCATCACAGCACTGTTTACAATAGCCAGAACCTGGACAAAACCTGAGTGCCCGAGAACAGATGACTTTTTAAAGAAACTTTGGTACATCTACACAGTGGAATACTATGCAGCTGTTACAAAAGATGAAGTCATGAATTTTGCATATAAGTGGATCAACATGGAAAGTATCATGCTAAGCGAAATGAGTCAGAAAGAGAGAAACAGACATAGAAAGATTGCGTTCATCTGTGGAATATAAAATAACAGAGTAGGAGACTAACACTCAAGAATAGTAGAAATAAGTACCAGGAGGTTGGCTCCATGGCTTGGAAGCTGGCCTCACATGCTGGTGAAAAGGCAGTTCAGATAGAGAAGGGAACATAAAGTAAGCTCTGGTTGGAGGACCCGCTCGGGAAGGAGGATGCGTGCTGAAAGTAGACTAGAGATTGAACACGATGGCCACTCAATACCCCTATTGTGGACCACAACACCCAAAAGGAGAGAGAGAGAGAACAAAAGGAAATGCCCTGCCACAGAGGCGGGGGGAGGGGCGGGGGAAGGGGAGACTGGATTGGGAGGTGGGAGGGATACTGGGTTCACTGGTGGTGGAGAATGGACACTGGTAGATGAAGGGGTGCTCGAACATTGTATGAGAGAAAACAAGTATGAAAATGTGTAAATCTGTTTCTGTACCCTCATGGTGACTCACTAATAAATAAATAAATTAATTAAAATACCTCAAAAAATAAATGAAGTAAATTGTAACATATTTTTTAAAATTGTAAGACAAACAACTGATGATTTACTTCCTAGTTAAAAAGAAGGTATGTGTCCAACAAGGGTACCTTAATATTTCAGGTTCTATATGCAAGGGTGCATGTTTTTATGCAGATATAATGCCAAATGCATGTCAGATAAAAAATGATATTTTTATAATAATAATCCTACATCATAAAGGCAAGAAAGTAAAAAAGCAAAATTGACCAAAAATTAAGAAAAGTCATAATCCCTAAAGATCCCTTAGGACAGAAAAGTTGTTTCAATCCTGTGTATCTATTAGTCCAAATATTATAGGTTGTGCTGTGATAACATGTACTTCCCTAAATCTCTGTGGTTTAACATAAAACATTTGTTTCTCAATTCTACTAAATTTCTGCCTTTGCCCTATTACAGAGAAAGAGAAAAGTTAAGGTAGTACATCAGCTATTAACTACTTCAGTCTATTTGCCACATACCAGCAAGAGGCTGATAAATACCAGAAACCATCTGGAAATTCACCAATGAATAAATGTTTGTCCACCCAATGATCCTAATTTGACTCCACAGAAATGTATGCTAGACTGTTTACAATAGTCAGAATCTGGAAAAAACCTGAGTGCCAGAGAACAGATGACTGGTTAAAGAAACTTTGGTACATCTACAAAATGGAATACTATGCAGCTGTTAGAAAAGATGAAGTCATGACATTTGCATATAAGTGGATCAACATGAAAAGTATAATGCTAAGTGAAATGAGTCAGAAAGAGAAAAACAGAAATAGGAAGATTGCACTCATCTGTGGAATATAAAGTAACAGAATGGGAGACTAACACCCAAGAATAGTTGGGATAAGTACCAGCAAGTTTGCTCCACGGCTTAGAAGCCAGCTTCACATACTGGAGGAAAAGGCAGTTGAGATAGAGAAGAGAACACTAAGTAAAGGGTGTTTGGAGGACCCGCTTGGGATGAGAGATGTGTGCTGAAAGTAGACTATAGACCGAACACGATAGCCACTCAATCCCTCTACTGCAAACCACAACACCCCAAAGGAGAGAGAGAACAAAAGAGAATGCCCTGCCACAGAGGTGTGGTGGGATGGGAGGAATTGGGCGGGGGTGTGCTTGGGATACTGGGATCATTGGTGGTGGAGAATGGGCACTGGTGGAGGGAAGGTTACTTGGTCATTGTATAACTGAAACACAAGCACAAAAGTTTGTAAGTCTACAACTGTACCTCATGGTGATTCACTAAGAAAAAAAATTTTTTTAAATGTATGCTAGGAGAAGTAAATTAGTCTGTCAGTCTCCTTAGGTTTCCTTCAGTCCTTTTAAGACCTGTTAGACATATATATATATATATTTATATATTTATAAATAATATATTTACATATTTATAATTTATATATACATAACGTAGGATCACTGCTATTTATTCGACCATTGATTAAGCTGATTGAATTGGGCATGAACTCCACATTTTTTTATTCAAAATGTTAATTTTATTTTATTATTTAAATATTATTTTCCCCTTTTTATTGATTCACTATGAGATACAGTTACAAAGTTTTCATGTTTGAGCTTCAGTCATACAATCATCAAATACCCATCTCTTCACAATGCACATTTTTCACCACCCAAATCCCCAGCATTCCCCCCTCAGCCCCCATTCTACCCTTCCCCTGCCTTTGTGGCAGACAATTTCCCCCATACTCTCTTTCTAGTTTGGTTTCATTCGATATTTCCACACCAGTCTCACCATCACTCAAATCTGCCAAAACATTGCCTTTTGGGCAGGTTTGAGTGGTGTATTGCTTGTTATGGGTAGAATATAATGTCCAGGAAGTTCTCTGTTGTTCTTTTCTGGGAGCTTTGGTTTATAGTCTCTGGGTCTTGACCATTGATGAGATTACATGGCACCAGGGGCAATATTTGGATGAGACTGCCAAGCTACTGGAAAACTGGAAACCTGGGGGGAGGAGGCCTAGTCCCAACCCAAGTGGGCTTGGAGATGTCAGTCACGGGTTCCTGCTTACCTCCATGCCACTGGCCCTAACTGGGTCTTTTGATCTCTTTCGAGATTTATGGGCCTCTGAAATAAGGCCAGTAAATGAGCTTATATAGCTGAACCAGAGGTAGTTTGTGGGTGTGGCTCCCATATACCTAACTTTTAATTTCTTGGTAAACTTGGCCCCAAGTTGTTGGGGTCTGGCCATAGGACAGCAGCAATTTGGAGGTATCTGGAAGTCTGAAGGCACCATCAGGCTGCTGATGCACTGGCCCTGAGGGTACAGCACCATGTCTCCAGTCTTTTTTTTTTGTTCTTTGGGTCACACCTACTATTGGTCAGGGGTTACTCCGGGTGGTGCTCAGGGGACCATATAGAACCATATGGATCAAACTGGGTGGGCCACGTGCAAGGCAAACTCCCTACCTGTGATATTATCACTCTGGTCCCCAAAACTTGTTTGACTTTGATTAATACCTACCTGAGTAGGATTGAGTAGTTCATACTCACAACAAGTTACCCAGGAGTCTCTTTTACTTTCATGGGATGCTCAGATCTGTTCTTTTTTTCCCGAGTTTTTTTTAAAGACATCAGCCAACTTCTTCAGCCCAGCAAAATGACTGGGATCCAATGTGCTGGCTGGCTATCAATTCCTGTGATACTTCCACATGTCCCAGCCCAGCGACACCCTCATTAGGCAGCTATAAAATGTGAGTGTGCTTTTGTAAAATTTTTTTGAAAATACTTTGTTCTTTTCTACTCAGTTTGCTCTATAATATTTTATTGCTAGATGTGTTTTTTCTTTGGTTAATTTGATGTTTCTCTCTGGAAAAAAATACCTGAGCAAGAGGATTCTGCCTTAACACATAACTTCTCTTATAAATGAACTCACTGGAGCTATCACCTTTCTTGAGAAACATGGGGGTGGTAAATTTGGGGATTCAGATATTGTTGGGGGAAAGGGGACTGTTGTGTTTAAACTTCACTAAAATTCTTTTTTGCCATGGAAAAATCTCCATATAATATTTTCCAGCAGAGTTAGCCAAGAGCATATCCTAAGTGGGAAGCATTACACGTGTTACTATTTAGCACTAATATATCACTTAAACGTGCACACACTGCAATGTACTTTACCCAACTGTGAACTCAGACGTGTGGCACCGGATAGGATGTCTTGGGTTCCTTTCCAGCTCCGAAGTGCTTTTGTCATGCTGTGACCTTGACTGAGTCACTTAACATTTTTCTGCTGCTTTTTTTTCCTGGACTCACAAAGAAAGCTGAGAGATATACAAATGTGACATCTGTAAAATTCATGTTTTTTGAGGAACAGGAAGGTGTAACTTGAATTTACTACTGAGGATTGGGTACTTTGCTATGCACTTATATTAAATGTTACTTACAACAATCAATTCTCTCCAAATTGTTTTCCAAAAGATGAAGTTAGCAGATTCCCTCTGACTCTTCTAAGAAACATGTAGTGACCTTCTAACAACTTTTTCTTTTATCCATAGTTCTGAGGATCCCTTATAAAACTCCCTACTCTCTGATCGTTTATTTAAAAGTTATGAGTGTTTCAGGTCTGTTTGAACCTTTTGGCTTTGTGTTTGCTAACCAAGCTGAAAAATGTTCTTACTTCATTTTAACAGCTGATTTAATTTTATTTATTTACTTTGGGATTCCTCAAAATGTGGCTTTCCTTATCTCCCATTTCTGTATTCTCTGGGCTTATTATATTAGAAGTGAACACTTGAGCAATATTTTTCCAGGAAAGAAGAGGTTAGGAACTGGGGACCTTCTTCCTGGAAATTTTAACTGTTTCTTGATGAGAAAACTCTTTTTTTTTTTTGTTAAGACTGAGCTGTAAAATCAAGACCACGAGATGATTTTGGCAATGTGTTTTAATGTGCGTAGCAAAGTTTCTTATAAAAAAAGAAATTCCTGTTGCTTTTCGTAGCCCAATGATTTGAATTTAATGTTTCATTTATAAAAATTATCTCTTGACAATTGAGATAGTACAGGATTAAGACATTTGCCTTGAATTCAGCCTATCCTGATTAGATATCTGGTACCACATATGGTCTCCCAAGCACCACCTGTTGTGACTCCAAAACCAGAAGAAAAACCAAACAAAATTAGTTTAAAATTATATCTCTCTAGGCCATGAAGATAATTTTCAGGGTTGCAAGCATAGACCTGGCCTCAAATCAAAACTGGAGTGTGCCTGGTGATACCTAAAACTATTGGGCCTGGATCAGCATCAGATTACCAAGCCCCAGCATGGACCAGTTCACACTAGTTACTAAATATCACAGGAAGTGGCTCTGGGGCTCACTGAGTATTGATTGGGAAGCCATTTAGCCAACATTATGTCTCTTTGTCAACTAAACCTGACATTTCTTTTCTTCTAACTCCTCACCACAAAACAGATTTCAAAATATCTAGGATAGTGTTGACACATAACTATTTGATTTATTCATAAGATTCGGTTCTGGGACAAGCAAAAAATGTACCTATTGGACATTTTAGATAATATCTTATCTTTAATAAGATATTAAAGGTAAATTGGAACCAAAACACTGAAAACAATGAGATAAATTTACAATGTGTTAAGCAGAAGACAGATATATATGTAAAGCTATATCTCTGCCTTAGAGCTTCAGAGCTCTAAGGTAGAGATAGTATACATTTCAGCCACATTGTCACAAAATAAACTTGCCAGCATGAGTAATAGGGTTGAATAACAATATTATATTTAAAAAAGATCAGTTAAGAGGTCAGCTTTTCCACATCAGAAAATGGGGGATGGAAATGAACAGAAATTTCCTCAAAGAAGAAATCCGAATGGCTAAAAGACACACGAGAAAATGCTCTACATCACTAATCATCGGGGAGATGCAGATCCAAACAACAATGACATATCATTTCACACCACAGAGACAGGCCCACATCCAAAAGAACAAAAGCACTAGCCCCTCGACACCCTCCAGCGCCGGCACGCTGGTCCACTCCCTCTTGCAAGTTAGTGGACGGAACGGGCACCATCTCATCTGCGCCTGCACCTTCCCCCCCTCCCCCCCCCCACCTCCCCCCCCCGCCCCGTCTTCCTTCGGACCGACTCCATACCCAGCCACATTGTGTTAGTGGGCGTGGCTTCAACAAAAGTGGGTGTGGCTTTAACAAAGTGGGCGTGGCCTCCTTCTGAGCCGGGCGCTTGTTTTTTTTTCATATACCAAGCATTTATTCGGTACTTCTCAATATTCATCACCTATATCCCTGATTATCATCTTAGCAGTCCTTAAAATACTTCCTAAATAGGTCGCTAGCTAATTCCAAGTTTGAAAACTACCAGTGAATATAAGCAGCTATTCAAGCCAAAACTAAAGGATCCCACTCTCAAAAAGCATTGCTTGAAGCTTACCAGTGAATATAAGCAGCTATTCAAGCCAAAACTAAAGGATCCCACTCTCAAAAAGCATTGCTTGAAGCTTCACATAAAGAATAGAGGAACATCAGACAGGGACATGTTCTAGAGGGGGTACAGAAGAAATTGATCACCACTGACCAAGCCCATTCAGAATCCTTTTCACAACCAGAGGTGAACTTGAAGGTCCCTCTTCCATACCACCACAACAATATGAAGAAACAGCGCAAATCCCCGCCACAAGGAGAGGACGAAGAAAAGAGTCCAGATGCCTCAGTAGATTCCTACAAACTGGAGCTCTCCGATAAAGAATTCAGAGGTGAAATCCTCAAGATGTTCAATGAACTCAATGGAAAGATTGCCAAGGTATTCGTTACATTAAAGGAGGACCTGACAGAAATGATACAACAGACAGCCGAGAAATTATGGGAAGAAATGAGAACAGAAATAAAAAACCTACAGAAGGAAATGTCACAAATAAAGGATTCGATAGATGAATTAAAAAACTCAGTGGGTGCCCGCAACAATAGAATGACTGCAGCAGAAGACAGAATCAGCGAGCTTGAAGATCAGCTGCAGGCAGCCTACAGGCAACAACAATCAATGGGGAGAGACCTCAAAATAGCTCTACGGAGAATTAGAGTCCTAGGGGATGAATTCAAGAGGAACAACATTAGAATCATTGGAGTACCAGAAGGACAGGGAACCAACCCCAATGAAAAAGCCACAGTCAAAAAAATCATTGCTGAAAAGTTCCCAGAGCTGGACAATGCAGACATCCAGATTCAAGAAGCCAGAATGGTGCCAGCTAAAAGAGACCCTAGGAGAAAAACTACAAGACATATCATAGTTAGGATGATGGACGTAACAGATAGAGACACATAAGGTCGAAGAAGGAAATCGCATACAATGGAGCACCCCTTAGGTTCACAGCAGACCTATTGGAGGAAACCCTTCAAGCTCGAAGGCAGTGGTGGGATATAGTGAAGAAACTCAATGAAATGAATGTTTCACCACGAATACTTTATCCGGCCAAATTCTCATTCAAACTCGAAGGAATTATACACTATTTTGCGGATAAACAACAACTCAGGAACTTCATAGACTCTAAACCAAACCTAAAAGAAGGTCTAAAGGGGCTACTATAAGACAAGAAAAACCCCTACAAGCACAACAAACACTTACAGAAAGATAGCACAAACCCTATGACAATAATCTCTCTCAATGTCAGTGGTCTTAATTCACCAATTAAGAGACACAGACTGGCAAAATGGATTCAGAGACTCAACCCAACATTCTGCTGCCTGCAAGAAACACATATGAATAGCCAGAAAAAATACAGACTCAAAGTCAAAGAATGGAAAACAATCCTGCAAGCAAACAACTTCCTCAAAAAAGCTGGGGTAGCTTTACTAGTATCAGACAACATAGACTTCAGGTTGAAATGATTAGAAGGGATAGTAAAGGCCACTTTTTATTAATCAAGGGATATGTACAGCAGGAAGAAATCATACTCCTAAATGTGTACGCACCCAATGAGGGACCAGCTAAATACCTACAACAGCTGCTAACAGACCTTAAGAAGGACATTGTGGGCAACACAATAGTAGTTGGAGACTTCAACACCGCCCTATCACCTCTGGACAGATCAAGACGATAAAAACTCACCAAGGAAATACTGGTTTTGAAGGAAGAAATAGAAGAGAGAGGGCTAATAGATCTATACAGGACTCTATATCCAAAAAAAGGGAATACACATTCTTTTCCAGTGTACATGAAACATTTTCCAGAATAGACCATGCGCTGGGCCACGCAACATACCTCAACAGAATCAACAAAATAGACATTGTACCAGCTATCTTTTCAGACCATGATGCACTGAAAATAGAAGTTAATCATGGACAGATGCAGAAAACTAAATCAAACACCTGGAAATTAAGTAGCTCGATGTTGAACAATGAGTGGGTCAGGAAGGAAATCAAGGAAGAAATCAAAAGGTACCTGGAAACAAATGAGAATGAAGACACGAGCTACCAGAATCTGTGGGACACAGCTAAAGCTGTATTAAGGGGAAAATTTATAGCTCTGCAAGCATATCTCAGGAAGGAAGAAAGGGCCCGCATAAATAACTTGACTTCACAGCTCAAGACCTTAGAAAAGGACCCACAAAAGGAGCCCAAACCAGGCAGAAGGAAAGAGATAATAAAACTTAGAGCAGAAATTAACGATATGGAAACCCAAAATACAATCCGAAAGATCAATGAAACCAAGAGCTGGTTCTTCGAGAAAATAAATAAGATTGATAGACTACTAGCAAGATTCACAAAGAGAGAGAGAGAGAGAGATAGAACCCTTATAAGCCGAATCAGAAATGAAAAGGGGGACATCACAACAGAAATCAAAGAAATCCAAAAGATCATCAGAGACTACTTTGAAAATCTGTATGCCACGAAACAAGAGAACCTAGAAAAAATGGATAAATTCCTGGATTCCTATAATCTCCCAAGGCTGAACCAAGAAGACCTGGAGTATCTGAATAGTTCTATTAGCATCAAGGAAATTGAAATGGTAATCAAAACCCTTCCCCAAAATAAAAGCCTAGGTCCAGACGGATTCACTAGCGAATTCTTCCAAACATTTAAAGAGGACCTATTGCCAGTTCTTCTCAAGCTTTTCCAGGAAATTGAAGAAACAGAAACCCTCCCAAACAGTTTCTATGAGGCTCACATCTCCCTAATACCAAAAGCAAACAAAGACACCACAAAAAAATAAAACTACAGGCCAATATCCCTGATGAACACAGATGTGAAGATTCTCAACAAAATATTATCAAACAGAATTCAACAACTCATCAAAAAGATCATACACCACGACCAAGTGGGATTCATCCTGGGGATGCAAGGATGGTTTAACATTTGGAAATCAATCAACATAATCCATAATATCAACTAAAGAAAAGATAAAAATCATATAGTCATATCAATAGATGCAGAGAAAGCATTTGACAAGATCCAGCACCTGTTTATGATGAAAACTCTCACCAAAATGGGTATAGAAGGGACCTTCCTCAATATAGTCAAAGCCATCTACCACAAGCCTACGGCAAGCATTATCCTCAATGGGGAAAAACTAAAACCCTTTCCTCTCAGAACAGGGATGAGACAAGGTTGCCCACTCTCTCCACTTCTGTTCAACATAGTACTGGAAGTACTTGCAATAGCGATCAGGCAAGAAAAAGATATTAAGGGCATTCAGGTAGGAAAGGAAGAAATCAAGCTCTCACTATTCGCTGATGATATGATATTATACTTAGAAAACCCTAAAACCTCTACCAAGAAACTCCTAGAAACAATAGACTCGTATAGCAAACTTGCAGGCTATAAAATCAATACCCAAAAGTCCATGGCTTTCTTATATGCAAATAATGAGAGAGAAGAAAGCAACATGATAAAAGCAATCCCGTTCACAATTGTGCCTCAAAAAGTCAAGTACCTTGGAATCAGCTTAACTAAGGAGGTAAATGACTTGTATAATGAAAACTACAAAACGTTACTTCAGGAAATAAAAGAAGACACGAGGAAATGGAAAATATTCCCTGCTCATGGATTGGAAGAATTAATATTGTCAAAATGGCAATTCTCCCCAAAGCATTGTACAAATTCAATGCGATCCCTATAGGGATACCCTCATCATTCTTTAAAGAAATGGAGCAAGTGCTCCTGAAATTCATATGGAACAATAAGCCCCCACGAATAGCAAAAGCAATTCTTGGGAAAAAGAAAATGGGAGGAATCAACCTCCCCAACTTCCAACTCTACTACAAAGCGGTAGTCATTAAAACAGCTTGGTACTGGAACAAAGGCAGAGCGGCAGACCAATGAAACAAGGTTGAATACTCTGACACCCCAACCCCAAATTATATGAGCATCTAATCTTTGATAAGGGAGCAAGAAATGTGAAGTGGAGCAAGGAAAGCATGTTTAACAAATTGTGCTGGCAAAACTGGACAGTTACATGCAAAAAAAATGGGCTTAGACCTCTACCTATCACCTGTACAAAAGTCAGATCAAAATGGATTAAAGACCTCAACATCAGACCAGAATCCCTAAGGTACATTGAAGACAAGGCTGACAAAACCCTCCATGACATTGAAGACATTGGTATCTTCAAAGCTGACACGCCACTGGCCAAGCAAGTGAAAACAGAGATAAATAAATGGGACTATCTCAAACTAAGAAGCTTCTGCACCTCAAGAGAAACAGTGACCAAAGTGCAAAGACAATCTACAGAATGGGAAAGGATATTTACACAGTACTCATCCGATAAAGGGTTGATATCAAGGATATACAATCCACTGGTTGAACTCCAAAAGAAGAAAACTGCCGACCTGATCAAAAAATGGGGTGATGAAATGAACAGAAACTTTCCCAAAGAAGAAATCTGAATGGCTGAGAGGCACATGAGAAAATGTTCAATATCACTAATCATCAGGGAGATAGATGCAGATCAAAACAACAATGAGATATCACCTCAGATCACAGATACTGGCCCACATCCCAAAAAACAAAAACAACCAGTGTTGGCATGGATGTGGGGAAAATAAAAATAAATAAATAAATAAAAATATTCAATAAAAAATAAATAAATAAATAAATAAGGGTCATGATGAGCTTATGAAAAAAGTCAACTGTGCAAGGCTTTCCCCTTTCCCTGTGACAATTCCCAAGTTACCTTCCATCTATACTGAGAACTCTCAGAAAAAAAATAACATTAGCAGGAATTGAACAAAACCTCTTCTAGAAAGTCATTTATCTGTAGCTTGCTTGCTCTTTCAAGCGTGAGTTCTTGCTCGAACACATATCTGTTCTTTTTCCACTTTGAAGAAGCCCATGTTCTCTCATATTCTTCTCTTTCTCTCCCTCACATGTTTCTAAGAAAATAGCGTTAAATAAAAACTATCTTACTTCACTAAAAAAAAAAAAAGAACAAAAGCAAGGTGTTGGTGCAGATGTGGGGAGAGAGGGTCTCTCCTTCACTGCTGGTGAGAATGCCGACTGGTTCAGCCCTTTTGGAAAACAATATGGATGATTCTCAAAAAATTAGAAACTGAGCTCCCATTTGACCCAGCACTACCACTCCTGGGAATATATCATGAAGAGGCAGAAAGGTATAGTAGAAATGACATCTGCATTTGTATGTTTATTGAAGCACTGTTTACAATAGCCAAAATCTGGGGAAAAAAGGAATGCCCCAAAACAGATGACCAGTTAAAGAAATTTTGGTACATCTACACAATGGAATATTATACAGCTGTTAGAAATGATGAAGTCATGAAATTTGCATATAAGTGGATCAACATGGAAAGTATCAAGTTAAGTGAAATGAGCCAGAAAGAGAGAGACAGACATAGAAAGATCTCACTCATCTGTGGAATATAAAGTAACAGGGTGGGAGACTAACACCCAAGAGTAGTAGAGATAAGTGACCAGGAGGTCTGCCCCACAGCTTGGAAACTGGCCTCACATGCTGGAGGAAAAGGTAGCTGAGATAAAGAAGGGAACACAAAGTAGGGGATGTTGGGAGGACCCATTCAGGTTGAAAGATACGAGCTGAAAGTAGACTATAGACTGCATATGAAGGCCACTCAATACCTCTATTGCAAACTACAATACCCAAAAGGAAAGAGAACAAAAGGAAATGCCCTGCCACAGAGGCAGTGTGGGTGGTGGGGGATGGGGTGAGGGTAGTGAGAGGGATACTGGGATCATTGGTGGAGGAGAATGTGCACTGGTGCAACGATGGATAAATGATCACTGTATGTATGACTGAAATAAAAACACAAAAGTTCATAAGTTTGTAACTGTACCTCACAGTGATTCACTAATAAAAATTTTTTAAAAATTAATTAATTAGTTTTAAAAAAGAGGTCGGCTTTTATTTTATATCCTTTATATCTTTGAAGGGCAGAGAAATAGTACAGTGGTTAAATCACCTGCCTTGTACATGACCGACCCAAATTCTATCGCTGGCAGTGCATATGACACCCTTAGCACTATCATGAGTGCTCACTGAGCACTAAAGCTCTGTGTAGACTACATTGAAGATTCTCAAAATGTAAAATATGACTGACATTAATACAACAGGAATTTTCATTTCTTTCCAGCTGATCCATTAAAGATTGTCTCTTTCTCAAACATTTTAGATCAACCTCCCATACTTGAATCAAAACTTGTCTTAAGATAAAATGCACCGATAGGTCTATACTACATACTTACAATGGATCAAGAGAAAATAGCCAAACTTAATTGTCTACGTTTAGATGTTATTCATAATACAAACAAGTGGTGTCCACTACATCATCAATGTACCTAAATGATATGTAGATCAATTTGAGATCAACAGAAAATAATTTTTTGGAATCATGAAAAATATAATAGCAGGAAGTACTGAAGCAAAATAAATGATAGAATTATTATGCATTTTTGCTATATAACCTGGAAAGTCATTGAAGATATTATTGTTATTTTGTTTCAAATATACAACTAAAAATGTTCTTTCATGAAAAAGATTTAGCAAGTGCATTGAGGTTTATGTTTGTGGAAAGCTATATATCTAACTTAGAGTAGGCATATACAAACTAATATTTTTTCTAAGTAACTGTGAAATCATAGAAAAATGGCTTTATCTGTCCAAAAAGTTAATTCCATTTGAGTAACTTCATATGTTAGTTGGCATTAATGTGAGGTAAGGTTAAGTCAAGTAAATCCTCACGTTTCCTTTATAATCCTTTCCTTCATGTATTATGCTCTTCCTTCTATGTACAAGATCAAACTATTATAGCCATCATGAAATCGTTATGACTTGCAACCCAAAATATTAGGCTCTCCACATTCAAAACATGTGATGCATTATAAATACTTTTTGGTAGTGTCTTGTATATCCTGGATATTAATCTTTTATCAGATGGGTATTGGGTAAATATTCTTTCCCATTCTGTGGGCTCTTTGTGTATTTTTGTCACTTTCTTTTGAAGTGCAGAAGCTTCTTAGTTTGATGTAGTCCCATTTTTTTATGTTTGCTTCCACTTGCATGGTCAGTGCTGTTTCATCCTTAAAGATGCTTTTAGCTCCAATGTCATGCAGAGTTCTGCCTACATTTTCTTCTATGTATCTTATAGATTCATGTCTGATATTGAGGTCTTTAATCACTTTGATCTGACTTTTGTGCCTGGCATTAGACTGAGGTCAGAGTTCATTTTTTTGCAGGTAGCTATATAGTTTATTGTATAAGAAAAAAACCTCCAGCCCCGTCAAAAAATTGGGAGAAGAGGGGCTGGAGTGATAGCACAGCGGGTAGGGCGTTTGCCTTGCACGCGGCCGACCCGGGTTCGATTCCCAGCATCCCATATGGTCCCCTGAGCACCGCCAGGGGTGATTCCTGAGTGCAGAGCCAGGAGTGACCCTTGTGCATCGCCAGGTGTGACCCAAAAAGCAAAAAAAAAAAAAAAAAAAAAAATTGGGAGAAGAAATGAACAGAAATTTTCTCAAAAATGAAATACAAATGGCCAAAAGACACATGAAAAAATGCTCCATATCACTAGTCATCAGGGAGATGCAAATCAAAACAACAATGAGATATCATCTCACACTACAGAGACTGGTACACATTCAAAATAACAAAAGCAACCAGTGCTGGCATGGATGTGGGGAAAAAAGGACTCTCCTTCACTGTTGGTGGGAATGCCGACTGGTCCAGCCTTTCTGGAAAACAATATGGACAGTCCTTCAAAAACTAGAAATTGAGGGGCTGGAGTGATAGCACAGCGGGTAGGGCGTTTGCCTTGCACGCGGCCGACCCGGGTTCGAATCCCAGCATCCCATATGGTCCCCTGAGCACCGCCAGGGGTAATTCCTGAGTGCATGAGCCAGGAGTGATCCCTGTGCATTGCCAGGTGTGACCCAAAAAGCAAAAAAAAAAAAAAAAAAAACAAAAAACTAGAAATTGAGCTTCTATATAACCTCGCAATACCACTTCTGGGAATATATCCCAAGGATGCAAAAAAGCACAGTAGAAATGACATCTGTACCTATATATTCATTGCAGCATTGCTCACAATAGCCAAAATCTGGAAACAACCCGAGTGCCCTAAAACAGATGACTGCTTAAAGAAACTTTGGTACATCTACACAATGAAATATTATGCAGCTGTTAGCAGAGATGAAGTTATGAAACTTGCTTATAAATGGGTAGACATGGAGAGTATCATGCTAAGTGAAATGGGTCAGAAAGAGAGGGACAGACATAGAAGAATTGCACTCATTTGTGGAGTATAAAATAACATCACATGAGGCTGACACCCAAGGACAGTAGATACAAGGGCCAGGGGGATTGCCCCATAGCTGGAAACCTGCTTCATGAGCAGAGAGAAGGCAAATGGAATAGAGAAGTGATCACTAAGAAAATGATGGCTGGAGGAACCAGTTGGGATGGGAGAAGCATGCTGCGGGATATTGGTGGAAGGGAATGTGCACTGGTGGTGGGATGGGTGTTTGATCATTGTGAGATTGTAACTCAAACATGAAAGCTTATAACTATCTCATGGTAATTCAATAAAATAAAATTTAAAAAAAAGGAATATTTTTTGCTATAAATATTAATGTAATAGGAATTAGCATCTATCTTTTTATTTAATCCCAAATCTGTGCTAAGTAGTGTGCTAGATAGTGTATATTATTGTCTATTATATATTATCAAGGTGAATATTATCATCTGCATTTGCATAAGAATAAATTGAGGTGTAAAGGGTTTCAAAAATAGTCCTCCCCAACTCCACAAGAAACACAACTTGTAAGTGTCAAGGATGTAGGGTTTAAAACCAATGTGGTCAAGTATCTGTGCTTTGTCTCCTGTACTAGTCTGTCTTTCCACAGCAGAACTTGTTAATAGTATTTTTCCAAGGTCTCTGAGTAGCATCACAATTTTAAAAATCGATCTTGATTAAGCTACTTGTCAGGAATGAATTTCTGGTTTGCTAAAAGCAATAATTATTGTAATTATGAAAGCTTAAACACACACATATAAAGAAAGAATGATGGAGATAAAAACAGAACAGAGGTAAAGTCAGAGAAAAGAGAAGTGCACTTCAGTTGTATGCAGCATATTATTCTTATTTCTGTAAATTATGTGTGATATTAGCAATTCCTATTTTCAATACATAAGACTGAAATGAATATTTTTTGTAAGGGGAAACTTCTTAATGTGGCTACTTTATTATTTATCATTCACTACTTTGAATGGGAATATAGCTGAGTAGTTCTAAAACTTTATTTCCATGCTTTTGAATTTTGAATTTTTTACGAGTGTGATCAGTTTTTAGCTGCAGAAAAGAATAAACAAACAAAATTTGAACTATGTTATCTGAAACCTGATGTTGTTTTAACTTTAAGGCATCTGAACTATGCAAAATGAGTACTGGCTTGGAACTGGGGCCATAGTTAAGGTATATCTGGTTACCTGGAGTGATATTTTTTTTCTAAATCTTTCCTCCACATCACCCACCTCCCAGTCAACAATTCTGAGTTCTGCTGTGGTTGAATGTATTTGAGCATAGCTACTCTGGAGGCTCATAAAAGAGGCAGTTAGCCTCTTACCATCTCTGACTAACATATATGGAGAGAACCCCATAAAATAAACATACTTCAAGTTGTTTGCCCAGTAATGGATATGTGACCCGCCCTCCACCCTCCCCTGATACCAGCATAAGTGTATTTGAAGAGCAAAGAAAATTCCATTTTGATTCCAAAGCTTGGTCTGATGCACTTTGCCTAACATTCCAAATTTGAGGGAGAAGCTTCATCATAAAGCTCTTCTCAAACAGCTCTTGAAATGGCCATTATTCCACTAATACAGCAATTATTTTAGTCTACACAGAAAATAACTGCTGTTGCTAGCTAAGAGGACAGAATTATACTGTACATACTATGGAAACCAAAAGCTAGAAGTAGTAATTGAAAGAAAGGGATGATGACTTTGCTTTATCCCTTTGATTACTAACTTCTAATCAAAAAAATTATGCTCTTTAAAATGACAATGCACATCAAAAGTCTGAACATTTGATGAAATACTGATCCAGTACTTCTCCTTAAGTGAACTTCTCCCAAAGAAATCATAAAAATATACATCAAGGTTTAATTTTAAGGATGTTAATTGCACTATTTCATTAGAGAAACCATGATGCAATACGGTATCATAGTTTATTGCACAATTTCATTGCACTAAAATGGCTGGTTCTGAGTTGAAAGCCATTCCCAGATTCAAATGCAGATTAATCTGCGTTTCTTGGTTCATAGCCCCCACCCTCCAACTTCAAAGTCATGACCTGTAGGGTCAGTGTTTCCCATATCATGTCTCTGTGGCATACACTTCTTGTCTGTCTCTTGCAGTATGAAGGGGTCATATGATTACATTGGGTCTATGAAAGCATGTAAGATAACATCCTTATCTGAAAGTGAGTAACCTTAGTTCCATTCATTATGTTTCTTTTGGCATATAACTCAACATAGTCACAGGTACCAGGGGTTGGGGCATGTTAATCTTTGGAGACTAACACAATGAACATCACTTGAGAAGAATATGGAACATTCATACACTTGATACAATTAATGGTATCAAAGGTATTTAAGTGCGTGGGAAATGCTAAGTAATCTATAATATCACAAAAAATAAAATTCAGAATAAAGTCTTCCCAAAGAATAATGGTTTCAATTCATTTTTGTAGAGAAAAAAATGAGAGACTTATTGTTACTGTTTTTGGCATATCCAGTACGCAATGGGTAGCTTGCCAGGCTCTGCCGCGAGGGCTCAATACTCTCGGTAGCTTGCCGGGCTCTCTGAGAGGGGCAGAGGAATCAAACTCGGGTTGACCGCGTGAAAGGCGAATGCCCAACTGCTGTGCTATCACTCTAGAGAGATGTTACTGGTGCCCGCTCGAACAAATCGATGAGCAATGAAGTGACAGTGACGGAGAAAAAGATAATCCATATGTTGATATGACTATATCTCTCTATAGGAATCTATCTCAATATTTATTGAGTGATTCTATATCTAGGTAAAGTTCACTGTCACTGTCATCCCGTTGCTCATTGATTTGTTCAAGCGGGCACCAGTAATGTCTCTCATTGTGAGACTTATTTGTTACTGTTTTGGGCACATCCAATACGCCACGAGTAGCTTGCCAGGCTCTGCCATGCGAACTGGATTCTCTCAGTAGCTCGCAGGGCTCTCGGAGAGGGGCAGAGGAGTCAAACACAGGTCGGCGTTGTGAAAGGCCAATGCCCAACCATTGTGCTATCGCTCCAGCCCAGGTAAGATTCACTGTGACTGTCACTGTCATCCCGTTGCTCATCGATTTGTTCGAGTGGGCACCAGTAACGCCTCTCATTGAGAGACTTATTGTTATTGTTTTTGGCATATCCAATATGCATGAGTAGCTTGCCAGGCTCTGCTGTGCAACTCTCAGTCGCTTGCCGGGCTCTCCGAGAGGGGCGGAGGAATCGAACACGGGTTGGCCGCGTGAAAGGCGAAAGCCCAACCGTTGTGCTATCGTTCCAACCCAGGTAAAATTATCTTAACCAGAATTGTTAAATAATACATATCTGAGGCTAGTGATACTTTAAATGAATATGTCATTTTAAATTTACCTAAAATTAGTTCTATATATACTAACACACACATACAAAATGTATAAATTAAATCTTCATCTTACAAGTTTAACACAATGTAGAACTCTTTGGTCATCTCATTGACCATCCAATGTACCAAGTACTATTTCTCCTAGAACCAGTGATATTCTTATTCTCACAGGACTAATTTCATTTCTACATAAAAACTCCAATCCCAGGCAGCTTGACCTATTTGTGAGAAATCCAATATCTTTAGCCCAGTGGCCCAGTAGCTATTAGACCAAGTCATAAGAGGAGAACCTCACTGACTTTCCACAGCTGCAAAAATATATTGTTCAATGTAATCTCGGAGAAATTTTTTGACATGGTGCAGTCTGAGACTTCCATATGTCAATGTTGGGTTTGGTTTAAATTTCAGATAGCTAAAAATAAGTCTTTCTCCTCCTTTTGGTTTTAAAGTATAAGCAGATCTTGCTTTTGATGTACAAAGCTTACAAACGAAACAATTTGCTGTTCCCACCCAAAGTCAGCTAATGCAACTCAGAGAAAGAAGGGTCTATCTTTAACAGTTTACTCTACGTTCTAACTGTGGTTTCCATAAGAACATACTGTATACAAACTTTGTTCCTAAGGTTATTTCTGTTGGTGCCAAATTGACTTCAATTCACAAAAATCATGTGGTTCATCCCCATGTAACTTGGATGTTTTGTTCTAAAGAAAACAGAAAGATTTTTTTAAAAAAAATTTTTCCCTTCAGCAACCCTTCTATGTTTATGGAAGATTAACTTTCACCCCAGGGATCACACTCAGAATCAGTCACCAAATGTGGACCTAATTCTTAGAAGACCAGCAAAGATGTGGTCTCTCCCTAAGACTAGATTGTAGGCTATGACCCATTAGTAATAGAATGGTGAGCACTTCATAATATTATATCTCAAAAGTGTGGGTTTTCCTATCCACACCTTCTCTCTGAACATTAATACCATATTTAAATAAGTTTAATGTATAAAACACTTGGAACACTGTACATTCTAATAATAGCACTTGAATGAGAACCACTGTATAGTAAGTAGTGCTATTTAAGATAGTATTATTTGTTTAAATAAACAAGGAAGGAAGGGAGGGAGGGAGGCAAGAGAGGGAGAGAGGGAGGGTGGAAATAAAGCAAGGAAGTTCCTTTAAGACAATCATAAACATTTATGGAGAATGTTAAACAATAAAGTCTGTTAAGTAGCTACATATTTAAGTTGACTTTTACCTTGACAATGTGCTTCCTTTTCAAAATATGCATGTGGTCCAATCTCTTACTTTTTCAGAACTCGACAGTATTAATGACTTCTCAGTGAGGCCCACTCCATTCACCCAAATCAAAATTACATCACCACCCCAGTCTGACTCGCCCCATCCCCTTATCGATTTATATCTACTGCTTTTGAAATATTCTATATATCTATTATGTTTACTCATATGTAAGTTCCAGGAGGGCAGACGGTTTTGTCTGTTTCTGCTATATCTTTAAGACTCACAATAGCACCCACTTGAAGCCTATGCTCTATGAATATTCATTCAGTGGTTAAAGAGCCATAAATCTTCAAGAGTGAAAGCTATAAGGAGGGGTAAATATTTCAGCATATGTTACACACATCAAACTATTTCTATCCCTTTACTTCTATCCCTCTACACAGTCTATCAGGTACCCTCCCACCTCCAATCACCCATAATCCTCTGCTATCCTTAGTTCTGGGGTATACATTTTGCTTTGTCTTTTTCCTTGCTTTTCTTCTCTTTATTCCACATATGAGTGACACTGAAGCGTGCAGGCATATGGGGGTGGGGGGCGGGGTTGCTGGCAATGAATTCTTAGGCAGTAATAAAACCAAGATGTGATTTAAAGAAGTTACTCTGTCACCAGCCCTAAAGTAGCCCAAATGTATGATAGTTAGACCCTTTGTGGACATAGGAACTGAGACTGATAAAACTCTAATTAGTGCCAGCATCAGACCAGAGAAGAGTGGACCCCCTCAGAAGAAGAGAAGCTACAATAGGAACAAACGGCTGTCATAGGAACATGAAAGAAGACCACCAAAAGTTCAAAGCTCTTCTCCTATGACAGCACCCTGATGACATTTTTTATATATACAGGAAACTCCAGGCCAAGACATCTAGAGAACATCCCTATATAACCCCAACCGAAAAGCCATTCAGGGCTCCTTCCCCTCTGGAGAAGCCCATGTTCTCTTTTGAATCTCTCTCTCTCCTTCTCTCTCCTTCTCTCTCCTTCTCTCTCTCTCTCTCTCTCTCTTTCTCTCTCTCTCTCTCCTATGTGTGTGTCCCCTCCTATACCCCTCCTTTCCTTTCTTTCTTTCTCTCCCTCTTCCACACTTCTCTTGCTCCTTAGTCCTTCCACCAACATTATTATCATCCAATCTTTATCATTCTCCCATTAATTTATTTCACTTTATGACAACCTCTAGCTCTATCCACATTGTCACAAAAAGGCAAGATTTCACTTTTTATGGATAAGTGCTATTCTACTTATGTACCACATTTTAAAAATTCATTTATCTGTCATTAGACACAAGGGTTGTTTTCATATATTGGCTATTGTAAATAATGCTGCCCAAATCATATGTGTGTGTATGTCTTTTGTTGTTGTTGTTGTGGTGGTGGTGGTGGTTTGTTCTTGATTTTGGTATGGAGGACACACCCAATGATAATCAGGACTTACCTGACTCTGAGCTCAGGGATCACTCCTGGTGGACCCGGAGGACCATATGGAGTGTCAGGAATTGAACCCAGGCCAGCTGCGAGTAAGGTAAGCACACTACCTGCTCCACTATTGCTCTACCCACTGTGTGTGTCTTCCTTAATCTTGTTTCTGTATTCTTAAGACAGATACTGAAGAGTGAAATAGCTAAATTTTGTAGTAGATCATTTTTGTGTTCGAGAAATCTTTATTCTGTTTTCCACAGAAGTTGAACCAATTTATCTTCCCACTAGCAGTATATAGAGGTTTCTATTTCCACACCCCCACATGCTGATTCTGACCATTTTCACATTTAGGTCATTATCATGGGTATGAGGTTTGCCATTGTTATGTTGATTTACATTTCCCTGATAGTAAGTAATAATGACCTTTTTTGTCGTGTGTCATCTGTCAGTCTACTTTGGTGAAGGTTTATTAAGTTCTTCTTCCCATTTTTCACAGGGTTACCTCCAGCAGTGCTAAGACCAATGCTATGTAAAGGATCACCAGTATCACTACCCAGCAGAGCTTGGGCTTTTGTTCACTTTTTGATATGTTTATCTTCTTGTTGTTAAGTTTTGTGAAATCCTAGGTGCTGGTTTGAAAAAGAGCAAGGAATCAGAAGAGTGGGTATCAGGAATCCACATTTCTATCCCACTGGTGCCCTCAATGGTTAAGTAAGTCACTTTTGCTTTCCTTAAATCTAAAATAAGTCAATAAGTAAATCAAGAAGAAGCAGGTCACGGATCATTTGGAATATAAATAATTTATGTTTCTATGAATAGGATGGGGGAAGAAAATCATTGGATTGGTATCTATTTAATGCCCTTAAATGCCCCGTTCATCTGCTTGAACTGCCCATATCAAGGCTTCTGACAGAGCCTAACTGGAGTCAGTAAAGAAAGTTCCTTTTATTTGTTTGTTTGGCCCACACTCCGCAGTGCTCAGAAGCTGTTCCTGGCTCTGTGCTGAACCGTTGCTGCCAAAGGTGCTTAGGAAAACATGCAGTGCTAGGGGGCTCCACATGCAAAGAATGCTTTAGGTGCATTCAGCCTTTGAACTGTCTTTCCAACCCTCACTTTTTCCTCTCTTAGAAATGCTGAGGATCAAACTGAGAGCCTGCCACACGAGAGGCATGTGCGCCACTACTGAGTCACGTCCCAGGCACAGGAGAGTTATATTTCCTTGTGACTAGAACATCTGGGTGATTTACATAGAAAGATTACTCTGAGAATCCAAGAAATGTCCATTATTGTTTTGTATAAGAGCTCTGAAGAAATCTGTAACAGAACATTCTCTAGTTTAGTTCAATGATTGAAAAAGTTAGAAATAAAATAATCTTTGCACTTTTCTTCACAAAAAAACTACTATATTTGGGGGGCATCGAAGCTTAGGCACTTGGCTTGCATGTAGCTGACATGGGTTTGATCCCTGTCACCCTATATAGTGCCCCAAATACTGCCAGGAATGAGGAGTGATAATCCAACCATAAATCCAGGAGTAGGCACTGAACATCTCTGGGTGTCTCCCCACAAAACATTTTTTCAGATATGGCCCTAAAACAAACAAAACAATACAAAGCAAAAAACCTATTACATTTTTTAGTTGGGAAAAAAATGTGTATTGAGTTCTGTTTGACTTCCTGACAGAAGTATTGGTTTATATGTCATAATGAAATAAAAAAAAAAGGACTGGTGATACTTTACATTTAAAATTACCCACATCTTGGACAGAAGATGAAGTTCATATTGCTTCTTGGCCAACTTTTGGCTGCTTCAGTAATATTTTTATTTCTACTTCCTGTCTAGGTTTTCTGATCTGTTCTGAGAAATGAAAGGGCCTCAGGAGATCTAGATCTTATCTTCCTTAGTCATCTGTCCCTTGAGATTCTGCTAGATTTTGTTTGAATGCCTAACGCAGAATCCCTTCCTAAAATATTGTGAACTCACGGTTTGGGCATGTTTTTTGGGTCACTATTTATATTAGTTAGGATGCCTTCTAAGCTACTATTTAAAAGAGAGGCCAAGGCAGCAGCAGTTCAAATAAGAAATGTCTATTCTATCTTAAGTACCAGTTCAAATCAGAATAAGGAAAATATAGGCATTCTTAAGTTTTCAATGAGCGTGCCTGAGTTCAATGAACCTACCCCATCTTCATTCCAGACAGGAGGAGAGGAATGACAGGCAAACCTTATTGTCTAGTTATACAGGCACAATAAGGAATGGCACACATTACACCCAATTTTATTACCTAGAACTAGTTAGAAGAGAGACCTGAAATTGAAGTCCTTTAATTCAATTTACTGTCAAAGGTCTAACTACAAAAATCTTTCTGGGACCCCAGAGAAAATACAGCAGGTAGGGTGCTTGCCTTGCACACACTCGACCTAGGTTTCATATCCAGAACTTCGTATGGTCTTCCAAACCCTGTCAGGAATGATCCCTGAGCACAGAGCCAGGAGTAAGCTCTGACCTGCTGAGTATTGCCCCCAAACAAACAAACAAACAAAAATTCCTTACCAGTACTCTATCAGTAAAGTAAGGAAAAAATAGATGTGGGAGGACAATCAGCAGTCTCTCTTCAGCTATTCAAATACCCATTTGCACCATTTTCCCACAAAGGAAACATATTTGCCCCATCCCTGTGGGATTTGTTCCAGTAATCCTCTAGTAGCTACAGGGCTCCAGGGCTATGCTCTGAGTGAGAAGCAGCCTTTCCAGTGAGTTTAAACACTCTGTCTGTCTGTCTGTCTGTCTGTCTGTCTGTCTGTCTGTCTGTCTCTCTCTCTCTCTCTCTCTCTCACACACACACACACACACACACACACACACACACTTTCATACAGTGGTAGAGTAAAAACAAGGAACAAGTGAACAAATGAACTGCAATTTAATGCTCACTTTTGAAAAGATGGAAGATGGGAAAACCAGCCATCACTTGTCTGTAGTAATTACCAAAGTTCCCCTCCCCTGAATGAATAAATTTCTTTGATTTGATCCTGCCTTTTCCTGCTGAGTTCCTCCTTCTTCGTTATTCTCACTTGTCACATCTGAAATGAGTGTTGAAGAATAGGCGTTCCTTGGGAGCTATGTAGCATTTTCAATTTACTTCCTGCCTGGGGCATATTTGAAGGATTAGGATAACTTTAAGGTAAAAGAATTACAGGCTTCTGGCTATTTGACTTAGCTGATTCCACATATATGTAATAATAAACAAAGAGTTTAGGGGCTGGAGAGATAGCACAGCGGGTAGGGCGTTTGCCTTGCACACGGCCGACCCGGGTTCAAATCCCAGCGTCCCATATGGTCCCCTGAGCATGACCAGGGGTAATTCCTGAGTGCAAAGCCAGGAGTAACCCCTGTGCATTGCCAGGTGTGACCCAAAAAGCAAAAAAAATAATAATAAAAAAAATAAATAAATAAACAAAGAGTTTAACCAGACAGTTGTGGGTTTTTTTGACTTTTTTTTTAACTGATTTTATATTAACTTGTTTTGTACACTTCCCACATATATCTACCCAGATATAGATGATAGATAGATAGATAGATAGATAGATAGATAGATAGATAGATAGATAGATAGATAGACAGATCTCACTTTCTCTCTCTCTTTCTCCTCACTCCTTTTTCTCTCACTGCAGCTCCTTAGGATCATCTAAATCAATACTGAATGAGGGGGAAATACTCTTAATCTGAGTTTTGCTTCTGATACAGCTCCCACTATCTGGTCCAGAGCTTTTATTGGGAAGGTCTTGCCAATATAATATTAGTACTTGCTAAAGCTGCCCTTTAAAAAAATTTAGAGTCACCTTTTATAATTAGCCTGAATGAAGTCATCCATCAATATAAAAGTGGCAAAAGGTTTCCAGAGCACGTAAACATTGTGAATTTTCCCAACCAGTTAAATTCAAGGTTTTGGATCTGGTACCATGCATTTTTGTCTTCCAAGTCTTTATTTGAAATAATTTTTCCCCTATATCCCCAGCATTCCATGAATTATCAGATTTCCGGGGTGCTCTGGAGGGGTGTGGGTGTGGCCCCTCCCCTCCCCAAGGGATCCAGCACCGGCAGTCAAAAATCTCCAGAACTCAACCTGTGTCTATGCTCACAGCTGCTCTCCACATGCTTGGGCTGAGCCTCACCCATGAGTAAAGTTATCCCTGGACCGTACAGACATCTCATACCTCACACTACTCATACTCCAAGAGTAGTGCACTACATTTGATGGGACTTAAAGTAGAAGTCAACCAATCTTAGAGGGAAATATCTTTTTACAGACATATATATATATATATATATGTGTGTGTAAGCACATATATATATATGCACACAACACTCAACCCTTAACAACATATTAGTAATCTGTTATAGAATGGCTTAATGGCTTTTGGGCAAAATACAACAATTTTCACACACTCTCCTCTAAGGAAAGATTTTTTTAGAGCATTTTCAGTGGTTTTTCATAACAAATAATACAAAATAAATTATTTTAGTTATGCTTTGGGGTTCTGGGTGGAAACATCCAAATATGGTGGTGGGAAGATGTAGTGGTGGTGGGATTGGTGTTTGGATATTAAATGTAATCAAATATTGTGAACCACTTTATAAAATTATAATAAAACTAAAACTTTAAAAAAATACCAGATTTCAAGTTTACAATATTTTTCTTTGTCTCCTGTCACCAAATAACCAAGTCACTAATTTGGGGTCTTGTTATGGCAGCACTCCATTTCTGATAACAAATTTTGTTGTGTAGAATATAACAAAGCAGCTGTCATGACTAAAACCAAAGCACAGTGATTTAAACAAGACATTTATTTTATCTCAATAATTTTAAGATATAAATGTTCAATCTTAATCTCTGAAATGAGAATAAATCTTATAATCAATATTGTCTTAGAACTATGTCATAGTTGTTTGACTCTGCTTTTTTCTTAAAGTTCAGTAAAATACTAGTATTTTACAACAGTATTTTGTATCAAAACTTTTTCCTTTCATCTATATTGCTTTAATATTTATGGTTTAAACTCTGGAATCCAGGGTATATCTCTTATCCTAACATGTGGCATATTTATATCCACAGACTGTTCAGCTTTTCCACAATTTTATTAGCCCACCACCCACCACCTACCTATTCCCAGATAAGGGAAATGGTAGAGCTTGCATGTTCATTTTGTTTAAAGGCACAAAAGAAAAGTAATATAGTTGACCCTTGAACAACACAGGTTTAAACCATGCTGGTCCATGTATAGATGGACTTTCTTATGAAAATGATGCAAATTTATGGTATTGTTACACACAAAGTATGTATAAATTGATTTTATGTAGGCATATGAAAAAATGCTCTACATCACTAATCATTAGAGATTTGCAAATCAAAACAACAATGAAATATCATCTCACACCACAGAGACTGACATATATCCAAAGAACAAGAGCAACCAATGCTGGCATAGATGCTGCGGGGAGAAAGACTCTCTTTCACCATTGGAGGGAATGCTTACTGGTCCAAACTTTTTTTGAAAACTATATCGACATCCTTCAAAAAACTAAAAATTGGGGCCGGAGCGATAGCACAGCGGGTAGGGCGTTTGCCTTGCACGTGGCCGACCCGGGTTCGATCCCCGGCATCCCATATGGTCCCCCAAGCACTGCCAGGAGTAATTCCTGAGTGCAAAGCCAGGAGTAACCCCTGAGCATCGCTGGGTGTGACCCAAAAAAGAAAAAAAAAACAAACTAAAAATTGAGCTCCCATTGAGCCAATAATACCACATCTGGAAATATACCTTGGGGAACCAAAAACACATAGCATAAACGTCATCTGCACTTCTATGTTCATTGCAACACTATTCACAATAACCAGAATCTTGAAACAACCTGAATGCCCAAGAGCGGAAAACTGGATAAAGAAACTATGATCCATTTGCACAATGGACTACTATGAAGCCATTAGGAAAAACTAAGTCATGAAATTTGCTTATAAATGGATAGACATGGAGAATGATGGAGTGATGGAAATCATGCTGAGTGATGGAGAAGGCCTGAGGAGAGGGACAGATATAGAATGACTGGATTCATTTGTGGGATATAAAATATATCATATATGTGTGTATATATATACACACATATATATTTATATATACAAATATATATATATTTTTTATATAATGATGGGCTGGAGAAATAGCATAGTGGTAGGGCAATTGCCTTGCACTTTAACATTTACGGTTCAAACTCTGGAATCCAGGGCATATCTCTTATCTCTTATCCTCACCCTAACCTTATCTAACCCTGACCCGGGTTCAGTTCCTCCACCCCTCTCAGAGAGCCCAGCAAGCTACCAAGAGTATCTTGCCCACATGGCAGAACCTGGCAAGTTACCCATGGCATATTCGATATGCCCAAAACAGTAACAACAAGTTTCACAATGAAGACATTACTGGTGCCCATTTGAGCAAATTGATGAGCAACGGGATGACAGTGATATAGTGATACAGTGATATAATGAGACTAATATCCAAGGTCAGGGAAAACAGGGGCCAGAATAACTGGTCAATAATTGGAAGTTTGCCACAAGAGCGTCTTGGAGGAGAAGAGCAGTTAGAGTAGAGAAGGGACCAGTATGACAATAATAAGTTAGAAATGATCATTTTGGACAGGAACTGAATGTTGAAAGTAGGTTTAAGGTATATACCTGCTAACCTTTCAGTATCTGTATTGCAAACCATAGGCCCAAAAAGAAGGAAAGAGAGAGAGAGAGAGAGAGTGGAAGAGAAAGAGATAGACAAACAGACAGACATAGACAGACAGACAGAGAGAAAGAGAGAGAGAGAGAGAGAGAGAGAGAGAGAGAGAGAGAGAGGGAGAGAGAGGGAAAGGGAGAGAGAAGAAAAGTCCCTGCCATAGAAGCAGGCAGAAAGTGGAGGGGAGGTGAGGGGGGGCCAGGTAATTGGGGACATTGGTGGTGGGACTGGTGAAGGGACAGGTTTGGGAACATTATGTGACTGAAACCAAATCATAAACAACTTTGTAACTGTACATCTCACTGTGATTCAATTAAATTTTTTTTAAAGTGGCAATTCAAAAAATTATATATTTTGTCTTCTGAAAATGTAGGGATAATCATAGATGAATTCTACTTGTGCAAAAAAAAAAGATTTTGCATGATCAGTAAGGCTTCTGGTCAACAGCAGAGTTCAGTGGGAGGAGCAACATCCCTAATTCTCATTCTGTTTAGAGATCAACTGTCACTGGCACTGTCAACCCGTCACTTATTGATTTGCTCGAGCGGGCACCAGTAACATCTCCATTGTGAGACTTGTTACTGTTTTGGGCATATCGAATATGCCTTGGGTAGCTTGCCAGGCTCTGCCGTGCAGGCCAGATACTCTCAGTAGCTTGCCAGGCTCTCCGAGAGGGACGGAGGAATCGAACCTGAGTCAGCCACATGCAAGGCAAACACCCTGCCCTCTATGCTATCACTCCAGCCCTTAGAGATCAATATTACATACAATTTCTATTACATACTTCTAATGTCACTTTCATAAATTAACTTTTTAAAAATGCTTGGAAATATAACTTCTAGATGATGACACTCCCAGCTCAAATTCAGCTAGTCCTTTTATGACTGCAAAGAAAAACAATGGATATCAACTTACAGGCAGAGAGGAGGGCCCTGCTGATATATGATGGGGGAAAAAGGTAGTCCTGGAACCTAAACCAGTCCAGAGGCATGAAGTAAAAGGATTAAAGGCCTTTGAGACACAGGATGCATCTGAAAAGACTTTAAGATGCTGAATTCCAATCCCAAACCACCCTGATCTCTGAGAGAAAAGGCTCCTGACTAGAACAAAGGCCATGCTAAAATTATCAAAAGAAGACCATCAATAGCTCCAAGTTCTCCCCCTTGGCAACCACCCTAGCAACAGACTTTGGGGGACAGTTTGGGAAAATTGTATATAAACTAACTTGGCAGAGAAAAATGCACATTTGCCCACATCTCTGGCTGCAGTATGTACTTTCTTACCTTATGAAGTATTTGCCCACATCTCTGCCAGAGCTGTGTTCTAACTTTAGGGTGCATTTGTAACTCTACTTGGGATGTATATTTGGCTTTTTCATTCTGGAGAAGCCTGTTTTCTCACTTGAACATTTATTCCTCTCTCATTCCCTCCTCTTATTTCCCAAACAAACTTATCTTATTTCACTATTGCTCTCCTGAAATTCTTTTCTGCAAGAGAAAGTGATGGACCTGGAAAGTTAGAATTTGGGACTGACTTCCCTTTGCTGCAAAGAGCAATTTCCCACTCTAGCCTGAGTTCCATAGGTCCCTGAGAAATTCGGTGGCAAAGACCATTTCCCATACCAGGCAGAACAGTAAGATTCAGGTGTTTTTTGATAATTGCTATGTGGAGCTAATGAGACATAGAGTTTGTACTGTGCAGCTGCTCAGGGAAGAATCTCATCAGTCCTAACCTCCCCCCCTCCCCGCCCCCGCAAACATTTCTGGGATAGGGTGGGTGGGGAGGGAGGGAGGAGGGCAGGGGGAAGTAGATAGAGAGGGAAGCAGTAGGCTCTCTTCTCAATCCCATCTACTTCACAGAAACCACTCAGGGCAGCCTACTTGTTTTAGTGGAAGTCATCTCTCCTACCAGCAACATCAGTAATCAACTAATAGCCTTTTCCTTACCTCTATCTCCAAATTCTGTTTCCTCAGCTAATGCAGTATCTCTCAACTATTATTGTATCACACCAAATCAGTTTCCATATCTTTCAAATTTCATTCCCTCTGCTAATTTGCATTTGTAGAGTTTGACCTTGCTGACTCAGAGAGTGAGGAAGGCGAGATTTCTATCCCAACAATAACAGCAACTCCAAATTAAATAGGCTGTACAGCAGCTTTGTTCTCTTTTCATTTTCCTTCAACCCTGCTAATCCTTGTCTCCTTCTGAGTCTCACTTTTATCACTAAGAGCACATCAAGGATCTTTCCTAAGTGAAATAGATACCCTCCCTAAAAGATATTCCAATAGAGACCACAATACCATTACTATACTGTTTCAAAAGGCTGTTAGTGCAGTGAGCAGAGCTGCCTCCCAGAAGACCGTAGGGGACATGTAGAGATAGAGGCAGAAGTCAAGACCAGACGCCTTCAACTCTACCAGATGTCACCTGACAGGAAGATAACTCAGGGAAAGTGGGATTCAGCAGATCCATAAAGCTGAGTATTCCCTTACCACTTTGTGAGTTGTTTTGAGAATACGTCCATAAAATGCTATTTATTTTTCTGCCTCGTCAGCCCTCTGAAAATATAAACTGCTACATTTATCTACATTTCCTCACCAAGGTCTTTAACATGACTGACACCATCCACATGTCAATGTTGAATGTAAAATCCATATAGTTCTTCCTTAAGATGCTAGCAATTAGGTATTGATGAGTCTCAATATCAGAAGACCTCATTTATCTTATCCCCTGACTAGCCAGAACCTATCCCAACTATTATTAGTCTCTTTGTTGGTGTTTGAGTATCTGCTATTTATATTCTTTTTTTCCATGTTTTAGTTGAAGTTAAAACATGACAGTCAGTGCCCACATTAATATGTACAAGACCCCTCCATCAGGGTCTGATTCAGTTAATAATTCCCACCCATTGTTCATTGCATCTTCAGTTTACTCCAGGGCTTGGAAGTTCCAAGGGGGACAGATCTCAGATCCTGCCAGCAGCCTAACCCAAACACAGTGGGTTTCAGCATGTGTTCAGAGTGATGTGTAAATCTGGGCATCTGATGGGTGATGGCCTTGTGTCACTCATTATCAGTCTCCAAGATTGGGTAAGTTCCTGTAAGTCTGGGTCAATTCTTGTCATAGCTGAATCACACCAGCAACAATCCTTTTTTCAATAAGAAGTAGCCTTTTAGGCTTTGCTTTCATAGAATTATATGGGAATACCTCATATGGTCAAGAAAAAGAAGTGCTGCACGCTTATATTTAAATGCTGCAAGTAATTCCCCGCTCACTCTTAACTCCATCCAGATGTGGAAATTCTGTGCCCATGTAAATTAGATGGCTTTCTTTCTTTTCGGTCTTGTCGAGAATCTGCACTCTGACTCACACAGGAAAAAAAAAATGGAAAGAATGTGCGGCAACTACACACAAGACATGCTATTTTAATAGTTCAAGCTCTGTTGAAGGGAAAATCAGTGCTTTTGTGCTGCAAACAACAGTATTTGCATTTCTAGGGGCTAGCCACTCTGGCTCAGTAAGAACCCTGCCAAGGATGGCCTTTGGTCCTGCATGCTAGCTATTCCCAAAGTTGAATTTCTGGTTTGGGTTCTAAGTACTCTTGACTAGGAGCCACATCTGTTCTTTGCCCCCAGCCTTGCTGCGGTGACTTTCTAAAAGGGAAGAATTATTTTGAGATAATGGGCCCTCTGTAGTGCCTACAGCATTTTCCATTCTGTTCCTCTCTCTCTCTCTAAAGTAGTGAACTGCAGTCAGGCAAATGTGGGCACCAAAAATTCTAAACACAAAAAGCAATTCACATTGCCCATCATGTTTTGTCTTCCACAGAGTGTCTTATTTAAAACACATCCCACCAAAGGCCCAGTTCACTAAATTGGCCTCTTACAAAATGGAAAAAAATAAGAAAAAAAAAAGAAGGGGAGAAAGGCTACCCATTTCCCTTTGCTATTCTTGAGTCATTTATTGGTTGCCCTTTGGAAAAACTTGTTCCATGACTGACAATTGAATTAATCTTCAGTCCGGTGTCACCCTGAAATCATGATTTTTTTTCTTGGAGACAGCAGGGAAGATTTTTTCTTGGAGACACTCACAGATGGTGGTGGAACCTATAGACACCAAAAGTAATGATGCTGCCTTTTCACAAGTTGGAGTCAGAGACACTCACTGAGACTCAGTTCGGCTCTTCTCTAACCTACCCTTCACCCATATTGCAGATTCTGCCCTAGCCACTGCTTGTGACATTTGACATGTATGTTTACTTACCTTGAAAGAAATATGAGACTAGGAAATAAATAAATAAATTTATTTATAAATAAATAAATAAAGAAAGAATAAATAGAATGTAGCACCATTAGAACATCTATATCCTGGGCCATAAATGGAACCATAAAGCCACATTCCACTAAGTTTTTACAGCTTATGAATCCTTATCATAAGCAACATCACATTTGATCCTTGCAACCCTTCTGGGAGGTAAGCAAGACAAGTTTATTCCCTGAGTTTTAGAGGGAAAAATTGCAGCACAGAGGAGAGTGTTAAGGCTCCAAGATTTCCAATCTCCTGTACAAGAAGAGAGAAACTCAAGATAGAGATTCTGGTTTCCAGCCCCAGATTACTTGCACCATCTTTCCAACCAGACCCTCCTGAAGTTCAGCCAGCACCTTCTCATTACCTAACTTGTTAGTATCTTAAAGGTGATAATTTGGGATCCGCATTTATTTAGGCACCAGGTGACCATCGGCTCCAGCCTGTCTGGTTTGCTTCATGTACAGTAGCTCCTCTTAGTCAGACCCAGCAGAAGCTGGGCTGTCAGAGCCATGCTTTCCTCTGGCACCACACCCTGCTCCACCACAGGTGTTATTCCCAAAAAAATCTCTAGCAAAGGTGCACAGAAATATGCTGTCTAAAAGCTGGAACCCAGATGAGACATGCAGGGATACTTCTGCAACTCCATTCTTGATAGCCCCATTGATTTGTTTCCTTAGAGTGCAACAAGATCAATTTCTCTGAACCCTTCTCTCCTAGATGATCGGAGAGCAGCCATTTTACCTACTCAACTGCAGGTAAAGTGATGTAACCACTGGAAGAGTAGTGAGGTAGAGAGAATGGAGGAAAATGGGGGACTGGTTTGTGGTCCACCCACCATCAGTGACCTAAAGTTTCCAGGGAATTATTCAATTTTGTGACTGAGTTCATCAAATAGAGGACTGAAGCTGGTATTTTTTGCAAAATGATCATGCACAAGACATCTTCCTGCTCAAAATGGAACAAGCATCTACTCTCTTTGCTTTTGATGCTTAAGCAAGCCTGTCTATTAAAAATGTAGCCATATGTTTTAAAATCCTTAAAAATACTCATATTTTGAAGTGGAGCAAGGAAAGCATATTTAACAAATTGTGCTGGCAAAACTGGACAGGTACGTGCAAAAAAATGGGCTTAGATCTCCACCTATCACCATGTACAAAAGTCAGATCAAAATGGATTAAAGACCTCAACATCAGACCAGAATTCCTAAGGTACATTGAAGATAAGGCTGACAAAACCCTCCATGACATTGAAGCCAACAATATCTTTAAAGATGACATGACACTGGCCAAGCAAGTGAAAACAGAGATAAATAAATGGGACTATCTCAAACTAAGAAGCTTCTGCACCTCAAAAGAAACAGTGACCAAAATACAAAGACAATCTACAGAATGGGAAAGGAAATTTACACAGTACCCATCCGATAAAGGGTTGATATCAAGCACTGGTTGAACTCCACAAGAAGAAAACTGCCGACCTGATCAAAAAATGGGGTGATGAAATGAACAGAAACTTTCCCAAAGAAGAAATCTGAATTGCTGAGAGGCACATGAGAAAATGCTTGACATCACTAATCATCAGGGAGATGCAGATCAAAACAACAATGAGATATCATCTCACACCACAGAGACTGGCCCACATCCCCAAAAACAAAAGCAACCGCTGTTGGCGTGGATGTGGGGAGAAAGGGACTCTCCTTCACTGCTGGTGGGAATGCCGACTGGTTCAGCCCTTTTGGAAAACAATATGGACGATTCTCAAAAAATTAGAAATTGAGCTCCCATTTGATCCAGCAATACCACTCCTGAGAATATATCTTGGAGAGGCAAAAAGGTATAGTAGAAATGACATCTTCATTTCTATGTTCATTGCAGCACTATTTATAATAGCAACAATCTGGAAAAAAACAGAATGCCCCAAAACAGATGACTGGTTAAAGAAACTCTGGTACATCTACACAATTGGAATACTATGCAGCTGTTAGAAAAGATGAAGTCATGAAATTTACATATAAGTGGATCAGCATGGAAAGTATCATGTTGAGTGAAATGAGTCAGAAAGAAAGAGACAGACATAAAAAAATTGCACTCATATATGGAATATAAAGTAGCAGAGAGGTACAAGCTTGCAATGATGCAATTTCTGGCAGAAATTTCTCTGGACTTAGTTACTAAAATACTAAAATACAGAAATCCAAAACCAAGTGGCAGCTATTGCGGCCTCTTGATCTCATATCTCGTCATTCTCAGCAATGGAAAACAAATTATCACCTGCTTCCTTTTCAGCAGGTTTGATTTTGCGGGGGAGAAGCTCCAAACAATAATAGTGAGTTTTTTGTTGAAATATTGAATGTAATCAAAGTAAAGTGAAAGTAAAGTGAAATTTATCAGCTACACAGGTGGGGTGTGGGGATGGGGGTGGGGGAATGGGGGGAGGCATACTGGCGAAGGGATCAGTGTTCGAGCATTGTATAACTGAGATGTAAACCTGAAAGCTTTGTAACTTTCCACATTGTGACTCAATAAAAATAAATAAATAAAATAAAAATACTCATATTCTTGGACTCCCCAAATTTTCTTTGAAGAATTTTAGGGTAAGCAAGCAACCTGAGGACTAGGAAGATAGCATAAGTGATAGAACAATTATCTAATATGTGCATTTTTGGGTATTAATCAAGGAAATCATAATTATCTCCCACCCCAGTACCACCAAGTCTCACTTTGAGAGTCCCTGAGCACCCTTGGGATGAACCTTGTAGCCCCTGAGAGTTGCAGTACTGGATCCACTATCAAAATAGCATCACCTAGGATCTAAGTTCCCCAAGCATCACTTGGGAATGAAAGGGGCAGGTAATCTGTTTTTTAAAATTAGGATGACCTAGAAAAATAACTAACAAGTACAATAGAAGGACTAGAGTGATAGCACAGCAGGTAGGGCATTTGCCTTGCATGTGGCTGACCCGGGTTCGATTCCTCTGTCCCTCTCAGAGAACCCAGTAAGCTACCGAGAGTATCCCGCCCGCATGGCAGAGCCTGGCAAGCTACCCATGGCATATTCGATATGCCAAAAACAGTAACAAGTCTCACAATGGAGACGTTACTGGTGCCCGCTCGAACAAATCAATGAACAATGGGATGACAGTGCTACAGTGAACAACAGGATGACAGTACTACAGTGCTACAATAGCAGGGTTATACCCTTACCAGGTTACATTTTTTTGCTGGGGATTCAGGAAGGTCTGAGCATGTTTGGAGCACTGGTAGGACTGGCTGTAGGGGGTTGATTTGCTCGAGTGGGCACCAGTAACATCTCCATTGTGAGACTTGTTGTTACTGTTTTTGGCATATGAAATATGCCACAGGTAGCTTGCCAGGCTCTGCCGTGTGGGCTCTTTTCCTATTAGAGTCTGTATTTCTTGGGGAAATTAATCCTTTCTATTTTGTTTGCCTTGATATTCTAAGAACCAAGAAGAATATTTAGACTGATGATATTCACTTTATATATACCTATCAGATAAGAAAAATGGTAACGCAACCCAGACTAGCCCTAGAGATCAAACCCTCTCAACATAGTCCTTAATAATTTTAGGAAGTTTCCAAGGGCCCCTCTTATCCATTTTTACCATGTTTAGCCTAAACACCTTCTCACTCTTTGTCTCCTAGCCACTTGTCCACATTCGCTGGTCATGGAACATCACTCTCACCATTGCCTTTAATCAAAGCCCTGGTCTAGTCTTTGCAGTGCTGAAATGCTATTGGACTTCAAAGGTTGAGAAAATGTCCTCATCTCCAATTCTAGACGATATTTTGTCACTAGTACCCAAATAATTTTTGCTCAGTCCAGAGACTAAAAGTTTCTCTTGAACTGTATTATGATGTGAGGTCCCCGAATCATAAAGTTCAAATCCAATAAAAGGCTTCATCATGGATAAAATACATTACTATTCACACCAGCCTGTCTGTTCTCCCCATTAATTCAAAATTTCCCTACATTTACCAATACCAAAACAAAATGCCTTTGCATTTTAAGTCCAAAGAAGAGCTAGGCAGGGGAATGTTTCTTGGACTAACTGCACCCAGTCCTAAGCTTGGTCAATCCAAAATGCCTCAAATTGAAACACAGACTTAAAGAGATGTTGAAGTTCCAGGGAATCACAAATAATATTCTGTTTCCTGCTGTGTTCTTAACTAAGATAGACACAGTCCAGAAGAGGAAGGCAGACACAGACTCGATTATTTCGTTCATTGCTTCAAAGATTAATCAACAACCTAGTCCCATATATTGTGGCTTACATTTGCTTGTAAATAAATGTTCTCATCCTGAACTCCTAATGAGACCGATTTTACTGTTCTTGTACACCTACAACTAAACTCACTGTGTGTTTGGGAGCAAGTTAACTCACGTGTTTTTGGCAGGAGCAACCTCTAATATCCAAAGAGAATGAAGAGCTGAGCCCCTCACACCAAGTCCCTTTCCCAAATAATACTTTACTTACCAGGAGTCAAGCAAGAGGAATATGCTAAGTGTTATGGTTAGACAGTGTTTGTCAACATGACAAATATGTCAGAAATAGAAAATAAATTTTCCTTTCAAAATAGAGAGAGAGATGGGTTATATAAAGTATGAAAACCTTAGGTCAATTTTTTTTATATCTTGATGGAATTATGGATAATTTTTCTTTCTTTTTTTTTGGGGTTACACCTGGCAATGCACAGGGGTCACTTTTGGCTCTGCACTCAGGAATCACCCCTGGCAGTGCTCAGAGGACCATATGGGATGCTGGGAATCGAACCCGGGTTGGCCGCATGCAAGGCAAATGCCCTACCCACTGTGCTATTGCTCCAGCCCCTAATTTTTCTTTCTTAATTAATGAAGTATATGATTTTCTACATTTTCTAGAAGTATCTGATATATTTGAAATAAAATTTTAAAAGTTACTAATTAAGGCTATACTTTTTTAAAATTTATTTTTTAATAAGTGAGTCACCATGAGGGTACAGTTACAAATTTACCCATCTTCATCCTTGTGTTTCCCTCATACAATGTTCGAGAACCCATCCCTCCACTATTGTCCATTCTCCACCACCAATGAACCCAGTATCCCTCCCAACCTCCATTCCCGTCCCCATCCCCACCCCACCCTGCCTCTGTGGCAGGGCATTCCATTTTGTTCTCTCTCCTTTGAGGTGTTGTGGTTTGCGATAGGGGTATTGAGCGGCCATCGTGTTCAGTCTCTGGTCTACTTTCAGTACGCTTCTCTCTTCTCAAGTGGGGTTCCCAACCACATTTTACTTGGCTATACTTTAAATAATCAAGGAGAGAATATTTCAAAGTCATTTCACTCAGTAGAAATGACTACTTCTACTGGGAAGACAATCAGTAGGAAGACCTACTGATTCCTGATGCCATTGTGTCTGAGTTGGTGGCCTGTTTACCATATGGAAATTAACTAAATCTCAGGCTTAGAGGAAGAAAGGAGCTAAGAAAACTGATATCTAAGGATTAGGATAAGGCAAAACAGTTTTCAGTTGAAGCTCTCCAAAGGCATCACAAGGGCTCAATAACTAACTCTAACTACTGAAAATTTCAAAAAGTAGTTAGCAGATAAATCCATAAGAAGAGGGTTGCTTAAATAATACACAGTAAATCCAAAGGGAGGTGATTCTTGGCCATAAGGATGTGATAAGGAAAAGGAGCCTGAAACAGTGTCTTAGAATCACGGAAGATCAGATCAAGGAGAAACCTTGAAAAAGAGAGAAAATCTTTCATTCTTCTTCCTAAATTCACATTGAAGAAAGAGAGAACTGAGAAAACTGATAAATATTTGAAAATACTCTATGAGCATCAAATACTATTCAACTTTTCTTCCCCTTTTACTCATTAAGAAATTATAATTGTCATGTCACCAAGCAAAATTGAAAGACTCAAGTTATAAGTTGTCTGGCCTTAATAATACCCATCTTCATAGACATAATCAGGTAGTTGATGTGGTTTACAATTACCATATAAGAGAACCAAAGAAATATAGCTATTTTCCAAAAAAAAAATCAGTAGGGGCTCAGTCTTCCATGGGATAACAATGGATATGATAGGGAAATAAGTATGAGAAGCAATGCATTAAAAAGTATTCTTCATGATTGCTAATGGCTAATGTTTGTGACTTTGCATTCTAAATACCCTCACCGCAGAAACTTTTTTATTCTGTTGAATTCATGTTGTACTATGCAGATAGATAATGGTAAGATAGTGGGTAACTGCTTTGGATGAAATCTGTTTTTATTAAGAGCAACAACAAATAGTTATGGCCTTCATAACCATGCCCCAAGTATTTACTAAGATAGTTGAAAAAGTCTACTAGTCAGTAGTAGAATTTTAGCATCATGTGACGACCGGAATGGGAAAGATTGGGAGTGAAGATAGACGGTCAGCAACTACACCACCTTCACTTTGCTGATGACACCGTTCTAATAACACTAAATATCAGCCAAGCGGCACGAATGCTGGTCGACTTCAACCATGAGTGTGGAAAGGATAAACTGCAGCTGAATCTCATTAAGAAAATGTTCATGAGAAATGGACTAGTTCCTAATGTTCCATTTGCCCTCAACGGAAAGAACATTTCCAAATGCAGCAGCTATGTGTACCTAGGTTGAGAACTCAACAGGACAAACGACCTGGCACCTAAACTGCGAAGGAGGAAGAGAGCGGCATGGAACTCCTTTAAGAGCATCAAAGACATGGTTAAGAGGACGAAACTCTGGGCACATCTTTTCCACTCCACCGTTCTTCCTGCACTAACATACATCTCAGAGACCTGGGCTCTACAAAAACTGGATTAGAACGCTTTTCAGGTATCCCAAAGAGGCATTGAAAGAGCTATGCTTGAAATATCACATTTCACTCAAGTGAGAGAAAGAATCGGAGTTCCGACCTCTGTTAACAATTAAGAATCAGTGACGCTGTCCTGTTTGTCATGGCATCAAAAATTAGATGGGCCGGACACATAATTCGATTCAGAGATGACTACTGGACTAGAGCTGTTACAGACTGGTTTGAGGCTCTTCGTGTTCCTGGAGCAAGCAGATGCCATTTGGCTACACTAGCACATGACAGGGACTAATGGAGATGTTACTGGCACCCACTCAAGCAAATTGATGACCAGCAGGATGACAAATGATACAAGTGATCCATAAAGTCAACCTCTATATCTATAAAAGAATATCTATATTTATAAAATACATAGTTAAGTAGATAAATTATAAGGTAGACAAATTTGATCAAAAGTGAGGGTCACTGAGACCCAAGTAATAACAAATTACTTTTCCAGTTTCAACCTTTTTTAAAAAAAATTTATTGCATCGCCGTGAGATAGTTACAAGCTTTCATGTTTAGGTTAAAATCACACAATGATCAAACACCCATCAGTGCACATTCCCCACCACCAATATCCCTGGTATACCCCCCCTTTCCCACCCTCCCCCTGCCTCCATGGCAGACAATATTCCTCATATTCTCCCTCTATTTTGGGGCATTATGGCTTGCAACACAGACACTGAGAGGTCATCATGTTTGGTCCATTATCTACTTTTGGCACACATCTCCCATCCTGACTGATTCCTCCAGCCATCATTTTCCTAGTGATCCCTTCTCTATTCCATCTGCCTTCTCTCCTCCATTTGTGAAGCAGACTTCCTGCTATGGGGCAATCCTCCTGGCCCTTGTATCTCCTGTCCTTGGGTGTCAGCATCATGTGATGTTATTCTATACTCCACAAATGAGTGCAGTCCTTCTATGTCTGTCCCTCTCTTTCTGACCCATTTCACTTAGCATGATACTCTCCATGTCTATCCATTTATAAGCAAATTTCATTTATAAGCAATGAAATTATAAGCAAATTTCATTCATCTCTCCTGACAACTGCATAGTATTTCATTGTGTAATGTACCAAAGTTTCTTTAACCAGTCATCTGTTCTAGGGCACTTGGTCAACCCTATTTCTAAGATCCAAGTACTTAGTATTTCTGCATCATAACCTGCTGTTGGAAATATGTGTCTGTTTATTCTCATTTTGCTAGTTTTATTGCTATGATTTTGTAATTTTAAAATCACATTTTGCATTATAAAAGATACAATGAAATATTTCCTAAAACTCGACCAATTATTCTGATTGTAAGCTTCCCATTATGTCCCTTAGAACTATGTAAATAAGATCAAGAAAAAATCAGTAATGACTGACAGAAAATTCTATGTAAGAGACAAATCAAGCAATCTCAATTTGAATATTTTCTACTCAGTCACTGCTAAGGAATAGTACTGCAAGAAAAAGGGAACTATCGATTTTATATTTTGGAATTCTTATATATTTCTAAAACCTAGATTCTTGTGGAGTTCATGCCCAGCTCAATCAGCTTAATCAATAGCTGAATAAATAGCAGTACTCCTACATTTAAAAATAGTAAAAAATTATACAAATAAATAAATAAAAACTAGATTCTTTAGTCAAATTGGAGTTTAAAAAAAGCATCTGCATTGGGAGAAACTGTGGTGCCTTTTGATACCACAGTGAATGGAGAAAATTCAGTGGCAAATTCAATACTATAAAGATAAAAATCTGTGTGGGGATCTTTCTATAAATGGGGTATTTTCAAAGTAGTTTCTATATATAAAATAAAGAAATAATAGTGGTAAATATGAAATAGCATATAATTTAAATTAGCACTAGGATTCATAGTGCCAACCTCTGTATCTAGAAAAGAATATCATGGCTAAGTATATAAGTTGTAAGATATACAAACTTGATCAAGATAGCTAAAAGTGAGGGTCACTAAAGCCCAAGTAACGACAAACTACTTTTCCTTGTTTCAACTCTATTTCTAAGTATGCAAATATTCATGTAAATGTGACTAAAAATACATTTACAGCAGTCTTGCAGAAGTTCTTAAGAGTAATCCAAACTGTCAGAAGTATGTCACTCCCAGCAAAGACAATTTAAATCTTAGAACTTACAATCTTTGCTATAAGATCTTTTTCTCTCTGCCAGAAAATGCCACAATCCATGTAACAATTAATTGCCTATAAGTAGTCTCATAAAGATGATCCAAGGCCTGTGAATCTAATCATCACAAAGAGGAGCAACAGCTCAGTGCTTATGTGCAAGTGTGTGTACAAAGCACACTTCAGGGGCTGGAGCAATAGCACAGCGGGTAGGGCATTTGCCTTGCTCACGGCCGATCCAGGTTCGATTCCCAGCATCCCATATGGTCCCCAGAGCACCGCCAGGGGTAATTCCTGAGTGCAGAGCCAGGAGTAGGCCCTGAGCATCGCCGGGCATAACCCAAAATGAAGGAAAAAAACCACCACTTCATATGAAACTCTGTTCAGCTTTGCATTAGGGAAGAATAAGTAACAAGTACTTTGGCATAGGTCTCTGTCTCCAAATTTGTTTATTTATGTCTATGTATGTGTCTTAAATAAGCTATCTTGCTATTCTTTTTTTTTTTTTTTTGGTTTTTGGTTTTTGGGTCACACCTGGCGATGCACAGGGGTTACTCCTGGCTCTGCACTCAGGAATTACTCCTGGCGGTGCTCAGGGGACCATATGGGATGCTGGGATTTGAACCCAGGTTGGCCACGTGCAAGGCAAACGCTCTATCCACTATGCTATCACTCCAGCCCCTCTTGCTATTTTTTTTTGAGGAGGGTGAAGAATTGGGTCACACCAGTGGTTCTCGGGCTTACTCCTGGCTCTGTGCTCAAGAATTATTGTCGAAACTGCTTGGAGAACCGTATGTAGTGCCAGGGTTGGCCACAAGCAAGGCAAATGCCTTAACTCTTGTACTATCTACCAGTGCTCATTCTTAGGGTCATCAGTAAAAAAATATAGATCTTTGTAGCCTACAAATATTTCTTTCTTTTTTTTTTTTTTTTGGTTTTTGGGTCACACCTGGCGATGCACAGGGGTTACTCCTGGCTCTGCACTCAGGAATTACTCCTGGCAGTGCTCAGGGGACCATATGGTATG
Source organism: Sorex araneus (assembly GCF_027595985.1). Taxonomy (NCBI): domain Eukaryota; kingdom Metazoa; phylum Chordata; class Mammalia; order Eulipotyphla; family Soricidae; genus Sorex; species Sorex araneus. The sequence continues at coordinate 51,429,147 of NC_073312.1, forward strand.
CTGGGAATCGAACCCGGATTGGCCGTGAGCAAGGCAAATGCCCTACCCACTGTACTATCGCTCCAGCCCCAACCTACAAATCTTTCATTTCATAAATAGAAGACTGTCTTAGCAAATACTTTCTCAAGAGGCCATAATTTAAAAAATACTTATGCTTAAAAGTAGAAATCTCAATAGAAGCATAATTAATTAATTTCTTAAATTATTCTCCCTTGCTAAGAAAATTATCTTGTGTTTTTTTCTAGAAACAGCTTTGATTTGTGGTTAAAGTCTACACTGCACTGAGGCACGGAGGTAGCAGCTCTTTAAAAGTAGTGTGTTTCTGGAGCTGGAGTGAGAGTATAATGGGTAAGATGCTTGCCTTGCAACAGTCAACCCAGTTTGATGCCCAAAATTCCATATGGTCCCTCTAGTACCTCCAGGAGTGATCCCTGAGCACAGAGCCAGGAGTAGTCCCTGAGCACCACCAGGTGTAGCCATAAAACAAAGCAAAACAGCAAGCTGTAAGTTGGAATAAAAACTGTTTTGGTAGAGAAAAGGAAAGGGGGAGAGTTAAATCCAAAACATATTTCCCTGTTCATCGACATCCCCTTCCTTAGTCCAATTATGTTCTCAGATTCTCAATGGTTCCTGAACTTCAACTTCTGGTTTCTTTCCATATGTATAAAAAAAATTTTTTTTAATTCACTGTAAAGTGACAAGACAATTTTATGTGATAGGAAACACCAAGAAATGCAGTCACAAAAATGAAAAAGAAAGACAGGCTGTAGACTGAGAAAACTTATCCAAAGTCTAAAAATCTTTGCAAATTTTAAAACAAATTAAGGAGGAATAATCCTTCATAGCAAAAATGGGCAAGGAAGATTTGGAGGATCCAGCTTAGATGGAGGTGAATAGGAGGAACATGAAAAAAATCTCTCCAATCCTGAAGCACTCAATCTTCAAGGATCAGGTCAGTCTTCACCCACTATATACAAGGCACTTAGAGAAACCAGTGAAATGGGAACCAGCAGAAGGCTGTTTTGTGGGGAAATGGCTGGACTCATCTGGGAGTGCTACAAGGAGCTAGCTGAGATACTCTCTAGTCAAGGGAGAAATAAAACAAAAAGATCAGGGAGATAGTACAGTGGTTGAAGTGCTTTGCCTTGCATGTAGCTGCCCCCATTTGATCTCTGCATTGAACCTGGTTTCCTGTGCAGTGCCTGGAGTTACCCCTGAGCTCAGAGCCAATAGTAGTCTCTGAACATCGCAGGGTTTGGCTCCAAAACCAGAGAAGCAAACAAGCAAACCAAAAGGTCAAGGTATTCAAGTAAACCTGAGTCCTCAGGAGCAAGAAGAGACTAAAGACAAGACAGACAGCATAAAAATGTAAATAAACAGGAAATGGGCATGATAGGAAACAAAAGGTATATATGCAAGGGGTCTTTGGGGACAAGAGATCTAAGGTGTCCTGGACCGTTAATTGCCACACTGGACACCACCAACTCAATTTATTTGAAATTCTTGAGTCTGGTTACTTCTACTAATGAAGCTAAATCCTGCCCTTGTCCCTTTCATACGGATAACCATTCATCTGCTTTGCTGAGCATTTTCTTTGCTGTGATAAAACACCTTATGTTCTTGCCTTTCATTAAACTTTGGTTTTAAAATTATATAAGATTTCAAGATACTTTCATTCATTCACATAAGGACAAATCAAAAGCCAAAGTTACTGTACTTATATAACACAGAAACATATTAAAATGAAACATAAGCCATGCTCTTGCATTTTGCAAAAGCAATCCGATTGAAACTAAAGAGTTTACACAGTCTTTATCACCCTGCAAGATGTTTTCATTTTGTTTGGTCTGTGTTCCAAATTGTATTTTGTTTTAGACTTCTGCTCATTTTCTTTTGTTTGCGAAGAACGGTGTCAGGCTGAGTCTCAATTTCCTCAAACATTCTAGTTCAAAATGAATTATTGATTAGAGAAAAAGTAATGCTATCATCTGGATGCCTTGTTTTCTTCTTTGGTTCCAGCTGTGAGTTCACTGCCAGCTCTTCCTAACCTTTGTCTGAAAAGCAAATGTATCTAGTCTAAAAAATGTAAGACACAAAACTTGGAGGAGAAAGATTGGAAGGGGCACAGTGAAGGTATAGAGCTGATGGCATTCTTTAAAAACAACAGTGTTGCAGGAAGAGGAATGGATAGCAGAAAAATTCTCTCATGTCAGATGCTTACATAGAAAACAAGTAAGGGATTAATTGCATCAGAGATTTTCACTGGTGAAGGTCAACACCCCCCAACCCCCAAAAAAAATAGGAAACAGGCTTTAAAGAGGAAACAAAAGCATAACATTTGACTGTAAACATTGTGACTCTAGGTGCAAATAGAAAATCTTTCTGAGAGCTAGAAACAGTCCATGCAAAATATAGTAGGAAAAAAGTGACTTGTGTTTGCAAGCTGCAAACTGGGTAAACTTGGATAAACCAGAGATACTCTTACACTGAGTCACACACCATGGCCAAGATGATTAGAATTGACCATTGAAAAGGAATAGGAAGTATGGCCGAATAAACCGAAGGCAGAGAATATATATTTTTTTCTTTTTGGGTCACACCTGGCCATGCACAGAGGTTACTCCTCGATCTGCACTCAGGAAGCACTCCTGTTGGTGCTCAGGGGACCATATGGGATGCTGGGAATCGAACCCAGGTTGGCCGCGTGCAAGGCAAAACACCCTACCCGCTGTGCTATCGCTCCAGCCCCCAGGCAGAAGATATTTATTCCCAGTGTTTAGTACAAATGCACTAAACAACGTGAAATAAAATATTCGCAAATCCTTAAAAACCACACAAAACCTCGCTTACCCTGGTCCTTCTTACCTCAGAAGTCAGAGTAGACACAGGATAACATGTTCTCTGGCAGGTAGAAATTTTCCATCTGAGAGAGCACATTAGGAAAAGGAGAACAAAGCAGCAGCCTCTTGGGGGGTCTGTGGAAAGTGACATCTAAAGTTTTGATCCTGGCATTAAGATGGCTGCCTTCCTGGTGATAAGACACAAAGAAGTTACTGTGTTTGGATTATAGTTTACCAAAGATTTGAGGGAAGGATTTCTTCCCAGTAAGGCTTTATTTAGATCCATAGGTGTCAAATGTCAGTTATGCCCATGACTCAGATTCCATTAATGATCTCTAAGAGCCTCCAACTCAGGGACACCCGTAGTCCACTACCCTCAGAAAAAGCAGCTCAAATGTCCAAGTGTGTCCAAAAGTCACATTGTCACCTTGAAAGGGGCCCAATCAGGAAGAACAAGTTGGGAATAAGAATAGATGAGGTGAACTCTAATATGGTTCTGTAAAATTATCCTTGATTCTGTATTTTGATGGATGTAGAGCTCCCACATGGTACTCACTGTGCTCTGGGTGTTCTCCCAACAATTCTCAGTCAACTAGGCAAGCAGTTCATTGTGAGGGCTCTAGGATATGATATTGCTTCAATCCTGAGGTTCTGGGGATCACTGAAGCCACATTTATGGTGCTAGGGGCTAAAGGGCCATACCTGGCGATGCTTGGGGAACCATGTGATTCTGGTCATTAATCTGGATCAAACATATGCAAGGTATATGCCTTAACTATTGCACTATATCTCTGGAACCTCTTAGACATACATTAGCCTCAGATATATCTGAGAAATTTGCAACTTCCAAAATATTTTTATGAGCATTACCTTCCTCCCTCCACCACCCTTCCATCCCCATTTAATTTCTAGAATCTGAGGCTTTGTCTTGAAATTCAGGCTCCACCAATTTGGGGCATGCTGACCTTGTGCCAATCACCCCCTACTTAGCAGAAGATTCTTCATCCACTACTGGGGAGAAGAGGCACACCCATCTGTATTCAAGGCCATTTCCTGGTTCAGAGGTGAAGGATCACACCTGGTGCTGCTCAGGGGGACCGTTAGAGGGCCCAGGATCAAACCACTGTCAGCTGTATAAAAGGTTTACATGCCTTACCCCAGTACTAACTATCCAGCCCCAAAACTATTGATGTCTATGAATATAAAAATTAAATAAAATAATGTATGCAAAGCCAATTATATGATGAATTTTAAAAAATAGTAACCCACCCCCATACTTCTGGATGCCATGCCAGACACACCCACAATTGCCACCTTACAACCTCATTCATGGGCCCATTTTTACAGATTCATGATTAAATCTTGAAAGAGATCAACTAGCCACAAAAATTCACAAATACACTGGTTTCCCAACTGAAAACTCTGGGGCATCCGTGGGAGTGGGGTGGACCAAGTCCGCACCCTGCCAAACCCCTGGCAGCTGTGCTCACACCTCATAGCTGCTGCCATGCCAATGGCCTGACTCCACTACCTCACAACTAATCTCTGTAGAAATGCTGAAGTGCTAAAAGTTTCAAGTATACCAGTCTTGAGGCCGAGAGCAGCGGGGTCTTCTCAGAGCAGTTAAACAGGCAGACTCACTCCACAGTACTTTCTGGAAAGCTCTGGTAGCCACATCCACCTCCCACAACTATAGCCATGTGAACTCATGGCTTTGTTAAATATTCTGGAGTTTCTGGAGTGTACAGCCACATTCGAGGCATCAGGACACCTCCAAATTCTATCATACTGACATCCCAGTAGAAGCACTCCAAATTAGATGGGAAAGTAATAGAGAAGCCAACTAAGCCCGATAAAGAAAGACATTAACACAGAAGCCTCAACTAGCAACAATAGCTTAGTAAACCCTTAGATAAGGACTTAAAGACCCCATGACGAGATATAACAATTTTCACAAATCCTGGACCCCACAACACTTCATACCACAAACCCTACCCATCATACTCCAAGAATACCACATTTGATGGAGTCCAAAGTAGGAAGCAACCAATCTTAGAAGGAAATATTCTTTTACAGATATATATGTAAAAGCACACAAGGCTCAAACTTTAATAACATATCAGTTATCTCTTATAGAAGGGCTCAATAGTCCCTGGGTGAAATACAACAATCTTCATACTCTTTCCTCTAAGGCTACTTTTTCAGCATTTTCAGTGGTTTTTCTTATGACAAACAATACAAAATATATTATTTTGGTTCTGCTTTGGGGCAGGAATTGGGGTTTTGGACGGAAACATCCAAAATATGGTGGTGGGAAGGTTGAATGGTGGTGGGATTGGTGTTTGAATATTAAAAGTAATCAAATATTGTGAACTACTTTATAAAATAAAAGACTTTTCTTTTTTGCTTTTTGGGTTGCATCAGCAATGCTCAGGAGTTAATCCTGGCTCTGCACTCAGGAATTACTCCTGGCGGTGCTTGGGGACCATATGGGATGTTGGGACTTGAACCTACGTTGGTCGAGTGCAAGGCAAATGCCCTACCCACTGAGTGCAAGGCAAATGCCCTACCCACTCCAGCCCCAATGAAAGACAATTTTTAAATAAAAATAAATAAACAAATAAAGTGGGATAATAATAGTAAGCATTCAATATAATTTACTTACTACTTTTTTTTTTTTGGAGGCTGGTTGTCACAACCAGTGATTCTCAGGGATTACTTTCTCCTTATGGTGCTCAGGGAACTACATATGGGATGCTAGGTATCAGACCCAAGTCAGTTACATGAAAAAGGCAAGCACCCTACCTACTATACTTTCTCAGCTCCCTGTTACTATTTTTAATGAACCAACCCATAAGGAACTCCAAGGAGGTATTTCCATTTCCATGCGACCAGTAACAAAACTAAAGCTTAGAAAGTCATTTGCCTAATATAGTGAGGGTGTAGGTTCCTCCATCCAAGAAAAAAAAAAAACAGAAAGAAAATCACACAACCATAAGTAAGAGCTCTGGGTAGTGGCTTTTGGTGTTGTAGGTCCATGTGTTTGTTCCCCATCACAACAAGGGAAAAGTCAGAGAAGAAAAGAAGCTTTGAATTTTTAAACCAAAATTTGATAGAAACTTGTGTAGTATTTATATTGCATCTCAGAGGCATTCTGATTTCAAGACCAAAAAATCAAAAATAAGTTTTATGAACAGGAGGATCTCTTTCTCCATAGATATCTTGGGTCTCAGGAGGATGCCGTGGTCCAACAAGGGAATGATGTTGCTGTGGGATAAGGGGAAGTACAGTAGCCAGGATGCTCTACTTCCGCATTGTTGATGGTTGGTGAGTCTTTCTTCCATTGAGTCAGCAGGGCCAAGTGCATAAGCTGTCTTCTCGTCACATCTCTCAGTTCAGACCATAACATGACTCTCAGGAATCCAATGAGCTGACTCATTGTGGAGGGCGCTGAGGATATGGCCTTTAAAACACCAAATTTTGAAAATGATTGCTACTGCCACTGTGATGAAATGTGTTAATGGGGCACAGATACTCCTGCCTTGGGGAGCAGATTATATTGAATAGATAGCTTTTCCTGACAACTCAAGCAGCAAGAATATCTGTGAATGTATCACGATGTATACAATAAGCAACCCAATTTTGGGATATTTTGAAGTTTGAAAGAGATTTCCAAAAACAGTAAGTAGTTCACATCACTCTGTTTTCTTAGTACTTCTCTATCCTTCAAAATAGATTCTAAAATAATTATAAATACACTTTAAATGGATAAGCCTTATGATAGGTAAATTATATCTCAATAAAGTGTTTTGTTTGTTTGTTTGGTTGGTTGGCTTAGGGGCCATACTTGGTGGTGCTCAGACATTGCTCCTGGCTCTGCACTGAGGAATCATTCCTGTTGGAGTTTGGGGGATCATGTGAGGTGTCAGGGATCAAACCCTGGTGGGCCATGTGCAAGACAAGTACCCTGCCTGCTATAGTATATCTCCAGCTTAGAGTAAAGATAGTTTTAAAGTCCATTGCGTTAAATCCACTCTATAAAAAATCGTTCAAAATGTGAGGTATCACATTTCTCTGTTTATACTGATAATAAACTGTTTCTCTCTTTTACTTAAAAATAGAAAAATCATAAATGGGCCTTGAGTAAGGACTTGTAATTCTTCCATTAGTAATAATCCCAAAAGTTAATGCATATTTTTTAAGATTTCTATTCTACATCAAAACTAGTAATGTTAACTTTATTGTAAACTTGTTAAACTACAGAAATTTTTTTTTCGTTTTCCACTTTTTATTTGGTAAGCTTTATCTTGGCATTCTTTTTTTTAATTTTTTTATTTTAATAAATTTATTTATTTTTAATTAATGAATCATCATGAGGGTAAAACTACAGAAATTTTTTAAAAAATTAATTAAAGGAAATAACAAAGTAAGAAATCTTGTACCATTAGGAAAGAAGAAAAAAACCCAAAAACTCCAGAAATATGGATTCATTCAGCATAGTTTCTATATGTTCTATAATTTTTGATGACTGAAACAAAAATTGTATATTATTTTATAATAAAATACTTTACAGTGGGTAAATAAGTAAACTTTTATATTTTCTTCACAGTAGTAAAATTGATGTATATGTTGTGTGCATATATACATTCTGTTTTTATGGTTACTTTTCCAGTTTGACTATCAATTTTATAAGTGAATTTAGTAAAATACAGTATGACACCAGATTTTTTAAATTAAACCTCTCCTTTTATTTGACTTTTCTCCATTAATTTGACTTTTTTTAATGACCTACTATAAATAAACATGAATCTCTAAGTAATTCAAATCTTCCTTGTAGTTTTTCACGTATAAATCTATAGGAAACATAAATTCTGGTTATTCCTTGATTTTTTTGTCCCCATGACCTCTATGACCTCTCAAAACATTGTATCCCTAAAAAGAGCATCATAATCAATCAGTTGGGAGGCTGATCCATTGTTGGAGGGCCGACCCAGGAATAGGGATTGGGGGGAATCCGTAATCGGCGTTGAGAAGTAAAGAAGAGATGCTTTACTTCCCTAAGGATTACCTAGAATTCTGTAACTCAGCTATGGTTGCTCAGAGAGCAGCAGCTATAGCCCGTTATAGCTTATTAGAAACACAGAATAACACTCCACCCAAGACCTATTACCTTAGAATCAGCCTTTTTAAAGGGCACTCAAGTGATTCATGAATTCATTAAAATTTGAAAAGCATTGAGCTAGATAATATTGTACACCAGCAAACCCACAATACCTGGTGCTTCACCAACTCCCCTGATAATATCTTTCAGAGCCCCAAGATGAACAGAGCCAAACATGAGAGGCCATGGTTTGACAAGGAGGAACATATATTGACCAGTAGGCAGAGAGGGCCTTAATGATGCTGAGCATATGTTTAGCATATTCATTGAGCAGTCACAGACCACTGGTGTTCTCTTCCCCAGGCCTGTCAGATTCAATAACTCTACCCCAGTGAGTCATCTCTTCATACACATGTGTTGTAATTTTCTTTAAAGGCCAAATTGTTAGCAGCGTTCAAAGCAGGGTATTTTTCCTATGTTACAAAACTTTATCCATATTCCTGGAAATACCCTCCAGCTCTAGTCATCCTGACACCATATCATTCATCTGTTCATTCACTGGAAAAGTACTTTCTGATTTCTCACCATGTACTGGGCCCTGCCAACATCTCCTGCATTTTTCACTCAGTGCCCTCCATCCTAGCAGTTACATCTCCTGTATCCCAACTTGGTTGTTATCCTTCAACGCTTACTTTCTACTTATTATATAGACTGGGAACATTTTTAAAGTAGAAAATAGGACTGCTGTCATTAAAATAAGTAATATTAGCATTGAAAAAGAAAGATATGTAACTTTGAAACGGTGGAATGTAATACATTAAGACCTCAAAGCGATGACATGTACCAGACCTAAGCAAGTACTAGATTATAAATTAATAGGGAACATAGAACCAGATACTGATTCCTCCATTAACCCACTTTAGATTTTTAGACAAACTTTTTTGCCTCCTGATGTTAATTTTCTTTTATTTTTGTTTTGTATTAGGGCCACATTCTGTAATGCTTAGGGGTTACTCTAGGCTCTGTACTCAGGAATTACTCCCGGCAGTGCTCCAGGGTCCATATGTAATGCCAGAGATCAAACCTGGGTCAGCCACATGCAAGGCAAATGACCTAAGTGCTGTACTATCAGTTCAGTCCCTATTATTTAATTTTCTATATTAAAAAAAAATGTGTTTGGCCATCTGATCCCAAAAACGTCACCTTATTTCCAATAACCCAAATATCTGAGGATGAATCTGAACTAGCTACATGCACTCTAAAAGAATTCAAGGTAAGAAAATATGGACTTGGGATTAGATTTAAAATAGTATATTATCATGATTAAGAATCCTATCTTTAATATCAGACAAATCTAAATTTCGATCCCTGATTGGTATAAGCTTAATGCCCATGAGATACTAAGGTTGACAAGCCATTTAATCTCTTTGATCCTGGGTTTTCTCATTTGTAAAGTGGGGATAATAGTACCTACCTCCTAGGATTACCATGGGGATTAAATAAATAATTCATGGAAATCCTTGATCACAGTGCCTGATATGAAAGACATGCTAAACAATGATGATAAAAGTGGTGGTGGTGGTATTTTTGGTATTTTACAGACGGTCTTTATGGTACACACAGGTCTTTCCAGCAGGCAAAAACTTTAACTCTGAGTTGGAGGAAAATGACAAGATAAATGGGTTAAACGACCAGGGAACTGACCAGTTGTCTGAAGAGAAATGGATAAAATTTGGAAAACCTAATTTGATAGAAAAAGCTGAACATGACGAAGCTGTGTGTGAGAATAGTGACTCTGTTGTCTCTGTGCAGATGAGACTGACTGAGAGACTCAGAGCAGCAAAAAGAGCCAGCAGCCTTTCAGGGAATGTAACTGTGTAAAACGATGAGAGATAGACAATGAGGCAGCAAGTCACAGACAAAAAGCAATTATCTGGCTTCCCAAGAATCTCTTCAAGATTGTCCCCCAAGAAATTTCTCTCAACCTCCTACACACACGTTTAATATTTCTTCCCACCCCAATTAACACTGGAGGAAGTACACAACTATAAGCGTGTGCATGTGTATGTGAGATGAGATCATATCTTTCCTGTGATTTCTGAGTCAGAAAATCCCGTAAGAGGATGTTGAAGGTTACGATGCAAGCCATGGCACTTTAAGCCCCGCTATAGTCAAGAAATTTTGTTGGATAAGAACAACACTCAAGCCCTCCAGGCATGGCAAGGCCTCTGCAAAATCATGTGGTTGCTATTACTGAACCTAAACAATGAGCCATGAGCTTATAACTGTTGTGTCCATCCCGGTCCCTTTCGTGGTCTGTACCCCAGGGCTGTCCAAGAAGAACAGAGACTGCTCCAATGAAGACATAGGAAATAATCAGTTTCTAGAGTTATCCCAGAGGTAGAAGGAAGACAAAAACGTTACCGAATTACAGAACAGAACTTCACCCCTGAGGTAATATCTGGTTATCCGTTGTCTTTATGTGGGTTGGGCTTGGTCTATTTAGGCTCTCCTCCATAGATTTCTGGCTTCCAAATACAGCTTTGATCATGAATCTAAACAAAGAAACAATCATATTATATACAGAGATGCCTGGTGAGATAGGACATCAGCAAGAAGGAAGACAGTTTAGCTATTCTCCCAACACATGCCTTCTCTCCCACGCACCCATCTCTGCAGTCAAGCATGATGTAATCTTCAACAATCAGAGTCATTTTATACAAGAGAAAAAAATCATGATGGGAGATAGATAAAAATCTTCAAAGCATCAAATATGCTCATGTCCCCATAGCCATAAGCATTGGGATATTGAGATCATTATGCAATTAAAGAGCATTTGAGAAGAGAGAATATACCTGATGGTGCTCAAGGCTTACTCCTGGTAGTGCTGAGGACCATATGCAGCACGAATGATTCAAACTAGGGTTAGCTGCCAGCAGTGTAAACACCTTAACCCCATACTACATATCAGTCTCAAGAGCATTTACTTTTTTCTTTTTTTATTTTAATGAATCACCGTGAGATACAGTTACAGATTTACAAACTTTTGTGGTTATGTTTCAGTCATACAATGCTCAGCACCCATCCCTCCACCAGTGCCTATTCTCCACCACCAATATTCCCAGTATCCCTCCCCCGCCACCCATTCCATCCCCGTCTCTGTGGCAGGCACATTCCCTCTTACTCTCTCTGTCCTTTTTGGTGCTATGGTTTGCAATACAGGTATCAAGTGGCCATTATGTTTGGTCCATTGTCTACTTTCAGCATGCATCTACTATCCTGAGCCATCCCTCCAACCATAATTTACTTAGTGCTCCTTTATCCACCCCAGCTACCTTTTCTCCTAATGCATGAGGTCAGCTTCCAAGCCATAGGGCAGTCCTCCTGACACTCATTTTTACTGTCCTTGGGTGTTAATATCCTATTATATTACTTTATATTCCAAAAATGAGTGCAGTCATTTTGTCTGTCCCTCTCTTTCTGACTCATTTCATTTAGCATGATACTTTCCATGTTGATCCACTTATATGCAAATTTCATGATTTCATTTTTTTCTAACAGCTGCATAGTATTCCACTGTGTACATGTACCAAAGTTTCTTTAACCAGTCATCTGTTCTCAGGCACTCGGGTTTTTTCCAGATTCTGGCTATTGTAAATAATGCTCCCATAAACATACAAGTTCAGATGTCATTTCTACTGCACTTTTTTCCATCTCCAGGATATAGTGCCAGAAGTGGTATTGCTGGGTCAAATGGGAGCTCAATTTTTAGATTTTTGAGAAATATCTGTATTATTTTCCAAAAAGCCTGGACCAGTCGACATTCCCACCAACAGTGAAGGAGAGTACCTTTCTTCCTGCATCCACACCAACACCAGTTGTTTTTGTTCTTTTGGATGTGTGCCAGTCTCTGTGGTGTGAGACGATATCTCATAGTTGTTTTGATTTGCATCTCCCTGATGATTAGTGATGAAGAGCATTTTTATGTGCTTTTAGCCATTTGGACTTCTTCTTTGAGAAAGTTTCTGTTCATTTCATTGTCCCATTTTCTTATGGGATTGGATGTTTTCTTCTTGTAGAGTTTGACCAGTGCTTTGTATATCCTTGATATTAACCCCTTATCAGAGGGGGTATTGGGTGAATATCCTTTCCTATTCTGTAAACTGTCTTTATATTCTAGTCACTCTTTTTTTGAGGTGCAGAAACTTCTTAGTTTAAGATAGTCCCATTTGTTTATCTCTGTTTCCACTTGTTTTGTCAATACCATTTCATCTTTGAAGATACCTTTAGCTTCAGTTCAGCCCTTTTGGAAAACAATATGGATGATTCTCAAAAAATTAGAAATTGGGCTCCCATTTGACCCAGTAATAAGCACTCCTGGGAATATAATCCAGAGTAGCAAAAAGGTATAGTAGAAATGACATCTGCTTTTGTATGTTCATTGCATCACTGTTTGCAATAGTCAAAATCTGAAAAAAGCCAGAGTGCCCAAAAACAGATGACAGGTTAAAGAAACTTTGGTACATGTACACAATGGAATACTATGCAGCTGTTAGAAAAGATAAAGTCAAGGTATTTGCATATAAGTGGATCAACATGGAAAGTATCATGTTAAGTGAAATGAGTCAGAAATAGACATACAAAGAAAGATTGCACTCATCTGTGGAATATAAAATGACAGAGTGGGAGACTAACACCCAAGAGTAGTAGAGATAAGTATCAGGAGGTCCACAGCTTGGAAGCTGGCCTCACATGCTGGAGGAAAAGGCATCTCAGATAGAGAAGGAAACACCTAGTAGAGGATGTTGGGAGGACCCATTCGGGTTGGAAGATGCGAACTAAAAGTAGACTATAAACCACACATGAAAGCCACTCAATACCTCTAATGCAAACTGCAACACCCCAAAGGAGAGAGAACAAAAGGGAATGCCCTGCCGCAGAGGCAGGGTGGGGTGGTGGGGGATGGGGTGGGGGTCATGAGAGGGATACTGGGATCATTGGTGGAGGTGAATGGGCACCGGTGGAGGGATGGGTAAACGATCACTGTATGAGTGAAATGCAAACATGAAAGTTCATAAGTTTGTAACTGTACATCATAGTGATTCTCTAATAAAATTTTTTTAATTATAAATAAATAAATAAGATACCTTTAGCTTCAATACCATAGAAGGTTTTGCCGACCTTTTCTTCAATGTATTTTATGGATTTTGGTCTGATGTTGAGGTCTTTAATCCATTTTGATCTGATTTTTGTGCATGGTGTTAGGTAGAGGTATGAGCCCATTTTTTTTGTATATAGATGTCCAGTTTTGACAGTAACACTTGTTAAAGAGACTTTCCTTGCTCCACTTTGCATCTCTTGCTCCCTTATCAAAGATTATATGCTCATCTATTTGAGGGTATGTGTAAGGATGTTCAACCCTACTCCACTAGTCTGTGGGTCTGTTTTTGTCACAATACCACGCTGTTTTATTTATTACCATTTTGTAGTAAAGTTTGAGTTTGGCTAAGGTGATGCCTCCCATCTGTTTTTCTCCGACAATTGCTTTAGCTATTCATGGGGGCTCAAGAGCATTTTCAAAAGTCATGGGCCTTTCTCCTCAATACCTTCTTTCTTGACTTTAAATTAAGCAATCAGCAAAAATTGTGGAATGTTTACTATGTCATCAATAATCTAGATACTCTGATGGATTTTATAAAGTCCCTGGTAATCTGCTAAGGGTATGGCATAGGGGAAAAACTCACAGCAATGATGATACTTGAGCAGATCACATATATGAGTATGGTATTCCCTACAGAAGGGTATTCAGTGCAGACCTAACATTATAGGCCCGTTCCATGGGGAAGACTCTGCTACTTAGAACCCAGAAAATGCAATATCCTTAATAAATGGGGCTCTGTGCTCCTAAATTCTATCTGTATCCCCTTTTTGTCTCACTTAAATGTTTCTGACATTATCTCCTGCAGTCAAGACCAGTTATCCTTAAAGTAAGATCTCTGTTATTGTGTGGCTTTCTCTCTGTGCTGAACAGACTCCACTCCCCCTAAACCACTTAGTTCCTAAACCACTCCCTAAACCTTAACACTGGCAGTAACAGAATTCAAACTTCAGCATAAACACCAACAGCAACTGAGACCTTATTTTCTAAATGAAAATGGCAGAGCTGTAGTCCAATGCAGCAATACACAACACAGTATTGTCAGTCTCAGAGTCTACAGAGATTCCCGAGGTGCTTCCTAAAGGAATATGGAAAAGCTGATGAGTTTTCCTCATGAGGGACCCCTGTGCCATGGGGCACAGATACCCCACTTGGAGGACTCAAGGGGTAGAAGTCTTCTGAGATGCCTGAGATTCCTTTCTACTGCCTAAACTTTGGGACTACACATGCCAATCCAACCCAATTTTTAACCAGCAAAAGAGAATATACTCTAGTTACTTTAATCAAGAGTAGGGTATTTGGTAAGCCACACAGATCGTACAGACGGCAGGGCACTTACCTTGCAAGCAGCTGACTCAGGTTCAATCCCTGGTCCCGTTTGGTCCTCTGATCACTGCCAGGAATGATGCCTGAGTGCAGAGCCAGGAGACCCTGAGCATTGCCAGATGTGGCCTCAAAACAAAAACAACAACAACAAAAAAGTAGGGTAGTTTCAATCTTCTCTCATTAAAGATGCACAGAAGATGGAGGGGGTTAGAGAAGCTGGTCCAGATAAGTCTTCTGGATGAGAAAATCTGGGCACTGAACTGCAAGAACTCCTCTATATTCCTGGGACAAGCCACTCCACCCTTCCACCAGGTTCCAATGCTGCACTGGAGGGTGGGGGCTGGGGCTTAGATGGGGGCAGCACATGGAAATTTCCAGGAGATTTTGCTTCTGTTGCTGCATCCAGAGAAGGCCATACATCACTGTTGCAAAAGGGACCAAATGCATTGAGTCCATTTGGTCCCCTGCTCTCTCCCCTCTAAAAGATGAGTCGGGGCTGGAGCAATAGCATAGCGGGTAGAGTGTTTGACTTGCATGCAGTTGATCCGGGTTCGATTCCCAGCATCCCATATGGTCCCTTGAGCACTTCCAGGGGTAACTCCTGAGTGCAGAGCCAGGTGGAATAACTCCGGTGCATCGCTGGGTGTGACCCAAAAATAAATAAATAAAAATAAAACATGACTCCTTGGGAATTTTCAAGGTTCAGAATGTAAGGCCTATGCTTTCTCTCAGCTGCACCTGAGTCTGGGCCTGAACTTTATGTGGCTACTCAAATACAGGCATTTCCTGAAACACAGGAAGAGACAAAAGCAGAGGACAAATGCCATCCGCAAATTCTATTATGACTTTATCCTACTGTAACAGGATTCTTTTTCTGTCTTGGTCAGATCAGAAAACATTCCCTGGAGCCCAAGACTGCCATTCCTTGACTTCTTTGTAAAAATCAAAATATCATCTACCAGGAGAAATATGCTACTCATTGTGATTTAAGTTCTTATCTTTAGAGGCAATGGAGGACATATACATATATACCCCAGTGTTCTTACAGTGACACACACATACTGTTTCAAATTTTATCATTGTGTGGCAAATAGCTATGCATTGAAATCAGACAAGGTTTCAAACCTTTCCAAGGGCTCAGTTTTGCCATCTGTAAAATGGGATAATAATAATTATAACACACTATCTCAATGATTGTGGTGAGGATTCAATAAAATATGCTATAATAAGGCACCCATATTACAGTTATGGTGCCTATTTTCAGGTTGCATGGAAATTCAGAGGACCTAGGCTGTCCCTACCCGGGTTCCCACCCATCCAGCAGACTGGCTGTCATGCCCACAATTTGCCTCCGGGATCCATTTTAGTGCACCAGCAGCCCTGGCCCACAAACTCCTTATTGAATCCCAAAATGTATTAGTGCCATGCAGAGATGTCTCTGGAACCCAATCATTTGTACTCTAGAAATTTACATTTACAATCACAGCTGTGCAAGCTTTCATGATATTCAAAATGAGCAATAGAAAATAAATTATCTAAGCGTCTGCCCCTGGCAGGTAGGCTGGAATTGTGGTGGAAAATTTTGAACAAAACAGAATACCCAAAATTAGAGAGTATTGAGAAAAATGTCTTCCATAGAGGCAGGGTGAGTACTGAGATGTGGGTGGTTGAAAATGTGCACTGGCAGCGGGATGGGTGTTCCATCATTGTATGGCTGAATTTCAAACATGAAAGCTTTGTTACTCTATCTCATGGTGATAAAATTTTTAAAAAAGTAATGGTGAGTTCATGCCCAATTAATCAGATTAATCAATGGCTAAACAAATAGTAATAATCCTACATTATTAAAATGAAGAAAAAAGTAGTGGGCATCTTAAGAATTTATGAAATGGAATTCAAAGATGTTAATCAATGAAGAGTCATAAATTCAATCTCTGGTACTGTCTCATCTCTGAGTACCATTGCATGACACTTCCATTTATGTCATAGAGATACAACCTTCAATACAACACAACCAAATGTGAGTGAGAACTACAACTAAATTGTGCAGCCCTCAGATATAGCAATAACACAAGTGGGGAAAAAGGTAAAACAGAAAGAAGGATGGAAGGGAGGAAAGGAAGAAAAGATGGAAGGAAGGGAGGGAGGGAGGGAGGGAGGGAGGAAGGAAGGAAGGAAGGAAGGAAGGAAGGAAGGAAGGAAGGAAGGAAGGAAGGGAGGGAGGGAGGGAGGGAGGGAGGGAGGGAGGGAGGGAGGAAGGAAGGAAGGAAGGAAGGAAGGAAGGAAGGAAGGAAGGAAGGGAGGGAGGGAGGGAGGGAGGGAGGGAGGGAGGAAGGAAGGAAGGAAGGAAGGAAGGAAGGAAGGAAGGAAGGAAGGAAGGAAGGAAGGAAGGAAGGAAGGAAGGAAGGAAGGAAGGAAGGAAGGAAGGAAGGAAAGAAGAAAGGGAGGGAGGGAGAGAGGGAGGGAGGGAGGGAGGGAGGAAGGAAGGAAGGAAGGAAGGAAGGAAGGAAGGAAGGAAGGAAGGAAGGAAGGAAGGAAGGAAGGAAGGAAGGAAGGAAGGAAGGAAGGGAGGGAGGGAGGGAGGGAGGGAGGGAGGGAGGGAAGGAGGGAGGGAGGAAGGACATTAAGAAACTCAAAAAGGACTTAGGAGCTAATTCAAAGGGCTGTAGTATGCGCTTTGCAAAGACGAACAATCCCCCACACAGTAATCTTTAATAAAAGATTCTTTTACCAATTATGTGTCTCTATTTTTTTCAAAACGGTATTTGCAAGTAAGATGATCAAACTGAAAAGAGAATAACTATTCTCATTTGAGACATAGCATTAAAAGTTTATAAAATATCATTAAAAGAGGATATTAAAATCATTAAAGGGAATTTTTAAAGTATTATTTTTCAACTGCTAAAGCTTGCTTCATTTTTCAAATTAACTTTATAGCTAATGTTACAGCAGTTGGCTTGCTGAAAGAGTCTACACATTATTCAAAACATACAAATTCAAAAAAATGTTCTTAGCCTTTTCTGGGTCTGGATCTCTTTAGACAACTTTTCATCTAGCTTTGCTTTGACCCCAGTCACTGTGAGAAGATATAAAACATTACGGGTTCCAGAATGTTCTGTCCTTGGAAGATCTCCATTTAGAGTTCTTGGCCAAATATCCCACTAATTCCCTCATGGCCAAGGCACTCTGGGGTCAACTGGACTTGGGGTCTATGGGGATTACAGAAAAGGGACTGGGGTGCAGAGTTCACGCCAAGGCTACGTGCTTCAGAAACTTGGGGACGAGCCAGATCCTGCTACAGACATGTAGGAAGGAATTAGTTCAGTGAAGCTTTTCCCCAATACAAGAATTCCGACATTAATATTAGCATTCTTCTGGCCAATACCAATAATAACTGTGGCTACCACTTTTAAAAGACAAATATGTGCTTATCACTTTATATCCACTAATTCCTATTAATGCTGCAGGATATTATAATTCCTATTTTGCAGATGACACAATTAAGTCTCCAAAGAGAAATAATTTTTCCAAAATCACATAATAAGACACAGGAATGGCATTTGGAAAGGGGTCTGCCTTTTTGTTCTTTCTTCTGTACCTCTACAACCTCATTTGCCATCTTTCCTGCAAGGATATATGTCTCTGCAAAGCACCTAAATTGCTGGTCTGAACACACCCATTAATTATCACCCCTACACCCTGCACTATATTAGGCACTGATGAATTGTGAAGAATTCTTGGTTTAGGTTTATTTCTTGACTGGTGCCTTTTTGTGCTGTATCGTCATTTGAAAGCCATCTAGATCTTCTGGTCACTAGATATGACATACAAAAGTAGAAGCTGTTTCAAATGCTTAGAGAGAGTTAAAGGGAAGATCGTATGTAGCCGAACATCATAACTATACTGGGCCAGAGTGATAGTACAGTGGATAGGGTATTTGCCTTGCACAAGGCCAACCTATGTTCAGTCTCCAGCAACACATATGTCCCCTGAATCCTGGCAGAAGTGATCCCTGTGAACTGTTGGCTGTGCCCCATAAACAAAAACAAAAAACTTATAACTATTAAAAGCTCATTAAAATCTCATATGCCTTATATATGAAGGCGACATCCTTCATATAACACCTTCAGTATAATATTATAATTAAAACTATTTAGTGCCTCATCAAGACATTTGAGCCACTTTACATGAAATATATATATGTATATATATATATACATATACATACACACATACGCGCACACACACACACACACACATAGCAAAGGGCCTTCCCTGCAGGGCTCCCTACTGGAGGTCACTCTGGCAATACGTGACCCACATATGTAGACCTGACAGTTGAGTACTGCTCAGGTCTGGTGGTGCTGAGTCACCCCAGCAATGCCTTGGGGCAATGCTTTGTTGAGAACTGAACTTGGAGCTTCAAGCGTACAAAATGTGCACCCCAGAACTTTGAGCCATTGCTCTGACCCTGTGTTTTATTTATAGAGAAATGCCAATCTTTCTCCTCATTTACTTAACCTTGCAAAGATTACTATTGGACTTCCTGTGGTGAATACCCTGAGATCCTTTGCTAAAATAGTCTGTATATTCATAGTTTCATGAGTAGGGAAGTTAAATTGAGTTTTCAAATGATCCTCAAACAGAAAATTAAGAATAAAGGGGGACAATATGGACATGGGGGACACAAGGGATAGTATTTTGAAAAATCACATTTAATATTATATGATATTATATTTAGAAAGTAAAATGCATTCTTATGATGCAACTGTGAAAATAAAGTTTTATCTAAGTTACTAGTATGGTATTTAAAAGCTTATATATAAATATAAACATATGTATGCACCAAGGAACTGCATTAGTTTATCTCTCATCCTTAATCTCCAAACCAAATTCTCATATCCACACAAAGTTTCGTTTTGTTTTCAAAACTCAAAATTGTACTTTAGAGACCAGAGTCTGAGGTTTGTTTGGTTTTGTTGGTTTCATTTTTCTTCTTTCTCATTTAACAAGAGATAAACCGAGGTTTTCTTTGCTCTATATGGTCTGGGAGAGAGAAAACATGAGTAGATTATATAGTAATCATTTGTTGAACACTCCTACACATCCACCTGAATTCTGCTGAACTTGGAAAGCAAAAAAGCACTGGTCACACCCCACATCATAAAACAAGAACATCTGCTGAGCTTCATTTTGATTTTATGTAATTGAAAATAGATCCTGGCCATCAACTGCATGGGTCAAAACACATGCCCTTTCTACTCCATCACTCTCCACCCTCCTTAGTCACCGTGGAAGGGGAGTGCCTGTCAGATAACTCATCATTTCAAAACCTTATTCAACAAAGAATTCTTATTCAGTAGTTATTTTGGAATAGAACCTCAAAGAAATAAGGATAATTAGTGTAACTTACGGTAATTTGGAAGGAAACAAGAAAGGAAGGAAAGAAACATTGTTGACAAGGTATATAAATTCATCTTTGTTAAGGCAGTAGGCAATGAACAAGGTACATACCAGCAAAAGGATAACATAACTTATCAAAAGTTAAGATAAGACACATCATGTTAGGTGGGGAACATCAGGCCTAGGCCTTGTATTTAGGAGAGGAATCAAAGTTATCGTCACCAAAAAAACTAATAGTTAAGTAATAAATCATAGTATTTGTGATTGCCATTGATAAGTTATTGTTAATATTTTAATGTATCAGAGATTGGAGGAAGAGTTCAAAGGGCGAAGTGCATGGTTTTCATGTAGGAGGCCTGGGTTCCATCCCCAGCACTGCAGAGTCCCCTGGGCACTGCCAGGAGCAACCCCAAAGTATTATAGGATGTGATCCCCTCCACTAAAAACATTTTAATGTATCAGTGATTCTGAAGTTCCCTGGTTATGGGCATTAAACTTCAAAGTGAAAATTTACATGGCACTAAACAATTCTAGACTCAGGATCCAGGTAGGAAGGAGGAATTAGATCATGATCCCAGAAAGGAATTGACTCCTGAGAGAAATGAGTGGGCCACTGATACCTGAATAATTATAAGCATGTATCTCTATTTGGGGTGTGTGGATCATACCCAGCAGTGCTCAGGACTTACTTCTGACTCAGTTCATGGACTACTTCTGGTAGTGTTCAGGGGACCATGTGGTGCCTTAGATTGAACCAGGTTTGGCATCATTCAAGTCAAGCCCTTTAAACTCTATACTATCTCTCCAGCCCAAGGGTCTCTAAATTTTAAATGTGTTCTACATATTGTAAATCTACCTAATATTTCACTTGAAGATGTATTTTCACTGCTAAAAAAAAAAGACCAAGCCATTACAACAAAGCAAGCTTTCTCTTAAGGACAATTTTCACAACTGAATAGCATATTAAAATGAAGCATTTAATTAAAAGTATTAAGAACAAACAAAATAGTAAGAAACTTCTGAACAAACATTTAGACATGGGCAGAACCAGAGATAAACCCACTATTCTAAGTTGCTTTATCGTAAGGGCATTTGTCAATTGCTATTAATCTTCAAAGCTATAAATTTTAATTGCAGTTCAGGTGTACTTGTAGGCAAGGTAGATAAAACTAAACATGCAAAACCTCCTTTCTACAGTTAAAAAGAATATAAATTATGGCAGTCACTATGGAAAACAATATGGCATTGCCTCAAAAAATAGAATTACTGATTGGTTCACGAATCTGTATACTAGAAATATCCTCTAAGAAAATTAAATCACTATTTTGATATCACCTGAGAAATTGTTATTACAAAAATGTTAGTTCACACATTTTCCTAAAGTCATTGTAATAGCAGTCAAAATCTCAACAAATATATTGCACTTGACCAGCTAATTGTCCATGGAAATGCAGGGGGTTGGGAGCGGGGAGAGCAAAGCATGCTGGAAAAAGAGGAACAAGGTGAGAGTTAGCTTTATCATGTGCCAAGTCTCATTTTAAGATTATCATAACTAAGATCTTATTGTAAGAACAGACACATAAGATAGCAAAGGTACTTAGAAGCAATGTAGACATAGATTTGGTATATGAGAGGGGGCACTGCAGACTAGAGGGGAAAGGATGATCTTTCAATAAACTGTAGTGTAGGGTAAGAGATCTTGATTATAGCTATACACAAACTGTAATTCCAGAAGGATTAGATACTTGAATGTGAAAGACAAAAACTATAACAAAAACAAGATCTTCATGACCTTGAAGTAGAGAATGATTTATTGAACAAAATATTAAGAATGACTGATAGATGGTTTGTCTAAAAGTAGAGAATTTCAGTTTATCATATGATACTATGAAAAGAAAATACTAAACTTTAGTATGATAGAAATTATTTGAAAAACATGCAATTCTAGAGTAAGTGAAAAGTTTCTACAAATCAAGTGTAAAAAAACAGTATATGTACAATATATATATACAAAATAAGAAAAAAGCATTCATTAGAGACTTTATAAGGTTAGAGAAGTGTTCAACATCACTACTAATCAGAGATATAAGAATTTTGAAATTCAAAACTATAGTAGAATATATATATTCTACTTTGTCATATTCAACAGATTGCAAAAAGATTAATGTAGATCTGCCAAGACCATTCTATTTACTAGAATGTGATATAAGTGAAAAGCAATACTCACTTTTAAAAAATTGTTTGACTTCATAAACAGATCATCTTGAGCCAGCAATCCACTGCCAGGTGTATGTCCTAATCAGAGAAATTTTTGCTCCTGCTATCATTATGGTTATAAAGAATGTTTATGTTTCTAACACAGTTTTACTTTTCAAAAATGGAACCACCACAGTTATTGGTGTACAGTGCATATAAAATACATAATGTATGTAGCATATATATTGGAAATATAAAGAGATGAAAATGAACAAATGATAGTTACACATAATACCATAAATGAATCCTATAAATATACAGACTTTAAATAACAAATACAATGTGGTGATATTAGTATAAAGTAAATGCTAGTGATTAACTCTTATTACAAATTACATAGAAAATTTTTAAATGGTTGCAAGAAATTAAGGATGGTGTTTTCCTATAGGAGGGAGAGAGAGAGCTGTAACTCTAATAGAAGTACAAGACTTTAAGTCACCTTACTAAATATTACATACCCAACATATTTTTTATTTTTTAACTTAAGATTTGTACCATTTGACCATCTTCACTCATTTTGTCCAACTTCTGTCCACCCATATTTAGCTACCATAAAACTATTCTCTGTACTCTAAACTTGGGTTTCTTTAGTTTCTCATTAAAAGTGAGATCATACAATAGTTGATTTATTTACTGTTTTTCCCTTGAATTCCTTTCATGTTGTTTCAAAGTATGAGACTTCCTTCTTGATGTCTGAATAACATTCTATTGCATATTTATGGTCATAAAATTTTAAAACCTTACATATAAAGGACCAGAGCGATAATAGACTGGGTACGATGCTTGCCTTGCAAGCAAATGACCTGGATTATATCCCCAGCATCCCATATGTCCCCAGAGCCCCACCAGAAGTGATCCCTGAATATAGAAGCAGGAATGATCCCTGAGTAGTTGTGTGTGGTTTTTATATATAAAAGCTTTTTATTCTTTTAAAGATGGTAGCAAGTTTCCCATCAGCATATTTCTCTCTGTTGATGTCTATGCAACACCAAAAACAATGCAATAAAAATGTTATATGTAATTATTGCTATTCCTATTGTTGATTTACTGAATTTACAACAATTTTTATATGTGGATTTCAAATGGGCATAAATCTTTTCTAACTGTTAATTTTCAAATCCCATACTGAAGAGGGTAAATTTTCAGTTAAAAGTACTCTTCTAGGGGCTGGAGCAATAGTACAGAGAGCAGGTGCTTACCTTGCTGACCCAGGTTCCACCCCTGGCATCTAATATGATCACCTGAGCCCACTAGCAGTGATCCTTGAGTGCAGAGTCAGAAGTAACCCTTGAGTATCGTGAGCTGTGGCCCCAAACAAAACAAATGTACCCTTTTAATGTACATTAAATTTAATGTTTATCATAGCATGCAATATGTTGCACATATAAAACAATTTTAAAGTATCTTATAGCTGAACTATAGAATACTAAAAATCTGAATGAAAGTGTCTTGGCACTCAAATAATTCTGAATTTGATATAACTAAGAGTAACTAGGAAAATAGTTGGAAAATGTTATGGTATTCTGACATGTATGCATGGTTTATTCCATTCTCTTTTAATTTTTAAAACAGAAACTTTAGTTTTCACTTCTTCTCTAATCTTCTGCGACATTATAGTTTCTAACCTTAATTATTTACTATTACACATTAACCTTATGGAGGGGTCAGATTCCAAAGTCATTATGTAAGATTTCATGATAAGTATTTTCTTTTAAAATAATGTTTAATCAGATAAGAAACATATCTCAATAGTTTTTTCATATGGCTTCCAATGAATAATGGTAATTTTGTTACAGCTTACAGCCAATTTAAAAAAAATCCCATTCAAGTACTAAGGAATCTTTTTTCAAAGCAACACCTGAATTTCATATTTACTTGACTCACAGAACTAAGAGACTAAATTAAGAGACTGAGGCCCTTAAAAATCAGCAATTTAATTCATAGCATATGGAGTAGAAACTATTATAACAAAAGAAAAGCTGGTAAGAAGACCTATGCTATAGTCTCAGCTCTGCTAATGAGAAAACCATTTCACCCCATTGTGGTTCAAATGCTTCCCCTTGTGAATGAAGACATAACTATATTTATAAAACATCATCCATCTAATCTGAGCTTGAATACACTTGGCCAAGTCATTCAAATCTTTGTGTGCTTCAATTTCCCTATCTATAAAGTGAAAACAGTAACAGTGCCTAACTAAAAATAGTTGTAGAGATTAAATATTTATTGGAGTAGTTGCATACTTAAACAAGTTTAATATGATGTCAATTGTACCTTAATTTATTCTAATGTCATCTCACTTTTATTCTTTAAGGCTTGGGTCAACTATAAGCTCTAGATTTCCCCAAGGCACTAGGAAAGTGAATGTTACTCAATGACCTATACCATCCTACTTATGCTCCATTTTCAAACATCTTCCTCGCCCTTCCCCTCCACTGTCCCTACTGAGTAAGCATGAGGACCCTATCCCCATTTCCCTGCAGATAGCTGATTTGGGTAACTATCAATCAAACTGGCTGATAAGAATTTTCTTGGGGGCTTCAGGGTGGGGGGAGATTTGAAATCAGGACCAAAGCTTTGTTAGTTATGGTTCCTGAATAATAATGAAAACTATGTCTGATTGATCCTAATTTGTACAAGTATAATTGACAAAGCTGTTCTGCAGAGAAGGAAGAGGACATGAGAAGGACTGGGGGAGGAAGAGGAAGAGGAGGAGGAGGGGGAGGAGGAGGAGGAGGAGGAGGAGGACAAAGAGGTATAGGAGGATAAGGAAGAAGCCCTAAGGTCTACAAAAGCATATATGGCCACAGGTAGAAAATTTAAAACAGACAGTAGAGAGACAGAGTAGGAAGGAGGAGCAAGTGACTTCTTCAGTTTTTGACAATCATTTTGGAATTGGGTCTAATACCTCTTGAAGCTTAGAAGCTTAGATGTGGTTCTAGGCCTTGGGATTCTTAAGTTTTTCCTTAATTAGTCAAATAAATCCCCCCCACTCTTTTCTGTACTTTAACTAGTTTTTGTGGGTTCTTTTTTCTTCTAAGAATCCCTAACTATGACAGCATTTATCACCCCCTCCAATTCCCATTCTTTATGTCTATATCACACCTGAGGTAGCACTTTGAGTAGATCTACCCAGTAAAACATTTTTATGATAAAGTAAGTGTTTGATATCCCCATCTTTGCTGTCTTTATGGTACCTACTAGCCATGTGGCTATAAAATAAAAATTAAATGTTACAAAAGATTAAATTATGGGTAAATTTTTATACACATTTATGAAATGTATATTTGTGTGTCTACATAGATTTCTATGTATAGATTTGTATATACATAGTACTTATAACTGTGTCTACTTAGTATGCATGCAGTAAAATTTACTGCCATAAGTTATTATCCTTATCATTTTATTATTTATTTTACAATACAATTTTATTATTCTACTGTGACACTTCCCTCCTATAATATAAGATCCAATTCAAGGAAGTATCATCAGAAGCTATACAATGGTTACCAATTAATTTAATATTGATGGGTGTCTGATGACCATGAATACCTAGGCTTACCCAGATGCACCCAAGAAACACACATGTCATGACGTACATTTTCTAAAATGGCAAGTGCCCAGAAGTGTGTCATTTAAATTATTCACATCTCAGAGACAACTAGGCAACACAATGGTAATATTCAAATACCTTTCCTCATCATTATTGTTTATTCAAATGCCATTTAAAATGCCCTGAGAGGGCCGATACCAGCGTATTACTTTTGGTTCCAGAAACTGCTTGCAGACATTCTACCAGACTATCAACTAAGCCAGAGCCCCACACCGGCTGATGATGGGAAATAACCATCTTTTTTGGTTTGTTTTCCCTTTGTCAGGCAGCGTGGTAATTACTAAACAGGCGTGATCTCGGTGGCGCGAGACGAGGGGGGAAAAAAATAGAAAAGTTATGTAACAAACAGCGGGACTTAATATCTCTACATTCTCAACAATGGAGAGCCATCAAATGCTTCCTTGACAGTGGGACTGTCTTCTCTTTTTTGGAGGGAAACCCTAGCAACAATAGTGAGTTATGTGTTGAAACATGGACTGTAACCAAGATAAAGCGTAAACGAAGTGAAACTTATCACTTACAAGGGTGGGGACTGGGGGGACGGGAGGGGGCGGGAGGTATAATGGGGTGGTTGGTGATGGAATATGGGCACGGGTGAAGGGAAGGGTGTTTGAGTATTGTATAAGTGACATAATCCTGAGAACTATGTAACCCTCCACATGGTGATTCAATAAAATTTAAATTAAAAAATAAATAAATAAAATGCCCCGAGAAGCAACCTACTCAAGTACAATTTTAACTTTGCAAGTGGACAAAAAGTTTTCAGAATAACAAGCCTAAGTGGAGACAGCTACAGCTCCTACACAGCCGGTACTAATGCTTTCAGAACATCCCCCTCAGGGAACTGGTCTAGATGGCCACTTAACTCCCCTCAAATCTTAGAATGCTAGAATTCCATCCTAATACTACATTTTAAAAGGAGGAAGTCAAATTTAAAATAAATAATCACACAAAAGACTCAATTCTGGTGTTTGCTCAAAACTCTATAGCGAAAGACCAAGGCTAGAGCTTTGCATTTCATAAGCCACTTTCTTTGCTTCGTCCTGACTTGAGGGCTGTCCTTTGATTAATTTTCTTGTGTGTGTGTGTGTGTGTGTGTGTGTGTCTGTGTCTGTGTGTGTGTGTTGGAGCTACACCTAGCAATGCTCAGGGCTAATGCCTGACTCTGCACTCAGAAATTACTCCTGTTGGTGCTCCAGGACCTAATGGGATGCCTGGGATCAAACCCAGGTTGGCCTTGTGCAAGGCAAATACCTACTTGCTGTACTATCTCTCCAGCCCCATAATTTATTTTCCTCTTAACACTGGCTTGGACTCTCTTTCGTTAGATGGTTTGGTTCTTAATTTTCAACTTGCTCTAATAAGCCACTCTCTTGCCTTTCCAAACTATTTTTACCAAACTTGTGTCCCCTCCTTCCATAGAAATTACACTGCGGTTTGGTTTTTCAAAATTCCATCCTTTTCAGATTGCAATTACTGGCTACCCTGGACTTCTCGATTTTAATTCCATCCTCCATTTGGAGAATGAAGAAAGGGGGGAAGTGGATGATATTTAATACTTCCAATTAACGTTTTGCAAAAACAATCACTTCATGTCTCCAGTCAGAGAGGAGAAGGGCCACATGACATCATATGGTGTCTAAAAAGAAATGCTTTGAGCCATGTTGCTGAGGACAGTCCCTGCAAAACCAGAATGTCTAGTCTTTTTGACCTACAGCAGAAAGTATCAAATAACTAGGACAAGTACTAGTGCAAACAACTGATCAAGTCATTAAATCCTAAAGCAGCCACTGGATGCGCAGGGCCTCATCCAAACCTACCAATTAAAGTTGCAGTCTGGGAAAATTAGTGTCTCTCTCTTTCTCCCTCTCTCTCCTCCCCCATCTCTCTCTCTCTCCTGAGAATGTGGATGACAGTGGGACAGCACTCCCACACCAACGTGTAGAATTCAAAATCAGCAGAATCTTTTCTCCCTTAGGTAAGGTGAAACCAGGGCTTTGCCTCATCAGCCACTGCTGTGGGGAACCAGGCTAAGGCAACCTAGTGGGTGAGGCCCTATTTTCTGCCAGTGTGTTTATGGTTTGCACAGAGAAAATGATAGCATTTTAATGGGGAAAAGAAAATCCCTGGTCAGCAACCAGGCAGCCTTCTAGCCTTCTATTAGAACAGTTGTGCAGAGCAGTGGGTAACTTGAGGCTTACCCATCTGGTGTGGGTAGCTGAGATTATCAGGTGAATCAAGACAGTGATTAAGAATAATAATAGAGTAGCTAGCATTTCTGCTGCTGTGACTCTGTGACAGTTCCTGTGCTAAGCACATCACATATTAGCTTATTTAATAGTCTTGGTAACTTAGGAAGAATTCCTATTAGTATCCCGGTATTTCAGCTAAGGAAACTAGGAAGTTTTCGAAAATTGACCCAAGACTTTGAAAGCTGCCATGCCTACATAATAACACACCTTTCTATGTTCCTCCTCTGCAACATCTCTGCATAGACACTTTTTTTTTTTTTGCTTTTTGGGTCACACATGGCGATGCACAGGGGTTACTCTTGGCTTTGCACTCAGGAATCACCCCTGACAGTGCTCGGGGAACTATATGGGATGCTGGGAATCAAACCCGGGTTGGCCGTGTACAAGGCAAACACCCTACCCACTGTGTTATTGCTCCAGCCCCAGCATAGACATTCTTTATCTTCTCTCAGGACAACAAAACACCTCATGTACAAGGCCCACCATTGAGTTCTAATGACATATTATACATTTATTTGAAGAAGGACATATAATTTACAAAACTGAACCACCTCCTATTATTTGACCTCCACCACACCATATAGTGTAAGGTAGGCAGGCTTATTTATCCTGTTTTTAAAGTTCTTAGGAATTACATTCTGTGACTAAGCATCCCCAATGATTAAACTTTTAGAAGTTTCTTGCAAAACAATAATTGTCGAGATAGAGTAAGTTGATAACTTTACCCATTAGTGGAAGGAAAACAGACATGCTGTTTGTTTGGAGCTGTATATGAACGTGGAGTGAGAGAGGGAAAGTGCATTACCAAACCACAGGGATGAGAGCGGGCACCACCCCAAGTAGCTGTGAGACTCACACAAGCAGGAGTTCCAGGGTATTTTCTCTGCCTTGTCACTACAAGCTCTTGAAAGCTAGATCCCAGTCCAATAAGCTCTTTGGGAAGATGGAGCCATTTGCGAAGCTGACCATTTCCCCAAATTTCCCCCTTTCCAGCTTCCACTACTGCTTCTAAGTAGAGGCATTAAAAATGTGGTCTTCTCTAAAGATTAACTATAGCAGGTTACTTCACACATTGAAGCCTCAGTATTGTCATCTGAAAAACCAGGATACTGGTTGAGAAAGTCAAATCAAAAAATTCATTATAAACACTTGACAGAATTTTTGGTAATTTGGCTTTAACCACCTAAGGACATAACCCTTGTGTTTGTGGTTGATTAACATTTGATATAAAAGTGTGTAAATAGGGGCCAGAGCAATAATACAATAGGTAGGTTGCTGGCCTTGCACATGGGCAACCTAGGTTTGATTCCTTGCATCCCATATGTTCCCCAGAGGACCGCCAGAAGTAATTCCTGAACACAGAGGAAGGTGCAACCTGAGAACCATTGGGTATCACCCAAAAAGGAGGGAGAAAATTTGTAAGTAAAGTAACAAGCAATGTTTGAAGACTTTCAAAAATCTTTGAAAAGTACCCATTATGATCACATGGGGTCACACAACCTCAAAGAGTTGAATTACTTTCTAAAGTGAAATTTATTAGTTACACAGGCGGGGGGGGGCTTAGGGTGGGGAGGCTAGGAGCGTGGGGGGGGTTGGGGTGTGAGGGGGCGGGGTGGAGCTATACTGGGATTCTTGGTGGTGGAATATGAGCACTGGTGAAGGGATGGGTATTCGAGCATTGTATAACTGAGATTTAAACCTGAAAACTTTGTAACTTTGTAACTTTCCACAATAAAAAATTTAAAAAAAAAGAGTTGAATTACTTTCAAGTTGTGGAAAAAGGTCAAAGATAAGTAGCAATAGATGGGGATAATCATATATTTCATGATGTAAAAAATTGGCTCACCTTTTACATCTTCACTTTGAAGAACAAAATCTCACAATTTTGTTCTTCAAATAACCTTTTTTAACATTTTCATAGGTTCTCTAAAAAGCAATTGTTTAAGTGCTTGAAAATAGCACAAATCATTTATAGCTGGTAAGGTACAGGTATTCCTTGGCTTTTATTGGGATTGCATCTATTATACCTTCATCAAATGAAAATATCATTAAATTGAAATGTTATTTAATATACCTAACCTACTCACACATCACAGCTCAGTCTAGCTTAACCATAAAAAACGCTCAGACGCCAACTTTAGCCTTCAGTTGGGTAAAAATCAGTTTCACAGAGCCTACTATTTATTTATTTATTTTTATTTAATTTTATTAACTCACCACGAGATATTTAGAAGCTTTCATGTTTGGGTTACAATCACACAATGATCAAACACCCATTCCTCCACCAGTGCACATTCCCCACCACCAATATCTTCAGTACACCCCCCCTTTCCCATCCTCCCCCTGCCTCTATGGCAGACAATATTTCCCATACTCTCTCTATATTTTGGGGCACTATGGCAAAACACTATTTTTTAATAGTGTTGAATACTCCTTAATGTATTGATCACTATACTACGTTAAAAATTGAATATTTTATGAGTTCCTACCACTAAATTGTATAGACAAAACCATACTGGGCCTGAAGAATATCTGGGAAATTAAAATTAATTGACAGATGATGGGGATGCTACAGTGACCAGGTGATTTGGTTCTCTCTACTGGGGTGAGACTGAAGAAAAGTTGGCATAAAGTTATTTGCCCTAGCTTTTCTTTGGTTGGTACGGTCGCAGCTCAGCTCATAGCTACTGCCCAGCCTCATGTAGAGCATCAGACCACATATCACTAGCTTGGAAAAAGATCAAAATTCAAAACCCAAAGCATAATTTCCTCTGAATGTATATCATTTTCACACCTTGAAAAATTGAAAAAAATCACTGCCTTTGAACTGTCTCAAATTGGTTCAAACATATGAAAATAATGGAACTAAACATATGAAAATAATGGAAGTAAGCATTAGACAGACCCTTCAAAACTTGTGAAAGATCTGGTGAAGAGCTTAGTATTTGAAGTTAAGTTAATCTGAGTTCTGATCCTGCCATTTATTAGATGCATAAAACAGGGGGGATTATTTAATCACTTCAAGCTTCCTTTTCCTCACTAAAAAAGCAAATAGAAATGCTGAGTGTCTGTTTCATAGGTTGCAAAGACAGCATGAAGTAATGCATATAAAGCCTTTTAGCACCTCCCCAAACATAATGACCAATAAGTGTTAGCAAAGGATCGTGGTGGCGGTGGTGGTGGATGCAGTGACGATATTGGTATTGCTGATGGTTATAATGGATTTTAGTGATAGTTGCAGTGGAGTGGTTTTAATGATGATGGTGGTGGAGATACTGATAGCAGCAGAATCCTGTCTAAGTGAGTTTCTTCATCTAAAGTTATAAAATAAAGGTAGAAAGATGTAAGCTCTTGACCATGAGGAGGATCTCAACCATTAGTTCTGACTTCCTTAAAAAATTAGTGTAACCAGGAATATAGCTCAGTGATAAGCTTGTATGTAAGAACGTGAGATGCGTTCCCAAGACTGCAAATAAACAGGGGGAAAAATAGTTTTCGGATGAGAGAGAAAATCGGTTGGGACAACAAAAGATTACCTGCCGAGCCTGAATACAGTCCAGAAGGAGGCATTTTTCCCTAGATAATGTGTGGGGAACAGGTTTATTCAAAAGTGCTTGCTGCAGGCAGAGACAACCCAGAAAGCACTGTGCTTCTTTTTCAGACAGAGTGGCAACTATTCAGCTCCGAACAATCAATGCCACAAGACAAGAGTGTCAGATTTTCTAGTTTTCAAAAAAAAAAAAAAAAGCCAAGAGTTCAAAATCTTCTGTAAGGCCTATGAAAGATAAGAGAGCATACCTGCGGATCTGATAAATTGCAACTTTTTTGTCTAAACTACAAGCTCACCCAACTCTTTGCGTTCTGGGTCTCTACAGTTTCTGAAATAATGTAACAACATCTCACTGGGCACCTGAATTCTTGACTTGACTTCCTGTTTTCTCTGTCTGATTTCACCCAGATTATTTCTGTTTCTCCTTCACCTGCCTTGCAATCCTTGTCCATGTACATGCTTTCTTTCCTTAAAGCTTTGTCTTGATTTTCTCAATCCTAACCATACCTTATAAATGATACTCCCCAAACGGCAAAGATATATCTGAATTCTCTCCCCTGACTCAAGTAAATGAGTTGATTTTTCTCTGAAGATGTTGACTTCACATGATCTTCTCAATAAAATGGCTTTTCTATGGTTGTTTCCCCACTGGTTACATATTTACACTTCCCTCTAAAAGCTGGTGGCTTTTAAATATATACATTTTAATGAATGAGGTGCAGATCTATCACCTAAGCCCTATAACTGAAGGCTTTACAAACTATTTGACAGTCCTGAGGATACCACATAGATACCGATAACCAGAGTATAAATTTTAGTTCATTTCCAATCATTGGACTGGAGCCGTAGCACAGCAAGTAGAGCATTTGCCTTGCATGCGGCCGACCCAGGTTCGATTCCTCTGCCTCTCTCGCGGAGAGCTCAGCAAGCTACCGAGAGTATCCCGCCTGCACGGCAGAACCTGGCAAGTTACCCGTGGTGTATTCAATATGTCAAAACAGTAACAACAAGTTTCACGATGGAGACATTACTAGTGCACGCTCAAGAAAATAGATGAACAATGGAACGACAGTGCTACAGTGCTTCCAATCATAACCATCAAAGCAGGCTCCACCTTTTGTAGTCTCTTCTGGAAAAGCTACCGCCCTCTTCCTCCTATCTTTTCCCTATGCCAGAACACTGGAGTCATCTGGACTGTGCTTTGGACTCTCATATTGTGTAATTTAACGCTCCATGCCTTAGACTTGATCTCAGTGGTACTGATCACATCGCCTCTTCTCCCTCCATGACTTTTTTATCATGTCTTCTTGGGAAGATTGCTGTAGTTTTAAAATATACTATTTCTAATATTTCACCCACTCCATACTGAGCAAGAGTAGCCCTTAAAATGACCCTGATCCTATTACTTTCTGCTAGAGTCTCCAGTATTTTCACATAATCTATATAGTAAAATGGAAATTCCTCAAATATATAAAAAGTTATACATGACCTGACCCTTGGTGAAACATTCCAGGTTCCAATTTATTTCCTCAACCTTCCTTACTAAAATGCTTAGAATTCCCTTAAACACATCTTCTAAAATCTTTATACATTAAAATTAATCCTTTAAAATACAGAGTCTTTGAAAAGTTTGCCTGTTATCATTCCTAGCTTATTCACAGGGGACCGTTGGCCCAAGCTGGGTCATTGATTTGCCCAGATCACACAGATAGAAATGGCATAATCAGAATTGGAACCAAGCCGTGGCAATGTATACTCTTCAGCACAATACTACACATCTTCCCTGAGTGCTCTCAACTAGCATTACTCTCAAACAGGTGCTGGTTAGCACCTGTACCCACATATGCAATTTAATTCCATAGCACAGCGGTTAGGCATTCACCTTTCACGCGGCCGACCCAAGTTCGATTCCTCCGCCCCTCTCGGAGAACCCGGCAAGCTACCGAAAGTATCGAGCCCTTGCAGCAGAGCCTGGCAAGCTACCGGTGTGTATTGAATATGCCAAAAACAGTAACAATAAGTCTCTCAATGAGAGACATTACTGATGCCCGCTCGAACAAATTGATGAGCAACAGGATGACAGTGACAGTACTTTTGACATAGATGTGCCTCTCCCAACTTGCAACATTGGATAGAGCACTCCTGATCTTCGACTCTTTATTTCTTACATCTCTTCAACCTAGTATACTCAGGAGTTGTTTAATGATGCTCTGATCAATGGCAGTCTGCATTTATGATGTATATGATGGTGGTACCAACAACTATACTATATAGCTTAAGTGTGTAGTAGGTGTATAGAGATTTATGAAATACATCTTAAGTACATGTAGAGGTTTTTAAAGTACTTCTTAAGTGTACAGAGGTTTGTGAAATACATCCCAAGATGTTCACACAACAACCAAATTGCCTGAAGCTTCATTTTTCACAATATATCCCTGCAATCAAGCAATTCATACCTGTTCTTGTAATTCCTTTTTATTTTATTTTTAATTGAATAACCATGAGATAAATAGTTACAAAGCTGGTCAGGTTTTAGTCATACAATGATCCAACACCCATCCCTCTACCAGTGTACATTTCCCATCACCAATGTACCCAGTTTTCCTCCCTTCACCACCCTCCCTCACCCCAGCCCCCAGTAGCCGTCTCTATGTCAGGCACTTTTCTTTTTTCTTTCTCTGTCTCCTTTTGGGCATTATTATTTGCAATACAGATACTGAGATGTTATCAAGTTTCTTTCTTTTCTACTTTTAGCATTCAGTTCTTATCCAGAGTGATCATTTCAAACTATTTTCATCATAATGATCCCT
Source organism: Sorex araneus (assembly GCF_027595985.1). Classification (NCBI taxonomy): domain Eukaryota; kingdom Metazoa; phylum Chordata; class Mammalia; order Eulipotyphla; family Soricidae; genus Sorex; species Sorex araneus. The sequence continues at coordinate 51,463,456 of NC_073312.1, forward strand.
TCTGTATCCCAACTGTCTTCTCCCCCAGCAAATGAGGCAGGCTTCCAAACATACACTTTTAAGTCCTTAATGTGATCTTCTATATGTATATGTACCTGTATCTCTACTAAACTATAATTCCTTGAGATTCAGAAGATTTTTTACTATTCTTTATATCCCCAAGCCTAGCACCATGACAAGCATTTAAGAGGGCCTAAGTAGTTTCTGGATAATAGATGAATGAGAGAATATCAGTAAAACAATGGGAATTCTAAGAAGAGCATTTGTGTATCAGGTTCCTATTTCTGCATTTTAAGAAAATAGAAAACTGGGATATTTGTGTGCTGAATTTGGAGAGTGAGGTAGAAATAATACAGGTGGTAATGCTTCAGTCTTCAAGTTTAAGGCCCACGATAAGGTGAACAAGTTGCATTCACAAAAGAACAGAATATTAAAACTCAGAGATAAGGATTGGAGAGATAGTGCAGGAGGTGAAGGGCTTGCTTTGCAAGCAGTCAACTATACTTCAATCCTTCCACAAAGGTCCCCAAGAGCCCCCTAGAAGTGACGCAGAGCACAAGTAAATCCTTAGCACTGCTAGATCGTGGTCTCAAAACCTCATTTTCCCCAACTGAAAAAGAAAGAAAGAAAGAAAGAAAGAAAGAAAGAAAGAAAGAAAGAAAGAAAGAAAGAAAGAAAGAAAGAAAGAAAGAAAGAAAGAAAGAAAGAAAGAAAGAAAGAAAGAAAGAAAGAAAGAAAGAAAAAACCTAGGAGATACAACCTAGAAGGTTTTTTTAATTTAATTTTGTTTTTAAAGATAGTTCACAATGCTTAATTACATTTAGCATTCGAACATCAGTCCCACCACATTACACCTTTCCACCACAGTATTTCAGGTCTTTCCATCCTAAACTCCAACCCTTGCCCTGAAGTAGAACCGAAATAATTTATTTTGTATTGTGTGCTATTAATAAACTGCTGAAAATTCTCCCAAAAAGTTTCCTTAGAGGAAAGTGTGTGAAGATTGTTATATTTCACCTGGGGCCATTAAGCCCTTCTATAAGAGAGTACTAATATGTTGTTAAAGGCTGAGACTTGAGTGTTTTTATATATATATACATATGTATATACACACATATGTGTGTGTAAAAATATATTTCCCTCTTAGATTGACAACCTTGAAATTTAAAAGTTTAAAACTATTGGTAGGACGATGAAATTAAGCATTTTTTCCAAGAGTGATGAATATATAAATCCAAGATCACATCAAATGTAAAAGAGAGATAGGGTTTCTAAGGATTCAAAATAATTCAATAATTGTATTTAAAAATAAATTCAATTTTTTAGAAAATAATATAAATATAAACCTTATCTATAAATCTATTTAATTGGATAAATAATTAAAAAACAATTCCTTTCAGGCTCAACACAGGAAAACAAATATGAAAAGTATAACCCTACTCTTAAGCAATTATGATCTAGTGGAAGAAAAATTCATTTGTGCTTTTCAATCCATCAATGATAAGGAATCACTTGCTATTGCACTTGTGGAAAGTATACAATGATTACTAGAAAAATCTAAAGAAAAAATATATAATATACAAGTCCCACTTTTTTTTTAAGTAAAACAAGTTTATTTGGGAAAGGGAAGGAGAAAGATAAAGGCGCATGCTCAAGAGAAAACATGGGTTTGGAGAAAATAAAAATGCATATCCCAAGTGTGAATATGTGGGCCATTTCCCCATAATGCGGAAATGCACCCTAAAATAAGATGATACACACTCAAGCAAAGAAGCAAGGCTAGGAAAGTACTTTCAAGAGGAGTTGAGGGGAAGTACATACTTCTTCCTTGGTTAGTTTTCACAAATTGTCCCCCAACACCCACTGCTAGAGTGGTTGCCAAGGGGGAGAGCTGCGAGCAGTCGATATGGTCTTTTGATATTATTTTTATGGCCTTTGTTCCAAAAGTGGTGTCTCTCTTCCCACAGGACCCAGCCTCCGGTCTTCTCCCGGACCCACCTCTCCTCTCCAGAAGTCTCTTTACAGGCCTAGAATTCCACATCTTAGTGGTTTTCCAGGCTCCTGAGATGGCTGTTTTGTGTCAAAGGCCTTCTTGCAATTGGGCTGGTTTTAGGTTTCAATGTTCCTTCCAACATGTATTACCAGGGTCACCTTATCTTCCTGGGGATCTTTTGAGTCATCACTCTTGAATTTTCCTATCCCTCAATCTAACATCGGTAGGTCCCATGGGTGACTTATGTAAAGCGGGGAGGAGAAAGACAGTCACTTTCTCCTCAATCGCCTCTGCCACCCGGGACCCAGGGTTACTGGGTTCTTGTGTCACCTCGCAGAAAGGAATTTCAGGAGTAGACAAGCAATGAAGTAAATAGATTTTATTTGGAGGGTTTTTAAGGTGTGGAGGGGAGAGAGAGTAAGAGAGAGAGAGAGTAACATGCTTAAGAGGGAACATGGGCTTCTCCAGGGGCGGGGAGAGCCCCTACACACATCCTAGCATTAGACATGAAATCAGGAAAGTACACATCTCAAGAGGGGAGATGCGGGCGACACATGTGCTCAGACACCACATGTGCTTGACCACGTGAGCACAAGCAGCACATGGGCTTGGCAGCATATGCACCACAAATCCCAACTTTTTATAATTATCTTGTGAACAAATTTTAAATTACTGCCAAAATGCTACAATGCTTCTAGAAATCACTTTTCATACATATCTCACTATAGAATATTGATCATAGGTCACATTTTGAATAATACTGCTGCATAAGATATTAAGTTAGTTGCCTATGGAAACAGTCCTGGATAGAACAAGAAGTTGGGAAAAAACCAAACTTACTCATTATTTTTTCCTCATACTTTACCTACCCCTCAGGCGAAAGGACTATTTTTGTCTTTCTCTCCATAATCTATTTTCTTTCACATTTACTATCTCATCACCATGCTAGAACTATTTTTGGCCTAGATAAGAAAATAATTCTCGTATTATTCATACTTTTCTAATAATATCTATAGATTGGGCTGGAGCAATAGCACAGCGGGTAGGGCATTTGCCTTGCACGCAGCCGACCCAGGTTCAATTCCTCTGCCCCTCTCAGAGAGCCCGGCAAGCTACCGAGAATATCTTGCCTGCTCTGCAGAGTCTGGCAAGCTACCCATGGCATATTCGATATACCAAAAACAGTAACAAGTCCCACAATGGAAACGTTACTGGTGCCTGCTCAAGCAAATCGATGAGCAACGGGATGACAGTAATACAGTGATCTATAGATTACATTATTTGGTAGCTAATTATCGATCCTTCCCCACTATGTGCAACTCCCCAAAGGCAAGAACACAATCATGTCTACTTTACAGCCCCTACTAAGAGCCTTCCACGTGGCAAATACTCAAAAACTGCTCATTGAATGAATGAACAAAATGAAGAAATGAGAGCACAAATAAACACTCTACTACTCAGTGCCTTCAAATACCTTCTGAGATACATTGTATTTTAATTCATCTGAATTAATGCTTCCTTTCAGGCTAATGCTTCCCATTAGACTTCAGCTGCTGGAATCAATTAATTTTTCTATACTTGGTCCACATGTGAAATCCCAACCAACATCAAATGAAAGTTTGATTAAACAGACTAGGAACAGCATATGTGATAAATGTGAATTCCCCCCAGGACAGGATGTGGGTCTGGAAACCAGAAGACTTGACACTACAGAGCTGAAAGTTCTCAGTAAAAGCCCATGTTTTGTGTGTGTGTGTGTGTGTGTGTGTCTGTGTCTGTGTGTGAGAGAATGCACAGACGTGCGTGTATGCGTGCACACACACACAATGTGATTTTACATCATTACCAAAAAAAGAAATAACAGAAGTTCAGAGAGTCTGAGGTCTCTATTGATCCAGATCAAGTCAATAGATTTTGAGCCTGTCCTTTATTCTCTCTCATATTTCACACCTCCCCCATTATTATATTCATTTCCTGCCCTGTGGGAAAAAAAGAAGTGTAGAATTCAGTAGTATTGCAAAAGTATTTCTAACCTAACCTAACGAGGCAAAAGGACAAAGCCAATTCAGCTTCCAAGATTATTCTAGCTTCTCAGAAGCTCTTGCTGCCCTTGAAGCTGGTTTCCTGGAGCAGCTAAGATTCCTGGGATTCTGCAAGCCGCTAGAATTATCTGGTGAGTGATCAGAAGGCTCCTGGGAAGAGGCCCAGCTGGGATTTCTTCCAAACCGTGTCTGCACCACCTGTAACTCTTCAATACATATGCTTGCCAGAAGATCTTCCCAAGCTGGGTGGGGGGTGGTGAGGGAGATGGGGAGAGTTACCATTCCAGAAAGAACCACCAGCCAGCTCTGGCAAAGAAAGGTGTCCTTGTGTTCTGGGAGGAGTTAGGGCTTCCAGCTAAGGGCACCTCGCCAGCCCTGGTATGCAGATCCAAGATCTGTGCCCGTTGAGCCTGCCCCAACTTGCCCAGGAGAGAAAGAGGCCAAGGAGAGATGGGAAAGGTGTTCAGTCCCCACCTCCTTCCAGCTTCAGGCAGTTCCAGGCTCCTTTGCAATCCTGCACCAGAAAGCATGGCCAACACTGGGGCTGGGGGTTTTTCAGAAAGCCTTTGGGATTCAAGTTTTAAAGTTTTCTCTCTCCCTCTTCCTCTCTTCAACTCCCCCCCCCTCTCTCTCTCTCCAAGTCTCTCTCTCTCTCTCCAAGTCTCTCTCTCTCTCCCTCTCTCCAAGTCTCTCTCTCTCACCTGTCTCTGAAAGGCAGACCAATGTAAATCAAAAAGCACATTTTTGGAAGGAGATAAATTAGGATGATTCAAATTCTGGCTGGGTCATGCACTGGGTTTATAAATGCCCCTATGACACCCCCCTCATTATTCTGGTTGTCTGAGTTGTATAATTCTTATTTCTGAAATAGTATTAATCTAGCCCACAATTTCTCCATCTCAGCACTATGAATATTTTAGACTGTATTTGATTTTTTGTGAATTTGGGGTAGGGGACCAATTGTTGTCAGTGTTTTGCAAAATGTTTTGCAGTATTCCTGACCTATTTGGTAGCTGTCAGAAGCATTCTCCTCCTCCTGGTTGAAACAATCAAAAATTATCCCAGACATTGGCTGGTGTACTTAGGGACTAAATCACCACCACCACCAATTTAGAGTCATTAACCTAACCCAAGCCTTAGGATTGTTTTTTGAAACATATTGTTCTATATATAGTGTGGTATCTATGAATGAATGAATGAATGAATGAATGAATAAATAAATGAATGAAAAGCACCCAAGAATTATTTTACAAAGTTGTTTATAATAGGGTTTCAGACAATGTTCCCACCTTCAATCTCACCATTCCTCCATCAATGACCTGGCATCCCTTCTCTCCCCTGACTGAATCTGCCCACCCAAGAATTATTAACTCCTGTAGCAGATGACATCACTGCCCCCTCCACGATCAATACATTCATGTCTGCTTCCATGAACCCCTGGGATTCTCTGGCCTTAAGAAAATGGTTGGTCTGTGAACAGGACAAGTTAGAAATTGATGCCCTTGGAAATAGACTTGGATAGAAGATGATGTTGGATAAGCACCTCAGCTTTCTGATCTTATGTTTTATTAGAGATAGTTCAAAGATATAATCACCACTATAAATCACAACATTTCCAGTGAAATTAGATTCCATTATTCTCAGAGTTATTGTTTAGATAACATGTCCCAAAGGTATTTTCTGGGAACATTTACCAAACTGAGCAACTTCCAATAACTTTTATGTGTTTCTTTTAGTAGCATAATACATTAAAACTGTGACTTTTATTTCTATAAATATCCTGCCTTGCTCATTCATCATCATTCTCATTAGTATTTTCCCAGGTCACAGTGCTTCAAGTTTTTTTAAGTACTGCAAATAAGTTGCTGTGGTGTTATACGAACTATTGAAAATTATGATATATACACAGTCTCAATGCAGGTAAAACATAAGCCTAGGATTTCTACCTCACAGTTGATCCCTAAACCCAGTCTCTCGCTATTGTTTCCACACAGCTCCTCCTAAAATGCACATCAGATCAAGTTTGATATGAACCCCAGCAGTTTTGCCCATTAGCAGGCCATCAGCACCAAAAACCATATCTGTCATAGCTAGTACTGGTGATCTCTGCTGCATTACTGAATGAATGTCATTCGCATGTTTTAGGTGCTGTGGGTGCTCATTAACCGTAAAAGAGGATAAGCCACCAATTTAGAGTCATTAACCTAACCAAAGACTTAGGATTGTTGTTTGAAACATATTGTTAGATATATAGTGGGTATCTATGAATGAATGAATGAACGAAAAGCACCCAAGAATTATTTACAAAGTTGAAATGGCATACAGGGGAGAATCTTCATGACTTGAAATTTCCATCCTCGGGTCTCATTATTTATCTGTTCCACCTTACCCCGAAGTAACCCACCTTCAACTTTTCATTTGCCCTTCAATATTAAATGTGGTTCCTAGAAATATTTTTTTTATACCCATGCTTTAATGTATGTGGTACTTCGCTTGGAAGCCTTTCCTCTATCTCATTCCTCCAAAACCTCTGAGCTAGTCAAGGGGATACTCAGGTTTTTGGGTTGTGAAGCTTTTGGTAAGGTAGTGGGGAAATTGGACCATACCCATTGGTTCTTGGGGGTTTACTACTGGCTTTGAGCTCAGAGGAACATACGTGGTATTGGGGGTCAAGCCAGGGTCAAACACATACAAGGTTATCACTTTCGTCCTCAGTTCTTACTTCCTCAGGAAGCTCTATCTACATTTGAATAATAATATATTTTCTCTTTATTAAACTATTATATATTGGGATGTTCTAATTAATCTCCCCAGCCAGAGAGAGAGGGGGAGGGTTGCCATGCTATAAGAGCCTTCTGATTTGTAGATACTCCAAGGCCTGACACTTAAAGTTCTCTGAAAACAAATGCTTGTGCATTAATTAAAGGCCTTGACTGTTCTTTGTGGTAGTAATGTGTATTAGGATTCTCTGGGGAAAACGAACCAAGAGGATATATAGAGATATATAGAAAGGTATTTATTATAATGATTGGCTTATGGGATTATGAAAGTTAAGAAGTTCCAACATGTGCTATCTGCAAGCTAGAGACCCAGGAATAATGGTAGCCCAGTTCCAGTTCAAACCTAAAGCCTGAGAGGAAGAAAAGAAATAAATTCTATTATGAGTCTAAACTGAGAATTCAAAACACTGATAGCCAATGGTTGGAGAAGGAATAAAACTAACCATCATAATATATAATCCTTATTCCCTTACTTTGACAGCTAATTTCTGTGTAGAGAGAATATTTGGTGACTCCCAGCCATTCTCTAACACCTTCAGAACAATAGTACAATAGGAAAGGCTCTTGCCTTAAAAGCAGTCAACCCAGGTTTGATCCCCAATGCTATATAACCTCTCATTCAAGCACTTCCAGGAGTTGATCCCTGAGCACAGAGTCAGGAGTGAGCTCTGAGTGCCACCAAGTGTGCAGCCCCTTTAAAAAAAATGAAATACAAACTACCAGTATATGAGCCTATTATCTAACCATCCTACTGTTGTGACTTAGCAATACTAATAATGGGAAGCTGTATGGCCTCAAAGTAATATAGAGTAATATGACATATTGCCCAAGACTGTAAAGAGTGTTCAATGTATAAACATGAGTTCTCCCATAAAACACAGCCAGATAGGTGATGATTATATAAACCTACAAAAGTTGCTATGGAGCTAAGCTTTTTAATTAACTTGTATTTTTAAACCTAGAAAACATCTGCAAGATGGATTGTTTACAAGTTCGATACTGGGCCTTACATCTTAAAACTTGTGCTTCACACTAGTGAGATGATTTCACAAAAACAGAGGGTAGAAAACAAGGAAAGAAGATACACTAGGGAGGAGTATTGGTCCATGATTGGAATCTTGCCTCCAGTGCTGGGGGAGGAGACAGTTGAGATAGAGAAGGGACCACTCTGGGTAAGAACTGTATGATGAAAGTAGGTAAAGAAACAAACATATTAACCTCTCAGTATCTTTATTGCATATCATAATGCCTAAAAGGAGACAGAGATAGAGGAAGAATGAAAGTGCCTGCCATAGAGACAGGCTGGGGGAAGAGTGGAAGGAGGGAAACTGGGGACACTGGTGGTGGGAAATGTACACTGGTAGAGGGATGGGTGTTGGAACTCTGTATGACTGAAACCCAATCATGAACATCTTTGTAACTGTATATCTCATGGCAATTCAACTAAAAAGAGAAGCTATACTAGGGGCCACAAGAATAGTATAGCAGGGAGGGCATTTGCCTTGCAGCATCCTATATGGTCCCAACAAATATACATTTTCAACTAAGTAGAGACATGGCTAATATGTCAGATTCACTGACAAAAGTTTTTTGTCAGTTATAATTTTGTGATCTTTGGATATTTTATTCAAATCCTACTTATTTCACAAAGGAGTCATTTTATCATTACATTATTATCACCAGTTCTCTGAGCCTACAAAAGCCTGAATAAAAATTAAATCTTACCTTTTTTTCCCTGTTTCTATAAATACAAATACCTTTCACTTGATAATACATAGCAACATATGCCATCATAAGTTCAGTCCAGGACTATAATCTAACAGCACAGGGAATTCACCCAAACTCAATAGGCAGTTATTTGGGATGAGATCCTAGGAGTCAGTCTATTGAAGGGCATGAGATGTTCATATGGAAACCAATGTAGAGACCAGAATTTTCTCCAAAAAAAAAAAATCACAAGACCATAAAAAAACACCCGGAAGGAATTGCAAGGTACTACAATGCCAAATCAACTAACTTGATAGTTGAGGATTCTTCCCTGAAGCACAGGAAAGACTCTTGCAAAGCTCAAGTTCCATTAGAAGGGAAGAAAAACCATGCGAGGATTCTAATTGCCTGATGCCCACCTTTATCTCCTACTGCTCCCCACAACCTGTCATCAAGCAGATTCCCATTACTGAATACCTCAGCTTCCTGAACAAGCTGGCCTGGCATGGACAGCCCTCAGCACTGCCAATATCTTTTACATAACAGTTCAGACAAACCAAAGGAAAAGTTTAACATCCTTTTCCAGGCAAAAACCAAATCATTCTTAGTTAATTTTCCCACATGTAAATCCAATGGTTGTTATCCAAAGGCTCAAAATTTCCTTACCTGGGGTCCTCTTGATAGTAAAAAAGTAGTTAGGTACACAGTAGAGACTACATTCTAGTTTTTCTGACTCTGCATGGTATCCTTACCTCTTTTTAAAAGTCTCCATATCACAATATTCTGTACAGAAAACTCAAACAGGAACTTAGAAGTTTAGCACTCAAATCTCAAACCAATCATTTTAAAGTTAGTGTGCTTTATAATATCCATCGGCTGGGGACTGATTCATCTTCCTGAATCTAAGTTTTCTTGTTAAATATAAATATAAATCCAACAAAAGTAATTGCTATTGCAGTTATAAGATGCATATTATTATTCTACAGAATAAGAGGTAATTCTCTTTAATATGCCTTAATAGCAAGGACATTTAAATGTCATCTTTATTTTGACAATATTTTGGAGAAGGACATTCATGTTACTTTCTACTTAAATAGAGTTTTCTTATACAAAAGGCCAGTGTTGGTTGCTATTGGATTCTCTTGATGGACCAAAGATCCCAAAATGGCAGAAAAAGGAAAATAAAAGCAATTGTGGATTTGACAGGGAAAAGAATTTAATTCTGACAGAAAACTATAGGGTAAGGAGCTTGGCAAAATTGCATCAACAACACTAGTGATTTAAACTTGGTTTTACTTTTTATAGCTCATGGTCTTGACAGTTTCCTTCTACAAATACTCCATCCCTGACTAATATTCTCGAATTCTATGTGGTTTCCTTACTTTTTGTAAAAAATGTGATAATCACCGAAAGAGAAATGTCATACCTCATGTGTGATGAATAAGTCAGTCTTTAGACAGTTTAGCAGGTAAATTTAGACAAATTGCATTTGCAGGAAGGGTTCCTTGACTAATAAAAGGAAGTATAAAATAAAGAAATATTCCTAGTTATCTTTAGCTCATAAAAAATATCAATTAACATAACTTATTTAGAAAGCAAGATGGTGAAACCAAGTTAGAGGTAAAAAGAGTCTCAATTCTTTTGAAAGTTACTGCTAGAAATAATTCCTTAAAAAAATAACTCAAATGAAATTTTGACCAAATTCAGTGTTAACCAAAATGGAGAATGAAAAATAATGAAGTGCAGACTTTAAATACATGAGAAAATGAAGAGGTCCATTACTGTGTTATTAAGTTACTAAAACATAAGGATAGTCAGAAACTTCTGCGTCTAATAATAGAAAGATAATGTAATAAAACTAAGTGTTCATCTGATTAAACCATGATAAATAAAAATTATGAAAATTTTAAAAAACTGAAAACATTTTAAATAAAATATTAAGAGAATGCAATGCAATATTGTCTTTTTGAGGCACTATAATTTAAAAAAAGCCTGCAAGCTGGGCAGGTTATCACTGTATCACTGTATTACTGTCATCCTGTTCATCGATTTACTCAAGCGTGCACCAATAACATCTCCATTGGTCTCAGCCCTGAGATTTTAGCAGCCTCTCCTTACTCATTTTTCCCAACGATTGAAGGCTCTTTTCAGGGTAAGGGGAATGAGACCTATTATTGTTATAGCATTTGGCATATCAAATATGCCACAGGGAGCTTGGCAGGCTTTTCCATGGGCAGGTTATAAACAACAAAAATCAACTTCTCGGGGCTGGAGCGATAGCACAGCGGGTAGGGCGTTTGCCTTGCACGCGGCCGACCCGGGTTCAAATCCCAGCATCCCATATGGTCCCCTGAGCACCGCCAGGAGTAATTTCTGAGTGCAGAGCCAGGAGTAACCCCTGTGCATCGCCAGGTGTGACCCAAAAAGCAAAAAAAAAAAAAATCAACTTCTCATCATTCAGAAGGCTGGATGATTAAATTCAAGGCACCAGTATGGTGTCTTATAGTAAGGGCCCTTTCATTCATTCATAAATGGTGACATCTTACTGCTTATGATGGAATAGTCTAGAGATCTCTCTGGAATCTCTTTTATGGGCACTAATCCTATTCATAAAGATTCTATTCCCATAGCTTATGCATCTCCCAAAGGCCTCACCTCCTAATATCATCATCAAACATTAGAATCTAAAAATGAGGCTGGGATTAACTATTACTAGTTACTCACAATTGAGAATTCCAATTATAATGACTTGGAAATACACCATTGTCCTGCTTTAAAGTCTTCATTTGCTCACAAATACCATCAGATTTTAGTACTGTCTCCTTAACACTGAAATTAGTCATTTTCATTGTCATCTGTCTCTTTAGAACTCCAATTTTGATTCACCCCAGTACAACTGTCCTGACCCTTGAGTATTTAAGACCTTAGGAAGTGTCCAACAGTGACACCCTTCAACAAGGCTGGAGCATCGCTTCTGAGAGGCTTCCATGAACTTTCCCACTGGGTTCTCAGTCCTGTCATTTTCATACTGCTTCTCAATTGCCCCAAGTATATTAGGACCTTATAAGATATTGTGTCCTTTACTTACAGCTGCATCGAAGCACAGCACCTGGCAGTGAAGACTCATTGGATGTGCACTAGATGAATATATAGATAAAATTATTATCAATGAGTGAATCACTGAAGGAATAATGAATCTACAGTATAGCTACCATACCCCCTGTTCTGTTTGGCTGAGTAATGATCCATACATTTCTCCTTGAAGTACAGTAAACATAGATTAAAACAGAATATAAAATGTGGTAGACTAGGGCCTTAGAGAAATTCATCCAATGTTCTTTTTAAAGGTGTCTTTAGGGGCTGGAGCAATAGCATGGCGGGCACGGCATTTGCCTTGCATGCAGCTGACCCAGGTTTGATTTCCAGCATCCCCATATGGTCCCCTGAGCACCGCCAGGAATAATTTCTGAGTGCAGAGCCAGGAGTAACCCCTGTGCTTCGCAGAGTGTGATCCAAAATGCAAAAAAATTAAAAAATAAAAAAGGTGTCTTTAATATTGCAAGAGATTTGGGGAGGCAAAAGTGTTATTGAGATAAAATTCATGTCATACAATATGCACTGTAGCACTGTCGTCCTGTTGTTCATCGATTTGCTTGAGCAGGCACCAGTAACGTCTCTATTGTGAGACTTCTTGTTACTTTGGCATATCGAATATGCCAGGGGTAGCTTGTCAGGCTCTGCTGTGCAGGCAGGATACTCTCGGTAGCTTGCCGGGCTCTCCAAGAGGGACAGAGTAATCAAACCCAGGTTGGCCACGAACAAAGCAAATGCCCTACCCACTCTGCTATCGCTCCAGCCCATCATACAATATACTAATTTAAAGTATAAGATATATTTTAGCATCTTTATGGTGGTGAAGTCATCAGTACAACCAATTTTGAAATATTTCACTAACATGAAAAGATCCTGAGTACATTTCCCACCACCAATATCCCCAGTTTCCCTCCAGTGGCCCCCTCTCCCCCACAGCACAGCTCTCCTCTCTCTCTCCTTCTCTCTCTCTCTCTCTCTCTTTCCTTTCGGGCATTATGTTTTGTAACATAGCTACTGAAAGATTATGAAAGTTTATCATGTACATTGGTAAAAGGATGGGTGTTGGAATATTGTATGACTGAAACCCAATCATGAACCTTGTAAGTGTGTATTTCATGGTGATTCAATAAATATGTAGCACTGTAGCACTGTTGCACTGCCATCCCATTGTTCAACAATTTGCTTGAGTAGGCACCAGTAACGTATCCGTTAAATAAATATATAATAAATAAATAAATATGTGATACCAAGGGTAAAAAAAGGACTTTGAGTACTTTAGGCCTTTAACACACCCCTCCTTACCCATCTGTCAGCAACTATTAATCTACTTTTGGTCTGTATATAATTACCTACTATGAACTTTTTATATAAATGGAATCATAAAATATGTGTTTTTGTGTACATATGGCTTCTTTCATATGATGTTTTAGAGGGATATCATATTATAGCATGTTTAAGTACTTTATTCCTATTTATAACTAAATAATATTCTGTTATATGGATGCATCATGTTGTGGTCATTCACTAATCTATTAATAAACTTTTGTGCCATTGTGAATAATGATGCTGATAATATTGAACCACATATGTACATGTTTTGGTGTCAATATAATATTTTCATTTCTCTTGGATATACATATAGGAATAGAATTTCTGAGTCCTACAACAGTTCTATGTCTAGCATTGTCAAGAGCTGTGCGGCTATTTTCCAAAGTTTCTGCAAAATCTTATACTCATATCACCAGTAGCATATGAGCGTTTGATCTCATCACATACTTTCCATTACTTATTATTTTCTAGGATTTTTAATTTAAGCATCCTAGCGGGTATGAAATGATATTTTTGTCTTGATTCGTGTTTCTCAGATAACTAATGATGTTCAACAACATTTTATGCTTTGGCATTGTTTTGATTTTTTTTTCAATTTAGAGAAACACCCGAGAAAATAAGCCTTCGTCTCCCTCCCCACAACCACAGGCTATAAACCATACAGTCCTCCAGCTACACTCTGCATGATGATCCCAGAGATCTATGTGCAGGGCCACCAGGAAGACCATGTAACACAGTGAGGCATCATGGAAGGCAGACAAGGTGACCTGGGACGCTTTCCCCTCCCCACTTTTGTGGAACTAGAGGCCATCAGCAAAAATGTGGAAGGAGACTCAGGGCTCACATTATTTCTGGATGGTTTGCTACATGTAAATAATAAAAATTTTATGGTAGCAAGCAGATTGTACATTATCATTAGTATGATTTCAGTCTGCTTTATGGCTCCTCAGCTAGTTGGAAACATATTTTTAGTTTGAATATCAAAACCTGTCAGAATTTGTTTTGCTAAAGCTAACAGAATGATACAGGTCAGATCAATTATTATAAAAAATTCATTTAAGCAAAGTGCCATATGTGACTCTATTTAAAAAAATGGCTGTGGTGGCACATATGGCTGAGAAGACGTGATGGCAGTGCATCTCCACAAACGCACGGCACCGTCCTGCCTGCAGTCGAGTGACCATATTGAAACATGGAATCCCCTCCTCGTGCACCAGTCCTCCTCACCCTGTCACTGTCCCTCAAAACCTTTTGTGTTTCTCCATCTCCCAAGGGAAACTTGGCAACTTTCTAGATGTTGTTCGTCTACAGAAGACCTGGTGAACTGAGTTGTTGGTGTCCCAGAGCCTGAAACTCAGAAAGCAACAACGTTTTCCCTTTTCCTTATTCTATTGTTGTTGCTGTGACTAAGAGGTCCAAGCTTTAGTTGTGCTTCTTTCTCACACTTAGTTTTGGTGCTTACGAGGGGTTGCGCACGTTAGATGTGGTCCACTGGGTGTCAAGGAAACTAGTTAGAGCAGCATTCTTTGACCTTTCAAACCTGAGTTCCGGTCTGTCATGCATACCAGTCTAAGGAACAGCGGTTTTCCATCTTTCTACATCTACCAGGTGGCACTGGTCCACGGACCAGTGGTTGAAGATCAAGCGGTTGAAAATCACTGGTTTAAATACAAGTGACCAAGTCTGAGTCTATGCTATACCTCTGATCTGTTGGGTGAGTGGCCCAGGGCTAAGAATACCAACGCTGGAGTTTGGGGAGATGTTTTAAAGCATCATATGCTTTGTCTTGGGGTGCAGGGTACAATCCTGGAGTCACATGAACCTTCTCTCCCCCCCCCAAAAAAAAAACCACAAGAAAACTCCAATTCAGGTATCAAACAAAATGAATTAAGTCCCCACTATATTTCTCTCTCTTCCTGTGACAGTGAACAATTTGCTTTATCTCCATAAGATTTGATTTTACATCAGTACCCTTGTTTGGAAATAAACATTCTCACTTGGGAAAAAAAGGAGATCTAGCATATTCAAGTATTTAATATGGTGTGTGGTGAATAGTAAAAATTCAATGCTTTCATCTGTATTTAAATGTGATTGATAGGCAGTAGGTTTGATGGAAAAGTTTGAGTCAGGATTTGTGAATCAGCCACTGGCTCTAAGGCTTTGGGCAGTCAGCTCACCTCTCTGGACCTCCGTTTCCTCATCAACAAATTGGGGATAATCATACCCATCTGGCAGAATTGTTTCAGGCTTCAGTGCATGGGAAAAGTGCTTGCAAACTATTATGTGACATGGAAACATAATTTAACATAATCATCTCCCAGCTAGCCCCGAGTCTCTGGAAATTTTGGGCAGATGTCATCCACATAAGTTGGTTTTGAATATGGACTATTCAGGCAGTCGAGTCACAAGCACAAAATGCAAAGTTGGAACTCAAAGTGTAGATGTACAGTGCTCCATGTTCAGACAGGAATTGCCTGAAGGATTGTACTAATGGTTTAGCATCAAAGAGACCGGTTGTATTTTTTAAGCCTCCAATCCATATGCAGTGGCCCAACCTCCTTTCAGGACTGAAGTGTTGAAGGTAGGTGCGGCCGAGTTGTCCTCTCTGGCCTCCCCTGCATGTCATTTGGCATGTGGAATATTTCATAAAGTGTAATCCAGGCCTAGGCATGCTCAAAAGAAACCTTTTCCTTCCCCTTAACTTCCTTAACCACATAGGAAAACATTTTAAATTAAGATTATTACCCAGATTTAAGATTTTTATAAGAAATAATCTATTGAAGAAAATGTTCTATATCAAGTGGCAACTATCTGATCTTTGTCATGTGAATTACCGCCTCCTCATAGTGTGGGTCCCCTTTCTTCTCTCCTTGGAGTCCGAGGCCCTAATCCCATAGCTCAACTCAGCATTTATAGCCTCATTTTATCCTATCTGTATCCATATAGATTCTCAATATGTATGTAATTCCATTTTCATTTTCTCCTATTAGTCTATCTGCCATTAATTTAATTGCTCAACTAATCCAAGAAGCACCCAGAGGCACAGAGGAAATTACCTCTTCATCCCTAAAGTCTATATGGTTTTGTCTCTTAAAACCATGACCCAGGATGAGTTGATCACTTGGCTCAGATCATGGAATTTTTCAACCTCTGGTCTGCAGCTTTTGGCCAGCAGTGTTACCACCTGCAGACCCTTTCCTCCTGGTCATTCTCCAAGGCCAAGTGAACCAGTTATTTGCATACCACTCTTCTTTCTCGGACACTGAGGCCTAGGTTATGTTCATCATTATCATCCTGAGTATGTGACATTATGAAAACCTGGGGGCTCTCCAACTCAAGAATATGGAAAGAGGAATGTTTGGAAGAAAAACAGAAGGAAGGAGAAGGAGGCAAAGGTTCTCCCTGACACGGCTTTGCTTCTTCAGGTGGGAGCGGAAGGGTGGTGCTCAGGGTTGCAGTAGTGTGGTTCTGAGGAGGAAGCAGTTTGGGGAAGAAGGACTTGTGACTCTCAGGAGAGCTGTTACCCTCGGATGAGGAGGCCTCTGTCAAAGTAACTGACTCCATCCCAGCTGACACCTCAGAAGAGCAGGTCCTGATCCTTTGCTGTCTCACCCAGGACTGCAGGCAGTGAGACCTGAACTGGGAGATATGGCCCAAGCTCAAGTTGAGCCAGAGTTCATGTGTGTTTGTGTGTGTGTGTGTGTGTGTGTGTGTGTGTGTGTGTGTGTGTGTGTGAGAGAGAGAGAGAGAGAGAATATTTGTGGAATTGGGGGGGCAGAGAAGGGTTACCCATTACTCCAACTTTACCCTGATTTCCTCTTAGCTGTGGCTAAAGAAGGAAGAAAAAGTACCATTAAAGCAAAAACTCCTCACGTGTGTAATTTCAACATTTTTTACCAATTTAGGCATGTGGTTGGGTTACAGACCACTCTAGCTCAGCAAGCATATCTTTGGGGCCTCCTCCTGCCCTCAGTCTTCTGTGGCGCCTCCTTTCATCCCCTCCAGTCCCGGCTACCTGCTTGCTTCCCTTCTCCTTTGTCCTCGGTTCTCTTGCTCCTCTCCCTACCTCCCCTGCCCACAGCCCTTCACTTGATTACTCTCTGCCCTTTCTCTCTGCTCTGTTCCAACCCCACTCCTTTCCCCAAACCTCTATGCTTCCTGCTGTTCCCCCCACACACACTTCAATTTCCTCACTGACTCTCCTGCTCCCCTCGCTGACCTTTCCCGTTCCTTCCCCTTTATTCATGATTTCTGATTTCCCTGTAAGACTTGTAAGTCCTGTAAAATCACATATGTAGATGTCAGAGGTTGTCAAAAAAGCGAGTGGAAAGGGAATAATAGAGGCAGCGTGGTAGTTTAAGCTTAAATCAAAAGTAGTAATAAGTCCAGGGGCTGGTGAGATAGTACAAGGGTACAGGGGATTGAGGTGCTTGCCTTGTACCACCAGGAGTGACCTACAAGCACAGAGTCAGGATAAAGCAATTCTGGGTAAATTTTCTAGGAACTTATTATAAAGTTCTAAATATAAAAGAATCATATTTCTTTGTAGTCTCCATAAAGCCTAGAATCATGTGTAACGCATAATCATAATAATACATGAAAATACACACAATATTTGCTCAACAAGTGAATAAATGGAAACCAAAAAAATATGTGGTTCTAGTTCATTTGAACACATAGCTTCTCAGCAAAGCCAGAAAGCAGAAGTGCAGACTTTTAGAGAATATTGGAAATATTCCAGTGAAAGTATATATTCACTCATTATTAGCGGAACATTATTAAAGTGAAAATGCTGCTAAGGTTGGCCCTTGAGTGGGTTACAACCTTGCTTATAAATCCAAGTAGAACCAAAACCATAAGTTGTGCGCACACACAGCACACACACACACACACACACACACACACACACAAATGCTTCACACAACAGATGTTCCCAGTGACACAAAGTATTGTATTCTCCTGCACTCTTCTAAACTTATATAACTAATCTTGACAAACAATGCTGTTTTATGCCTCTGTACTAATACTTAAGCTGGGAACTTGCTGTGGACCAGATTCATCTCCTTTCATCTACCCAGCACTCTGAAGAAGGTACTGGGATTGTCCTTGCTCTTCAGATGTGATCCTGCAGCTAAAGTTGGTCAAGTAGATTCTCTGCCCAGCCCATTTTACCCACCTCTGAAGTAGTTTCTGAACACAGAACTCATAATTTTCGAACCGGAATAGTCCCAGTTGCTAGGATCTTAGATGTTTCTCAAGAAATGGGATCTTCAATACGACAATTTCAGCAAGTTAAATGAGTCCGTCCACCTATCCTTTTTGCATGTACAATATCACATAGCTGAACACATATAAGTGGGATTTAAAGTCACCCCTTGTCAGACTCAAAGGCCCCAATTCTTGCAGACACTATTTTACCCTATCTGCATTTCCAGCTGCTTCTAAGACACTTCACAGGAACCTCACACTCTAAATGCCATTCTCCCCATCTACCTTCCCCCACAAATGACCGTGGAACTCCAATTTTATTGAGCATAACTAAAAGCATCTTAGAATTTTAGAATTGCTTCCAGATCTCCACATCTTTCCTTTCCTTATTACTCTCTTTACTGCCATCTTGATCCCAAGTCTTCTGTCCCTGCATTCCTGGAACTGAAAGATTTCTCTGACTCCAAGAGTATGTCCTACATATCACCCTGAGTTGTCTTTTCTGGAACAGAGGCCTGACATTCACAGAACAGTACAACCCTGCATTTGGCCTGTTACCAAGCTAAGGCAAAGAGAAGGAAAGGTCAGAGTTCAATGTGGCATGGTTTCTCACTAACCCTCACTAACTAAAAGTCTGAACACTTTTCAAAGCTCCTCTCTCATCTCGCATGCACTTCCTTCTGGGCCTTCAAGCATGTGCAACTCTGCTTCTGTAGATCTTTTGGCCTCTAGCCCTCCCTTCTCCTACTAGCTTGCCAATACCTTCTCTGTTGGACTAGATTGGTTTCATCCTTACAGATCTCAGATCCCCTTCAATCTACTTCTCAGTTCTTGACCATGATCATGGAAGTTTTGCTTTGAGTACATGTTCATGGGCAAAGTCGCATACTAGGGGATATACACACATTGGGATACACAGCCCCCTAACAAGTGCATTTACTCTAATTCGGTGGCTTCCACTCTACCTCCTCCTCCTGTTGACCCTTTCCAAGTGAGTTTACAGAACACACAATGTCCGTACCTTAACTTAGGGCATTGAAGTTATTCCATTTTATTTGCGTAGTGCTCCACATAGATTGATATTTTTCCTCAATAAGATTGTCTAATCTGGGGGCTGGAGCAATAGCACAACAGGTAGGGTATTTGCCTTGCACACAGACAACCCGGGTTCTATTCCCAGCATCCCATATGGTCCCCCGAGCACTGTCAGGAGTAATTCCTGAGTGCAAAGCCAGGAGTAACCCCTGTGCATCGCTGGGTGTGACCCAAAAAGCAAAAAAAAAAAAAAAGGATTGTCTAATCTGGGATATAGTAATACTGAAAATCTTTCTTCCTGAACTCACTATAAATCTAACCTTGTGCCAGAGAATCCTTTATTGGTTTGAATCAAGTTGATCACAATAGATTCTCAGTGATAGAAAATCTAATGCAACATTTTTACCTTGTGATTCTAGTTTACACCGCAATCATTCTGCCAGAACAAAACTCCATTGGATGCAATTTACACTGCAGTCCAGGAGGGAATGAGCTGACATCCAATGGACCCATTTGCATTTCTTTATTCCACAGCTGAGCATAAACCCACCTCCTTTTCATGCTCTTCCTCCTCCCCCAGACATCTCAAAGAACCTAATCACCATCTTCTGAATTCTCCCTGTCACCTCCCACCCCCTCACCAAACGCACATACCACCTCAAATGCTAAACCACAACTCAGATTTTTAAAGTTCAAGAGCTGAAAAGAATGAGCAATTGACTCATTTCTTCTTAATTCAAAGAGCTGCTGGTTGTGTAGGGCAGCCCTGCCACCCATACGTGGGCCTGTCCTGAAGCAAAGGCGTGCCAAGGGGATTCCTTCTTCCCCAACCAAATGGAAAAAATGAACCATAAATTACAGTGCCTTGATGTGTGACCTTGAATAAATGAATCTGTCTACCAGTCTGCTTCTTTCTCTAGGTTTTGTGTTTTGCAGTAAGCCGGTTTGGGGGCACACTTGGTGGTATTCAGAGCTTACTCCTTGCTCTGTACCTAGGGATCACTCCTGGCAAGCTCATGGGGACCATATGTGATGCTGGGGATCGCACCTGGGTTACCCACGTGTAAGGCAAGCACCCTAGCCGCTGTACTATTGCTCTAGCCTGGATTGCGTCTTTCTTGGTTTGCCCTAAGACCCTCAGTCCGTAGCCTAGCACTCTGATCTTCTCCTAGGTTCCCTCCACAATACAGTAATTCTCCACCGCTGGCCCAGCCCTTCTATTGACAATATAAAAGGTGGAACAGTCCTTTCTTCTTTTCCTTTTTTTAAGTTCCAAGTTGAGAAAAGATGGTGAAAACTGCTCAGTTACCCAAGATAGAGAAAAAATCCCCAGTACAAAAGCAATTGGGTCTCAGGGGCTCTCCGCTTTTCCAAGAAATGAAGCTACTCCCAAGCTTTTGGTGGTTTCATTTCAGCAGCTCATACTCATGCATTTACTGTTTCAAAAGAGAGCAGGCAAGGAGATACTCTAAAAACCAATGCCAACTTGGGTATTAGATGGATCCTTCCTTTGATGACACCAAGGTATCAGCTTTCTATTGGACTGGCCTTGGAAAAACCATTTATAAAGGGAAGGAATATGCTGTTTAAGGCACAATTGCTTTCTGCGGAAAGAGGTGCTTAAGAGATGAACACACTGAGTGCCTGGATGGGCTTGGATATGGGTCCCCACAAAGTGTGGAAAGAGAAGGCGGGGCAGAGTTAAATATCTCCGCATAGCTCTTAAGGAGAATTGAAATTGTGCAGAGAACTGAGGAAGGGTTAAGGGAAAGAGACGTTGAAAATATGAGTCAGCAAACGCTCAAGGCTGGGGCTCCAGGTGGTGTGGAGTGGCCAGTAAATCTCAAGAGGCTGAAGCCCAGATCTTGAATATCTATTTTAAAATGTGTAGCTGGGCTCTGTTATAATGAAATCCCCTCTATCTTCTCTTTAAATCAACTGAAAAAAATATTCTCTACTGGGTTCCATGTGTTGGGGGCTATTAGAATTGTAGGTATGTAGTTGGTATGTAGGCATTGGTGGGACTCAGGGATGAGGCCCAATTTCAGGGGCAATTTTTAATTTCTCATGGCTATTTCAAATGTGGAAAAGTCACAACATTACAAAGCAGGACTTTGGAGCCAGGGGATCTGACAATAAAATCATCCTCAAAGAATTTAAAGAAATGAATGAACACTCACATTCACTTACACTGGTGATTTGCAATGTAACACTTTGGTGATTCAATATTATCAATTTTAGATATCGGTAGACAGGAAAGAGGACTCCAGACACAGGTGCACACACACACAGGCACAAGCATGCAAACACACACTACAGGGGGAAATGAGAAAGAGAAAAGAGAGACCAACTACCAGGTCTGCGTCTAGATATGGGGTAAGTCTGGCTCACCATGGTATGATAACCCTTGGTTTCTGAGGTTCCTTCCTTGCAGAAGCTGAGCAGGTAGTCTTGGCTGCAGGCTGGGAGATGAGGTCATCATCAAAAGAGGCAGCTGCTGGCTGCAGAGGGCGGGGCTGTGTACTTGAGTGCCCCTGCCGTGAGTTTGAACAGATGAGGCAGGAATTTCTCTTGATGGCTCCGTGCTTTTCCTTGGAATCTTTAGAAATGTCTAGAAAAGGCAGTGCCTCAAAGATGGAAGATAACTTTTACTTATTAATTAATCCCCATTAAAGTTATTTAAAAGCATATAACATATAGGGGCTCAGGAGACAGCTCCCTAAGACCTGAGCACATGCTTTGCATGCAGGAACCCCACATTCTATCCCTGGCACCACTTGGTCCCCCAACATTACTGGCAGAAGCAACCAGAATCAGATTTCTGGCAAAGAAAATCAATCCATAGGAAAGTGGATGCTGGACTCCACTGTAGAGTTATCTTGGAAAAGCTGAGGAAATGCACAGACAACCACAGGCAGAGCATCTGATCTCTAAAGCTCCCACCTTTACATGTTTTATGCTTTTGATGACTTCATTTTCCCACGGATAATTATGGAATATGAAATCCAAGCCTGCACTTTGCTTCCTGCCAGAAATGATGCAAAAGGAGGAGGTTCTGCACTTGTAGATAGAACACAGAGAAGAAATGAGGAGAAAGGTACATTGTGAGGCCTTGGAGATACTGTTGAATGACCTGTAAAATAAAGCAGCTGCAGTGGAGGGTTGCAGTTAGAGATCGCCACAAAGAGGGGTGCAGAAAGGCCTTTCTGAGGAAGGAAGTCTTGTCAGATCTGAAATGGGAGCAATGAGAAGGCACCAGCTTTGAGAAGATGCTGGAAACAGTGTTCTTTGCAGGGGGATGTGAAGAAGTTCATAGACCCTGGGGAGGCGGGAGGCTAGTGGGACCGAGCAGAAGACTGTCTGGAGATACGGGTGGAGTGGGCAGGGAGAAGCCCAGGGCAGGTCCTGCAAGCCTTTGGAAGCCACAGTGAGAAAAACTCAAGTGGGCGGCCATCTGGAACATCGTCCTGGTCTCAGGAAGGAGTCTTTCTTCAGCGGGGGAGCTCATTTCTCCTAAGAAGAGAAACATGGAATGAAGAGAGCTCTGCCCACACAGAGGGACGGCGGGAGCCGCGCTTACAGCGAGCAGCCGCCAGATGGCTCCGTGAGAAGCCGGCCAGGCTCTCTTCCTACCTGCCTGTCTCTCGGGCTGCAAGGTAGAAGCACTTTTCCAGAGGAATAAAAGCTTCTTCAACCAGCAAGTAGAAGGAAGGAAGGAAGGAAGGAAGGAAGGAAGGAAGGAAGGAAGGAAGGAAGGAAGGAAGGAAGGAAGGAAGGAAGGAAGGAAGGAAGGAAGGAAGGAAGGAAGGAAGGAAGGAAGGAAGGAAGGAAGGAAGGAAGGAAGGAAGGAAGGAAGGAAGGAAGGAAGGAAGGAAGGAAGGAAGGAGGGAAGGAGGGAAGGAGGGAAGGAGGGAAGGAGGGAAGGAGGGAAGGAGGGAAGGAGGGAAGGAGGGAAGGAGGGAAGGAGGGAAGGAGGGAAAGAAAGAAAAGAAAGAAAGAAAGAAAGAGAGAGAGAGAAAGAAAGAGAGAAAGAAAGAAAGAAAGAAAGAAAGAAAGAAAGAAAGAAAGAAAGAAAGAAAGAAAGAAAGAAAGAAAGAAAGAAAGAAAGAAAGAAAGAAAGAAAGAAAGGAGGGAGGGAGGGAGGGGAAGGGAAGGAAGGGAGAAAGAGAATGAAGGAGAAAGAAAGAGAAAAAGAAAGAAAGAGAAAGAGAGAAAGAAAGAGAAAAAGAAAGAAAGAGAGAGAGAAAGAAAGAGAGAGAAAGAAAGAAAGAAGAAAGAAAGAAAGAAAGAAAGAAAGAAAGAAAGAAAGAAAGAAAGAAAGAAAGAAAGAAAGAAAGAAAGAAAGAAAGAAAGAAAGAAAGAAAGAAAGAAAGAAAGAAAGAAAGAAAGAAAGAAGAAAGAAAAGAAGAGAGAAAAAGAGAGAGAGGGAGAGAGATGGAGAGGGAGGGAGGGAGGGAGGGAGGGAGGGAGGGAGGGAGGGAAAAGGAAGGGAGGAAAGGAGTGTAAAAGGTAGGGAAGGAGAGGGAGGGAGGGAGAAAGAGAGAACGAGAGAGAAGGAGAGATTGCCATGTACTGGATAGGATAGTCTAGGTGACTTAACGTCTTTGCCTCCCGTTGGGCCAAAGAAGCTATTGCTATCAGCCCCGATTTCCTCAGGACTCTCATCTGACCTCCAGCTTTTCCAGGCTTTTCAAAGCGCAATACTCAGCCCAAATGCTCACTCCCCTTCCAGGGACAGTCCTAGCAGAGAAATGACAGTAGCCCAGGCCACAGGCTGTTTTTTTCTCCAAAAAAACAGAGTTCAGGTACTTAAAAACCTTTGCTGATGAGAGCTGGGACTGGGGGAGTGAGAGAGACAGAATCAAAAGGGCAGGAGAGTGGTTTACTCTTCTCTATTTGCACAAAGATTTCCTTGACATAGAGTGTGTGTGGGTTTAAGTAAATGCAAGAGTTTCTCCCAACCCCCTAAGAAGCTCCAGTTCTGGAAAGAAAGCTGTCTGGTACGAGGGAAGGGGGTTCTGTGACCAGCACACAGATGGCACCAGGAGGCGAAGGTCTAGGGGATTTGTCAGTGAGTTGTCATGCTGAATTCATCAAGAGCGCACAGGCCTCTGAACTTCTCTTCCAAGTCCAGGAGCAAAGGACTTGGAAGGGGAAACCCAGTCTCTTTCTTTCTCCGGCTTGAGTCTAAAGTTTTCCTGGGAACTCTTGACCACCGAAATTCTTTGTTATCCTCAGATGCGTCGTTGCTCCGAGGTCTGGGTGCTCCTGTTCATAAGAATTGAAACCACCATCTGCAACTTAAATTAAGAGCATCCACGAAGGGGAAGATTATAAATATAAACGTATAATGATGCATTTTAATGGGTATTAATATTTCACTGGAATTCTTTTTCTTTCCAGCTGTTGGAATTACCCTCTCCCTCCCCTGGGTTCCCACAGTCCTCAGTCCATACTGAGTCATGTCAGACCTGTTTCTCTCACTTAGACACAGCACTGTCTTGAGTCCAGACCCACAATAATCCACCTCTGGGTCACCCTGGCATCTCCTACAGAGACCCAAGGGCCTGGATGGCCCTTCATAACTGCTTGCGGAACTAAATGGGATTAGGAGACAAGAAGTGCAGCTACAGAACCAGGAGAGCCAATAGGGCCAGTGTTTGAATTCCCTGGGCTCTATGGAGACTCTCTCCCAAGGATAGTCCAGGGGAAGCATTTCAGTCCCACAGACCCACGGGCAGGAACTGTGTCCTTTCTTCCCTTTTCTTCCTATAAGGTAAGATTGGAAAAGTTTATGGGTCCCTCTGTGCTCAAACCCTCCCCCCCCCCCATCCCTGCCATTGTGCTTGTAATTCCTAAACTACTTCAAAGATCAGGATAAGACAGTGAAGGAGCCAATTTAGATATGAGCCTAAGAGGGAAAACTGTATCAGCCCCTTCATAAAACTGAGGGGGGGAAATAAAGGAGAGTAGCTGAAGAAAGTTTCTAAGTGACTAAGCCAAGATTTAAACCTTGAGCAAATTCTAAGACTGTCCTGAGACCAATGCAAGAGACAAGCCTTATCTTGGGACTACAGAGTTTGCTCAAGTGGCCATCTCTAGCAGAATCTTTGGTTCTCTTACACATGCAGATTCCAGAGTCCTAATAGCTACTTAAATTAGAATTTTAGGGAATGGGGCTTGAATTTAAATGAACTTCTAACTTAGGTCCTTAGCTCCATGTTGGAGAACCACTGATCTAGGGATGAAGACTAAAGGGGACTAGGAGACAAGAAGTGTCCCTACAAAACCAGGAGCGTTGACTCTGGAAATAGTTTGGTGTGGGCCTCAATGGATTCTGACTCAGTATCCATACATTTCAGGAAGCTGACCACACATTTCTTGAAACCCTGCATCGGGGACTGGAGCTATAGCACAGCAGGTAGGGCATTTGCCTTGCACACGGCCAACCCGGGTTCATTTCCCAGCATCCCATATGGTCCCCCGAGCACTGCCAGTAGTAATTCCTGAGTGCATGAGCCAGGAGTAACCCCTGTGCATCGCCAGGTGTGACCCAAAAAGCAAAAAAAAGAAAAAAAGGTGACCATAGTCTTTGCATCTTTGCACCTTTGCACCTTTCACCATCAAGACTGAGTAGGGATGACTTTAGGTGCTGGTCTTTGCATCAAAAATAATAAAACTTAATTTATATCAATGGATGTCAATAAATACCTATGTACATCAATAATTCTAGAAATGAATAAAAGTTTATGTACATTGATTATATAAGTAATTTAAATATTCAGTGCCTTTTTAATATGTAGATTCATATCAATTTAATTTGTATAAACGTCATATGTGTTTGTATACATGCATGTATATAGATAAAGATTATTTAAATATATAGATATAAATATGCACATAGAGATAGTGGGAAGAAAAGAGAGAGAAATACAGATTTAACAATATCATTAACAATTTCAAAATATCATTTCTAATATTGGTTTTCATCTATCCCTCTCACAGATACACATACATATTATATCTTCCTGGTTTATCTTGATAACTCCCATTGGGAACAAACTCAAAGTAAAGAGATGACTCAGCACCTGACACTATACAATGACTTTTTTTTTAATCTGCCTCCCCAAAGCAGGCGGTGGAAGGAACCGAGAAGAGTCCTTGGTTAAATACTTAAAGCATCAAGAAAGAGAGACCTGTTATGCTAATGCATCATCTTTCCACAAAAGGTCAGTAGTGTGGAAATAACATCTGAACGGATGAAGCCTTGACAGGAACTCTGTCTAAATATAGCCCACAGCAGACATTGTTGAAGGAAGGCTCATTCTTGTATCTTCTTTGCTGCTGGTATAGGGTGTTTGAACAAGCCTACTTCAAAGGTGAGTTTTAGAATCACCATGGGCTGAATTTCCCATAACATTGCTCTGATAATTGTCTCTTTAGGAATGGTGCCTTTACGTGGCTTCCAGTTCTCTACACATTCAGTCAAAGTTCACTCATCTTTCTTGGCTTCTCCTCCCTCCCACATACCCCAGTACCTGTTTCTCTGGCACTTTGAATTCCAGTCCTTCATCCTGATAATTGTGTAACAGGATTTGCGTGGAATATTGGTTTAATTTCACCAGAGTTAGACTGCTGAGTCTTGTGTTTGTGGGGACTAGCTCTCTGTGGGCAAGCATCTGTGCAGTGCCTGACACCCATGAAGACCTTGAAAATATCTAGAACTTACTCAGTGTCTGACTCACTTAGTGTTTTGGCCTTCATTTACCTTTCTTGGTTTCATCTCTTGATTGCTTCAGATTCACACATATTTTCCCTTCAAACCCACCAAAATCTGACATCTGTCTTTATTTTCCTCTGTAACTTAGTTCATGTGACACCTCGTTCTTGGATAATGGGTATTAATTTGTCCAATTTAATGACAACGAGAATCAGAAGATATTTTTATGGAAATAGTTTCACATATTAAAATACTCACCAGTGATTTTTACAGGGTTATACAATCATCACCAGTAATTCCAGAACCTTCATAGTCATTCATTGTCCCCATTATCTCCTCACCCTCATCAGATCCTCTAGTATCTATCAAGAACTAATCTGCCTTTTGTACCCATGGTCTTTCCAGGTATTTCATTTAAATCTAATAATGCACAAGGTATTTTTTCTGGCTTCTTTTAGTTAGCCTAATGTTTTATGGTCTATCCACATTGTAGCATGCATCAGCACTTCATTACTCTTCATGATTGAATAATATTCCTTCTCATAACTCTATCATATTTTATTCATTTAATCATCAGTTACTTATTTTCACTTTTTGGCTTTTTAAAAGCAATTCTGTTATAAATATTGGATAATATGGTAACCTTATATTGATCCCCAAACTGGTCTTTCAAAAATGACTGTACCATTTTCCATTCCTACCTACAATGTAGAAGTATTCTAATCTTTCTACATCCTTGCCAATCCACATTAGATATTGATACCGAAAAATGCCATTCCACTGATTATGAACTTGTTTCCTTTCCACTAGTAATATTGAATATTTTTATGTTCTTGTCATATATTTGTATGTTTTCTTTGAACAATTTATTTATAAGCAATGAAGAAATAAACACCTTGCAATTTTTTAAGTTTTTATTGTTAAATTATAAGAATTTTTTATATATTCTGGATACTTGACCCTTGATGTATAATACAATTGGCAAATATTTCCTATTATCATATGGATGTCTTTCTCATTTTCTGCATAGTGTCCTTGGAACACAAAAGTTGAATTTTGATATGATTCCATTTTTTGGTTTGTTTCTTATGTATTAGGTACCATATTTTAAGGAATGTTGTCTAATTCAAGGTCACAAAAATTTACACCTTAGAAAGTATTATATTTTATAAGTTTCATAGTTTGTAATCTCATATTTAAATATTTGGCAAATTGCATGGTATGAAATAGGGACACTCCATATACATTCTTCATGTGTAGATCTCCAGCTATGTTAGCTCCATTTGTTAAAAAAAGATTATTCTTGGGGGCTGGAGTGATAGCACAGAGGGTAGGGTGTTTGCCTTGCATGCAGCCGAACCAGGTTTGATTCCCAACATCCCATATGGTACCCTGAGCACTGCCAGGGGTGATGCCTGAGTGTAGAGCCAGGAGTAACCCCTGTGCATTGCCAAGTAAGACCCAAAAAGCAAAAACAAAAAAAAAGATTATTCTTTTTGCATTGAATTGTCTTAGCAAGAAGGAATATATAGTTGAACCTTGTAATTTGGTAACTCATAGGTAAAATAAATCCTATCACCATTGAGATATAATATTCATAAACACAGAGATTAACTAGGTCCTTTTGCTAATAGCTACTACTATATAAAAATTCTATGAGTATCATCTCAGTCCACCTATTTCTCTCTATACACACTAGTAGTTTTAAACCATATTTTGAGTAAACCAATGAAATTGTGAACTTTTCCAGAGGTATAATATTTTGCTTTAAAGGTTGAGAAATTCATAATCCATTTAGAAATTCATTCATCTTTTCCTATGCAAAAAAAAAAACCACCCATAAATTTTTAGTTAAGATGTCCAGGTACCTTTCCTTACAAAGTCCAGTTTTTGCTGAGATTCTAGGCAGCACTAGACAATGCAGCTAATTCACATTAGTTGTGTTTATTTGTGTGTAGCCCTAATATCTCCTTAAACAAAACCTTTCTACGTAATGCTTAGATGAGTGCACCTAAATCATGGGAATCTCAAGCTCAGCATGTTCATCTCACTTCCCCAAACCCAGCTTCCCTTTCCTGGTCACAGCGCCCTTCTTCCCATCACCCAGACCCAGATCTCAAGGTCATCTTCACTTCTTCTTTCCCCGCCACCCTCCCCCACCATCTTCAGGTTTGTATCATTGTTCCTTAGTTTTGATCATGTGCGAGTATGTTGGTCCTAACAAGGAGTTTGGCTCAAGGTCTTATTCTCATCATTAACTGATGCAGTAGATGATCTTTCTCTTTCTCTTTTTTGCTTTTGGGTTCTTTGATTCATTAGGGCAGTAGCATATTTACTTATTGAGAAAATAGTTCTGAGCATTTAACTCTCCTACTTTAACAACAAAAAACAACTCAATGTCTTTTCATTGTCCTCCAAATTCAGTGGAAATCCAGTTGGTGAATCCAATATGCTCTCTATCTCCCACCAACCATCTAACTCACTTTCCCCACTCTCCCTATCACAAACCCCGTATTCCATCCAAAAGTATCACCTCTGACTTTCTCTGCCTCAACCATCCTTAGTAAGCTAACTCTGTCAAAGCTTTATGCATAGTCAATCATGAAGTCTTCTTATTTATTTCTGCTAGAAGATCCATCTCCATAGCTCATCTCCTATAGTAAATTGTTCACTTTTATATGTCATTTACTATTGTTGTACCTCTTACTTCCATATTAATATATAGCACTATGTACTGATAGTTCCCTGATGACTACTGGTCACATTTCAGTAAGTATTATCATAAGGAAATATGAGTCAGAGTTGTTTAGGGAACTCTGAAAAATACCCCCGCTTGGGTCCAGGTAACTATATTTAGAGAAAGTGCCAATAATGATTTTTGACATGCATCACAAGTGAACTCATCATTATATTAATAAAACAGTAATGATGTAGGCAGGATAAGGAAGGCCCCCCTCCCAAGGTATTGGCAAAAGCCAATCTTGCAGAAAATGGAAAAACAGGATATAAGAAGGCCTGATAAGACCTTGAGGAGCAACAAACCCTGAGGAGATTGGCCCTCCCCATGAAGAAAATTCCTCGAATACCCTAACTTTAGTGATTCAGCCCAAAGAAGACCATCATCACTACCAACCTCCCTGGTAACCCTCCTTAGCAATGGACTTTTACCTAGAAAGAAGCTTCACATGGGGGTAGGTTGGAGAAACCCTATAAAAGCCACCTTGAACAAAGGAAGGGGAGCATATGCTCCCTGAACCCATGTGCTTTTTGCACCCACATGGCCAAGCACATGGCGCCTGAGCACATGTGTTACCTGCATATTCCCTCTTGAGATGTGTACTTTCATGCTTTTGTGTCTAATGCTAGGATGTATGTAGGGGCTCTCCCCGCCCTTGGAGGAGACCGTGTTCTCTCTTGAGTGCCTTATGCTCTCTCTCTCTCTCTCTCTCTCTCTCTCTCTCTCTCTCTCTCTCTCTCTCTCTCTCTCTCTCTCTCTCTTCCTTTCTCTCTCTCTCACTCTCTTCCCCTCCACACCTTCAAAACCCCTCCAGATAAAATCTATTTATTTCACTGCTGGTCTACTCCTGAAATTCCTTTCTGCGAGGTGAGACAAGGACCCGGTAACCCTGGGTCCCGGGTGGCAGAAATGGATGAGGAGAAAGTGACTGCCTTTCTCCTCCCCACTTCACATAAGTCACCTGTGGAGCCCACCGAAATCAGTAATAATGGTGGTTAAAAATATACTGAATGTTTTCTACTTGCCAGGGTCTATATATACGCAAAATCTCTCTCACTTCTCACAGAGAACCTATGTGCCAACAGTATTATTCCCCCATTCTTCAGATGAGAAAATTGAGGGATTAAAGAGTCATTTACCCAAAGTGAGCCAATGAAATAACAGCACCTTAACTATACATATACTCTATTTGAAGAATTTAATAGTATTTTTCCAAGGAATACTATGCCCACATTTTATAGGTAATCTCTCCTCTTCCTGGATTTGTGACCTTGAGGAAATCTGTACTCTCTGATTTTCTGTTTCTTCTTGTGTGAAATGAGTAGTAACTAC
The DNA here is from genome assembly GCF_027595985.1 of Sorex araneus. Taxonomy (NCBI): domain Eukaryota; kingdom Metazoa; phylum Chordata; class Mammalia; order Eulipotyphla; family Soricidae; genus Sorex; species Sorex araneus. The sequence continues at coordinate 51,494,432 of NC_073312.1, forward strand.
AATACCGACTGTAGAAACTACAATACCTAGTAGTAACTACAATACCTATTAGAAAAGATTAAATAAATTAAATCATATGCATTTCTAAGTATTCATATAGAAAAAATGATCAATACATTATCTTTATTATAACTATTTTTGTTCAAAATTATGCTTTGACCCAATGTGTTCTTTCATAGTTTCAGTTAACATTGACAAGTTGAGTGTCACAAAAACTTAAAGTGATATTATGTCATGTATGGACTGGAGCGATAGCACAGCAGGTAGGGCGTTTACCCTGCATGCGGCTGACCTGGGTTTGATTCCTCCATCTCTCTTGAAGAGCCTTGCAAGCTACTGAGAGTATCCCGCCCACATGGCAGAGCCTGTCTTTGGAACACTCAAGTATTAGAGCTAGTTTAAAGTCAGTAATTCTTAGATCTGGGCAAACAAAATCAAGGGAGGTCAGAGTGATATGGAGTCCAGCAATTTAAAAGATCTAAGTATCTTTGGAGCTTGCTAGATCAGGTCTAAACAAAGATTTCTAATTAGAATGTGGCGCCTACAAAGAAATTGAAATTTTCAATCTAGATTTCATATTGGAAGAACATTAATAGTTATTAACAGTTAAAATCCTCTCGAATTCCAGTAAGCTGAACATATCTATTGGACTTACATTCCTCACCCTCCACTTTTACAGGTTGTAGATTGGACCATGCCAGGACCCCGTATCTGGGATAACAATTCCTTTCTTTTACCCCCTCCATGGGATTCACAGATGCGTCAGCTGCCGAATAAAGAAGAAACACGTTTTAATTTTTTTCTCTAGGATACTCACTTGATCTTGTCTGCATTGGAGTGCCTCCCTGTCTCCCTCTTCACCTTCAAACTTGGATTCATATCAAGTCCCAAATTCATACTACCTCTGATAACTCGCAAAAAGATTCTTTTCTGGTGATTGTGCATTATTTACGTGTCTCAATTCTTCCCTCTCAATCCAAGATTCTCCCCACAGTATAATTTTATTAAGGGCCAGATCGCATATGGTTACCAGTGAACCTGACCAGAGAATGGCAACGCTCCCCCGATAAAGGGCTCCTGACTGAAGACCTGACACAACTGCTCTGGCACTCCTGACAATTCCTTGGGCCCCTGATCGCAGCTATCCTGGACTCATTGCTGTAACCACCACTGATGCTGTTACAGGAATAGCTCTTCAAGCCTCGGTCCAGACATACAACTTCGTCTAAACATGGCAAAATGACTCTTACCACCTTTGGACAATGCATGCTGCTGTCAACCATGATGTTGAGCAACAATTGTACACTCTACAGCAAGTGCTACTTTGGGTCCAGGGCTGGGTTAATATCTTAGAGTAACAAATGAGATTGTTCGAGTGTTTAAGGATCATTGGCTTGATTTGTAGGACCTCATCTTCCCCCAGTTCTTTACCTTGAGGATGCCAGGCTCCCAAGGATTTATTCTTGTGGATCAGGTTGCCAGGCAAAGCACTGCAAGGGAGGGCTGATACCCCAGCCCGGCTCCCTGCGAGGTATTCTGGTATAGCTTAGAGGTTACTCCAAAACCAAGGATTGATGGGGCCTATGAGGAGCCCCCTGAATAGACCTGATCATCCTTTCCTTCCTCTCCCTGCAAAAATGGAGTCTTTATGTCACAAGGGATACCGGACAATGCCTCCCCTGACCACATTTAATTTAAAACAAAACAGGGGGAGATGTAGGGAGCCATTTTACCTTACTGATCTTATCTTGTCACTATTTGTTTAATCACTAGCTAACCCCATGTCACACCTAGCAAAGGTTGGCACTCCTAATCTTACTGATCTTATCCTATCAGCATTTGTTTATTACTAGCTAAATCCCGTGCCACACCCTGCATTTCTGTTGGGGGTCCCGGCACCACCTCCTCCCAGCAGGGAGGTATAAATACTGTAACTGCCATAGAATAAATGCCTTTTCTCCCTCCTCCGGGCTCTGCGTCTGTTCATTCGGCTGCCCTACAAAGGGTTCTCCCTGCTGAACAGAAGGCGACCTCCACATCGACTTACACAGCCAAAAACAGTAACAACGAATCTCACAAGGAGACGTTACTGATGCCTGCTTGAGCAAATCAATGAACAACAGGATGACAGTGCTACAGTGCTACAGTGCTATGTCATGTATAAGACTGATTCTCATTCTTTAGTAAGGCACTAAAATTAATGCATAGATTTTTTTACTCAGGTATTTCTATGTTCCAGGCATTGGAATGTATAGGTAAATAGAGATAGGGTTCCTACCTTTAGGGGCCTTTCCATTTATTTATATTACTGAAATCAGAAGTACTCTACCACTGTGGGGTTTCTTCATTGACATAAAAAACCATAAAATTTTAATATCACCTATATTGATGATTGTCAGCCCCTGAGATAAGTCAGGGATGACCCAGCAAAATATTCTGTCCCAGACAGCAAAGGTATGGCAGAATATAGAGGTGGTTTGGGGGATTTTATCAATTCTACCACTGCCTCATAGAATCTCATAATTCTTTAACTTCCCTTTAACATGGACCAAATATGGCCTAGTTCTGCTTTCTCTCTCTCAGATATATTTTGGGATGGGAAAGGGAATGACTGTAAATTATTGTACTGTGTTCTTTTGCAGCAAGAACAGAGACATATGAAGTATTTCAGCTATTGCAAAGTACATTACTATGTGAAAACAATTGTAAACACTTGCACTTGTGAAACATCTTAAAGGAACACTGTTTTTGAGACTTTCTTCTTTTCTAAATTTTTCTATGCCATGTAATACTTCTGGGACTTATCCTTACCCTGTATAAGGCGGCAAGTATGAGGTCAAAAGTCCATTCCTTCGAAGGAAAACCCAAATATTCACAAGCTTTTGAGTGGGAGAAAAAAGAAAGGTGGTAAAGAAAGGAAGTAAATGGGCAACCTCACACTTTTTGAGTCCTTGGTGTGCCCATAAACCATCCATTCTCTTCCTGAGACTTGCATATTCAGGTTGACACCTTGGGGGACTCATCAAAACATCGTTATCCCTAATGCTCTAGTGTGCAAATGTATGTTGAGGATCTTAAAGTTAAGTAACCAGTCAAGATCACAGCATTAGGAAATGGCTGTAAAAACATATGGATTTCGATCTAACTACTAAGTCCATGGCTGTTCTATTTCTCTTGCAATGGATTCACAGACAATCCAAGGGTCTTAGAAATTTCAAGTACTTTGTAGCTTAGATTACAAACGTTGGTTATTAGGAAAGTTTGTTATAGTATGGTAGGAAATATACTATACTTAGATAAAAGAAAGATGAGAAGAAAGCAAGCATCTTTTTTATCCACAGCAGACAAAAAACACAGGATTACAGGGGCCAGAGTGATAGTCTAGCAGGTAGGGCATTTGTCTTGCACATGGTCGACCCCAGTTCAATCCGTGGCATCCCATATGGTCCCCCCAGCACCTCCAGGAGTAATTCCTGAGTACAGAGCCAGGAGTAACCCAAAAAGAAAAAAAAAGAAAAAAGAACCCCACAGGAGTACACAGATCACTTCTGATGCCCAGTTGCTGGGTTTGAATAGAGCCCTGTCACTTGAATGATTTTGGATAAATTCTAAACTGGCTCTCTATGCCCTACGTTCTTCCTTTGTAAAATGGGAGTGAAAATACAGCTACCTATAATTACAAAGAACTGAAAGACAAGGCAGGTAGAACACACATAAAACACTATTTTCTATCACTAGAGTGATAGTACAGCTGGTAAGGCATTTGCCTTTCATGTAGCTGACCTGGTTTGGTTCCCCAAGCAACGCCAGGCAAAGACAGGAGTAAGTCCTGAGCATGTCCCTAAACAAATACAAAAGTAAGTGGGTGAGCATGTCTGGTGTATCCAAAAACAACAACAACAACAACAACAACAAAACCCACTATCTTCTTCAGAACACTGGTTCTAAGAGATTTCAGAGGAAAGAGATGAAATCAAGTCACAGAGGTTGGAGAGTCTAACAGCTCTGTCAATCTCAAATACTTGTAATCGCTGAAATAAATGAAATCCCAAATCCTATTTACAGAACTAGAATTTACTTGTTTAGATGGCTTTACTTGTTTAGATGGCTCTTTCTCCACCTTTACTTGAGTACAGTGCCCCAGGTCCCTCCTAACACTGAAGTACAGTGCCCGTACTTTGGAGAAATAACCCCATTACACATGTTCACATGCACATTAATAAAGACAAATTCTCTGATCCTGTTGTATCTTTTTCTTCAATATTTTTAAAGAGAGGAGTGGATTTTTCCACTGGAAATTTGCATGTTGTTCCCACGATTGATGAGTAATATTTAGAAGTAGAAAGCTTTCCACTTCTAGTTCCTCTCATTGATATGTGATGTGGGCAAGTTAATTAACCTGTCTGGGCCGAGTCTTGCTTTCTACCAGATGGAAAACCATGCATAAAATGAATAATTGCTACATCCTTTTAAATATAGTTAATTGTACTTTGCTAGAAATGTCATGCTCAACCCCCCGAAATCCCCACAAATCATGAGAACAATTAACAGATTAAACATTAATATATATTTACTCATAATTAGAAACCAAAAGACAAAATAAGTCATTATGCTTGCATGGTTATATTTTTTTATAACCAGTTTATAGATCTGCAAAATAGTAACCTAAAGGAATTGGGTGAAAACACGCAAACAAAAAGTTGCATGTGACATAAGATATCAGAAAGATTATCATCTCTATAAGAGGACTTATATTCTACTTAAGGACCAGGTACTCAGGAGAGAATAGCAAATCAGTTCATCTGAAATAGTTGACCAGACCAGAACCAGCTAAGGCAGATTTTATGGAACAAGTTCAAAAAAAAAGTTTCACAAAATTAATTAAGATTGCCCACTTTTATCAGACAATAATTAAAATTAAAAGAGTTGGTGCCAGAGAGGGATAGTACAGCAGGTAATGTGCTCTTCTTGCATATGGTCTGCCTGGGTTTGACCCCAGAACTCCATATTATCCCCCGAGTACTGTCAAAAGTGACCCCTGAACACAGAGCCAGTGGTAAGTCCTTAGCACTGCTGGGTGTAGTCTAAATATCATCAAAATTTTAAAATAAATGTTATACTATTAACTATCACCACATTACAGTCAAGGAAAAATTTTATCAACATAAAAGTAAGAGGGACTCAATTTCAAAGTAATAGACCATTCTCAAAATTAAATTTGGTGACATGAAAGCCTCACTGCTTTGCCTTTACTTTTTTCATTTCCTCATCTAGCAGTGAACACTCTTTCCCATACTGGCACTAGTCCAAGAATTAGAATTTGAGAATGGCCATTTGAGTGAAGAGTCTCCCCTCCGGTTCGTTCGTGTGACATAAAGCAAATCACTGCTTCCCTGTGGTTCCGTTATCATCCATGAAACCCATGAAATAGAAATCATGTGTGTTGCGTGGTCTACTTCATGGGACTATGGTCAAGTGAAGCCAAATAACATATATAAAATGGCCCTGAAAGAGGTGAAGAATTATACAAATATTCACGATTGTTATTCTTTTTTCAATGTAAATCATGCCTTTATTTCCAAACCCCTGGGATTCAATAAGTTGTTCATTTCAGAGAAACAGCAAATGCCAGATAGTCACAAGTGTTTTTCATTAAGAAAATAAAACATGAAATGATCATTAACCATATTAGACTGGGAAGCTAGTTCACAATTAAAGTGTTCACCACCTGAATCTCGTGCAGTACTGAGGACACCTGTACCAGTCCGTCCTTGAATTGCCCCAAAAACCAAGTCACATGAATGAAGCTCTCCCAGTTTAAAAAAATTGCAGGAGTTTTACAGGCCCCAAATTCAACACGTTGCAGACAACATATTTTATTCATATCTGTATCCACAGAACTGGGAACAAGGCCGAGAATAGAAAAGAGGTTCAAAGCATGCTGAATTAAATATTAAAACTGTAGTATGAACCCTGAGAAAATGTTTTTTTATTTTATTGTCTTATCAATGAATGTCTTCATCATTAAGCTGAGAAGAAAATTATTAATTTCAAAGGTGTCTTTAAAAAAATTTTTTTAAATATGCACTGAGGGGCTGGAGTGATAGCACAGCAGGTAGGGCGTTTGCCTTGCACGCGGCTGACCCAGGTTCGATTCCCAGCATCCCATATGGTCCCCTGAGGACCGCCAGGAGTAATTCCAGAGTGCAGAGCCAAAAGTCACCCCTGTGTATCGCCGGGGTGTGACCCAAAAAGCAAAAATAAATAAATAAAAATAACTTCAAAGGTGGCTTTAAAAAAGTTCTATTAAAAATGAAGGGAAAGGGGGCTGGAGTGATAGCACAGCAGGTAGGGCATTTGCCTTGCACGTGGCCAAACTGAGTTCGATTCCCAGCATCCCATATGTTCCCCTGAGCACTGCCAGGGGCGATTCCTGAGTGCACAGCCAGGAGTAACCCTTGTGCACTGCCAGGTGTGACCCAAAAAACAAAAACAACAACAACAAAAAATACCTAGTGCCTTGGATCTGTAGAAAGGCACAGCCACTTTAAAAAAAAAAATAGCTGAACTCTTCCATAAGAGTTTGAACATAGATAGCTACCACCCTGTCTACTCACCCACTGGTCTTGCTCTTCAGATTCATGAACTAAATCTCTAAGGAGATACAAGCCAAGCAGCTGAAATTCATGAGCACACGAGTACACCCCAGCTGAAAACCCTGGGGCACCCTCAGAAGAGGGGTAGACCGAGTCCCCTCCCTGCCCAAACCCCAGCAGCTGCATCCACAACCCGCAACTGTTGTCACATCAATGACCCAACTCTGCGGCTTCATTAAAACACTCTGCAGACTGATCCCAGTTCTATAGATCCTGAAGTTTCTGGACCACATGGCACCTCCAAATTCCTCAATACCAAAATTCCAGGAGGGGCACACCAAATTAGATGAGAAATCAACATAGAAGCCAGCTAAACTCAACAAACAAAAACAGTAACACAGAAGCTTGGCTAGCCACAAACAGCTTAGCAAATCCTTAAAGTTTTAACCCCATGGTGAGATATAACAATTTTCACAATTTTTCTTTTACTGAAGTATTTTTTATAATTCTTTTAGACATTTTATTTTAACAAGCAATATAAAACAAATTACTGTGTGTCTGTTAAGGTGGCAGGCTTGGGTCATGGTTGGGAAAACGGGAACAATGGTGGAAGGAAGGCCACTCAGGTGGTAGGATTGGTGTTGGAGTCTCAAAAGCCCACGCCAACTGTACTACAAACAACTTTGTAAACCATAGTGTTTAAATAAAGTTTAAGAAAGAAAGGTGAACATAAATCTAGAGAGATAGTAAAAGTTTAGGGCACTGGCCTTGCACATAGCTGATCCCTGTCACCAGAACCCCATATATTCTCCTAAGCACCACTAGGAGTGATTCCTGAGCACAGGACCAGGAGTAAACAATGAGCACTGCTAGGTATGACTCAAAAATAAATTTTAAAATTTTGGGGGAGGAGCAACTACAGGGTCGGGGGCTCACCTGGAAGTGCTCGGGGGTTGTTCCTGGCTCTGCAGTCAGGAATAACTCCTTTTGGGCTCAGGGAACCATATGGGGTGCTAAGGATCAAACACAGGTGAGTTGTGTGCAAGGTAAATGCTCTCCCCACTGTACTATTGCTCCAGCCCCATATTTAAAGATGTTTTAAAGGTTGAACATAGAGTTACTATATAACTCAGGCCCTCTCCAAGATATACCGGGACAACTGAAAATATGCAATTATATAAGAAATTGTCCACGAATGTTCATAGCCGCTATTTGTCTATTACTCAAAATAGCCAAAAATATATAAACAACACAAATGTTTGTCAGCTAACAAATGGAAAAACACAATGTTCTTGCAATGGAATAGTTCTTGATGATGAAAAAGAATGAACTATCTGCTACAATATGGATGAATTTTATAAATATCATAATGAGCCAGAGACATATTACAGAGGTAAGGAGCTTGGCTTGCAAATGGTCAACCCCAGCTCTACCCCTGGAATCATACCAAACACTACCCAGAGTGATTCTTCAGTACAGAGCCAGAGAAAGCCTGAAGCACCACCCGGTGTGCCCCCACCTCAAAACAAACAGACATAAAAGTATAACAAATGAAGTTAGACGAAACAGGTCACACATTGTCTGATTTCATTATATGAAATATCTAGACTAGACCAACCTCTAGAGGCAAAAAAGCATCATGCTTCTCTGGGAGCACAGCACTAGCAACCAGAATCATCAGAGGGCACAGGTTTTCCTTTCAGGATGTTAGGAATGTTCTGGAGTCAGATAGTGACAGTGGTTGTATAATAATGATTGTGCTAAAATCCACTGAACAGCTTTAATATGGTAACTCATGTTATGCAAGTTATTTTTGCTTGGTTTTGGTTTTGAGGAGGGCCGTAGCCTACACTACTCAGGGTTATTCCTGGCTCTGTGCTCCATACTCACTCTCGGTGGTGTTTGGGAGAATACTTGTGGAACTGGCGATTTGAACCAGGGTCGGCTGTGTGCAAGGCAAGTACCTTATCCCCTTTACAAGCTCTCCATTCCTGCAAAATGTATTTTCATATAAATAATTTTAAGTATTAAGTACTATAAGAATTAGGGGGGTTCGGGATCACCACCACCGGCCTTTTCCCCAGCAGTAGCCTGGCCCCTACCCCTCCTGTTGCCCGTGCACTGATCATGAAGCCACCGGCCTCTGCCATGCGTTGCACATATGCCCTCATGGATCCTGGCATTGTGGTGGAGGGTCCCCAAGTCCTCTGCTCAGTTCTAGGGCCTGGTGGCTAGTTTTGAACTTGTGTTGACTATTGATACTAGTATACTTACTATATAAATATAATTTATCATTTGTATCATTGAAAAAAGAATGAGGGGGGTTAAAACAGAGAAATGGAATTATATTTCCAGAATTAGCCTTAAAGAAATTAGTTCACAATTAAGTCCCATTTAAAAAAAAAAAACAGAAAAATTTTTCATGTAACACAACTATTTATTTAGATTGTCAGTAAGTGTACTCCTTTTACAGGAGCTTGTGATATATATACACTCAGTAAATGCTCAATAAATTAATATTTCCTAAGACAAAATCTTGGCAGATATCAAATTTAGGACATAATACGAAAGCAGGCAGTCTTTGCTCCAAAAATCATAAAGAATCAACAAATTCCAGTGTAGTGGGCCAGCTAAAAATGAGTAAGCACCAACATCCTAGGACAAGTGTTTAGTAAAGTTTGAAATGATGAAAGTGTTACTCGATAAATTATTTGAATTGGGAATTTCAATTTTTTTAAGTGCGTTCAATTTCATCAAGTGAAATCTTAAAATATGCACATTTTCAAAAAAGTTTTGTGTTTTTTCTCGAATTTCCTTAAAGGTTAAATTCAATCTATTTTCTCCTGTTCATTTGGGTAAAGAAAGGAGCAGAGAGTCCACAATGACACGATAGAAAATACTGAAAGGATTCAACTCAGATGTGCTCAATTCCCAGGAATAATTCCAAAGGGCCAGTGAACTGTAATTCTAATAGATCCCAAGCAGAAGCTGTTTGATTATCCAACACTTTGTAATGTATAAAAACTGAATCTATAATTTATAGAAGTGGTAATCTAGAACCAGCAGCACCAAGGGATAGTGTGATACCACCCTACTGATTAAGGTCTGTTTTGAGCCAAGAGTCTCTTGATTTCTGGTTCCATAGTTTCCCCTTGCCAGAATTCTATTCATTAGGCTGTTCACAAACCACCTGGGACATGTTGGGAAACTTCTGGAATTTTAATGTGCCTAAGGTGACCATAATGGGACCTCCTCCAGAGTCACAAATTTTATAAATATTATAAGTGAAGGTTTGGCATAGATTCAAAATACACACACACACACACACACACACACACACACACACACACACACTTCCTACAATCCATAAGCTCCTCAGTCTGGCATTGACGTTTAGAACTATTTGAAAGTTGCAATTCTCTCCCATAAATAAGACTGTCCCTTTCAGAGGGTAAATTCATCTTTAGACATACAACTTCAGTGAATGCCAGTTATTCTTTGAGATGGAGAAGAAGGAATGCCAGCCTTGACTTCAGGCTATGCCAAGAACAAGTTGTATGATTTACAGTAGAACTAAGGAAAGCATAATCTGAAAATTGGTTGCATATTTATTTTTCTAAGACATAGGTGAAGTGTTCTTGGGAGGTATTACCACATGGAAAACTATAAGCTCTTTTGGAGGCAAGGGGAGAAAAAAAAAATAATTTCATAAGTGAAACTGCAGAGGCCAGCAGAAAGCAGATTTGGTTTTTGCCTCCCCAGCACCCATTTCGCTATCTTTTGATTAAAAGTTCTCTCATTTCATATGAAAAGTGCTCATCATCATTTATTTTCAGGAAATGCAAATCAAAACAATTGTGAGATATCATTTCATACCAAGAGAATGGCTTATATCAAAAAGAATGGAAACAACCAACTCTAAAAGGGGACGTGGTAAAAAAAAAAAAAAAAGAAACCCTCATTCACTGTTGGCAGGATTTCAGGTTGGTTCAACTTCTATGGAAATAGAATGGAGACTTCCAAAAAAAATTAAAAATAGAACTGCTATGTCACCCAACAATTTCACTCCTTGGTCTGTACCCCCAGTATACACACACACAGACACAAAAGAAAAAAAAACTCATTCAAAATGGGATATGCACACCTATGTTCATTGTAGCACTGTTTAAAATAGAAAAAAATGTTCAACAAGAGATGAGCGAATAATGAAATTGTGATATAAATTGTGATATATATGTGTATACACACACACACAACGGAATACCATTCAGCTATGAGAAAAGATTAAATTCTGCTCCTTTGCCTTGGATAGAACTAATGGGTATTACATAAGCAAAACAAGTCAGAAGAAAAAGAACAAAATATTAGATAATCTCACTCATATGAGGCACATGAAAAACAAAGCAAAGAAGTAGACAATGACCAGTGAAAAACCCTTAGGCTTTGACAACAGAACTAAAGCAGGAACAGGAGCTGGAGATGAAAGAAGAGGGAATAGTTGGTCCACAAAGAACCTAGAACTGAGATGGAGAGCTTTAGTCATTTGAGTGGTGGGTGTGGTGCAGTAACATTATATGCCTAAGGCATAAACATTAAGTATTCTAAAAAAGGAAGGAAGGAAGGAAGGAAGGAAGGAAGGAAGGAAGGAAGGAAGGAAGGAAGGAAGGAAGGAAGGAAGGAAGGAAGGAAGGAAGGAAGGAAGGAAGGAAGGAAGGAAGGAAGGAAGGAGAGGAGGGAGGGAGGGAGAGAGGGAGGAAAGGAGGAAGGAAGGAGGGAAAGAGTGGGGAGGGGAGAAAGAACTCCAGAATAAAGGGAAATGAGGGGCTGGAGAAAATGCATGGCATGCAGGGCACTTGCCTCAAATGCAGTCCACCTGGAGCCACTAGAAGCACTGCACGGAGACTCAGGCTATAAATGAACACAGCAGAGGAAAGCCTAAAGATGGTGAGCAAGAGCGAGACACAAGAGAAGACCCAGTGGAAACCTCAATCCTGCCCCGATGAAAGAACTAGCTCTGGCCTTTGGCTGCTTAGACCTGTTTCAATTCAGTTTCTGATTCTGTTCTTTCAGAGTTAAAAACTACTGCATGAAACCAAGTGTAGATCCCAATTCTCTGAGACTTTCAGCAACTTCTATGAGACCTTTAAGAAGTTACATAATCTCTCTAAATTGCTGTTTTCTCATCTGCCAAATGGGTACAATAAAACCTATTGCTTGGAGCACTTAAAGTTGTAGTCATATAGTTAATGTCCAACCAATAAGTTCTAACTTTTAAGTAAACAAACTACAATAAAAGCAACCCAATGATTACTATTGCAATATTAAATGAACAATACCGGTTTGTAATACTATTTCATTTTTACTAATGTACACTAGCAGATGAGGAAAACTTGGCCTTTAAAAACACTTGCCAGAAAAAGGCTTAGGAATGTATTTCTAAGGACTTTGAAATCACATGGAAAAATACTTGGTATAGTAAAAGAGTAAGGAATGCTGTAATATAGCACATGCTCTATTTGACAGGTATACTCAAAAAAATATGTAGCACTGTAGAACTATCTTTCCGTTGTTCATTGATTTGCTCGAGCAGGCACCAGTAACGTCTCCATTGTGAGACTTGTTACTGTTTTTAGCATATTGAATATGCCACAGGCGGGATACTCTCAGTAGCTTGCCGGGCTCTCCGAGAGGGATGGAGGAATCAAACTTGAGTCTGCCACATGCAAGGCAAATGCCCTACCTGTGGTACTATCGCTCCAGTCCAGCCATAGAAATAGTACTTGCGGGAGTGATAGTACAGTGAGTAGGGCGTTTGCCTTGCATGCAGTCGAACCGGGTTCGATCCTCAGCATTCAATATGGTCCCCCAAGCACTGCCGTGAGTAATTCCTGAGTGCAGAGTCAGGACTAACACCTGAGCATCGCTGGGTATGACCCAAAAAGAAAAAAGAAAGTTTGGACTGGAGCCATAGCACAGCAGGTAGGGAGTTCACCTTGCATGCAGCCAACCTGGTTCGATTCCTTCACCCCCTCAGAGAGCCGGGCAAGTTACCGAGAGTATCCCACCCACACGGTAGAGCCTGGCAAGCTACCCATGGAATATTCAATATGGCAAAAACAGTAACAAGTCTCACAATGGAAACATTACTGGTGCCCGCTCCAGCAAATTGATAAACAACAGGACAACAGTGCTGCAGTGCTACTCAAAAAAAAAGGCAGAATAAAATCTTTAAGTTGTGTATTAAAAAATCCTGAAAGAAACTGTCATAAAAGAAGAGCATTACAGTGAACATCTCCTCATAGATATGTTTTCTTGAAAGTATATTTTACAAGTATATTTTAAGACACTGACAGCTTTTATTTCTTTGCTTGTGTGTTTCATAACCACTTTATTAAACTTTTAAATTATTGCCATAAGGATTGAGGAATCAGACTCTTCAAGGTAAAAGAGGCAATGAACACCATTTTTTCCAACTCTCATTGTTTCAGAGAAAACATCTGTCTAAGATCAAACAGCTAGACATTGGTAATGTTAAAATTATAGCCCAGTATTCTTACAAATTGGAAAATTAAATTAGTTTAAGGAAGATGCTGTTTATAGGATAATATCACCTGGACTAATTCTACTAATCTTTCAAGAACCCAGTTAAGTATCACCTTTTCCAAAAACCTTTCCTTAGACAATGATCATGTAGAACAAATACTCTCAATTTTCTTTCCATTCCAAGAGCTCCTGATTTTTACTTTTATTATTGTTAGTATTCTTCAGATGTCCTGTGTCTTTATTAACCATTAAAGATTTTGAAATAGGAAAGGACTGTGACTTTTGCATGTCTGTACCTTATGATCCAACATCATGCCTTCGTACTTAGTGACCATTTGATAGATGTTTTCTGTAAAGGAGGCTATTGTGTATATTGACTTTAGGATGACTGAATTCAATTGGCAGTGTTGGGGCATATGACTGATTTGCAGAGACAGAGAAGTATCACCATCCCATCCTGTCCAGGAAGGTGGCACATCCTAGTGCCATTGCAATCAGAAAGCATTATGAAACTAGTCTTGACCAGAGAACTGTAAGCAGAAGTGAATGTATCACTGCCATGTTGTGTCATTAAAAACCCTTGTGAGACCCTCCAGTTACATCCTTTCTTGACTCACCATTCCAGCAACCACATGCTGAGGAGGAGTCACAAAAAGAAGCAGTCAACACACAGAAGGGAGCAGTACTGGACTCATTTGGGAGTTACTTTGATAAAGCAAGATAATCTAGCCCCACTAGACTAAAACAGAGACCTTGTGAAGGGACTGCTAGTGATAATACATTTCTTTTTATTCCATACAGAATCTTGTGCATTACACCTAGCTAAAATGTTATACAGCAGGCTAGGGATATAAGTAGATGCTGTTTTGTGAGGTTTTCAAGAAATCCTTCAACTCATCTATGATAATAACTCAGAGGTAATGACTGGTGCTCCAGCAGCTATCTGAGACCATGAGGAGTCCTTGACAATTGGAGTCACAAACTAAGGATGATGGGCAAAACATAGAATGATCTTCGTTCCCCAATGCCAATGTGGAGGTGTTGTATAAAGACTTCCCTACATTTCCCTGATCCTAGTTTAATAGATTTAAACTTTTACATTTTACATGTCTGTCTGTCTGTCTGTCTGTCTGTCTCTCTCTCTCTCTCTCTCTCTCTGTCTCTCTCATACTGGACCCTTCTCTATCCTAACTGCCCTTCACCCTCCACACTCTTATGGAAAGCTTCCAACCATTGACCATCCTCCTGGCAACTTGGCCTTTGATATTAGTCTCATACTACTTTTTTTAATGTCCCATAAATGAATGCACTCATTCTATATATATGTGCCTCTCCTTCTAATTCAACAAAGCATAATACTCTTATGCCCATCCATTTATAAGCAAATTTCATGACTTCAATTTACTAACAGCTGTATAATATTTCATTCAGTAGATGTACCACAGTTTCTTTATCTATTCATCTGTTCTTAGGCACTCAGGTTGTTTCCAGATCCTGACTATTGTGAATAGTGCTGAAACAATGAACATAGAAGTGCAGATGGCATTTCTGTGTGTTTAGAGGCCCCCAGAGTATAGCCCCAGAAGTAAATCTTTCTGTGTTTAAGTGAAATAGCAACATCTGTCATGAGAAAACAAATGTAAGTCTAAATTAGCAGATAGGATGTCACATACTCCAGACAGCATTGTTGTACCATGCAGAAAACTAGATAGCAAAAGAGTTTATTTAACATAATCCAGCTGAATTAGAATAGTTTCTGTTTACTGCTCTGACGTTTTGAAGAATTGTAGGGAAAAAACTAGATTCTCATTAAGTCTAATGTCTTTTTCGTACATTTTTTAACACTATTGAAATCTGAAATATAACCAAAGTCATTTCCCATCCTTTCCAATCACAAAATTTCAACTATGAAAATATGACAGGGGTATTATTCAATATTAAACAACAAAAACATTTTAAGAGTAAAAGTGCTTTTTTATTTCACACAATTAAGAAAAATATAATTGTGAAGGTCTCTTCTGGGAGAAGCTGCATATTGTGAGAGAGACTAGACTTTAAACATTGTGGGGTTTACAAGCAGGGTCAGTAAACCATTTTTTTAAAAATTCTTCTTACTGCAAATGACTTTGGCAGATGATGTGTCCACATTTAGTAAAGTTCATTATCAATGTGTTTGCTATGAGCTTAATAAGAACTAATAAAATGAAAACTGATGCCCAAGAAACAAGACAGTATTCAGAATAGCTAAGAACTTCCTTCTTTTCTGAATTTCTTTCTGGAACAAAACATTAGCTCATTTTATCTCAGATATATGGCCCTCAAAATTTTGATTTATACAAAGCAAAAGTATACTCAAAAAATTATGTGATGGGGGCTGGAGCACTAGCACAGCAGGGAGGGTATCTGCCTTGCACACAGGATTAATCCCCTGAACACCACCAGGAATAATCCCTGAGCACAGAGCCAAAAGTAACCCCAAAGCATTGCTGGGTGTGACCACGCACCCAAAAATATGTAATCACTATCCTCTTCATGTTCGCCTTTTCCACTATAAAAATTTTGGAAATGTGTAGTTCTCTTAATAGACACAAGTTCCATCTGCCTGCTTGTCTGTTCTTTACAAGACCAGGAGACATCTTTTCTTTTTCAGAACCAACGGGGAGTGTAAAATGTAAAGGATTCCAATATCAGGCACTTTGGAGTTCCTGAACTGGAGAAAGCTATAAACACAGGGCAAGAGCCAGCCCCCAAAAGTAAAGATTTCATTATCTGCTTGAAGTAGAACTGACAGATGTTTTCCTTTCCTGCGTGAAGTTTCTCAGGAAGCCTTTCACCCATCCGTTTTCCTAGAAAACATTGTGATGCACTGCGCTTTTACACACTATGCTCTCTGCTGCCCAGAGCTGGCCATCAACAGAGAATGGGGTTATGACCAAATATAAATTATTTTAAATATCTTCTTTACTGATTATGACAAATCATCTTCTCAACAGGCACCATATCATTTCTAAAATAACTTCCAGTGGACACAAAACTCTTTATATAACTGGCTTTTTGTTTGTTTGTTTGTTTTTTGTTTGGGGGCCAACCACCTGGCAACACTCAGGAGTTACCCTGGCTCTGCACTCAGGTATTACTCCTGCAGGTGCTTAGGAAACCATGTGGGATGCCAAGGATCGAACCTGGGTCAGCTGCATGGAAGGCAAATGCCTTACCTGCTCTACTATCTCTCTGGTCCCAGAAGCCAGGTATTAAGTCCCAGTATTAATTTAAAAATTGGGAATTTTTAGGTATTCCTAACTTGATTGACTAACAGATTGATTGATTAATTTGGAGGCCACACCTGTGTCAGTTCTCAGGGCTACTCCCTGCTCAGTATCTGGAGTTCATACAGAGAGCCATGCCTTGCAATGCTGAGGATCAAACCTCAGGCTCCCACATGCAGAGTCTGTGTCTCAGTCCTTTGAGCTATCTTGCTCGTTCCTTAATATTTTTTATAGCCAGCACTGAGTTTTCTAGAAAGAGTAAAAGTTTACAGTAGGAGAGAGACCTGAATGTGCTCGTCTGTGGCTGCTTGGGCAGATTGCTAAATGAATCTCTCTTAGTCTGTTTCTTTATTGCAGAGTTGGCCTGTCC
Organism: Sorex araneus; assembly: GCF_027595985.1. NCBI lineage: Eukaryota > Metazoa > Chordata > Mammalia > Eulipotyphla > Soricidae > Sorex > Sorex araneus. The sequence continues at coordinate 51,511,207 of NC_073312.1, forward strand.
TGTGAGCTCACTTGTGAAAGTTTGACTAAGATGATGGCATGTCAAGCAGGTAGCACTATGCTGAGCACATAGTAAGCACTCAACAAGAGTGTTTAGTCCCTGCGAAAGCACTCCTCTTTCTCTTCTAGCTATCAAAACTCTGGGGAGACTACTTAAAGAACAAATTCAGAAGTTCTTAGAATTGTTGCCAGATACAGATATTAGCTAGGGCCTCTTTGGGCTGTGACTTTTGGTCCAAGTGGGTGAGCCAGGCACCCTGCTACAGATCTGGGCCGTAAGATCCATCCACAGGAATTTTAAAACGACAATTGGCAGTCTGATGCCTATTTTGTGACTACATCTACTATGCCGCCCAGAGTCACTAAATCCTTTACAATAAACTATTCCAGATTGAAACCTTTTCTCCTCTCCCAGACAGGCGTGAAAATGGATCCATATGTGTATCTTAAATAGCAGTTCCCAAAGTAATGATGATTTTAGATACTGCCAGACTATAGAATGGTAGAAATCGTCCTGGAGTAGGTTGGGTAGAGAAACGTCACTAAAGAAATGAGATTTGGCCTGGGTTTTGAAGAATGAATAGAAGTTAGTTCTGTGGATTAGTGAGAGGATGCCTAGAACCCTCTCATTAGTCAAAGAATCTGAGGTGATAAAGCTGCAGACTCATGAGCTAAAGTAGAGAATGGCAAGAAAAAGAGCTGAGTAAGGAAGGGTGGGAATAGGGAAGGAGCTTAGGCTACTGGGAGTTGGGGGTGATATTTGAGGCACTGGAGACCCCTGGTGAGAGGCTGGGATTCATCTCTGTATGCTCAGATTGCATGCAGTCAGAATTAATAGATTTGTAAAGAAAATAAAGATTTCCAAAGATTTCTCTGACTAGGTGCATGAGAGCTGAGTCTGGCAGGTCAAGGGGAAGTCTGAGCTGGACATGAAAAGAACTCAACTAGGGAAGCTGAGTGGCCATGAAGAGAGAGTGAGAAACAGGAAAAAAATAGGATAAATTAATTTTTTAAAAAAAAAACCTTGGGGGTAAGGAGTTTGCTTTGCACACATGTGACCTGTACTCAATCCTCAGTGGCACCATATGGTCCCCTGAGCCCTGGAGAAATGATCTCTGAGCACAAAATCAGGAGTAGCCCCCTGAGCACTGCCAGGTCTGACTCCAAAATCAAAGAAATAAAACCAGAAATAAATTTTAAGATCTTTTGAAAAATTCTCCTGCATTAAAATGCTTTCTTAAGACAACACTCGAGAATCACATCAAGCTCTTCACACTGCATTTCCTAGAAAACAAATTCAGAAAACCATCTGAAAGATTTAAGTCAGGGGTCATGCTACTTCTCTCTAAAACAGTTTCCCAAGGGCTGTTCTGGAACCTTATGCCCAGACACATTCTAGCAGAATGACCTGGCTGAGGGGCTCTAGGATCTGTTTCTCATTGCCCATCAACTTGTTCTGATGCTCATAGAAGTTGGAGTTTTGGGTTTTTTTTTTCTTTTTTGGGTCACACCTGGCTCTGCACAGGAGTCACTCCTGGCTCTGCACTCAGGAATTACACCTGGCGGTGCTCAGGGGACCATATGTGATGCTAGGGATCGAACCCGAGTTGGCCACATGCAAGTCAAATGCCCTACTTGCTGTGCTATCTCTCCAGCCCTAGAAGTTTAAGAATTGTTGGCTTGTAGGGAAAGGGAAACTTCTGGATATTCTTCCTCTGCTTGTCTTTCAGCAAACTAATGTGATTGGCTAAACATAAGTTCTCTGAAGCCAAACTGCTAGGATTTGAATCCTAGCTCTTCCCAGAGCACGTCTAGAAGGGATATTGGACATTAACATTTACTCCCAACAAATGCAATGAGACAGGTATTATCTCCAGCTTTATAAATAAAGAAACTGAGGCTTAAAGGAGGATAGATGCCTTGCCTAAAGTCACTCATCCGAGAAGTTACAGGGGAGATCTCCAGACAGGTTGTGCTGGCTACAGCCTTAGTCCCAAACTCTTTCCAATTAATTCCAAGATAATCACCCAGAAGATGAGTGTAGGGGAAATTCTTCACACTTTCCTTTCCATGGCCAAGAGAGAATTCACAGTCCCTAAACTTTCTATAGCCTGCCATCATGGGAATGTACCACCTTTTTACCCAGAATCCTAAAAGTCTGATATCTCTGCATTTCAACCTATCCTCCATGGGCCGATGTTCCATTCAGAGGAACTAACACCTACACACCTTGCTGTTTGTGTTAGGACCTTCCTTGATCCATTTACCTACCTCAGAGAACCTCTTTGTTTACTTGTGAGTGCCCCTCTTGAAATGAAATACTTGCACAACTCTGTTCTCACAATACAACATAAGACATGGCATACAGAGACGTACAAGGTGGAGACTGTCTTGAATGAACAAGTGAACTCCATGGGAATGAACACTCTGAGAAATGCCCAAGATTAGACTATGCCTCACAATGGTGTTTGGTGAACCCCGATGAAGGATGACAGACTGCTACAGGCTTTTCTAAACTTGAGCAGTACATGAAAGATGAATACATGATTCCTTCACACAGGCATTTTAACTGAGATTATGCATGATCACAGAGATCTAATCAGTAGAGAACAAGAACTGAAATTTCAAGCTCCAATGATGCCTCCTCTTTAGTTAACTACCTCTTTTAAACTCGACTTAACTAGTTTATTTTCCTCTTTTTCATCAATCTATTTATCATTGTATATGAGTCCTGGCTTTGGTATCAAATTATATCAATTTGAAGTTTTGCATCCTCTCTCTAGCTTGAAGAAATGGGAGCAACATATCTAATTTCTAGGCAATCACAATTCCCTCATTTGCAAAATTATAAGTTTAACTATATCATAAAGTTGTTGTGAGGCTCAAAGGCATCAAGTTGCCTAAAATACATAAAAGAGTATCTGGTATTCAATAAGCATTATTAGTAACAATATTTTATTATTTTATTCATTGGTACATTAGTAGCAACTATCTTATCTTTTATAAGAAGAAAAACAAACTTCATTTTCATAAGATGTTAAAATAGAAATTTTGTTAATTCAAAGGAAGTCAGTAGATAAAATCTGTACAACAAAGAGTTCAAACAGGTGTTGCAGTTATTCACTACCTGGTTCTTCAGTGCATTACTATTGTAAAAACACTAGATTCACACACTACAGGATGTAAAGAGAATCTGAAAATGACAGTTGGACTGTGCAGACACTGGTTAGAGGGCAGAAAAAGATAGAAAGAAGAGATTGCAGCCCTAGATTTCACAGGACCAAGAAAACCATACCAAGAAAGGTGTGAGGTACAATTTGTGACCTATAGTTTCCTGCCACAACACTGAGAACCCATGTTAGACATGCTCTGTGGGCACAGGCCCTAGGGTATCCCCTCCAAACCCTTTCTCCCTTTCCCCCTCTAGACTCTTTGAAGAAACCCCAAGGGCTAAAAAGGTACATGTGGCTGAATCCTTCCTCACAGTTCCTATCTCCCAAAAAACTCAAGTATTACTGGTCACACCAGTATATCTCCTCAGAAGCTATGAAATGGAAACTTTCAAAAGATAAGCTCATGCTTAACCACACACCTTGTGTCATTTCATATTTCTACACTTTCATAACCTGCATTTCCTTGGGTGGAGCTGGCCTGATGAAAGTGCCCTCTGATTTGCTCAACCTAGTCCTAAGGAAGACTCAACAAGATACTTCAGTACAGTGACTCGACCTTTGTAGAACATGCAGAGCCTGAGGTGGACTCAGTGTAAGAAAGCATTGGTTATCTTTCACTTCCTTGAATTTTCTCTTTAGTGTTCACCACCAACCCTCTGCTGTTTCCTCCCAGACAGTTCTTCACCTACCTGCATGGGGTCCCTCTCTCATTTTCTACACCTAATTTTTCCATGGGACATTTGATCACCTCCTTACTCTGATCTCTCTTTTCTCTTCACATTATTTCCCCCATGTACTTGGTGGGGGGTGGGGGGAGAGCTCGAGTTTCTTCTACTCTAAATTAAAAGAAAAACATAAAAAAATGCTACCAAGAAAACGTTCTCTGCCCTACTCTGCCCTTCAGAACATTTTATTTCTCACCTTTAGTCACCTCCCAGTGGTTCTTGAATGCTGATCTGTGGCTTCATCTGATCAGGCTGTGGAAATTCAGTTGCTTTGGCTTAGCACAAAAGATTTTACTTGAGAGGGCTCATGGGGTGGGGGGGCTTGAAATTTGTATTTTTCAGCTTCCTTTCAGGTGATTAGAATGTTCAGCCAAGTTCAAAAACCACTGGTCTGTACTCTATTTCACCACCCACCCCCACACCTACTAAGCTGATCTACTTACCATTGCTTTTGAGAGTCACTGATCACTCTCTAACTGCCGCGTGTGGTAACTTGTTCTTGGGAATCATTCACAATTTCTCTGTGGCCATAAAAAAAGGAACAATGTTCCACTTGTTTGGCATTCTCTTCTTCCTTTTCACCTCTGAACCTCCTAGTGATGCTATTATCACCCAGGCAGCAGCACTGTAGCACTGTCCTCCTGCTGTTCATCAATTTGCTCGAGCGGGCACCAGTAGCTTCTCCATTGTGAGACTTGTTACTATGTTTGGCATATCGAATATGCCACAGGTAGCTTGCCAGGCTCTGCCATGCAGGAGGGATACTCTCAGTAGCTTGCTGGGCTCTTCGAGAGGGATGAAGTAATTGAACCCGGGTTGGCTGCATGCAAGACAAGCACCCTATCCACTGTGCTATTGCTCCAGTCCCACCCAGGCAGTACACCATCTTTTTCTACATCCACTTTCTCCTTTCACCAATTTAGATGCAAGCAGACTCAAGCAATCGTTCTCTATGACTCTGTCTTGGAGATTCCAATTGTTTTAATTCTATGACGTTCCAATTAGTCTCATTGTTTTTAAGCGATTTCCTACGCTTACTGCAGGAACTAGACAATCTCTTTCAGATGGAGTCTATTCCTTCAATTAAACAAATCCCAAAGTTAGCACTTCCCTCAAGAGATCATTCTTAAAGAAATTCCAGATTGCAGAAATCCCATATTTGATGGCACCATTTCTCAAAAAATCTCTCTACACAATCATCCAATGTTTCTTCCCTTTCCTCCCTTTTCCCACATATTGGTGCTTTTGGATTCTTTCTTTGCAGGAAGATATTTGCATTTAATATCATGTCTTCCTGCACTTTCAAGATGTTTGTCTGACGTTGCCTCCCCCATCCTCAACTCTCACTTGCATTGCTCAGCATGGACTTCCTTTAAGATCTCAGCCAACTACTCTTTCTATGAAGCTTTTACCTCCTGTTTGCTTGGGCACCTAAGAGTGTTTCCTTACTCTGGCCACATTATCATTTATCTTCCTCTCTACTCATATAGCACTTACAAACTTGCTGCATACCACTTCTCACCCGCCTGCTACTGAATTTTGAGGTATTTTTGAGGGTGAGAATTCTAATAGCTCTTTAAAACCCCATCTTATAAGAATCTTCCGATTTTTAATAAGTATTATTGATTATTGTCTAATGCCCGGCAAAAGGCAAGTTACGGAGAGTATCCCAACCGCATGGCAGGGCCTGGCAAGCTACCCATGGCATATTCGATATGCCAAACACAGTAACAACAAGTCTCACAATGGAGACATTACTGGTGCCCGCTCGAGCAAATGGATGAACAATGGGATGGCAGTGCCACAGTGACATTTCATTGTCTAATGCCAGTTGGACTGACACCTTTGACCTCTGTTCTGTCCAGTTGCAAAGAATGAGACAAACACCTAGTGGACAAACAATCATACAAGGACTGCCCAAGCTTTAAGGTCACCTAGGCAGCCATTCTTGAGCTCCAAGCTGGCCATTTATTTAATATGGTATTTCTCCCCTACCACCACTGTCCTCCCAACACAGGAGTGTGGTTTCACTTGACAGAGACATTAAGGAAGTTAATTAACATTCTATTCTTTTCCAGGTGCACATTTGCAAACCTTAGAACAGCTCAGGAATGACTGTCAGTCCTCTAACCTTTTACCTCTGATGCAAATAATTAAGCTTATTATCACTTTGAGATAGCAAGAAAACCTTTACCTCTATTATTATGATCTGTGAAAATTTGGTCCCCCTAGCAAAAACAAACAACAACAAAACCAAGGTAGGGATAAACCCCTAGGTAAAATAGTTCCATTTTAGTTCCTTATAATGTAAAGGGTTTGCAAATGTGCACCCTGGAAAGACTAGACTAGCAAGAAAGAACAGAATAGATGACAATTATCTGGGGTTTTAAATGTGCCCCAGGCAAGCATAAAATAAAACTCTTTGGGGTCTTTTAGATGCAGGGGCATTAAGGGCAAAAATAGAGAGGACTTTATCTTGTAAGGGTGATTTCTGATAGCCATGTAAAATAACCCAGCCTCTGCTCTTTAGGTATTGACCTTGAATATTGTTTGCTGGCTCAGAATGTTTGAATGCAGCTCCCGTTTAATCCAGGCCAGCATTTCCAACCATCATATCAGAGCTCAGGAAAGGGGCACCTGATGTCAAAGCAAGCTTCCAAACCAGTTGTTCTGGGAACCACTGAATCCCAAACTATCCTGCAGCCAGTTCTTCTATTTTCCTAGCTCTGTCTCCTGTCCTGAAAGTTCCCATCCAGCTGGATAGATCCTCTTCTCATTTCTGTTCTCTGCTGTCCTCCACTGGACCAGGCCATTGAAAGCTAAGGGACTAGATCCCAGTCCTTTATGTAGAACAGGTAATTAAACAGCAGAGGAAGGTATATTGCATCCTAGTTTCTTTTTATTAAAGCAGCAAATTTTATGTATTTAATTATTTGGGGATTTTGGTCTACACCTAGTGGTGCTTAGCTGTTATCACTGGCTCTGTGTTCAGGAGTGATTCCTGGTGGTGCTCCAGGGACAATTTGCAGTTCTGGGTACCAAATCAAGATCTTTAGGATTTAAGACTTAACCTCTATACTATCCCTTAACCCCTGATGCTTTTAGTATCATTCTACCCCTACAGTTGCTCTTATGGAGGGCCCACAGAGCAGAGTGAAGGGTGACTGCTGAATTCGGTGGATTGACCCAATCCAGGAAACCAAGTGATCAGTTCAATGACCCCTAGCATTTTGACACCACTTCCTCTGCTAAGAGGCCCAAGCATTAGCAAGTAAGCCCCTGAGCTTGTTCTCCAATAGAGTATGTACTCCTGTCACTTCTTCATGGTTTATTTCTACACAGAGGCAGAGAACCCAGGTAAAATGAGTAGTTTGTGCAACAGTTACTGTGTAAGCCATATATGTTACAATCTCAGTTTCTAATACATTGTCATATGGCAAAATAGTGTCTTTAATTGGAAGCTTTAAGATGCTTATCATTTAACCTTCTACAAGATCATTGTAGGTGATTTTAATGCCAAGATAGGTCAGATAAGGTCGCCCAAAGAACTCCACATTGGGACACATGGCCTAGAATGGAACAATCAGGGTGAGAGTAGTGTCTGAATTCAACATGTCGACCAAGACCATCCATGGTAACTCACAGTTCCAGAAGGCCAAATCTAAACACTGAACATGGGAGTCTCCCGGTGGACAGTTCCACAATGAAATTGACCACATCATATTCAATCGCAGGTTTTGCCTGACCGATGTCGCTGTTGTCCCAAAATTCCAAACGGGATCAGACCACCATCTCCTTCGTGCAAAATTCTACTTCACAGAGCGGGGAGAAAAGTCTGCAAAATTTAAGTCTAAGAAGGCAACTCCCAGAAAGACCACCAACTGGGAGCTCTTTGGTACAGTAGCTCGTTGGTACTACTGTAGCAATGTGGAAAGATGCCGTCCTTGACAACATCAACAAGGAATACTGGTTCAGCACCTCCATGTCTGTGCAAAGAATGCCGAGAGTGAGAAAGCCACAAACAGACGCCTGTCTTCGAAAACTCTCGAGCTCATTCGTCAACATGGTTTGGCGCGAGCCTCAGGCAACCACAAGCTAACATCCAAATTCACAAAGCTGTGCAGAGATGTAATAAAGGAAGACCTCAAAGAGAGAAGAGCAGCAGTGTTGGCCAGAGTAGCAGAAGCCGGGAAAAGTATTCACAACACTCGCCTGTCCTTCGCCAACTACAAGCCCAAGATGACTGCCCTCCGACGTCCCGATGGATCTATCACATCTTCCAGAAAGGCAATTGAGAGGATTATTCACGACTTCTACTCAGATCTCTTTGACAGCCATGTCCACCTGCCCATATACCAAATTCCGCAGGATGGATATGTTGTTCCCAACGTTCTTCCTTCTGAAATCCGACATGCCATTTCGTTGGTAAAGACGCATACAGCACCTGGTCCAGACAAGGTCAGACCCAAACACCTGAAGAATCTGCCACCAGTACTCATCAATACACTTGCTTGACTCTTCACATGCTACCTGTATGAATGTAAGGTTCCATCTCAGTGGAAAACCAGTAGGACCGTTCTGTTGTACAAGAAGGGAGACATCCACGACATCGGCAACTGTCGCCCAATCTGCCTGCTGTCTGTCATCTACAAGTTGTTCACTCGTGTCATCCTGAATAGAATAGGCAGACCACTAGACGAAGGACAACCATGCGAGCAAGCTGGGTCCCGAAGGGGATTCAGCACGATAGACCATATCCACACAGTGACCAAACTCATTGAAGTTTCGAGAGAGTTCAAGATGCCGCTCTGTCTGACGTTCATTGACTTAAAGAAGGCGTTTTATTCTGTTGAGACTGAGGCGGTCATCGAAGCCCTGGCCAAACAGGGCGTTCAAACTCAGTATATCAAAATCCTCCACAAGCTGTATTGTGGATTCACCACCAGGATCTCACCATTCTACAATAAAGTGATCATTGATGTAAAGAGAGGGGGGCGGCAGGGTGATACCATTTCACCAAAACTCTTCAGTGAAGCCCTCGAGAACATCATGCAACAACTGGAATGGGAAGGAATGGGAGTGAAGATAGATGGTCAGCAATTACACCCACCACCTCCACTTTGCTGATGACATCGTTCTCATAACACTAAACTTTAGCCAAGCGGCACAAATGTTGGCCGACTTCGACCACGAGTGTGGAAAGGTCGGATTGCAGCTGAATCTCAACAAGACGATGTTCATGAAAAATGAACTGGTCCCTGAAGCTCCATTTGCTCTCAATGGAACGAACATCTCCGAATGCAGCAGCTATGTGTACCTGGGTCAAGAAATCAACATGAGGAATGACTTGGTGCCAGAACTGCACAGGAGAAAAAGAGCAGCGTAGAATGCATTCAAGACCATCGAAGAAGTGGTTAAGAGAATGAAGAACCTTCGACTCCGGGCACATCTTTTCAATTCCACTGTTCTTCCTGCACTAACATATGCCTCAGAGACCTGGGCCTGAGGCATATGTTAGTGCCTCAGGCACTAGGGCCTACGCAAGCAGGATGAGAATGCTATTAGGGTATCCCAAAGAGGAATCGAAAGAGCTATGCTGGGAATATCATGTCTCACTCAAGTGAGAGAAGGAATCCGGAGTTCTGACCTCCATCGATGGTCAAAAATCAGGGATGCTGTCTCGTCTGCCAAGTCATCAAAAATCAGATGGGCTGGTCATGTAATGCAATTCAGAGACGACCACTGGACTAGAGCTGTTACCGACTGGATTCCACAGGATGTCAGAAGACCTCGTGGCCGCCCACCAACTAGGTGGTCAGATTTCTTCGTCAAATCCCTGAATGAATGATTTGAGGCTCTTCCTGTTGCTGGAGCAAGCAGATATCATTGGGCTACACTAGCACGCTACAGGGACAAGTGGAGACATTACTGGCGCCTGCTCAAGCAAATCGGAGATCAACGGGACTACAAGTGTGATACAGGCGTGATCATTTAACCTTTTTCTGCATTTGCTATTTTTCCTACAGTGTTCGTGCATTGCCTATGTAATAACAATAAATAATAAAATCAACATTGAAATAATTAATGGTGAAAGCATAGATATTGCATTTTTTGAACATTGAAAATTTATATTTGTTGTATCAAGTGCTTCTGTTTTGGATTGGGAAGTTCACTTACTACCACCTACTTTCCTAGACACTCAACATTTTCTAGTTGTGCATGCAAAAGAATAAGATGTTGGGAAACTAGGAGGAAGCAAAAAGTCCCCCAAGAATTAATTTTCAACAGCAAATTAAGTTCAAACTGAAACGACTCAAGGCAATAGCTCAAGTCAACCATGGCCCTCTCCAAGAGCAGGAAAGGAATTTCAAACAGATATTGCCAGACTCATTCTCTCTACCTTAAAATGGCAATCTGTGGATGTTTTAAAGAAATAAAAGCCTTAGATCAGAGAGAGCTCAACAAGATGAATGTATGTTTCCCATGCAGGAAGCCCCTGTTTGATCCCTGATATCACTTGATCCCCTATCGCCACTACAAATGACCTGAGTACAGCAGAATTGGAAGTAGGTCCTGAGCACTACTGAATGGGGCAGAGAAAAAGGTAGAGACACACATAGGGCATGTGGGTAGATAGTGGTTCTTTGAACAGTGATTTAGGAACAAGTAGTAAAATGAGACAGGTACTTTTTCAGAGGATGTCCTAAGCAATTAAAAAGAATGAAGCAGACCTCTATGTACTAATATGGAGAGATCTTTAAACCATAGGCAGAAATGAACATAGAAAATGTGAATCTATTTACATAAAAGAATCAGCCTCCCAAAAAGTCATACAGTCTAATACATTTAAAATCAAACCTAGTATAAATGAGTTCTTTCTTGGAGAAAAAACTGTGGAAAAATAAGTGGAACTTTTCATTTTGAACTGTACGATTTTATAGAAAAGATAGACTATCAAACCAAGGGGAATCAATAATATAAGTAGCATCCTTCCTAGGACTGAAAATGACTAAAATTATGTTTAAGAAGGGAGGGAAATAATGACTTCAAGTCTGAGGGGGACAAATAACAGATGACTCACTCATCTGTAGAATATAGAGAAAGATAACAAAAAACTAGACAGTGCTGAATGATGACAAACCCTTGGCACTGGAATACAAACCCAATTATCAAATGTAGGGCTGAGGGAGAAAGAAGACCAGACTAGAGATAATGTATGGGTAGTGGTAGAGGGTCATGGGCCCCTAAATAGTAGTTGGATGCAGTAACTTTCTCTTTTGGGATCATAAACTTTAACATTATTGTAATCATCTATACTATGATAAATAAAAATAATGATAAAGTAATGACTTCAAGTAATTAACTTATTTTATATAATCCATCAACAAATCCATTTGACTTTTACTCAAAATTTGCAGATTTCAATGACTTACCACATCACTGCTCTTTTCTTGTCTAACTTTCACCATCACTCGCTTTTCTTATTGCTATGGCCTATGACTCTTCTTGATCCTATTTTTTTTAATAATGTAGGCATACTACTATTTATTCAGCCATTGATTAAGCTGATTGAATTAGGCATGAACTCCACATTACATTTTTTTTAAATTTTTATTTTATTGAATCACCGTGACAAAAGTTACAAAGCTTTCAGGTTTAAGTCTCAGTCATATAATGATCAAACCCTCATCCCTTCACCAGTGCACCAATTCCCCCACCAAGAACCCCAATATGCCCCCCTCACATACCCGTTCCCCCACCTGAGTGGCTAATGATCTTCACTTTATTCTCTCTATACTTTGAATGCATTCAATATTTCAACAGAGAACTATTATTATTTGGAAAAATCCCCCAATAATCAAACCTGCTGAAAAGGCATCATTTGATAATTTGTTTTCTATTGCTGAGAATGAAGATTATAGGAGCTCGCAGCCGCACGGTTTTGGATTTCTGTTATTTTAGCTCAGTTCACCATCTAGATGCATTTCTATAACAAGTCTCTGGGTGCCAAAATGGGTTAGTAGACCACCTGGATCATAGCCTTTAAGGAGCAGAGGGGCCATGTCATGCGCAGCTGTTCCAGATCTCATCTTGGCCGAGAGCATACCAGTAACACCTCCCCATCCCATGATCTCTTGCGCGCCACGTCACTGCAAGCTCATACCTCTGGGTTGTGAGTTCTAGAAGCTGGCAGAAGCCGTGTGGGCACTGCTGCTGCTGTTGCTATTTTCCCCATAGAAAGAAAGCGTTGGGAGAGAAAATCCTTCCCCCTACCGGGATGGCATGGAGTTGTAGCTCAGTTCACCATCTAGATGCATTTCTATAACAAGTCTCTGGGTGCCAAAATGGATTAGTAGACCTCCTGGATCATAGTCTTTAAGGAGCAGAGGGATCGTGTCATGCGTGGCTGCTCCGGACCTCATCTGGGCAGAGAGCATGCCCACATTGCATTTTTTATTCTATTCTGAATGTTTATTTTATTATTTTCTTATTATTTTTCCCACATTTTTTTGATTCACTGTGAGATACAGCTACAAAGCTTTTATGTTTGAGCTTCGGTCATATAATCATCAAACATCCATCCCTTCACCAGTACACAATTTCCATGACCAAAATCCCCAATAACCCCCCGACACACCTTCCAACACGTCCCCTGCTGTGTGGCAGACAATTTCCCCCATACTCTCTCTCTACTTTCTATATTTCTACACCAGTCTCACCACCACTCAAACCTGCCGAAAAGGCAATGCTAGATGATTTGCTTTGTATTGCTCGTTATAGATAGAATATAATGTCCAGGAAATCCTGTGTCATTCTCTTCTGGGAGCTTTAGTTTATAGTCTCTGGGTCTTGGCCATTGATGAGATTATATGGGGCCAGGGGCAGTTTGTGGATGTGACTGCCAAGCTACTGGAAAACTGGGGGCCTGCGGGGAGGAGGCGAGTCCTGATCCAAGCAAGCCTGGGGCTCTCAGTCATGGATTCCCACCTACCTCTGCACTACAGGCCCTAACTGCATCTTTTGATCTCTTTTGAGATTTATAGGTTTCTAAAAGAAGGCCAATAAATGAGCTTATATAGCTGAGCCAGAGGTGGTTTGTGGATGTGTCTCCCACATACCTAAATTTTGGCCGATTAATTCTTGGTAAACTTAGCCCCAAGCTGTTGGGGTCTTGCCAAAGTCACAGCAGCAATTTCTGGGTATCTGGCAGTCTGAAGGCATCATCAAGCTTCTGATGTCCTTGCCCCACAGGCACAGGTTGACCTGCTGGCAGCACCATACCCCCATTGCTTCTATTCTTGTGCTTGCACTTTTATCCACTCTGCAGGTACAAAAGATTACTCTTCTCTCCTAAGAAAAGAAAAGTCCAATGATTGTTCATGCCATTCAGAGAAAAGACAAAGACTTTACAGTGTCTTTCATTCCATCTCCTACAAATAGGGCTCTTTGCAATTTTTTCAACATTTTATGTGCACTTCTGCCTCAGGACCTTTGCAGTTACTATTTCTCTATGCCCAGAATTCTCCCTTCCCAGATTACTCCATCATTTGCCCACTCATTTCCTTCAGGTCTTTGGTCAAATACTGTCCTCTTGGTAAGGACTTCCCTGACTTCTCTGAAGAATCCCGTCTCATATCCCTGTTATATCCTTGCCATCATCAACTTTGTTATTATGTATTTAAAATTTTATTTTATCATTGTCTGTCCTTTTCTTACTAAAATCAAAGTTCCATTTAAATAGAGTTTTGGGTGGTGATGGTTTATTTGCTTATTTGGTATTTCTTCCCTCATCTTTATTGTGATATAATTGACATATAACATAGTATAAGCTTAAGGTACACAGTTTTATTTTATATGCTTATGCATTGCAAAATGATTACTACTGTCAGAATAATTAACATTTTCACCATTCACATAATGACCAGTTCTTATTTTGTGGTGAGAAGATTGACAACATACTCTCTAATTGCTTATTTTTATTGGTTTCATTTAATCACTGTATTCCAACACCTAGCTAGATCCATTCCTTAGCATCGAAGGCAGTGTTCTGTAGAATGAATAAAATGTGAACAAATCACTTGCTTTATATTCTTCATATTGAATCGGGCTGGTTTCCTTTTGTGGAATGTGGTGGACAGGTCCCTCTCTTTGAGGACAAAATTTGAGATTAATGAGAGCTTAAGACTCAGCACATTTGTCAGGGAGATGTTGTGCAAATCACACTTCGAGCCATTTCTTCCCCCATCAACCCTGTTGTGCTGGTAGAAGAAGGTAGATCTCCCCTATCTCGGGATAAGCTGCCTGCTGCAGAGAAGAAGCCCCACTGACGTCAACAAACAGATGAGGCAACGGACATATCGAAGGAAAAAGGAAAGGTTAAAAACTTAGAGGAGGGGCTGGAGTGATAGCATAGCGGGTAGGGCGTTTGCCTTGCACGCGGCCGACCCGGGTTCAAATCCCAGCGTCCCATATAGTCCCCTGAGCACCGCCAGGAGTAATTCCTGAGCGCAGAGCCAGGAGTAGCTCCTGTGCATCGCCAGGTGTGACCCAAAAACCAAAAAAAAAAAAAAAAAACTTAGAGGAGGGCATAGCAAGAGAGAACACAGTGGACAAATTACTTGCCTTCATGCAGCCAGTTCAATTTAATCCCTGGCACCATATATTGACCCTGAGCACCACCAGGGGTGATTCCTGAGCACAGAACCATGAGTAAGTTCTGAGCATTGTTCGAAGTGGCCTCAAAAAAAGCTTTTTAATGGAAAGGGGGAAAAAGAGAGTAAACAGAGACATACGCTCCTGAGAGAAGACGCATGCTGGCATGCTGGAAAGATTCTTTTGAGCATGAATCTACCCAAAATCTGAGTCAACACCAAAAATCCCAAACCTGTCACTAGTCCTTCACTTCTGTCCCAGCTGTGAGCTGTGTTGTTTCATCTAATCCCCTGCCTACTACTTCTCATACAGTCCAGTCAGGATTTACCTGGCCCCTAATGATCAGAGGCAGTGGACACATGAGGACACTGAAGTCAGCCAGACTAATTTCCAATCCTTACTTTACTCTTATTGGCAACGTTCCTCTGCAAAAGTAGTTTTAACTTTATAGAAAGTGAAATAAAAATAATAGTGTGTATCATTAGGCAGTTTTATATTTACAATATACATTTAATATATAAATGTATATTATATCACATATATAATATATTTAAGGAAGATTCACAATTATATATAATAAATATCTATATGTATATATTTATTTACACATTTATAACATACATTTATTTTTTAAAATTTTTTATTAGAGAACCACTGTGATGTACAGTTACAAACTTGAGAACTTTTGTGTTTGCATTTCACTCATACAGTGATCGTTTACCATCCCTCCACCAGTATCATTTATTTATATATGTATTTCCTTACATAAGGCTGGCAAACACTGAATACTCAGCAGATAGCAGCAGTTATCATCTTAATCAGCTGTTGATCCATGGAGGGTAGCAGTACCAGTATACCATTAAGAGTTAACCCCTTCTGATCAATTAAAGTGTAACCTGGAATACACATATTTTTCTTGTTATGGGAGGTTTTCTTTGTTGTCTTTACTTCATTCCTTTGGAGTTATCAGACTTTGCTCTTACCTAGTTTGTAGGCTTTTTTCTTCCTCAGAGGCTTATGGGGTCCATGGCTAATGAAAAGAACAATGAAGTGATGACCCTGTTTTGCTCCCTGTCATTTACAAGAGCACCGAGTCTCAGGTTACCATTCCAAGAAAAATCTGCAGCTATGTGTCATCTTGCAAACCCAGAAGGAGAATTCAAATCTGAGGAAGTCATTTCTCTTAAGTCCTCAGGGGGCTTCCAATTGTTCTTAGGACAAAGACTGTGTTTCTTCCTCCATGTTGTCTAGATCTAGCTGTTAACCATTATTCCTTCTTGCCTCACCTTTACCAAGAAAAGAGTCCTCACTTAGGTCTTTATTGCCTTCCTTTTTGTTAATTTCCTCCCTCCCTCCCCCACCATAATATCAGTTTTTCTAAGGGAAAATTTAATGAACCTCCAGTCTGGCCTAGATTCCCTAAGGATCTCACGCAGACCTCTGCTTTCCTTCATAGATTTCATACTGCTATTTACTCATTTTTTGTGATACTCCATTTGATGTATCACAAAATATATTATCATCTCTAGACACTGTTTTATGGGGGCTGTGACCCTGCTGCCCTTTCTCATGGTGAATGCAGTCCCCAGAGATTAGCAGAACTGAGCATAGAGACTTCCTTCATAAATATTTGGTGAATGAATGAGTGGAGCAAAGGGTGAATAAATGTTGCGTTAGTCTAGTGGGGGCCCACATGGATATCCTCAAAGTTCCTCTGGGGAATGTGGGTCATTCTGAGAGACTGAGGGGTCATAAATAGCAACACTCAGAAGAGTAGAAGAACTAATGTGTATTGATGGGGGAAAGGCTCTCTCACCACTGTCCACAGGGATTGTCAACAAAGGACACATACACTGCCAGTGAGGAAAGCAGGATGGGACTTTAGCTGCGATCTAGAGCAAAGACAATACTTATTTGAAGTTTGTGGGGGCAGAGAAGAAATTTCCCACTATCCCTCTGGGTTCTTCTTGGGTGACCCAACCATCAAACTAGCATCACACAGATTAGTAGAGGAAAAGACAGTTAATTGCATATGTATGGTGAATCTAAATGGGTATGGATTCTAAAGCAAGCAGAGGCAAAAGAAGATAATGGAATACCATGTAACCACAAGAAAAAATAAATTCTTACAGTTTGCACATCTTGGATGCAATTGGCGGGTTTCATGCTAAGAAAAATCAGCCAAGACAGAAAGACAAAATACCGGATGATCTAACTCACCTGAGGCATACAGAGAAACAAATATAGGGTATGGAAAATATCAATTGATAATAAGCCTTGGATCCTGAAATACAGACCTGAGAGTTCAGGTTTGGGGCATGGGTGAGGAGAACATATAGGCTGACTGGAAGTTACATGGAAACATAGGTGGAGAGTCTGAAGATAATGGGTGATGCACCAAAACCATAACTGTCAATGGGAGGATGGGAGGGAGGGAAGGAATGTCAGACCAGGGGTAATATAGGGACCAGGGTAGAAGTTCATAGGGACTTCAGTGGGGATGGTGTACAATAACTTTGTATATCAATACCAGAAACTTGAACACTATTGCAATCCCATTACCTAAGCTACAATAAAAATGAACACTGTGGGCCTCTCCATTGCTGGATGACCATGATCCCAGAGGCCAGCTAAACTACTTTTGGTACTAGCAGCTTCTTGTAGAAATGTCTCTAGACTGTGAACTAAGCCATGGCCCCATGCCGCCCCAGGAGGGGAAAGGTTTTTCTCTCTCCGCTTTTCCTTTCCGGGGGTGGGGGGAAGGCGTGGCGACCGCCATCTTATAAGGACCACTAAAGAGAGGTACGAGCTTGCAATAATGCAATTTCTGCAGAAATTTCCCTTGACTTAGTTCGTAAAATACTAAAATACAGAAATCCAAAACCACAGTCACAATAGCGGTAGACCTCATATCTCTTCATTCTCAGCAATGGAAAACAAATTAACAAATGCTTCCTTTTCAGCAGGTCTCATTTAGGAAGGGGCGGAGTTCCAAATAATAATAGTGAAGTGTTTTGTGGAAATATTGAATGTAATCAAAGTAAAGAGAAAGTAAAGTGAAAATTATCAGCTACATAGGCGGGGGTGGGAGGGGGTGGGAGGGGAGGTATACTGGGGTTCTTGGTGGTGGAATATGTGGACTGGTGAAGGGATGGGTGTTCGACTATTGTATATCTGAGACTTAATCCTGAAAGCTTTGTAACTTTCCACATGGTGATTCAATAAAAAAAAAATAATTAAATAAATAATGAATACTGTACTGAGGAACAAGTTAGAGACATAGGACTTCAAAGAAAGGAGAAAAGTGACTCCAGAAAAAGAGAAAGCAAATCATAGGACAAAGAACAGATGCTTGGTCACTAGATTTTTGTCCTGTTTTATAGATAGGTTTCATTGTCAAAAAGGTTTTTTCAGAAGATAGCCAAAAAATCTGAGTAATTGTCTTTCTTTTAGGTCATTAAGACAGTCGAAAAAGATTCTTACTAAGCATGCAGTACTTAGCCGACTCAAAATAATCCATGTCCCAAACTGAGGAATCTCAGGTATATCTTTTCTAAACATCTGCGTAACTGGTCTTTCAGGATCTAGTGTAACCTTGTCCAATATAGGACCACCACTAGCCTCCTATGGCAATAGAGTCCTTGAGATGTAGCCCACGTGAGCGAGAAAAAACTGATTTTCAAATGTTACTTCTTTCCATGGACTGGAGCTACAGCACAGCAGGTAGGGCATTTGCCTTGCAAACGACTGACCAGGGTTCAATTCCTCCATTTCTCTCAGACAGCCCAGCAAGCAACTGAGAGTATCCTGCCCACACGACAGAGCCTGGTAAACTACCTGTGGCATATTCAATATGCCAAAAAAACAGTAACAACAAGTCTCACAATGGAGACGTTACTGGTGCCTGCTTGAGCAAATCTATAAACAATGGGATGACAGTGCTACAGACTTCTTTCCATACCTGACAAACTTTAAAACTCATTCATCCACTTATTATAAAAATTGTAGGCATGTTTTGAAAAAACTGAACAGGGAAAACTTTTTTTTTAATTTTATTGAATCACCATGATATAGTTACAAGCTTTCATGTTTGGGTTACAATCTCACAATGATCAAACACCCATCCCTCCACCAGTGCACATTCCCCACCACCAATATCCCAAGTATATCCCCCTTTCCCACCCTCCCCCTGCCTCTATGGCAGACAATATTCCCCATACTCTCTCTCTCTCTACATTTGGGTGTTATAGCTTGCAACACGGACACTGAGAGGTCATCATATTTGGTCCATTATCAACTTTCGGCATGCATCTCCCATCCCAACTGGTTCTTCTAACCATCATTTTCTTAGTGATCCCTTCTCTAATCCAGCTGCCTTCTCCCCTCCACTCATGAAGCAGTCTTCCAGCTATGGGGAAATCCCCATGGCCCTTGTATCTACTGTCCTTGGGTGTCAGCCTCATGTGATGCTACCCCTACACTCCACAAATGAGTGCAGTCCCTCTATGTCTGTCCCTCTCTTTCTGACTCATTTCACTTAGCATGATACTCTCCATGTCTAACCATTTATAAGCAAATTTCATGACTTCATCTCTCCTAACAACTGCATAGTATTCCATTGTGTACATGTACCAAAGTTTCTTTAAGCAGTCATCTGTTTTAGGGCACTCGGGGTTGTTTCCAGATTTTGGCTATAGTGAACAGTGCTGCAATGAATATATAGTACAGATGTCATTTCTACTGTGCTTTTTTGCATCCTTGGGATATATTCCCAGAAGTGGTATTGTGGGGTCATATGGAAGC
Organism: Sorex araneus; assembly: GCF_027595985.1. Classification (NCBI taxonomy): domain Eukaryota; kingdom Metazoa; phylum Chordata; class Mammalia; order Eulipotyphla; family Soricidae; genus Sorex; species Sorex araneus. Next base: position 51,530,560 of record NC_073312.1, read on the forward strand.
TCAATTTCTAGTTTTTGAAGGGCTGTCCATATTGGAAAACTACTTTTTCAACTGTATATTTTAGAAAGTCTAAACTACTCTACTATTTCTTAATGAAAATTTGGCATCCAGTTTGAAACATAATTTACACAAAATTACAAAGACAATACTCCAAAAGGACAAAACTTCACATGAATCACTTCTATTTCATTGCATACTGAAAAGTATTTCAGAAATGTTAGATTAAACATGTGATTAAAATTAATTTTTCTAATTGTTCTACTTCAGAAACTTTTAATTGCATATATGGTCCATATTATACTTCCTTTGAACAGCACTTATTAAGAGAAAGAAAAATGAAGGAACAAATTCTTTCAACCCAGAGTTCATAAGTTTTAAATAGTTATCACCAGAGCTTATATATGAAAGGAGAAGACAGCTGAAAGAAAGTATTCCTTTCTTATGGGACAAAAAGTATCATTAAAATCTGAAACTGTAGACATCCAAGTAATATCAAGGGATGTGAAAATGAAGGACAATTTATCACTTTCCAGAGAAAGTGGAGAATTACTTGCAGGCATATTTTGAAACATAAGGATAGAAAGTAAAATGGCTTTTTAGACTGAGTTGCCTGCCATATCCAATGAATTTTAGTGACTTTGTTACTTTGTTCTTCTGAAATATATTTTCTCCATAGCTCTTGCACACTTCTACAAATGCCAAGTAAATCCTTCTGACAAGTGGAGGCAAGGGGGAGAGGACAATTGGGACATATAAAGGACCACTATGACAAGTACAGTTGGAAATGATCACTCTGGACAAGAAATGAGTGCTAAAAACTAGATAAAGAGTTATATGTGATAACCATACAGCACCTGTATCACAAACCATGATGACAAAAAAAGAGAGAGGAGAATGAGAGAGAGAGAGAGAGAGAGAGAGAGAGAGAGAGAGAGAGAGAGAGAGAGAGAGATGAAGTGTCTGCCACTGGGCTGGGGGGAGGGGTGAAAAGAGTGAAACTAGGTACAATGGGGGGTGGGAAATGCACACTGGTGAAGGGGGGGGTCGGAACATTGTATGACTGAAACTCAATCAGATCAACTTTGTAGCTGTTTATCTCAAGGTGGAAGAAGAAGACAAAGACAGAGACAAAGGAGGAGGAGGAGAAGGAGGAGGAGGAGGAGGAGGAGGAGGAGGAAGAAGAAGAAGAAGAAGAAGAAGAAGAAGAAGAAGAAGAAGAAGAAGAAGAAGAAGAAGAAGAAGAAGAAGAAGAAGAAGAAGGAGGAGGAGGAGGAGGAGGAGGAGGAGGAGGAGGAGGAGGAGGAGGAGGAGGAGGAGGAGGAGAGGAAGAAGAAAAAGACGAAGAAGAGGAAGAGGGAGAAGGAGAAGGAAGAGGGACAGGGAGAAGGAGAGGGACAGGGGAGAAGAAGAAGGAGAAGGAGAAGGAGAAGGAGGAGGAGGAGAAGAAGAAGGAGAAGGAGAAGGAGAAGGAGGAGGAGGAGGAGGAGGAGGAGGAGGAGAAGGAGAAGGAGAAGAAGGAGTAGGAGGAGAAGGAGAAGGAGAAGGAGAAGGAGAAGGAGAAGGAGGAGGAGGAGGAGGAGGAGGAGGAGGTGGAGGAGGAGGAGGTGGAGGAGGAGGAGGAGGAGGAGGAGGAG